>NC_047087.1:139640836-140240836 GCF_902459505.1 Geotrypetes seraphini
AATGCTATGATGTCTTCGAGGGTCCTTAATTATAATTTTTATTTTATCACTTATTTTGAATTTCTTTTGTCTCTTTTGCCAAAATTTTTGAATTACTTGGATGATAGCGTGCATTTTGAATTTCAAGAAGTCACTGCTTCTTTCTCTCAGTTGCGTCTTCATCTTCTGCAATCATCTTATAATGCCTTTGAGCTCTTTGCTCGAGCAGCGGCTTGCTCTGTGGCCATGTGTCGTCTAGCCTGGCTTCGCACCATAGACATGGACTCTAATCTTCAGGATCACCTGGCGAACATCCCTTGTGAGGGCAATGACCTTTTCAATGAGTCTATCGAGGCAGCCACCAAAAAATTGTCTGACCATGCTAAATCCTTTGCCTCCATTGTCAGACCTAAACCTAAGCCAGCTCCTTCTAGGCCTACACGTCCTCCTATTATCTACCAGAGGCGTTTTCCTACAAAACCGGCGCCTTACACTTGCCCTCCTTTGAAAAAAACAGCCACCTCAGAAGCAATAGAAGCCTCAACCTTCTGCTCCACCTAAGGCTTCTCAGTCTTTTTGACTGTTTACACCAGAGCATAACCTCCACCGTTCTGTCTCTGACTCCTTTTCCCCCTATAGGAGGTCGTCTCCATCTTTTTTACAACAGATGGACGGTCATCACATCCAACCTCTGGGTACTTTCCATCATATGGGAAGGATACTCTCTTCATTTCAATCAGGTTCCACCAGAGCTTCCTCCAAGTCCATCCCAGACTGCCCTTCTTCTTCAGGAAGCTCAAGCTCTGCTTCATCTCCATGCCATCGAAAGCAAAGCAGGGGGTTTTACTCCCGTTACTTCCTTGTTCCGAAGAAGACGGGCGATCTGCGACCCATTTTAGATATCAGGGCTCTCAACAAATTTTTGGTCAAAGAAAAGTTTTGAATGTTGTCCCTGGCATCTCTCTAGCCCCTTCTCGAGCAGAACAACTGGTTATGCTTTCTGGATCTCAAGGAGGCCTACACTCATATTCCCATCCATCCGGCCTCCCGTCAATATCTCAGATTTCGGGTGGGGAATCTGCATTTTCAATACAGAGTTCTATCCTTCGGTCTGGCCTCGTCTCCCAGAGTGTTCACCAAGTGCCTGGTAGTGGTAGCCACAGCTCTAAGAAATCTTGGTTTCCAGGTTTTTCCCTACCTAGACGAATGGCTCATCAAAGATTCAACATCTCAAGGGGTTATTGTAGTGACCCAACGGACTACCTGGTTCCTACAAAATTTGGGATTTGAAATCAATTTTCCCAAATCTCAACTTCAACCCTCTCAGAATCTACAATTCATTGGAGCTGTTCTGGACACTGTCCAACTCAGAGCATTCCTTCCGCAACAACGCTTGGAAGCTCTCCTTCAACTCTGTCACACTGTGTCTTCCCACTCTTCCATCTCAGTGAGACACATGATGGTACTTCTGGGTCACATGGCCTCCACAGTACACATGACTCCTTTTGCCAGACTTCACCTCAGAATTCCTCAATGGAGTCTAGCTTCTCAGTGGACGCAGGCATGCGATCCTCTTTCTCGACACAGCAGCAAAGAGGGGCCACTCTAACCCTGTCCTCTAGTGCCAAGACACTTGAGAAGGAGCACGCCAGGCTCTGAGGGAACTGTGTTTTCTTTCATCTCTCCTAACTGCTGCTCTTCCTGAGGATTCTATCAGCTGGTTTCAACACAGCAGCAAAGAGGGGCCACTCTAACGCTGTCCTCTAGTGCCAAGACACTTGAGAAGGAGCACGCCAGGCTCTGAGGGAATTGTGTTTTCTTTCCTCCGGGTGGGACTGCAGTTCGGCAGTGCTCAGAGTCCTGACATCCAGCTCTCCCACGGAGCTTTTTTTTTCCCCCAAAATCCCTGCACAGACCTTTTTTTTTCTGTTACAATCTGCATCTGATATATTTCTGCACCTATTGCCTGCTTAAACAATCACTGATTACTTCATGTACAACCTGCTACTACTTGTTACCTGTATAGCTGCATTTACAACCTGCTACTACTTGTTACCTGTATAGCTGCATTTACAACCTGCTACTACTTATTTTAAACCTACCACCGCATGTTACTTGTTACCACAACCTGTCACCACTTGTTATAAGTATAACCACATGTAAAACCAGCTACTGCATATCTTAGCCTGACACTGCATATATAGCCTGTACTACTCCTCTACTGTTATCGCATGTTCATCGCATGTCTAGCTCTACCACCACTTACTTAGCCTGCTCTGCCCATCACTACTACCTCTTATACAGCCTAGCCCCTCCTCAGCCTGCATCTTACTAGCAGCACTAATCTCTCCCACCTCCTGCCTGACAAGCTCTGCCCAAACCCTCTCTCACTATCTCTCCTCGCTCCCACCATGAAGCCATCCTCCTGGCTCCTCCTTCTACTTCTCTGCTCTTTCACCAATACTTCCCACTGCCAAATATCTCTCCCCCCCCAACCTCCCCGACTCCACAGTCTCAAACACCTGCCCAGGCCTCAGAATCCCCACACTAGTACACACTAGAACTCATCACAACAAAAAACACAGAGGAAGAAACCACTCCTCCTTAAAGCCTGTCCCTCCAGCCAACCTACCCAACCTCACCTCTGTCTCTCTCACCCCGGTCCCCACACTCTACTGTAACGCCAGATCAGTCCGCAACAAGACCCAAATAATAAAAGACCTACTCGATGACTCCGATCCGGGTTTCGTGTGCATCACAGAATCATGGATCGGAAAAGACAATACTTTCACACAAAACGAACTCTGCCCCCCTGGCTACCACGGCCTCTTCTCACCCAGAATCAACCGGAAAGGAGGAGGCCTGGCTCTGCTTTACAAATCATTCTTCAATGTTCAGCTCCTTGAAAAGGGCAGCCATACCTCTCTAGAATTCTTACTAGCTTCAGTTAAAGACGAACTCCAACCCCACCCACTAGGCATCTTGCTTCTCTACCGCCCTCCTATCCCCTGGAATAAATCCTCTGAACTTGTCCTAGAGACTATAACAAGAGTCTTCCTAAAATTCCAGAGACTACTGATCATAGGAGATATTAACCTCCACCTTGACGATAACACCAGCATGGACACAACTGAATTCAAAGACTTCCTCACCTCCCTTGGCTTCACTACTCCTCCACCCACACCTACCCATGATAAAGGACATAAACTAGACATCAGCTTCCTCGACCTGACTGAGCACAAAACTTCTGCCAAAGAGGCCCGCTGGGACCTTGTCCCGTGGTCTGACCACCTTCTAGGCTCTTTCTGCCTCCCCATCTTCATGTCTCATCTAGGTACTCCACCCCAGCCCACAAAATCTATCTCCTACCGCAAAAAAATCACGAGCGAATTGTTCTGGACCCAATTTCTTAACCAACTTCTCCCTTCTCCTAAACACACAGACCCAGAGTCCAACTGGCATAATTGGGTTACCCTTTCCGGGACTACCTACCACGCTCTGGCCCCTTTATCTACAAAATCTATCTCCCACTCCCACAAAGCCCCCTGGTACCTTCCATATCACAGGGAACTAAAACAGAATTGTCGAGCCCTGGAACGGAAATGGAAAAAATCAAAATCCCCCTCAGACAAACAATCCTGGCGAGACAACATCAAGTGCTATAATACAATACTAAAAAAAGCAAGAAAGAATTTCTATGGAGATAAAATCACCAGATCAAAAAATCAAAATAGTACTCTGTTCTACATCTGGCGAAACTTAACCTCAAAAAACGACTCCACCTCTCCCCTCTCCCCTCCTTCCGCAAACGACTTAGCCAAATTTTTCAATGAAAAGATTTCCACCATAAGGAGCTCTTTCCTCTCAGCAGTCTCTTACAATTCTCTTCCTCCCAATGACTCAAACCCTATCCCGCGGATAGATCCTGGATGACATTTGAACCCATATCTGAACCCCAGATCTCTAAACTCTGCCTCAGACTGAAATCCTGCAAATGCATCTTAGATCCCTTCCCATCCCACCTTTATGAAAACATTCCTGCACAGGCCATCTCCTCCCTTACGAGACTCATTAACTCTGCTCTAAAATCAAAATCCCCCTCAGACAAACAATCCTGGCGAGACAACATCAAGTGCTATAATACAATACTAAAAAAAGCAAGAAAGAATTTCTATGGAGATAAAATCACCAGATCAAAAAATCAAAATAGTACTCTGTTCTACATCTGGCGAAACTTAACCTCAAAAAACGACTCCACCTCTCCCCTCCTTCCGCAAACGACTTAGCCAAATTTTTCAATGAAAAGATTTCCACCATAAGGAGCTCTTTCCCCTCAGCAGTCTCTTACAATTCTCTTCCTCCCAATGACTCAAACCCTATCCCGCGGATAGATCCTGGACGACATTTGAACCCATATCTGAACCCCAGATCTCTAAACTCTGCCTCAGACTGAAATCCTGCAAATGCATCTTAGATCCCTTCCCATCCCACCTTTATGAAAACATTCCTGCACAGGCCATCTCCTCCCTTACGAGACTCATTAACTCTGCTCTACTATCAGGCTTGTTCTCCACAAAAATGGGCCACATTGCCTTGTCACCTATTCTGAAAAAAGCCGATCTCGACCCCTCCCTACCATCAAACTACCGTCCCATAGCAAATATCCATCTACTTACCAAACTTCTAGAAACCATAGTTGCTACCCAGCTCTCCTCCTATCTCAAGAGATTCTCCATTCTTCACCCCTACCAACATGGCTTCAGACCCTGCTTTAGCACTGAATCCCTCCTAGTTTCCCTAATTTCAAAGGTACAACAACTACACTCACGTAACAAATTCGCTGTCCTACTACAATTCGATCTTTCCGCTGCTTTTGATGTCGTCCATCACGACATACTACTTTACCAACTTTCCGAGATTGGAATCGACTCCACCGTCCTAATGTGGTTCTCAAACTTCTTACACTCCCGTTCCTACACCGTCAACACAAATGACACCATGTCCACTCCTTGGACTCCATCTTGCAGTGTCCCTCAAGGATCACCCCTTTCCCCTATTCTCTTTAACATCTACATGTCCTCCCTGAAACTCTTTCAACTATCCCCCCTGGAAACAATCTACACTTATGCAGATGACATCCTTGTCCTCCTTGAGACTGACCAGAACCTCACCAACCTCCACGAAAACATTACAGCTTGCATAATGAGACTCCGTGCCTGGTCCCTCTCGGTACAGATGAAACTAAATGAATCTAAAACAAAACTACTCTGGCTCGGCCCAAAATTTGAACATCTGCCCACACTTTTCACACTACCCACAGGTTTGCACATTTTCACTTTATTTCTCTTTAATATGTTCTTGTATGACTCTATCACCTTTGTCATATTACCATTTGCTTGCTTCACCTTTTTATGTTTACACATTATCTTAAGTATTTATGTTTAAATTCATTAGGACCCCTGAGGAAGGCGTGTTATCCGAAACACGGACCGTGTCGGGTCCCTTGGTTGGCTATAAGGTTGTATATATTACTGCATTTACTAATAAACAACGCCTGCATCTTGTACAATATCTGCAGTCTGTTCGTTGTTTTCTGGTTGCTGTTGTTTACTGCAGACTACTTTGGATTTTCTTTCTCCCTTTTGTGCATAGTCAATTACCTTTACACGGGACATAGTTATTTTATTCGCTGCTGATTGCTCTTTACATGATGGCATCCTATTTTAGTTTTAGAAAATTAGTAAAAACGAAACTGTTTAACCGATTTGTTACCTAAGATTTATAGTTCATTATCTCTCCTATTCTGTATACATGTATTCGATGATTTTACATTGTGACTATTTCGCTGATTGTCCAGCTCTTCTTATTGTAAACCGACTCAAACTACCATGGCTTTGGCGGTATATAAGAATAAAATTATTATTATTATTATATAGTATTTAGTTCTGTATCAGATCATTTATTCACTTGACAGGAATCAAAAAGATCAATAGCAGTTTTAGTTTAAGTTTGGATGGCTGTTAGCAGAGGTACAAAGGTTATATTAAAGCGTAAGGGGGATAATGGGCATCCCTGACTTGTACCTCTTGAAGGATGAAACACTTGAAATAAAGGGCACCATTAATCAATATTTTAGTATTAGGATTGGAGTATAAACCTGCTATCAAGTTAAGAAAATGTTCTGAGAAGCCGTACCATCTAATAGTATGAAACATAAAATCCCACTCAACATGATCAAATGCTTTTTCAGCATCTAATCCTATGGCAAGTATTTTTTTGCAAGTGCTTCTCACAAGTAGCCGCAATGTTCGCAAAGAGCCTGGTGTTGGCAGAATATCTTCCATTCATAAATCCTGATTGAACCATTGTAGTGATATTAGGTAAGATCCTTTGAAGAAGAGTAGCAATAAGATTTAAATAAATCTTGGCATCTACATTTATTAGCGACAGTGGTCTATAATTTTGTATTTTCCTAGGATCCTTCCCAGGTTTAGGAATGACTGCTTTATAGCCTCTGTGAAGGTCCCACTTGCAGAGCCTTTAGACACAAGATGTTGAAAGTATTGTTCCAAGTAAGGTGTTATCTTATCCATGCAGGCTCTGTAGAATTTGACCGTGTAACCGTCTGGCCCAGGTGATTTATTTAATGCCATGTCAATGATTGCTTCTCGGATTTCCTTGCTGGTTATCTCTTGGATTAATATGTCATTGTCCTTGTCAGACACCTGTGGATGTGGTAAGCGATCCAAAAAGTTCTTATGTGGATCTATGTGAGGGTCCTCAGTGGTATAAAGTTTTTGATAAACTATTTGAAATTCAGCAAGAATGTCTTCCAAATTTGTGAGGTTGATTCCACTGTCAGTAAGAATATTGGTTATAGACTTCTCAGTTTTATGTTTCAAATCTGACACAAGTAAGAGCTAGATTCTGTAAATGGCGTCCCGATTGTAGGCAGTGGTAGGCATCCTACCGCTTGTCTAACCAACCAATCGAGACATATGCTTTTTAAAAAAAAGCTCCCGAGGCACGCTGCCTATATTGGCGGCACCTCCGGGAGCCTAGGGAGGCCTGTCTATGCTCATCTAAGGCTAGGCGTGGGTATGGTTTGCCCTGGAAGTAGGCTTAGGTGGCGGGAGACGCGTACAATGTAGGCCAGCAAAATGACAGGGTTGACAGTAAGTCTAGAAGAGGTATACTGGCAGATTGATAGCTTAAAAATGATAAATCCCCGGAACTGGACAGCTTCCATCTTTGAGAGTAATCAAGGGCTGAACGGCTTCAACTAATAGCCAATCTGTAGATCAAATTGGGAAAGATTCCGGAAGACTGGAAATTGGTGAATGTTACACCGTTCTTCAAGAAAGGTTTGAGGGGAGATTCGGGAAACTACAGACCTGCGAGTCTGACCTCAGTACCGGGAAAAATGGTAGAGGCCTTGATAAAGAACCACATCATTGATCACCTCGATGGACACAATCTGATGAGGACCAGCCAGCACAGCTTCAGCAAAGGAAGATCTTACTTGACGAACTTACTGCACTTCTTCGAGGGAGTAAACAGGCAGATAGACAAGGGTAACCCAGTCGATGTTGTATATCTGGATTTTCAGAAGGCGTTCGATAAGGTCCCGTATGAATGACTGCTTCGAAAAATTATGAGCCATGGAATCGAGGGCAATATACCCATGTGAATTAAAAACTGGTTAGCGGATAGGAAAAGCAAGTGGAGTACCGCAGGGTTCAGTGCTTGGGCCCGTGCTCTTCAACATATTTATAAACGACCTGGGAATTGGTACAACGAGTGAGGTGATTAAATTTGCGGACAATACAAAGTTATTCAGAGTAGTGAAGACACAGAAGTTTCAAGTTTCAAGTTTTATTAAATTTTGATTTTACGCAATATCAAATATTTCAATGCGTATTACATAATTGAAATGTACAATAAAAAAAACTGGGGTGACAAATACAAATACAAATAAGACAAAATTATACAAACTAATCATTATGTATTATTAATACAAACTGAAACAAGTGGGTAAAGAAAAAATGGAATTACAATTTAAATAAAAATAAAAAAAATTTTTTTAACAATTAAGGTTTATACATAAGGGTAGGGTAGGTGAGAAAAATGATGAAGGAAAGAAAGAGAGAGAAGAAAAAAAAAAAAATGTTTTGCATGTTTGATTCCTAAAGGATAAATATTGTGTTTATTATCATTATCTAGGATTGCGAAGACCTGCAACGTGACATAAACACGCTTGAGGAATAGGCCACGACATGGCAAATGAGGTTTAATGTGGATAAGTGTAAGGCGATGCATGTCGATAACAAAAATCTTATACATGAATACAGGATGTCTGGTGCAGTACTCATAGAGACCCCCCCGGAAAGAGACGTGGAAATACTTGTAGACAAGTTCATGAAACCGTCCATGCAATGCACGGCGGTGGCAAAAAGGGTGAACAGAATGCTAGGAATGATTCAGAAGGAGATCACAAACAGACCAGAGAAGGTTATCATGCTGCTGTTCTGGGCCATGGTACGTCCCCACCTGGAATATTGCATCCAGCATTGGTCGCCGTACATGAAGAAGTACATTGTACTACTCGAAAGGGTCCAGAGAAGTGACTAAAATGATTAAAAGGCTGGAGGAGTTGCCATATAGTGAGAGATTAAAGAAACTGGGCCTTTTCTCCCTTGAAAAGAGGAGATAGAGGGGACATAATCGAAACATTCAAGATAATGAAGGGTTTAGACTTTGTAGATAAAGGCAGGTTGTTCATCCTCTCCAAGGTAGAGAGAACGAGAGGGCTCTCTCTAAAGTTAAAAGAGGATAGATTTCATACAAACGTAAGGAAGTTCTTCTTCTGGAACGCTCTTCTGGGGCCTGTGATTGGGGAAAACAACCTCCAGGGATTCAAGACAAAGTTAGACAAGTTCCTGCTGTACCAGAACGTACGCAGGTAAGGCTAGACTCAATTAGGGCCACCGTGGGAGCGGGCTGCTGGGCATGATGGACCACTGGTCTGATCCAGCAGCAGCAATTCTTATGTTCTTATGTTATTTCTTAAACGTGGCCACTAAGCTTATCGCGGCAAGGGATTTCCCTGCTATGATAAGTTTAGCAACTGCGCCAGCATTGGCTCATCCCGCCCAAATGAATGCGGCAGGAGGGATGCCCAATCCCTCTGCTGGAACCCCCCCTGTAGATCACCAGCAGGAGGGATGCCCAATCCTTCCTATTGGAACCCCCCACCCGGACCCCTCCACCCTTCCCAGGCCCCCCTGGGCATACCTCTAACCTGTTAGGATGGCTGGCTGGCTGGCCGGATCTTCACTCCATCCATCCTGCAGGCCCGCCTCCCTCGGAATGAGATGGGCCTACCCTTTCCCAGTGCATTGTAGGATGTATCGGGGAGGGGCCTATGGCCTGATTGGCCCAGGCGCCTAAGGCCAAAAGGAATCTTAGATTGTCCCATGCCTAAAGCTCCTTCCATGAGAAGGACTTTAGGCGCCTGGGCTAACCATAATCTTAGGTTGGTCCATGTGCCTATGGGCAGGGCCGGAATCTTTGGGAGGGGGGTCCGGCAGGAGGGATTGTGCATTCCTCCTGCCGATGATCTACGGGGGTGGGGGAGTTCTAGAAGGAGGGATTGGACATCCCTCCTGCAGGCTATCTACGGGAGGATTCCAGCTGGAGGGCTTGGGCATCCTTCTTGCTGCATTCTTTCGGGTGGGACAGGCGGCCACTGACGCAGCCACTAAACTTATCGCAGTAGGGAGATCCCTTGCAGTGTTAAGCTTAGCGATCACATCTACTTACAACCCGATTTTCTAACCAGCGTCTGTAACATGGATGTCAGTTAAAGAACTGGGTTCATTGTAGGTGGCCTTAGGCCCACTTCTATATAGGGCACCCATTGACTTCTGAGACAGTCATCCTATACAGAATCTGGCCAAAATGTCCACATATATTATTTTCATCATAGTATGTTGCTGCTTGAGTGAATATCGAGTTTGCAGCCTTAGTACTTAGTATATTGTTATATTGGTAATGAAGTTTCTGTAATTCTTTAAGCAGCGTCATATCTTGTAGGTTTCTATAATGTGCAATTTCCTTGTTTCTTATTTCTTCTTCCAGATGTTGTAGTTCACTTTTCTGTTTTTTCCTTAATGCAGCAGTGTATGAAATTATAACACCCCTAATGTGCGCTGTAAAGGCATCCCAAGTGGTAGACCAGCTGGTGTCTTCTGGTTTGTTTAATTGGAAATATTCCTTAATGGCTTTTTATATTGTGGGCTTACAATCAATCCTCTTTTGCCAATAAAGAAGCACTGAAACACCATTGTGAACCTTTGTGTAAGTGAAGAGCGGATTTTAACAGAAGTTCTGTAGTAGCATGATCCAATATGGTAATTTTGTTGATAATGGCATCTTGTACTAATGAGCATAATTTTATTTATTTTTAAAATTTCTATACCATTTAAAACTAAACGGTTTACATAATAATGACTTGCTGATGAGAAAATAATCTATGCGGGAATATGAAAAGTGAGGAGGAGAAAAGTACATAAATTTCTTTTTGGTAGGATGTACAATTTGCCATGGATCTATCAAATCTAATTGGGACATGATGTCTTTAACGGTGAACCTCGATTTGAATTGTTTGTATGGTGCCATAGATATTCTGTATGGTGCCATAGATATTCTATCGACAGAATGGTCCAGAATGAGGTTAAAGTCACCTCCGATGATATATTCTGAGTCTGGATCATTGATTAGTTGTTCAGCTATCTCACCCAAAAAATCTGGATCATCAGCAGTTGGTGCATAAATATTGCAAAGAACATTGTTTAATTTAATTCTAAGGTTGATCCATCTACCTAAGCAATCATGAGATGATGATAGTACTGATATGTTGGTGGTATTCTTAACTAAGGTTAGCACTCCATTCCTCTTTTCAATAGCAGGAGAATAGGGGGTGTGGCTTGGCTGCAGAGCAAGATGGACGGGTGATCTTACAGCTCTTCCCTCAGGTGCACTATTCAGTTAATTTTTCAACGAAGGTGATTGAGTTTTCTTCTAAAAACTGAATAACTAGCTCAATAACAACTTTTACAATAAGTTTATAGCGTCTGGAAGGCAAACCAGATTAGATGCAGCTTTTGCAGTGGGAGGCCCGGCTAAATGGTCTAAGCTGGATCAACCAACACTCTCAAAGGTGCCTTTCCCTAAAGACTCAGCTGAAATCTTAGAGCAAATGATGTTGGAGCTCCGATCCATAAAAGAAATGCTCCAGGAAAATTCAGCAAAATTGAATACAGCACAAGAAGTTCTTAATCTCTCCCAGCAGATGAAGATATATAATGCTCGGACAGAGCAATTAGAATGTCGTGTCTCAAAGGCTGAAAACAGTTTGAATCAGTATAAAACTGACCATAAAATCGTGGCTTGTTTAACAAAAGAACTGGAAGATGCCAATAACCGAAGTAGGAGAAATACCATTCAATTATTGGGTCTTCCAGAAGGGGTAGATGGCTCAAATTCAATAAATTTCTTAGAAGAGTTCTTACCTAAATTGCTCTTCCTCAAGCTGAAATTTCTGTTGGAAATTGAGCGGACCCACCGCGTGCAACAAATAGACAAAATGGCCCTAGACTCATGATTTTCAGGGTACTTCGCTTCCAACAAGCTTTGTAAATTTTAACAACTGCCAAGCAAATTAAATCTCTGAAATGGCAAGAAAATAAAATTCTGCTTTTACCTGATTTCGCTAAAGCTACTGCTAATATAAGAAAGCAGTTTCTGTTCCTCCATCCTCAGTTGCAGCAGTTGGGAGCTACATACGAGTTATTATATCTAGCGGTTATGAGGATCACTCATAATAACAAAACTAGTCATTACGAAGATCTGAATGTACTGCAAGAGTATATTAATCAACATTCAGATCCAATGACATAAATCTCTGGTAAAGCAGGAATTGATTTATACCTACAAGCTTTAATTTTAATTATTGTTTTTACTACCAGTTGTCTGTGACTACAATTTGAGAGCCTCAGGAAGCTATGGGGTTCATAATAATAATAAAAACAAGGTCTAAAAAGTGGCCTAAATCAAAAAGCCTGATCGTCCAAGTACCCATAATCAAAGCTGGTTTTAGACGTATCTAAAATCAGCTTAGGCCTTTCCCCTGCCTCTAAATGCACAGAGAGAAAAGAGGCGTTTTTAGAGGAGGGGAAAGGAGGAGGGCGGGCTGTGGGCGGGAGGTGGGCCGACCTAGTCCTATGCATGCAGCAGGTATAATCAAAACTTTGGGCAGGTTGCCTAGTCGGCACTTATACGTTTTGACTTGGACGAAGTCAAAACAGGTCTAAGTGCTGAAAAAGGGTCCGCTGAGCTGATCGTGGCTGCTGCGATCAGCTCAGTGGCCCCAGAAACCTGCCTACCCCCTACAGCAATGATCGCGGCAGGAGAGATGCCTCATCTCCCCTACCGTGATGCCATCACTCCTCTACCTGAACTGCCGCGACACGCAGCAGGAGAGATGCCCTATCTCTCCTGCCGCGGGTTGTGGCAGTTCAGGTAGAGGAATAATGGCATCGAGGTAGGGGAGATGAGGCATTCTCCTGCCGCGATACATCACCCCCTGACAACATCGGGGCAAGAGGGAGTCCAAGCCCTTTTGCCCCGCGGCACCCCCGAACCCCCAATGAAGATCGGGGCAGGAGGGAGCCCAAGCCCTCCTGTCCCGTGATCTCTAATCCCCTCCGAGTCCGATCCGGCCAGGAGGGAGCCCAAACCCTCCTGGCCTCTCGCCCCCCACCCCCTACAAGATCGGGCAGGAGAGAGCCCAATCCCTCCTGCCCAGGTGGACCCCCTACCCCCCACCCCCCACTACAATATGGGCAGGAGGGGTCTCAGGCCCTCCTGCCCTCGACACAACCCCCCAATGACCGCCCCCCTGAACCCCCGATCGGCTCCCCCCTGCCGACCCGCAACCCCTCCCCGCTGACCCCACAACCCACCCCCCATACCTGTTAAATGTTGGCCAGACAGACAGGTGCCTAGCCCGCCCGTCCGGCAAGCCAGCCAGCTCCAGAATGTGGCTGGATTGGCCCAGACGGCTGAAACCCCACCCACAGGTGGGGCCTAAGGTGCCTGGGCCAACCAGAATAGGCCCGGGAGTCTTAGGCCCCTCCTGTGGGTGGGGCTTTAGGCACATGGGCCGGGTTGGGAGCGAAACGCTGATCTAAGTTGTCAAGCTTGTCAAGAATCCATTGTAATTTATCATCCAGGGTGCTCTCCAACGCCACCTGCACCTTGCCAGTCACCTCAGCTACTCACATAGAATTAGGAGACACTGGTGCTACCGGCACCATTCGCTCTGCTATTTTCTGTTCTGTTGGCCGGAGCTTGTTGTGATCTTTCCTTGTCATCTTCACTTCCATGTGCTACTAAAAGTTGCCACAAAGCACCGGGGCATTAAGGAGAAGAGGTGCCGTTGATGAAAATGCTAGATTAGGGGGTGAGATAGCAGATTAAATGCAAATCCGTGGCAGGTGTCATCAGAGTAATAAGTCATTGCTGCCTACTGCGTCATGCTTCTGCCGGAAGTCCTAAGTAGTAGATTTAAAACAGACCAGAGAAAATATTTCTTCACACATGTAATTGAACTTTGGAATTTGTTGCAGGAAAATGTGATTAAATCAGTTTGCAGGGTTGAAAAAATGTTTGGATAATTTCCTAAAAGAGAGGTCCATAGGCCATTATTGAGATGGCTTGGGGAAATCCAGTTCTTATTCCTAGGATAAGCAGTTTAAAATCTGTTTTACTACTTGAGATATAGCTAGGTACTTGGGACCTAAGTTGGCCACTGTTGGAAACAAGATGCTGGGTTTGATGGACCTTCGTCTGTCCCAGTATGGCAATTCTTATGTTCTTATGATATACCGAATTTACCTGTGTAGCAATGTACTGCCATAAAAACTACTTTTCTTAACTAGGTGGCTTAGTACCTCAGTATAAGGCCTATTGCCATCTCACAGTCCCCTGAAAAGTTAGTTTTACATGAGCCTGGCATGGTAGAGTGTTTGGAATAAAAAGCAGTTCTATCTGTTTAACCCTTTACATATAATCATGGATTACAAAAGATGACCTATTTACACAAAACGAACTCTGCTCCCACGGTTACCAAGGCCTCTTCTCACCCAGAACTAACCGAAAAGGAGGTGGCCTGGCACTCCTCTACAAATCATTCTTCGATGTCCAGCTCCTCGAAAAGGGTAGCCACACCTCACTAGAATATATGCTAGCCTCAGTCAACGATGAACTCCACCTTCACCCACTTGGTATCCTGCTATTATATCGCCCACCAACCCCTTGGAACAAATCCTTCGAACTTGTCCTCGAGACCATAACAAACGCCTTCCTCAAATTTCAAAGATTACTGATCATTGGGGATATCATTCTCCACCTAGATGACATCACCAGCAAGGATGCAATTGAATTTAATATCTCTCTAGGTTCACCTCCTCCCCCCGCATCCTCTCCAACCATGAAAAGGGGCACACACTAGACTTCATTAGTTTCTATGATCTTACCACTTACAAAACTTCAGACGACGACACTCGTTGGAAACACGTCCCTTGGTCCGACCACTTCTTAGGGGTTTTCTGTCTCCCCATTTTCATGTCGCATCTTGGGGCCCCACCCCGTACCTCAAATTCCATTACCTTCCGCAAAAAAATTACGAGCGAATTGTTCTGGACCAAATTTCTCAACCAATTCTCCTCCGCTCCTAAGCCTGTAGATTCAGAAATCAATTGGCACAACTGGGTCACCCTCTCCGAGTCCACCTACCACTCCCTCTCCCCACTATCCACTAAAACCGTCTCCTACTCCCGTAAGGCCCCCTGGTACCTTCCATATCATAGAGAGCTGAAGCAGAAATGTCGAGCTCTGGAGCGCAAATGGAAAAAATCTAAATCCCCTACAGATAGACAGTCCTGGAGGGTCAATATTAAGTTTTATAATACAGTACTAAAAAAAGCAAGGAAGAACTTCTACGGTGATAAAATCTCCAGATCCAACAACCAGAGTAGTACGTTGTTCAACATCTGGTGCTCTTTAACTTCCAAAAATGACTCCACCTTGTTCCCCTCCTCTCCTTCAGCCGATGTTCTAGCAAAATTCTTCAACGAAAAGGTCACTACCTTAAGATGCTCCTTTCTACCTGCAGTCTCCTACAGCTCTCTGGTACTCACCGACTCCAACCCTACCCTAACAGTCTCCAACCCTATCCCAGTCGACAGATCCTGGACTTCCTTTGAGCACGTATCCAAATCCCTGGTCTTTAAACTTTGCCTCAAACTGAAATCCTGTAACTGTACCTTGGACCCATTCCTCTCCTACCTATATGAGAAAATTCCCGCACAGGCCATCTCATCTCTCACCAAACTCATAAACTCTGCCCTACAATTGGGCCTATTTTCTCCAGAAATGGGTCATATTGCCTTGACCCCACTATTGAAAAAAGCTGACCTAGACCCTTCCACACTATCCAGCTATCACCCAATAGCAAATATCCCTCTCCTAACCAAGATGCTAGAGTCTATCATATCTATCCAACTCCCATCCTATTTAGAGAGATTCTCTATTCTCCTTCCTTACCAATACGGCTTTAGACCCAATTTCAGCACCGAATCCCTATTGACCTCTTTAATATCAAAGGTTCAACAACTTCATTCTCGTAATAAGTTCGCTGTTCTTCTACAATTCAATCTTTCTGCAGCTTTTGGCGTTGTCCATCATGATATTCTAGTTTTCCAACTTTCCGAGATAGGCATTAACTCCACAGTCCTAGACTGGTTCTCAAAATTCTTACGTTCCCGCTCTTACACTGTCAATATGAAGGGCACCTCATCCTCCCCCTGGAAACCGATATGTGGAGTCCCGCAGGGTTCACCTCTATCCCCTATTCTTTTCAACATCTATATGTCCTCCCTAAAACTCCTCCATTTATCCCCCCTAGAAACACTTTACACTTATGCTGATGACATCCTTGTCCTCCTCGAGACAGACTTGAACCTCACTAACCTCTCTGAGAACATATCCTCGTGTATAACGAACCTCCAATCCTGGGCCCTCACCGTACAAATGAAACTGAACGAGTCCAAAACAAAACTACTTTGGCTCGGCCCAAAATTAGACCAACTACCCACCCTCATCCCACTGTCCTCTGGCTCCACACTGTAGCTTGAGTTCTCAAATAAAGTTCTGGGCATCATCATTGACTCTACATTGTCCTTCAACAACCACCTTAATTCCTTGGTAATAAATGCTTTTTCAGCCTTCACATGCTGAGGAAAGTGAGATCCTGCTTCCATCAAAAACACTTTGCCGTCCTTGTAAAATCCATCATCCTTTCCAGACTGGACTATTGCAATTCTATATACTTAAGCCTAACAAAGAAAAGCCTTCAAAGACTTCAGTGGATTCAGAATGCCGTGGCTAAGCTTATCTTCACAAAAAGTAAATTTGACCATGTCTCACCGCTCCTGTTCAAGCTTCACTGGCTTCCAGTAATCTCCAGGGTCCACTTTAAATGCGCCTGCCTAACTTTCAAGATCCTACATGGCATCCTTCCTCCCTTTATTCCACTTTTTTGGAATTCCTCAAATCCTAATACCACCAGATCCACCCAAAAATTAAAACTATCCTTCCCCTCATTAAAAGGCATATCCCATGCAGGAAAACTAGGGACCTCCCTTCCCTTCAGAATCACTGAGCTCTGGAACAACCTTACCTCCCCACTTCGGAATCTTAGCTCCCTCCAACTTTTCCATAAACATCTGAAAACTTGGCTATTCTCAAAAATGTAATACTTCCTCCCTCTCTGGTATACTAAGCCCCTCTAAACATTCTTTATATTAAGGCCTATAACCCTTCATTGGAGTTCCTTTTCTATCCCAGCTTCTGTAAACCGTGCCGCGCTCTACGATTGTGGAGAGGATGCGGTATACAAACCTAAGGTTTAGTTTAGTTTAGTTTATAATGATATAGCAGTTTGCAAATGAGGCAGCACCTCACATGCAGATAATAATTAATCAAATTTAATTAAAATATTGGCTGAACTTATGCAGATAATAATCACATTTAATTCAAATATGGGCAGCTCAGGGTAACTTCTTTTCTTGTGGATAGTCACTGCTATCTAGGAATACATCCAATGTGTACCTGCTTGTGCATATTTTAGGTCTGTGTACTGCCCCCAATACATATAAAATAGTTTTGGACTGCCTGTATCACAAACAACAAAGTTTGTCTTTCAAATGGATATGTCCAATTACAGGAAGATTAACCATTTTATACCTGATACATACATTTTACAACATACATTGTACAACAAAGCTGAAAAGTTTACATTATCAGATATGATTCTCTTCTAACATCTAATGCAGCCCTATACAATATACGGCCCGATATGGCTCTCACTACGGCCCGCACCAGGTTGTAGGTCTCTTCTGTGCCTCTCTCTGGCAAATGTTTAGCTTCTGGTCAGCTCCCTTGCTGCAGTCGTTTTTCCGTTCAAAGCTGTGGGCAGCAGCTTCTTGTCCGATCCGTGCCTGCATCAGAAGCCTTCTCCCTGACGTTGTGACGTCAGAGGAAATGCTTCTGACAAAGCCACGGATCATGTGAGGAGCCGCTGCCCATGGCTTTGAGCATAAAAACAACTACAGCAAGGGAGCTGGCCAGAAGCTAAACACCCGCCGGAGGGAGGCACAGAAGGAAGGAGGGAGAAGGAAGACAAGGGAGAGGAGAGGATCGAGAAATGCCAAGTCCATGGGAGGGAGGGAAAGGAAAGAAAGACAGGAGATGCCAGACCATGGAGGGGGAGGGATAGATGCCAGGGCATGGAAGAGGGAAGGAGACAAAAGCCAGACCAGAGGGAAAGGAGGGAGAGGAGGTGCCAGAGCATGGAGGGAGAGAGAGAGAGATGTTGGTAAGGGAAGGGAAGGAAGACCAGAGGAGAAGCATGCAGGAGGAATAGAGAAAGAGGTGCAAACCAATCCAAATAATAAAAATCCTATTAGCTAAAATATACATTTGACTGTCAGCTACTTATTTACTACTACTACTACTACTACTAATTATTATTATTTATTAATCATATTTTAAATTGCCTTTCAGACATAGTATGGAGAGAGATGATAAATAATTGTGTAGAAATTAACACATTGAAACCATAGACAGACGGTAAAAATGGTAATGCAAATATTTCAAAACTGGGACTCTTTTCCCTGGAGAAGAGGAAACTTAGAGGGGATATGATAGAGACTTACAAGATCATGAAGGGCATGGAGAAAGTGGAGAGGGACAGATTCTTCAAACTTTCAAAAAATAAAAGAACAAGAGGGCATTTGGAAAAGTTGAAAGGGGACAGATTCAAAACGAACGCTAGGAAGTTCTTTTTTACCCAATGTGTGGTGGACACTTGGAATGCGCTCCCAGAGGGCGTAATAGGGCAGAGTACGGTACTGGGGTTCAAGAAAGGATTGGACAATTTCCTGCTGGAAAAGGGGATAGAGGGGTATAGATAGAAGTATAGATAGAGGATTACTGCACAGGTCCTGGACCTGTTGGGCCGCCGCATGTGCGGACTGCTGGGCACAATGGGCCTCAGGTCTGACCCAGTGGAGGCATTGCTTATGTTCTTATGTTAAATATAGGACTGGTGGAAAGGAGGGAGAAATGTTGGACTCGAAGGGGGGCCAGAAAGGAGGAAGGGAAGGGATATTGTCTGCAGGGAGTGGAAAGGAAAGAGATATGTTACACTGGGGGGAAGGAGAGATGAACAAAGGAAGGGATAGATACTAGACCAGGGAATGGAAGGGAAGGAGGGGAGTCTGGTAGTGCTATAGAAATAATAATAGTAGTGGTAGGAGAGAGAGAGAGGCCAGATTATGGGAAGGAGAGGAGAGAGAGATAGGAAGGAAAGATAAAACATGGAAAAGTAGATTTTGAGAAGAAAGCAGAAAAATGGAAAAATGTAATGTTAAGTAAATGCCAAAGATGGATGCAGGGCAGAAAGTTAAGAAGGCTAGAAAAACAATGGATAATAAGGCCCTGGAAACATAGTTAAAAGCACAGAAAAATAAAGTCATCAGAAAACAAAGATATGGAAAATGATTTTATTTTCAATATAGTAATTGAAATATGTCAGTTTTGAGAATTTATATCTGCTGTGTGTATTGTGTGTATATGAAAAATGAAAGGAAAAAAATTGCATTACAATTAGTAAAGGGGGTTGGATTTGGGGCAGAGCTTGGGTGGTTTAGGGTGGAGCTTGGGAGGTCTGTGGTTGGGGGTACTTAGCTTGAAGTAGTTGAGAAACATTATGGCATCGAGTCCAATCATGCCAACCAAGCAAAGACCCCCTATGCGACTCATTTCAAATTTGAGGGGTGCATTGTCATCCTCTCCGGAATGAGTCGCGGCACTGTTGGTACCGACGACATAGAAATATGACGGCAGATAAAGGCCAAATGGCCTACCTAGTGTGCCCATCAGCAGTAACCCTTATTTCTTTCTCTCTCTGAGAGATCCCACATGCCTATCCCAGGTCCTCTTGAATTCAGACACAGTCTCTGTTTCCACCCCCTCTTCTGGGAGACTGTTCCACTCATCTATCACCCTTTCTGTAAAAAGTATTTTATCAGATTAGGCCCTCTTGAATTCAGACACAGTCTCTGTTTCCACCACCTCTTCCGGGAGACTGTTCCATGCATCTACCACTCTTTCTGTAAAAAAGTATTTCCTCAGATTACTCCGGAGCCTATCACCTCTTAACGTCATCCTATACCCTCTCATTGCAGAGTTCCCTTTCAAATGAAAGAGACTCAACTCATGCACATTTATATTACGTAGGTATTTAAATGTCTCTTTCATATCTCCCCTCTCCCGCATTTTCTCCAAAGTACACAGATTGAGAACTTTAAGTCTGTCCCCATATGGCATACACCTTATCACAAAGAACACACACCATTTTAGTAGCCTTCCTCTGGACCGACTACCCTTTGTTATATTTTTTTGAAGGTGCGGCCTCCAGAATTGTACACAATATTCTAAATGAGGTCTCACCAGTCTTATACAGAAGCATCACTACCTCCTTTTTCCTACTGGCCATACCTCTCCCTATGCAACCTAGCACCCTTCTTGCTTTCGTCATCACCTTTTCAACCTGTTTGGCCACCTTAAGATTATCACATACAATCACACCCAAGTCCCATTCTTCTGTCGTGAAAATAAATTCTTCACCCCCTAAACTGTACCATTCCCTTGGGTTTGTGCAGCCCAAATGCATGACCTTGCATTTCTTAGCATTAAATTTTAGCTGCCAAATTTCAAACCATTCTTCAAGCTTTGCCAGGTCTTTCTTCATGTTATTCACACCACCCAGCATGTCTACTCTATTGCAGATTTTGGTATCATTCACATAGAGGCAAAGCTTACCCGTCAACCCTTCAGCAATATCATTTATAAAAATGTTAACAACAGGCCCAAGGACAGAACCTTGAGGCACAACTCTGGTAAAATCCCTTTCCTCAGAATGATCTCCATTGATCACTACTCTCTGTCGCCTTCCACTCAACCAGCTCCTGACCCAGCCCATCTTTTTGGGACCCATCCCAAGGGTACTCAGTGTATTTATTAGACATCTGTGTGGAACAATGTCAAAGGCTTTGCTAAAATCTAAATACATCACATCTAGCACACATCCTCTATCCAACTCTCTGGTCACCCAAAGAAATTGATCAGATTTGTCTGACAAGACCTACCTCTAGTGAATCCTATGTTGCCTTTGGTCCTGTAATCTACAGAATACCAGAAATATGACCATTCTCTGTTTTAAAAGCGTTTCCATTAATTTGCTTACAACAGAAGTCAGACTTACCGGCCTTCCCTACTTCTTCCTTATTTCCACTTTTGTGGAGAGGGACCACATCCTCCCTTCTCCAGTCCTCCGGTACCATTCTTGACTCTAGACACTTGTTGAAAAGGTTAGTCAGCGGAGCTACCAGAACTTCCCTAAGTTCCTTCAGGACCCTCGGATGTACACCATCCAGCCCCATTGCTTTGTCTACCTTTATTTTAGCTAGTTCCTCATGAACACAACCCTCCCTATTCACGTTTGTCTTCTGCAGTCCCACTGCTGGTGCTTCAGCTGTGGACACAGAACAGAAATATTTGTTAAGCAATTTGGCCTTTTCTTTATCAGCTTCTACATATTCCTCCCCTTCACCTTTGAGTCTCACAATGCCACTTTTGTACTTCTTCCTATCACTAATATATCTAAAAAAAAGTCTTGTCTCCCCATTTTACCGTGTCAGCTATTTTATCTTCTATTTGCATCTTTGCTTTCCTGACTACGCGACCAGCCTCTCTTACTTTTCCAGATATTTTTGCCTGTCTTCCTCTTTCTGTGATCTTTTGTAGTTTATGAAAGCTAACTTCTTATTCCTTATCTTCTCCACTTTTGAGAACCAAAGCGGCCTTCTTTTCCTTACTTGCCTAACAAAAAGGTTTGTCGCCCATACAATCGCTCTTTTCAGTTTTGCTCATTGCATTTCCACTCCTTCCAGACGTTCCCACTCAAATAACAATTCCTTGACGTAAACCCCCATCTGAGCAAAGTTAGTTTTTTTTAAGTCTAGAACCTTTGCTTTTTAATGAGTCCTCTCTATACCCATCTTAATATTAAACCATACCATGCAATGATCACTGGATGCCAGATGATCACCCACAGTTTGTAAGCACTAAGTCCAGTATGACCCCATCCCGAGTGGGTTCTATTACCAACTGCTGGAACAGTTCTTCTTGTAGAGAATCCAGGATCTCCCTACTTCTAGAAGACCCCACAATAGGGATACTCCAATCAACATCCGGCATGTTTTGACCCCATCCCGAGTGGGTTCTATTACCAACTGCTGGAACAGTTCTTCTTGTAGAGAATCCAGGATCTCCCTACTTCTAGAAGACCCCACAATAGGGATACTCCAATCAACATCTGGCATGTTAAAATCACCTATTAGCAAGACTTTCCCTTTTTTAGCGATATTCTGAATGTCTACTATTAAATCTCTATCTACTTCTTCCGTCTGTGAAGGTGGCCTGTATATCACACCAATGTAAATATATTCACCATTCCCTTTTTCCAAATTGATCCACAGTGTGTAGAAGTATTCAGTGATTTACTTACCTGAGGGCTTATACTCACCTGGGAGCTTTGATCACACTGCCCCATCACTTCTAGTTTAAAGTCCTCTTCAGTAGATTAGCCAACCTGCCGGCAAAGACATTTCTTCCCTTCTTTGATAGATACTGTGACACACCTATACCCTGCTCTGACCGGCAGGGGGTATAGTTGTGTTGAATCTTGGCCTGTCGGCGTGGCCTCCTTAGGTAGGAGGAAGGCTTTTCAGGTTAGAACAGACCTAGGCTCCTGTCTAGTCTGCCAGGCCACACTGAGATCCTCTTTGCCCAAAAAGGAGGTGACACAATTTTAAGTCTGTTCAAAACTTGTTCATTAGCTTTATTAACCAAGGGAGTCTGAATACTATCAGCCACCCACATAGAATGCAGCCCTTCAGCATATAGTTGAAATACCATACAGGTGTCAGAGTTGTCAGAATGGCTTACAGTTAGAGTATGGCATGTAATGGCAATTCCCTGGACTTGCTTTGCCTTGAAAATAGTCCTTTTTACCAGGGTTCAGAAACATAAAAATGCCACAAAAATAAATCTCTAAAATCATGAAAACAAACTGCCTAACAAAGCAGGAACCTAAAGTAGCAACTGAGACTTAATGTTCCAACTTTCAGCTAACCTAGCTGAATAACGGTTAAAGAGTTCAGAGCTGACTTCTAAGCTTATTAGTAACAGCTGAGTTTCTCAGCTCACTGAGCACAGCAGGACAATAGATAAGCTGCAGAGTTTTACTGAAGCTTTCACACAGGTATTTCATACTTATTCAAGATACAGTTCTCTTGAGCAAACACTGACCTCCAGGCAGCCCCCAAAGCCGAGAGGCTCTCCTGCTATCTCTAATCACTGTCAGCTGGGGCTTGGATTCCCGGGAGCCAGCACAAGCACAGCCTTGCTTCACTCCCTTTAGGAACTAACCTCCATTTCAGCAGGGAAATTATCAGCTTCCAAAAATGGCTCAGAGATCTCCATGACTTCTGCCTTCTCAGCAGCAGCTGGGGTTGAGCTTGGGCAGTCCTCAGACATCTCTATGTCCTCATTAAGATGGGGTTGAGGAGAGAGACTTCTCTCCTTCTCTGCCTCCTTGCACTGCTGTAGGTCATGCCTTGCCCGAGGCTCCTCAGCTCCTGCTCGGTCCCTGCTCTCCTCACTGTCTGAGGGGTAGTCAGCCATTTCCAAAACTTTACTTTTAACTTGGTCAGCCCTTCTGACCAGGGACTGTGTTCTGTTTTTATCCCTTACAGGGACAAAGCTGGCTACAGGTTTGTCACAATACATACCATCCCTGCTCAGCAGCTCTTGGAAAATCATCCCATGGTCCAGGAAGCCAAAATGCTCTCGACGACACCATCTACGTAGCTATGCATTCATCTCCAGGATGTGAGCTTCTCTGCCCTGGCCTTTACCCTCAACAGGGAGGATCGACGAGAATACCATTTGCGCACCTGACTGCTTCACCTTCTCTCCCAGAGCCACAAAGTCACTTTTTATACATTCGCAGGAGTACCTGGCAGTATCGTTAGTGCTAATGTGGATGAGAAGCATCGGATAATAATCATCAGGCTTGATGAGTCTCACCTGATGAGTCTCACCTTGATGAGTCTCTGTAACATCTTGGATTTTGGCACCAAGTAGACAGCATACCTCTTGTGACATCATGTCTGGTCTGCAGATAGACATTTTTGTACCCCTCAGAAGGGAATCGCCAACTACCACTACTTTATGCCTCCTAGTGGTCACGATAATTTTGGGATTTCAAGCTTTGGTCCTTCTTTTCCTTGGGATACTCTCAGCTCCTCCACTTCCAGGACAGCATACTGGTTTTTCAGTTCAAGGGCGGGAGTCACAGTACCAATCTTGCAGTGTTCCGTAATCTGAGTCCAGCTGCCTTCCCTCAGAACAGCCTCTTTTTCCCCACTGCTGAAAATTTTGACACCTCATGAACCATTTCATCGATGTACCTCTCATTCTCACGGAAGCTTCTTAGTCTTGCCACCTCCTCTCTCAGTTCTTTTACTTCCTTCATGAGGGATTCAAGTTGAAGAGAGCTTGTACATGGATCTACTCCCTCTGCCTAGATAACATTTTCTGTCTGCACAGAGACAGAAGTTGTAACCTGAATAGCAGCTTTGGTGATATGATGTTTCCCAGCCATACTGTGGTGTAGAAGAAAAAAAAAGGGCAGAAAAATCCTACCAAAGTAATTCCCTGTTCCTGGTTGGCTGGAGAGCCTATAAATCAAACAGCTCTGCCTTCGGGGGGGGGGGGGGGGAAGGGAATTAAATTAACACCAGAGCTGTTTGTGCCCTAATCTGATGATATGCCCTGAAATGTAACCTAAATCAATCTAGACTAAAACACTGTTTTGTATTAAACCTAACAGACTCTAAAGGTTACACTATTGCCTGACTGATTTTGCTGAGCTAAAAAAAGAACTACAAAAATATAGCCTACTAAAACCCAAGTTTACCTTTCCTAAGTTTGAATACCACCAGACAAGATGTTCCGATAGATTTTTTTTTTTTCCTCAGCAGGACAGATCCTTTCAATACCTCTTCAGGTGTGGGGAAAAGGGTGAGTTTCCAGATCTGGTGAGAGGGCTTGGGGGTTAGGTGTTTCAGGTTTGTATAGATTGTTAAGATCAGCTGGAGAACTGTGAAGGGTAATTTAGGAGTAGTATAAGAGTAATTTGAGCCTAGAGTGGGTGGGCTGTGGGGAGGGTGGTTGGGTAGAGCCAGACAGTAGTTCACAGGTTGCTATGAAAACTATCTTTAATGCAGATCCTCTTCTACCTCTCACTTAGAACCAGGCTTACTGAGGGTTCAGCACTATGCCAGCATTCCTCCTCTCAAGGGTCACTTGTGGAATCTGATCTTTTAAGAAAGTCCTCAGGTACAGGTGTTCTCCTTCAAAGAGAAGCTCAATGCTCTTTTTCATATGGCGTAGGAAGATATGTTTCAGCTTATTACCCCGACACCCATTCCTCTGCTACCAGCATAGCCTGAGCATCACACCACATGGGATGCCAGTACCTCCACTGCTTCATTGATGCACTGTCATGGCTCTTGACACCAGTCATCATCCAGCCATGCATCAAAGCATCATGCCTCTAGACACCGTTCCAGTTTGTCCAAGTACCACTTCTCATCTTCTTGACGTTATCACTCCAGCAAGTGTTCTTATAAGTCCAAACATGTTGCTTCCAAACATCCAGAGAAACATAATCATCCTGCATCACCTTCCTCATCGGACTTGCACTGTTCCAAGTGGCAGCATTGTTCTCCATCACTGCTCATTGACTCTAATCTTCAAATGGATTCCAATATTGACGTTTCTCATTCGTTCACAGAGGCTTATGACTCTCATGAGCCACAATCTCCACCTAAGATTCCTCCTAGAGAGACATCCCCTATGGAGAGACCGTCCTTCACTCGTTTCATTAGACAGTTGGGTAAGAACATAAGAACATAAAAACTTAAGAATTTCTGCTGCTGGGTCAGACCAGTGGTCCATCATGCCCAGCAGTCCGCTCACCCGGTGTCCCTCTGGTCAAAGACCAGCACCTCAACTGAGACCAGCCCTAACAGCGCACGTTCTTGTTCAGCAGGAACTTGTCCAACTTTGTCTTGAATCCCTAGTGGGTGTTTTCCCCTATAACAGCCTCCAGAAGAGCGTTCCAGCTTTCTACCACTCTCTGAGTGAAGAAGAACTTCCTTACGTTTGTACGGAATCTATCCCATTTCAACTTTAGAGAGTGCCCTGTCATTCTCCCTACCTTGGAGAGAGTAAACAACCTGTCCTTATCTACTAAGTATCTTCAGTATCTTGAATGTTTCGATCATGTCCCCTCTCAATCTCCTCTGTTTGAGGGAGAAGAGGCCCAGTTTCTCTGTACGGCAGCTCCTCCAACTCCTTAACAATCTTAGTCGCTCTTCTCTGGACCCTTTCGAGTAGTACTGTGTCCTTCTTCATGTACAGCGACCAGTGCTGGACGCAGTACTCCAGGTGAGGGCGCACCATGGCCCAGTACAGCGGCACGATAACCTTCTCTGATCTGTTCGTGATCCCCTTCTTTATCATTCCTAGCATTCTGTTTGCCCTTTTTGCTGCTGCCGCCACCGCACATTGCATGGATGGCTTCATCGACTTGTCGATCAGAACTCCCAAGTCCCTTTCCTGGGAGGTCTCTCTAAGTACCGCGCCGGACATCCTGTATTCATGCATGAGATTTTTGTTACCGACATGCATTACTTTACACTTATCTATCTGCCATGTCGATGCCCATTCCTTGAGCCTGATTATGTCACGTTGCAGATCTTTGCAATCCCCCTGCGTCTTTACTACTCTGAATAACTTCGTATCGTCCGCAAATTTAATCACCTCGCTCGTCGTACCTATGTCCAGATCATTTATAAAGATGTTAAAGAGCACGGGTCCAAACATCGAGCCCTGCGGCACCCCACTGGTGATGCTCTTCCAGTCCAAGTATTGTCCATTTACCCCCACTCTGTTTCCTATGCTCCAGCCAGTTTTTAATCCACGTATTTCACCCTTGATTCTATGGCTCGCAATTTTCCAAAGTAATCGTTCATGCGGAACCTTGTCAAACGCCTTCTGAAAATCCAGATGTACAATGTCGACCAGATCACCCTTGTCTGTCTGTCTGTTTACTCCCTCAAAGAAGTGCAGCAAGTTTGTTAAACACGATCTGCCTTTGCTAAAACCGTGCTGACCAGTCCTCATCAGCCGGTGTCCATCAAGGTGATCAATGATGCAGTCCTTTATCAGTGACTCTACCATCTTTCCCGGTACCGAAGTCAGACTCACAGGTCTGTAGTTTCCCGGATCTCCCCTCAAACCTTTCTTGAAGATCGGCGTAACATTCGCCACCTTTCAGTCTTCCGGAATCTTTCCCAATTTGATCAACAGATTGGCTATTAGTTGAAGCAGTTTAGCTCTAAGGACCTGTCTGTCAAGCTGGAAGCAGATTCCAAATATAGTGCTGAATTTTTGGAAACCATGGACGATTAAAAGCCTCCTAATGAACTTATTAAACTTCCTTTGCATGGGATCCTGAAAGAAACCCTTCTCTGTCCAGGCCACAACAGAAAAATCAGAAACAGCAATGCCCTCAGAAACCTTAGGCATCTGCTCCAGCTAAATCGATCTAGTCTTTTTGAGGGGCTACTCAAGAGCATAGTTGCAATCCCATTACATCAGCCTCTCCCTCAGCCAATCAGGGGTCGTCTCCAACTTTTCATTACATTGTTGGGAGTTGATCACCTCAGACCTCTAGTTTCTAGAGATCATTCGAGAGGGTTACTCTTTTCATTTTCTCAAGGTTCCTACAGATCATCCTCCAAGACAGTCTGCTTTGAACTCTCACCAGTCCTCCCTTCTTCTCCAGGAAATTGATTCCTTTCTCAATGCCACCGAGAAGGTTCCTGTGGATCAGCAGAACTAGGGGTTTTAGTCCCGCTATTTTCTAGTCCCGAAGAACATAAGAACATAATACTTGCCTCTGTCGGGTCAGACCGGAGGTCCATCGTGCCCGGCAGTCCGCTCACGTGGCGGCCTCTCAGGTCCAGGACCTGATAGTGCTCCTACCCTAAAACTCACATACGCTTTTCGCTTTTGTCCTGTAGAGTAACCTTCTATCTATACCCTGCAATCCCCTTCGCTTCCAGGAAGTCATCCAGTCCCTTTTTGAAACCCAGTATTGTACTCTGTCCTATTACCTCCTTTGGAAGCGTGTTCCAGGTGTCCACCACCCTCTGAGTGAAGAAAAACTTCCTTGCATTCGTTTTGAATCTGTCCTCTCTCAGTTTTTCTGAGTGACCTCTTGTTTTTGTTGTCCCCGCTAGTCTGAAGAATCTGTCCCTCTCCACCCTCTCTATGCCTTTCATGATTTTATATGTCTGTATCATGTCTCCTCTCAGTCTCCGCTTTTCCAGGGTAAAGAGCCCCAGTTTGTCTAACCTTTCGGCATATGAAAGGTTCTCCATTCCTTTTATCATCCTCTGGACCCTCTCAAGTATCGCCATGTCTTTCTTAAGGTACGGTGACCAGTAATGGACACAGTATTCCAGATGTGGTCGCACCATTGCTCGATACAATGGCAGGATAACCTCCTTCGTTCTGGTAGTGATACCTTTTTTGATAATGCCCAGCATTCTGTTTGCTTTCTTTGAGGCCGCTGCACATTGCGCCGCTGGCTTCATTGTTGTATCCACCAATACCCCCAGGTCTTTTTCTAGGATGCCTTTCCCCATCACCCTTCCTCCCATCGTATAGCTGTACATGGGGTTCCCTTTCCCCATGTGCAAGACCTTACATTTCTCCACATTGAAGCTCATCTGCCATCTTTTTGCCCACTCACACAGTTTGTTCAGGTCGCTCTGCAGTTCTTTGCATTCCTCAACAGTTTTGACCCTTTTGGAGAGTTTTGTATCGTTCGCGAACTTGATAACTTCGCATTTCGTGCCCGTTTCCAGATCGTTAATGAATATATTGAACAGCAGCGGTCCCAGCACTGACCCCTGCGGGATACCACTCGTGACCCCTTTCCAGTCAGAGTAGTGTCCTTTTACTACTACCCTCTGCTTCCTATCCACCAGCCAATTTTGGATCCATCTGTGGACGTCCCCTTCCACCCTGTGGTTCCACAGTTTCTTCAGCAGGCGCTCATGGGGTACCTTGTCAAAGGCTTTTTGGAAATCCAGATAAACTATGTCAGTGGGGTTACCTTGGTCCAAATGTTTGCTTATCCCCTCAAAGAAATGTATAGATTCGTTTGGCACGATCGTCCTTTATAGAAACCGTGCTGGCTTGTTCTCATCAGTTTATTTTTTCCTATATGCTCATTGATACCTTCCCTGATCAGTGATTCGACCATCTTCCCCAGAACTTTAAACATAGTGAGGTCAAGCTCACCGGTCTATAGTTCCCCGGTTCACCTCTCGATCCTTTTTTGAAGATTGGTGTAACATTTGCTATCCTCCAATCTTCCGGGATTATCCCTGTTCTCAAGGATAGGTTGCAAATATGCCTGAGTAACTTCGCTATTTCGTCTCTGAGCTCTTTCAGTATTCTTGGGTGGATCCCATCTGGGCCAGGAGATTTGTCAATTTTTAATCTATCTATCTGCCTTAGAATGTCTTCGAGGCTTACCTCCATGCATGATAATATACCCTCCTGATCCCTCTTGAAGATTTTTTCCGGTTCCGGCACGCTGGATGTGTCTTCTTTTGTAAAGACTGACGCAAAGAATTTGTTTAGTTTATCAGCCACCTCTTTTTCCTCCTTCACCACTCCTTTCTTGTCTCCCTCATCCAGAGGTCCCACCTCCTCCCTCGCTGGCTGTTTCCCTTTTACATATCTGAAAAATGGTTTAAAATTCCTTGCTTCCTTGGCTAGTCTCTCCTCGTATTCTTTCTTGGCTTTTCTGACCACTCGGTGACATTCTTTCTGATGCTTCCTGTGCTCTTTCCAATTTCCTTCAGTTTTGTCCTTCTTCCACTTCCGAAATGATGTTTTCTTGTCTCCTATCACTGTCTTTACTTCATTGTTTATCCATGCTGGGTCTTTGGTCTGATTCTTTTTGCATCCTTTCCTAAATCTGGGTACATATAGGTTTTGTGCCTCGCTTACCGTGTCCTTGAGTAGGAACCAGGCTTGCTCCACAGACAGAGCTTTCTTGGAGCTGTTTCTGAGCTTCTTCCTCACCATTTTTCTCATGGCATCATAGTTCCCTTTCCTGAAGTTAAATGCTGTTCCCTTTGATCTCTTCCCCTTTGGTAATCCCACTTCCACTTGGAACAGAATTATGTTATGGTCACTGTTTCCTAGCGGTCCCATTACTTCCACTCCCTTTGCAGGTCCTTTAAGCCCGTTGAGGATCAGATCCAGGATTGCTGCCCCTCTCGTTGGAATCTGGACAAGTTGTTCCATGAAACAGTCTTGGACGGCTTCCAGGAACTCTGTTTCCTTCGTACAATTTGAAATTCCAAGATGCCAGTCTATCCCGGGATAGTTGAAATCTCCCATAACTATAGTGTTAGCGTTCTTGCATTCCCTCCTCAGCTCGGCTACCATTTCTGTATCCACTGCTTCAGATTGCCCAGGTGGACGGTAGATCAGTCCCATCTTTATCTCGGATCCGTTTTTTCCTGGTATTTTAACCCACAATGACTCTAGTTGTCCATTTGCCACTGCTGTATCCACACTGGTTGAGTGAATGGTTTCCCTTATGTACAGTGCTATTCCTCCTCCTTTCTGATAAGTCCTATCTTTTCAGTAGAGTTTATACCCTGGCAGTACTATGTCCCATTTGTTTTCCTCGTTCTACCATGTTTCCGTAATCCCTATGATGTCTAGGTTCTCATTTTTGGCCATGACTTCCAATTCCCCCATTTTGTTCCTTAGGCTTCTTGCATTAGTGTACATGCAGTTCAAGTCCTGGCATTTAGTCTTCCTCGCTGTTTTCCCATGTGCTTCAGTCTTCTTTCTGTCCTCTACCTGGCCAGCCAACTCCTGCATTTTATCTCCTTTGTCCTCCCTTTGTGGTATGTTTCTATTGCCTTGCCCATGTGGCATGTTTCTTTTGCCTTGCCCATGTGGCATGTTTGTATTTTCTTCTTCCCATCTTCCCGTTCCTTTTTGACTTCCCCTTGTAGTATGTTTATCATGTCCTCCTCTCTCTTCTTCTGTCTCCCTTGTTGTTCCATAACCTGTTGCTGTCCACATGTGTCTGCCCAGCATTTTTCCCCCTCAGTACCTTCACTGGGTACTGTCTCCCGAACCATCGATATCAGGTCGACTGTCGGCTTTCCCCTTCTGCTTAGTTTAAAGCTTGCTCTATCGCTCTTCTGATGTTATTTGTTAGTTGTCTAGTTCCTGCCATGCTCAGGTGTAGACCATCCTTCTTGTAGAGCTTGTTCTTTCCCCAGAACGCTGTCCAGTTCCTCAAGAAGAGAAATCCCTCTTCCTCACACCATCTCCTCATCTACGCATTTATTGATTGTAGTTCCATCTGCCTCTTCGTTTCTGCCCTCGGTACTGGCAGGATCTCTGAGAAGGCTATCCTCCGGGTCCTCATCTTCAGTTTCCTTCCTAGGATCTTGAACTGTTCGGTCAGTGCATTCTTGCTGTAGTCTCTCCTGGTGACATCGTTCGTCCCGACGTGGACTATCACTGCTGTCTCTTCCGTCTCTGCTCCCTCCAGGATTCTTTCAATTCTGTCTACGATGTCCTTCGTTCTTGCTCCTGGGAGACAGGTCACTAGCCGATCCTCTCTCCCTCCTGCTAAGTGACTGTCTACTTGCCTTAGGATTGAGTCTCCCACCAGGATTGCAGATTTCCCCTTTTTCAGCCTCTGTTGCGGTCGCAGGTCTGTGTCCCTGGTGTTCCTCATTTCTTTTCGCTCTAGGCACTGAGAGTGCCTCTCCTCTTCTTTCAGTAAACTTCCTCCGTGGGTATCCTCTACCTTGGTGTCAGATGCTTCCTGTCTTCTGCTCTGTGTGTCCTCCTCGTCTCTCCCCTTCTCGTGTTCCTGCTCTTCCACTCTCCTGTAGGCATCTTCAATGAACTTCTCGAGCTCCCTGACCTGCTCCTCGATGCGCCCCTCTCGCATGAGATCTTCAGCTGTCTGGAAGGGGTCTTCTGAGATGTAGAGTCCCTCTAGTTCCTGGATCCTCAACTTCAGGTGACTGACTTCACTCCTCAAGCTCTTCAGTTCCTGGCAACGCCCGCACACGTATGACTGCAACCCGGAGGGGAGGTAGTCGTACATGTGGCAGTCCGTGCAGTACACTGGGAAGCTCATCCTCTATGTTCCTTCAGCTTGCATTCTTGTCTACCCTTTAGGAGTCCTGATGCTAGTATGTTCACCCCTGCGCCTGGCTCTTCCTTACCTTCTTTGTCTTCCGCTCCCCTTTGCTTGTGCTTGTGTGTATGTCTGCCTCTTGTTTGCCTTCTCCGCTTGCTCGTGTATTTGTGTTTTTCCTTGATTCCGCCTTATCTTGTTCTGCTGTGCTTGTTGCTGTCTTTGTGTATGTTCGCAGGTGTGCTACCTGCTTCTACCCGTGCTTCTTGTCCTCTGCCCCTGCTTCTATTCTTCGGTGCCTTCCTTGCCTTTCGTTTCCCTATATGTGTGGTCCTCCCTGGGCCTACTCTGCCCTTTGTTCTGTGTTTGTTAACCCTACACCTTTCTTGTTTGTATGTGGATGTGTCCTTACCTTGATTGTCTTCTTATCTTGGGGTCCTTAGATGTAGTGACCCGGCCCTTCTTAAGGCCCTTCGCAAAGGCGCTCTCGCTAAGGCGAGCGCCTTTGCTGTGCGCCTTTGCCGCGCGCCAAACGGCGGGGCACCGTTGGCTCCCTTCCTCTTAAGGAGGAGCCCGGCCGATGACGCTGCGGGGGTGGGCGGAGCCTCCTCTCGCCGCTACCCGCTCCGCTGATCTCCTTCTCCCCTCTTCTGACTTCTCTCTCGGCTCCTGTGTCTCTTCGCCGCTGCCTACACGCGGCTCAGTGCAGTGTTCAAGCACCGCGGCTCCCTTCCTCTTAAGGAGGAGCCCGGCTGATGACGCTGCGCTGACGCAGTGGGGGTGGGCGGAGCCTTCTCTCGCCGCTACCCGCTCCGCTGATCTCCTTCTCCCCTCTTCTGACTTCTCTCTCGGCTCCTGTGTCTCTTCGCCGCTGCCTACATGTGGCTCAGTGCAGTGTTCAAGTGCCGCGGCTCCCTTCCTCTTAAGGAGGAGCCCGGCCGATGACGCTGCGCTGACGCGGTGGGGGTGGGCGGAACCTCCTCTCGCCGCTACCCGCTCCGCTGATCTCCTTCTCCCCTCTTCTGACTTCTCTCTCGGCTCCTGTGTCTCTTCGCCGCTGCCTACACGCGGCTCAGTGACAGGAGATCTTTGACCTATGTTAGATCTCAGAGCCCTCAACAAATTTCTTGTCTAAGGAAAAATTTTGGATACTACCTCTAGCCACTCTATATCCCCCCATGGCTCAAAACGATTAACTATGCTCTCTAGATCTCAAGGAAGCCTATACTCATATCCCATTCATCCGGCTTACAGGAAGTACCTCAGATTTCAAGTGGCACACCACCACTATCAATACAAAGTTCTACCTTTCATCTGGCATCCTCTTCCAGAGTCTTCACCAAGTGCCTGGTAGTATTGGCAACGGTCTTGAGGTCTCAGGGCCTTCAAGTCTTCTCTTACTTAGATGACTGGCTCATCAAGGATCCTTCGTCTCAAGGTATGATCTTAGCGACAAATCAGACTATGTTATTTCTTCAGAACTTGGGGTTCAAGCTCAACTTCCCAAATCACTTCAGACATCTCAGAGGTTCCAGTTCATTGGAGCTCTACTTGGCTCCACTCAACTCAGGGCATTTCTTCCTCAAGAACGTCAGGACACTAATTCAACTTTGTCATCAGATCTCCCAGTTTCAGTCAATTTCAGCCAGTCCACGTGACACCCCTTGCAAGGCTTCATCTCCGGATGCCTCAATGGTCTCTGGCTTCACAGTGATCTTAGGCATTCAACCCACTCTCACAACACATTTCTGTCACCTCGTCTCTTTGATGATCGCTTCAATGGTGAATGAACTCTTCCAATCTTTCCAGATATGTTTTGTTTTACAATCCTCCTCATCAAAAAGTTACGATCACAGATTCATCAACCTATGCTTGGAGAGCTCATCTGGATGACCTTCACACTCAAGGTCACTGGTTCCCCAGAGAACAACATTTTCACATAAATCTTTTGGAACTCAGAACTATTTATTATGCTCTCAGAGCTTTTCAGCATTTAGTGGTCAATCATGTCCTTCTAGTCCACATGGACAATCAAGTCACCATGTACTATATAAACAAGTAAGGAGGGACAGATTCTCTCCTTCTTGGCAGTGACTGGCTATGTTTAAAGATGTCTTTAACACTTAAAAGCTCCTTTCAGATCCTTCTGCTCTTCTGTGACAGTCTCCAGCTCTGTTTCTAAAAGAATCAGATCATTGTACATACCTTACATGTTTTCATTCCTATGACCAAATGTATTTTTACCCCAAATCCCACTTGTGTCAGGTAAATTTTAGGTCATTCTGTCTTTTTATGTAACACCATTTCCTTAAATTGTTTTAATCTTCTTATTTGTACTGTGGGGAAGCGAGCAGAAAATTTTTTTACCCTTCTTTAACCTTACTGTCCTGTGACACTTGCATGGTTCTCCCCTTCATGTGTGGACTCTCCCTGGTGAGTTTACTTTACTAATTTGCTCTCATTTTCATCTTCTGAGATCTGCCACCATTATTTCACAGACCTCACTGATCTGTCTTGCACCATCATATTCAAGATAATTCTCACTATCCAATTAGGAAGCACCTACTACTCACTCCTTCCCCTCCCATATGACCCCCGTATACCAATTCCCCTTGCTTCTATGGACCTTCCCCATTCCCTTGCCCCATCTTAAACCATTTAATCCCCCACCACCACACCATTCACTTTTCTACCTCACTCCCTCACTCACCCCCCCATCCTTTTCTCTCCCTATAGCTACTACACTTTCTCCCTCTCATTCAGATATCACCACTCTACCTGTATACATCTTGACCACAGTGCAGCCCCCCATGCCTCTCCCACACTCACTTGAATTCTCCTACTTTCTCTCTGCTGGGGATATCAATCCTAATCCTGGTCAACCCTCAGCATACTCCTGGGGATTACACGACAATGTATCCAATCTTATTTCTGTTCTTCCCTTCCACTGTTCCTCCCTGCCCTTCTCATGCACCCTGTGGAATTCCTGCTCTATTTCCAACAAACTTACCTTCATCCATGACCTCTTTATCTCTAGAAATCTCCACCTGCTAGAACTAACTGAAACCTGATTCTGCCCTGAGGACTCTGCTTCAGCTACTGCCCTATGTCATAGAAGGTACCTTTTCTCTCACACACCTCACCCAGATGGTCATGGAGGTGGTGTTGGACTCTTACACTCACCATCTTGTAAATATCAGCCCCTTCTACCTCAATCTCACTGTTCCCCTTCCTTTGAAGTCCACTCCATCCGTCAATTTGCTCCTCTACCTCTAAGAGTAGCAGTCATTTACCAACCCACTGACTTTCTCCTGGCTTTCCTTTCTTGAACCCTTATCTTCCTCCCTTATCCTTGGCAACTTCAACATCCATGCTAATGACCCCTCCGACTCCCATACATCTAGGTTTCTCGCTCTAACGTCCTCATACAATCTCCAGCTGTGCTCTACCACCCCTATGCACCAGAAGAGTCACTGCCTCAACTTCATCTTCTCCTCCAACTGCTCTACCTCTGAATTATGCACATCAACTCTTCCCCTCTCTGACCATCATCTGCTAAACCTTCACAACTTATCCCTCCCTGCAAAACCCAGCCAATCATTTCACATACATTTAGGAACCTTCAGTCCATTGACCCTGACATACTCTCCACCACCTTCTCATCCCACCTTTCAACTACTATATCACATAAGTCTGTCAATTAAGCTGTCCTCTCCTGTAACTCCACTCTCTCTTCTACTATTGATTCCCTAGCCCCTCCTGTTTCATGTCCCGTAAGATGTGCCAAACCCCAGCACTGGCTGACCCCCAACATCTATTATCTGTGCTCCTGTGCCTGAGCTGCTGAACATCTTTGGCTTAAATCCTGCACACATACCAATTTCATACCACTTCAAATTCATGCTGACTTCCTTCCAATCTACCCTCTCACATGCCAAACAAAAATACTACAATCATTTAACTAACTCTTAATGCCAACCCCCGCCTTCTCTTTGCCACACTCAAAGTACCCCCACCTCCTATCTCCTCTTCTTCCCCCAGACAATGGCAGAGTTCTTCTATGACAAGATTTACAAGATCCACCTTGAATTCTCAAACCAAGTCGCCTCCCCCACCACCCCTTCCAGCTGTCTACTCTGCCAACCTCCCTTCAACAACCCCTGCCAACTTTTCACCCTTGTCTGAAGTCATAGAAAAGGAAGTTGCCCACCTTTTCTCCTCCTCCAAAAATACCACCTGTTCCTCTGATCTGATTCCCACCTGCCTACTTGGAGCCATCATTCCCACTGCCATCCCTTCCATCTGTCACATCCTTAACCTATCACTGTCTTCTGCATTGGTTCCTGATGTCTTCAAACATGCTGTAGTTACACCTCTCCTCAAAAAACCATCATTAGATCCCACATCTCCCTACAACTATTGCTCTATCTCCTTCCTACCCTCCCTATCAAACCTACTTTAACATGCTGTTCACAGCCATTGCCTGGACTTCAAGTTTTAAGTTTATTTGTAGCTTGATATACTGACCATCACAAGTATCTGGTCAGTTTACAATAATAGAAATTAATTCCTTTCTTTTCAAGATATTCTTGACCCGCTTCAATCGGGCTTTCACTCTTGCCATTTTACAGAAACTGCCCTTGATAAACTCTCTTAATGACCTGTTCCTGGCCAAATCCAATGGTCTCTACTCTCCCTCATCCTTCTCGATCTGTCTGATGCCTCTGATACTGTTGATCACCAGTTTCTCTTCGATATGCTGTCCTCACTGGGATTTCAGGATTCTGTTCTCTCCTGGTTTTCTTCCTATCTCTCTCATCAATTCAAACTCCTTTTACTGACTTACAAGTGTATTCATTCTGTAACCCGTCAATATCTCTCCTCGCTTATCTCCCCTCCCCCCATTAACTCCGTTCATCGGGTAAGTCCCTCAAATCTGTACCCTTCTCCTTCATCGCCAACTCTAGACTACATCCCTTCTTTCTTGCCATATGCCTAGAACATACAGAAGTAAAAAAAATCACTCAATAGGTGTAATAGTGAAATTAATACTTCTAGAACACACACTTAGAATTCAAAAATATGCTCAGAGACACGAAGGCAACAACATGGAGCCGCAGCCCCAAGGGAAAATTGCCTCACCGCCAATCATTGCATATTGTAAATTCCAGTGAAAACCAAAATTCTTTGCTACAGACTAGCATAGAAAAAGTTCTTATACTTTGAACAATCACAAGCAATCACTTAACTTTATCAAAGGTGCCTGGAACAAGCTGCCAGAGTCAATACATCTTTGGCAGTGTTCAGATCCAAGCTAAAAGCCCACTTTTTTGAAGCTGCCTTTAACTCTTAACTCACAATCACTGTCAGAAACCTATACCCGTTGTATTATTCCTTCTGTCAGAAACTCCTCAACCTTGAAATGTCCTGTCTGTCCAAATTAGATTGTAAGCTCTTATGAGCAGGGACCATCTATTGAATGTTAAATGTACAGTGCTGTGTACGCCTTTCAGTGCTATAAATATGATAAATAGTAGTAGTAGTACAAGCTTTAAATTATGCCTCCTGAAATTCCCCTAAGGTATAACAGACGGGTAGCCTTTCAGTGAAGGAGAGATATCTCAGGTGAAAGGAAGCTGACTGGTAGAAGAGCTGAAGTGATGCCTAGCACAGAGTCAAGTGGAGGTAACCCAACAGAGCTTATGAGTTGCCAAGGGCAGAGACACAGGAACTCTGGAGCTTTTCAGCAGCACAGGTCAGAACTCTGGGATCAACCTCAATGTTCTCTGGAGATGCTTCCTATATACCCCTCGAGCAGAGGGCTGATCTCTGGAGATAAAATATACTTTCCATCTCTTGATCTTGGTCACTCCAAGAATAACCACATTACATCACCCAAGGTTACAGTTCCAGGAACTTAGTTCTTTCATTCTTTGAGGAACTTGGAAACTCTGGCTCCTAGAAGCCCTCAGTACATGCCCAGGCAAGAAGTGTATACTGGTCCAAAGTTGCATCAGTTGAATGACCTTAAGCAGTTCTTGCTAAGGAGCAAATGCAGAGCAAAGTTCACTCTGTTTAAAGCATAGTCTTTGAATTCATGCAGGAGATTGTGACGCCCTGGATGGCGGCTATATGCAAGGGTTTAACCCTTACAAAGAGGCATTCTCACCACATATGTAGGAAAGTACCTAAAGATTTGCAGGCTCTCCAACAAAGGGGACATTTGGGGGTCTCTTTTATTAATGCATTGAGGAGTAACAAAAATGCCAAAATAAAGCTTCAATTGAGTATTCATGAAAGATACTGAAAATGAGCAGTTAAAATTATAATCCCATACTTCAGGCTAAAATGTAGCTAACAATTGTTCACTTAAAATTTGTTTCCATCTAACCACATAATTTAAGTGACATTTAGGGAGAGTATGAAAATTTATTTTAAAAAGATGAGAAATCAAATTTTAAAGAGAGAGATGGACAAATAAAGATCCCTTTTTATTAAGCCGCATTAAGGTTTTTTAATGCCAGCCACGGCGGTAAATGCTCCAATGCTCATTGGAATTCTATGAGCATCGGAGCTTTTACTGTCATGATTGGCGATAAAAAACCCTAACATATCTTGATAAAAGGAGGCCAAAGTTTCTTCAAATGGTCTTAATGGGCAAATAAGTTGAGATAATGATGAATTTGGAATCACCCATTGTTCGCAAATGGACATTATAGAAGAGTCTAGACATAGAGAAGTTAGCTAAATCTATTGGAAGATTTAAATTCCCAACAGTTTAAGCAACTAGGAGAGGAGTAATTAGGGAAAAGTGATAAGATGTTTTCTGTAAATTCCATATATTCTTCCAGCTATATAACATTGATGGTAAAAAGGGATGTTTATTTAATTGAACATGGCAGATACCTATTCTTTATTTATTTATCTTATTTTTATTGTATCCTTTAATGTATATTTCTCTGTAAACCTATATTACTTATAATTTTAATGCACACTATTGTCCATTTTCTGTAAACCGCTTAGAATCCTAACGGAGTTTAGCGGTATATAAGAAATAAATTACATTACATTACATTACATTACATTACCTTTATCAGAAAAAAGGAAAGTCAATAATGTATAGGGGTGTACTAAGGATTCTTCTAAGCACACCCAATAGGACTGCGTAAAAGGATTAATTTAGCAATGAACTGTCATAAGGCAAGCAGTCCAGTAGTACCAGTTTAAATTAGGTAGGCCTATACTCCCTAATTGTTTGGGTATAAATAGTAGCTCAGAATGTATAAAAGGTCTATTTTTCACCAGATGTATTGTAATATAGTCGATCGTAAAGTTAGAAATTTTTCTCAATAAATAGGCAATGAATTGAATAAAAAGAGTAATTTAGGAAAAAATAATGTTTCAAATATGTTAATTTTACCTAACCAAGAAATGTAATTTTCATCAGAAAAAAGTTTTAAATCTTCAGATTTAAGTGTGTTTAAGTTTCAGATAGTTAAGTGAGTATATAATCTGTCCAGATGGTTAGAAATTTGAATTCCTAGGTATTGAAATTGGGAGTTGGGACCCAAACTAGAGAGTTTAAGAACATAAGATTTGTCATACTGGAACAGACCGAAAGTTCATCAAGTCCAGTATTCCAACAATGGCCAACCCAGGCCCCAAGTACCTAGATAGATCCCAAGTAGTAAAACAGATTTTATGCTGCTAATTCTAGGAATTAGCAGTGGATTTCCCCAAGTCATCTCAATAATGGCCTATGAACCTCTCTTTTAGGAAATTATCCAAACCTTTTTTAAATCCTGCTAAGCTAACTGATTTCACCACATTCTCCAGCAACAGATTCCAGAGTTTAATTACACATTGTATGAAGAAATAATTTCTCTGGTTTGTTTTAAATCTACTACTTAGTAGCTTCATCGCATGCCCCCCAGTCCTAGTATTTTTGGAAAGAGTAAACAAGTGATTCACATCTACCAAGTAGAGAAGCCAAGGTAAAACTCCTGATTTGGCCTGCCCCACTGGAGTTCTGATTGAGACCTGAGCTGCCGGGTATTGCCTCTGCTATACATTTAAATAGGGTAAAGTCACTGCCTGTTCATAATGGATTAGGAATCTCTTGAATAAGCCCTCTCTGAATAAGAATCGTCACACTTCCAGGGTCCAAAAACATTTGAGTGATTCTTGCCCACTTAAATCACATGTGGCCACCTACCTCCAATATTCAGTAGCACTAAATTGGGCAGTGCCATTGAATATTGCCTCCGTCTACCCATTAGAAAAATGAGGTCAGGAGTGGTATAGGTACAGTGTTAGGGAAGACCCAGGGTTATGCCAGTGCTAGCAAATTTAGGACAGCTGAAAATCTGTTCTAATTCTGCCCACTTAACTATGCAGATGCCAGCTAAATATTGGCTGGCAGCCACAGCCTTTTTTTTAACAGTGGATATTTGAGAATGAGGGTTACATGGAAGTTCTTGTAAACCGTGTCGAGCTCCATTCTCATGGAGATGATGCGGTATATAAACTTAAGGTTTAGATTAGATTAGATAATAATGGATTTCTGTAAATTAATTGAGTATCCAGAGATTAAACTAAATTCATTAATAATAGACAATAGAGCTATTCAGATTTTTCAAAAATATAACAGCTATAAGCCTATAATGATATCTTTTGGACCTTTCCACTAGAGAATGACACAGGGACAAATTCTTCCCTGTCCCCACAGAAATTCAATTTCCCCATCCTGTCTCCATGAGTTTTGTCACTGTCCCTGTCCTTGCCCCATTCCTGTAAGCTCTGCCTTAACTGCACAAGTCTCAAACACTTAAAGTGTTTGAGGCTTGTGCAGATGAGGACAGAGCTTGCAGGAATGGGGCAGAGACAGGAAAAGAACTCTCCGGGATGGGATGGGAAAATGAGTTCCTGCGGGGAAAGAGAAAAATTTGTCTCCATGTCATGCTTTATTTTCCACCTTCTAAAATTCCAAGAATTGCATTAGACATTCTAATTAATATTGCAAGGGGCTCAAGAATGAGGGCAAATAGAAGAGGCAAGAGCAGACAACCTTGCCTAGTGCCCTGATGCAAGGTAATAAGCAAAGAGAGAAGTCCATTTACATGAACAGTAGCATTAGGGTAGAGTAAGTTGTGTTTATCCAATTAATAAAATTTGTGCCAAAGCCAAAAGATTCCAAAACACAGAATAAGTAGGGCAACTCAACCTTATCAAAGACCTTTTCGGCATATAGAGAGATTATAGTCGAGTCGTCTTTGTTGAAAGCAGCAAGATATAATATATTGAAAAATTATCTAATGTTATCAGTATCTCCCAACAATAAAGCCAGTCTGATCTGGCATTCTGAAACTGCTTGTTCTATACTTTTACTCAGAAATGTAATAAATATTTCATAATTAACCAGTAGGATTTTTTTTGTTCTCTAGAATTACTGAATAAAAAGTCTGAGGTATAGGATGAACTGATGTAATTTTATTAAAGACTTCCATCAAATAAGGTGAAAATTAGTCTCACAGCATTATACAACTCGGCAGGAAGCTTTTCTGGATCGGTAGTCTTATGAGTTTTAAGCATTTTGTTAGTGGAGGAGACTTCAGAGACAGTAAAAGGTCTGCCAAATTGTTTTAAGGGTAGAGTTTAATTTTGGAATGGGTAATTTCCCAAGCCAATCGGTAGGTGTGGTAAGGTTTGAATGTTGTTGGAAAATAATTGTAGAATTTTATTAGAACAATAAGTTAAAGTATCAGAGGAAGTTTTAACTTTCTGTTTTGATGTTTAAGTTTTATGCAATGAAGCTACCAAGTTAGTATTTTTGAAGTTTTATGTACTCCTTCATATAAAGAACTTTTAGTTAAATTTAAATAGTAAGCAATTTTATCAGATTCTGTGGATGAGATCTCAGATTTAATATTAAGCATCAGTAAAAAAAATTATTTTGGGTTTTCTCATAAAGAGATTCTAGACTTGCAAAATGGTGTGTAATTCTTCCAATCATTTATTTGTTTTTTTGATCTTTGCAGAGAGTTTAGATATATGACCCTGTAGGACTACTTTTCCAGCATTCCAAAAGGTAAAGATGTGTATCTTTATTGTAGTTAAAGTGAACATAATAATCCCAAGCTGAACTTAGTTTTTGAAGGAAAGTAGGATGATGAAATAGTTGTCTATTTAAGACTATTTTCTATGTGGACTAGTATTGGAAATGTCTTTTAGACATATATTAATAGGCACATGGTCTGACAATTATCTGGTGTCAATGAAACTTCTTAAGACTAATAATTTTGTCTGTTGAAATAAACCAAAAATCAGTTCTGGTAAAAGTGTTGTGTTGCTGAAAATAATGTATCTTTTTTCTGACCCCTGAGTATCTCACCAGATGTCTAGAAGGAACAGTTCTTTAATATTATTTAAAATAACATGACATACTGCAGTTCTTTTAAAATTATTTATGGATTTGTCCAAACTTGATAGAGAACAGTTAGTCTCCACCTACAAATATAGATTTTTTTAAATAATATTTTTTAAAAGTTGGAAAATTAATGAGTAAAAGAGAAAAGCTTCATTATTAGGACTATAAATATTAGCTAGAGTAGAGGTTTACCTTCTCTTTTACCAACTATAATAAGATAGCGTCCTTCTGGGTCTTGTAAAATAGATTCTGAAATAAAGGGGCATTTCTTGGAAAGCAAAATTGCAACTTCTTGTTTGGGTTTATTATAGGAAGAGTAGAAAACCACCTATCTGCCTTGTAATTTGGCATGTTCTTAGTCTTTTAGATTTGTTTTTTTCTAAGAAAGTAATAGAATACCTTTGTTTTTTCAAAGTGGTTAGCACTCTCTTTCTTTTAATTGAGTGGTTTAGACCAGGGGTAGGCAATTCCGGTCCTCGAGAGCCGGAGCCAGATCAAGTTATCAGGATATCCACAGTAAATATGCATAAAATAGATCTGCATCTCAAGGAGGCAGTGCATGCAAATCCATCTCATACATATTCATTGTGGATATCCTGAAAACCTGACCTGGCTCTGGCTCTCGAGAACCGGAATTGCCTACCCCTGGTTTAGATCATTAATGTTCCAAGAAATCAATGGTATAGTGAGGGTGAGAAATGACCGATGTGGTGGCGCCACTCCCCCACCCTCTTCACCCCTCCACCTATACACACTCCTTCCCCATCCCCTCCTGGTCTGTGCACACTGCTTCCCTTCCTCCTTACCTCTGTAAAGTTCCTGGCTCGAGCAGTAACCCCCAACCTGCTGTTGTGCCAGTATCAGCTCTTCCTCTGATGTCACTTTCTAGGCACGGGTCCAGGAAGTGATATCAGAGGAAGAGATATGGGGTAAGGGAAGCAGCATGCATGCGCAGCAGTGGGGGGGTGGGGAAGGAGCGGGGCAGAGGATGGGCACCTGTGCCCTCACCAAGATGGCACCCAGGGCGGACAGCTTCCTCCCTTACTATGCCACTGAATGTAGACCGTGCGCTGAAACCTTCTGCCCAATGTATGGCAGTAGCCAAAAAATCAAGCAAGATGCTAGGAATTATTAGAAAAGGGATGGTATATATAACGTGACCATTTATTTTTTCATCAACACGGGACTATTAATTGTCAGTCCCGCCCCCAATTCTGCCCCCAATTTCTTCCATTCATTTTTCATGTACACATAATATCTTATTAAATCATAATGGTAACCATAAAATTTTAAAAAACCTACAAAGCACACTATACGCAGAGAAAATGTTAATTATCATTTATATTTGGAGGGGTTTCAAAGATGTCAAGGCAGATGACTTTAAAATATGCAGTGTCACCTCAGTAACTATAGAAAAATAGACAAATATAGTGCAAAATATAGACAGCAGATATAAATTCTTAAAACTGACATATTTTGATCACTAAATTGAAAATAAAATCATTTTTCCTACCTTTGCTATCTGGTGATTTTAAGAGTTTCTGGTTGCATTTCCTTCTGACTGTGCATCCTTTCTTTCATTTCTTTCTTTCTGCACTCAGGCACAATAATTGTCCTTTTCTATTTCCTCCCTCCTTCCTTCCTTCCTATGTCCTTAGTCCCCCTGGTGCCTCCTTCGTATGTCCTTAGTGCCCCTTCCTATGTCCTTAGTGCCTCTTCCTATGTCCTTAATGCCCCCAGTGCCTCCTTCCCATGTCCTTGGTGCCCCTTCCTAAGTCCTTAGTGCCTCCAGTGCCTCCTTCTCATGTCCTTAGTGCCCCTTCCTATGTCCTTAGTGCCCCCAGTGCCTCCTTCCCATGTCCTTAGTGCCCCTTCCTATGTCCTTAGTGCCCTCAGTGCCTCCTTCCTATGTCATTAGTGCCCTTTCCTATGTCCTTAGTGCCCCCAGTGCCTCCTTCCCATGGCCTTCATGCCCCTTCCTATGTCCTTAGTGCCCCCAGTGTTCCTTCCTATGTTCCCCTCACTGCCTTCCAGCCTTTGTTTCACCCCCTCCCCTGAAGCTAGTAGCCTCCCTCCCTCCCTGCTGTGCTAAAGCCAGCCTGCCTCCCTCCCTCCAGCGCTGAAGCTTGCCTCCCCGGACTGGCCCCCGCTGCTGCTGCCTACCGCCGCTTCAAACACTCTCCTCCCCGGTCCGCCACAGCTGCCGACCGCTGCAACTAACGCAAAGTAAGGTCCAGGCACCGGCCCACAAACCTTCTTCCCGACATCAATTCTGATGTTGGAGAGGAAGTTCTGGGCCAGCCACATTCCCCCTCCAAGACCAGTTCCCATCAACAATAAAAAAACAAAACTGGGCCGCATCGAGGCGGAGGAAGATATCTTCTTTTTCAAGGGTCCCACGACAACAAGAGGGCATCCGTTGAAAATCAGGGGCGGGAAACTACGAGGTGACACCAGGAAATTCTTTTTCACTGAAAGAGTGGTTGATCGCTGGAATAGTCTTCCACTACAGGTGATTGAGGCCAGCAGCATGCCTGATTTTAAGGCCAAATGGGATCGGCACATGGGATCTATTCACAGGGCAAAGGTAGGGGAGGGACATTAAGGTGGGCAGACTAGATGGGCCGTGGGCCCTTATCTGCCGTCTATTTCTATGTTTCTATGTTTCTATGTAACGAAGAACAAAAAGGAAACAGACTATTCAATACTTCCCATTTTTAAGCAGGAAGAAGAAGAAAATCCCTCTAAAACAAATCACCTAAACAATCCATCCACACGCACACACACCCCCACCCCCTCCCCCACACACGTACAATCCCACGAGCCAACCCCCCCATCTCCCCCCCCCCCCAAGTGATTGGGAGCAAAGGTGAAACTATCACAATGAGCTGACCTCCATCAAGGCCGCCTCCCAGAGATACCGGTACAGTCTGTGGGAAGAAGCCCTCCCCCCGAGCATTACGAAGTTCCCAGTGGGCCACTTCTGCAAGGGACCGCTTCCAGCCCAGTACCTCAGGGGCAAGTTCATCCATCCACAGCCGGAGCACTCCCCGTTTGGCCACTATCAGGGTGGTGTATAGAAAATGCCAATGCTCCGTCCCCAAGCCCTGATCCAATACCTCCTCATCACAGCCCAGTACAATTAGCAGATAGGACCACTGGAAAGACACCCCCATTATCCGAACCAGGAAATCCAGCACCCCATTCCAGTAAATACCCAGCATCGGACACTCAGTGCAGTAGGGTCCCTTTCATACGCTTACATTTAACATACTCATCTGATTCCCAGAGACCCCTCGCACCCCCCAGTCCCGGATGAAATATGTATGGTGTAACAGCTTAAACTGTAATTCCTGCAATTGAGCATTCCTGGCCCCTTTAGGTATATTTGAAAAACAAGCTACCAGGGCCTCAACACTAATGGGCTCCCCCAGCTCTGTGGTCCACTTAGAAGCCAAAGTTTGTAACTGAGAATCTGCCCTCTCCTCCATGGCCCACCCATACCAGGTAGACAGAGAATTCAAAGAAGCAGGGAGGGATAGAAAAAGTTGGTCTACCTTTAACCCTTTCAGGACCATAAGGATCGTAGGCCAATTTTTGTGGTTTTGACGACATTTTTATGGTAAAAAGGGCTTGCAGATGCCAAAAAATTGATTTTTTTGTGAAATATCATTATTTTTTTTTTTTTAAATCAAACTTCTGGCTTATGGACAGTGTGGCAAGTGAATCTTCTCGTCAATCTGGCAACGACGCTAATGAATGAATGTCAGAACCAGTTTGTTTACATAAAGGCAGTATCATATGGAATCCGTACATATCAAATTTAGAACTGTAGACTATCCCAATCAAAATTTATAGGATTTTAAAGTTATGGGACAAATATGTCCCTTGGTCCTGAAAGGGTTAAGAAGTTGGATCCTTGGATGGTGTTCTTCAAAGAAATGGTGTAGTTGTAGATAGGCAAAAAAAGGCAAAGCAGGTAAGGACCAGTGACGGTGAAGATTGTCGTACGAAGGGAATACCGGGGCCCCGGAGGATGGCGGGCAGACATGGCCCAGACAAAAATCACTGCGAGCCCCTCCAACCCCCGGAGGAAACTCAGGGTTAGCAGAACACGTACTTGAAGGCCCAGTTATTCTGCCCCCCCAATCCGCCATCTCCACTAGAGCAGGGCCTGCTACAATGAATTACAACCCATCCTGGGTCTCCGCCACCGAGGGATATCCAGGCACACCAATGCACGGTGTGGAGCCACCCATGAGTCAAAGAGACCCGCAGAGACAAACCGTGAGCTGGAGGTGGAGAGCTCGCGTCAAGGCAGCCACGTTATACAACCGGAGATCAGGTAACACCACGCCCCCCGGGTCCAGCTCTGAGTGAGCCTCCAGTAACTGATGCGTGCCCATCGGTGGCACAAGATAAAGGAACTGATAAAAGACTTGTAAGCCCGTTCGTCTGCCCTTTTGAGCCAAAGCGGGATCATCTGTAATGGGTACAGTATTTTGGGCAACAGGACCATTTTGACTAAGGCTATCCTTCCAGAAAGAGACAGAGGTAGGTCCCCCCAATGGAGACAGGTGTCACGGAGCTGGTTAAGCTTATGCACAACATTACGCTGATATACACGGGCCCAATCCACACTGAGAAAGATCCCTAGATATTTAATTTCTCCCACGGCCCACTGAAAAGGAAAGGCAGGCAGAAGGCTAGAGGCACACAGCGAGGACACCGGCATCGCTTCAGGTTTACCAAAATTAATACAGAGGCCCAAGAAGGACCTGTATAATGCAATAAGTTGAGTTATAAAAGGGAGAGATTCCTGGGCACTGTCAACAAACAGCAACATATCATCTGCGAACAAGGTAATCTTGCACTCCTCCCGCCCTACACAGATTCCTGTAATATTGGGGGAGGTCTGGATCTTAGCTGCCATGGGCTCTAGCGAGAGAATGAACAACAAGGGAGATAAGGGACATCCCTGCCGTGTCCTTCTCCGCAAAGGAAAAGAGGCCATACGGTGTCTATTGATGAGCAACTGAGCGGTCGGGACAGTGTACAAACGAAAAACCCAGTCATGAAACGAGCCGGTAATGCCGAAACGCCGTCAAATCCAGAAAAGATAAGGCCACACGACTTTGTCAAAAGTCTTTTCGCCATCTAAACTGGCCAGCAAGTCATCCCCTGCTTGGCCCAGTCCCTCACATAGTGCCACCAGTGCTTTGAGAATATTATCGGATGAAAAACGGCCAGGGACGAATCCCATCTGATTAGGATGGATAAGAGAGGGGACCACCTATGCCAGTTGTCGTGCCAGGATAGCAGAAAGGAGCTTCTTGTCCTGATTAAGTAATGAGATAGGCCTGTAAGAACCCACAAGCTCAAGGTCCCTACCTGGCTTAGGAAGCACCACCACATGGGCATGGTTCTGTTCAGGGAGAAACCGATCAGCGGATTGATGTCCACATACATAGCACACAAGGCAGGCCCGACATGAGGCCGCAAAATCTTGTAAAACTCGGGCCCCATAACATCAGGCCCCATGGCCTTAGCGAGTTTCAAGTTACTGATGAAAGTGGAGATCTCCATACAAGAAATAGGAGTGTTTAACAGGTCTCAATGGGCTTCGGTGAGCTGAGGAAGAGCCAGGTCCCGAAAAAATAGGTCCCGGGTCGCAGTGTCATACGCATCCGGACTATACAGCTCACTATAAAAACACACAAATTGGGTCTGAATAGCTTTATCCTCAGTATGCAGTACAGTAGGGTTCTCTCGAATGTGGGATATACGCATGGCTCGCCGAAAGGGCCTAACAAGGTTAGCCAAAAGCTTCCCTGCCCAATTTCCCCATTTATAAAGCTTAAACTTGTAGACATCGATATGTGTTAAAGCCCTATCAGTGAGGATAGTATCAATTCACTTGCGCAAATTAAGATAGGACTGACAGGCCTCCTCAGATTGATGCTGTAAGTGGTAAGATTTACTTTCCCACAATCGTTTCACAAGCGACGTTAGCTCAGCATCCCGCTGTTTGCGCTTGCGTATTGTGTAGGCTATGATACAACCCCGGAGGTAGGCCTTTGCGGCCTCCCAAAACACCGTATCAGAGACGTCACCCCCCTCATTGGTCTGCTTATACTTGGTCCATTCCTCAGTGAGGTAAATGTGGAAAGCTTCATCTAAATTCAAGGAGGGGTTGAAAGCCAGATGCAGTCAAGGGTGGAAAACCCCCCCACCCCACTTCAAGGTCGAGGAGACAGCAGCGTGGTCACTGAAAAGAACATCCAGGATGTGTGTGCACTACCCAACCTATGGATCTAGAAGGGACCAAAATATAGTACAAGCGGAAATGGCTATGGTACACTCCAGAGAAGAAGGTGAAATCCACCTCACCAGCATGATAAACCCTCCACATATTCTGGAAGTCCAGTTCTCCCAGCAAAAAATTCACCCCCCTCCCCCCCCCCCCACGTTCGTTGTCTTTCTGCACTGCCCTAGGGGGCTTGCAATCAATGGAAGGATCACTAGTGACATTGAGGTCGCCGCCCACAAGAAGCTCATAGTTTGGCAACGCTACCAAGTGAGCTAAGATGCTAGAAAAGAAGGAGTGAGAGTAATAATAATAATAATAATAACAGTTTATATACCGCAGTACCGTGAAGTTCTATGTGGTTTACAAAAGATTAAGCAAAGGTACAAATTGATTGACTTTAAGAGGGGTGGAAGAAAGAGAATTAATAGGACAGGAATCCATTGTTGAGGAGAAAGTGATCAATAGGACAAGTTAATCGCTATTGAGGGGAGAGAGATGAGTGGATCAGTTGTCTAGATGCTTTAGGAACAGGTGTGTTTTTAGACGTTTCCTAAATTCCTCATAAGTAGTGGGCAAAAGCAATTGTTCTAGGTCTTTACCCCACGATGGTGCCTGGTGTGAGAGAAGGTGTTTTTTCAGTTTACAACCTCTCACTGGGGGGGAAACGAAGTTGGAATGCGAGCTTCTTTTGTGTCTGTTGACTGAGAAGGAGAAAAGGTCAGTTATGTATTTAGGGGCAAGTCTATGTAGTGCTTTAAAGCAGAAACAGGCGAATTTAAACTTAACGCGTGCCTCCATCGGCAGCCAATGCAGTTGCCGGTAGTAGGGTGTCAGGTGGTCAAATTTCTTCAGTCTGACTGCTGCATTTTGTATCAATTGTAAACGTCGCATATTCTTTTGGGAAATTGCTAAATAGGCGATGTTACAGTAGTCAAGTAGACTTAGTACGAGGGATTGGGCTAGGGTTCTGAATGCCAATGTATCGAAATAAGCTTTAATGGATCTGAGTTTCCAGAGAGTAAAGAATCCCTTTCTGATTAAGGAGTCCACCTGGTCTTTCATGGTTAGGCATTGATCCAGAGTTACACCTAGTATCTTTATGGTGGGCTGGATAGGGTAACTAAGTTTATTGATACATAGTGGTGTTTTGGTGTCAAGCGGATGTGGTGAAGCAACGAAGAAAGTCGTTTTTTCTGAATTAAGTTTGAGCCTAAAGTTTGTCATCCATTGCTCCATCATGTTTATTGCTTCTGAAGCTTTGGAAATAGTTTCAGACAGAATTAGCGAATGGGATGATAATCGTAAAGTCATCTGCATAACTAAATAGTTTTATCCCCAGCTGGGTTAGCTGCGTGCCCAATGAGGACATGTAGATGTTGAAAAGCAATGGGGATAGTGGAGACCCTTGTGGTATACCGGATGGATTGCTCCAGGTGTCGGAAAGCTCATAATTAAAACGTATCTGATAGGTGCGGGATATAAGGAAGCCAAGGAACCAGTTCAGCACCTCATCCCTGATACCAATGGCGTCTAAGCACTGCAGCAGTTTCCTGTGGTCTACTAGATCAAAGGCAGAACTCATATCGAATTCAATAACCAGGGCATTAAGGCCCTTACTAAACAGTAGGCGCAGATTGTCTAAGATAGCCGCAATTACTGTCTCCGTACTGAATAACGGTCTAAAGCCGGATTGAGTTTCATGTAGGAGAGAAAATTGATTAAGATAATCCATCAGTTGGGTGTGTACCAATCCCTCCATAATTTTTACAATAAACGGAATGGATGCTACCGGTCTGTAGTTGGATATTAGGGCTGAGGATTCTTTACGATTTTTTAGAATTGGGGTTATTATTATGTGACCATTATTAGAGAGGAACTTCCCATTTTTTAGGTTGTGAGCCAAGTATTGCAACAGCGATAGTTTAAATTCTAAAGGTGCCGCTTTCATGATTTCTGGGGGGCATGAGTCCAGAACGCAATAGGATCTAGAGTATTTGTTATATAGTCTGGTGTAATTATTCCATTCTAAATCTTGAAAGGAGCTCCAGATCATGTTTGCCGGTATATCATTTCCTTGGGTGTTAGCTATTTGATGATCACTAGGGTCATTTGTTGAACAATGGATTCTAAGATTTTTAATTTTTGAATCGAAGTACAGTGCTAAGTCATTTGCAGAGGGTAGCTTAATGTTGTGTGTGGATGTGGTGTAGCGAGTGGTGTCAAATAAAGTTGTGATCAGGTTGAATAGCTCTTTTGTATTGATTACTTGTGAACTATTGCAAGATGAGTTGATTTTAGTGGAGTAGAATGCTTACATTTGTCTTTTATCATTTGTTTGTAGATTTTTATGTTAGCTCTCCATTTGTTATGGTCTGCTAGTTCTCTTGTTTTTTTCCAAGTTCTTTCCAGTCGTCTAGCTAGTTGTTTCATTTTTAGAAGTTCGGTGTCAAACCATTTGTTATATTTATTTGCATTGCTTTTGCTATTACATATAGGGGCGATTTTATCTAAAATGGATGTGCTGGTTGTCATCCAATGATCCCAGAAATCGATTCCTTCTTCTATCTCTGTTTGCAATTCATATTGTGACCAGTATTCTTTTGTGATATTCTCTTTTTATCATTGGGTGTGTTTTAGATTTATGATAAGACCAGATTAGCTTGAAATAATAAGTAAAATGGTCAGACCAGATATCATGACACCAGGTGCCTTTAAGTAGAGGGATGGCAGGGTCTGGGATGTCCTTTGTGGACATGGCTACCACATCTAACTGATGGCCTTTTTCATGTGTTTGTATGGGTAGAGGGAGGTTGTAATTGAGTAGAGATGAAAGGTTTTTAAACTCTTTCGCATTTGTGTTGTCCTCTTCATCTAGGTGTATGTTTATGTCTCCTGCGATGATACTGTAAGAAGGACCGATTGAATTGTGTAGGACAAAAGCACAGAAGTCTTCTTTGGCTTTTGGCCAGCTTTTTGGTGGGACATAGAATAATATGCAGGATAGGGATTCTTCTAGTTGACAGTTGATAATTTTACAGGCTAAAATTTCTAGTTGGTCGGTCATTTTGGAATCCAGTAGTTCGAACTCAAATCCTTCTTTAAGAATATTTGCTAATCCTCCTCCTTTTTTCCCCATGCGGTTTAGCGTAAGGATTCTGATAGTAGCCATGTTTCAGTTAGTAAAAGGCAGGCTATTTGCTTGTTGATGATACAATCATTAATTAGGAAGGCTTTATTCCTGACAGATCTAGTATTAAGGTATGCACAGGGGACAGATGTGGGTGTGATAGGTTTGGTAGTGGTTTTGATGGGTTTTACTTGCCTTATTCTTTTTTTAAGGGTTCATTGATGTCTTCTTTTATTTGAGATAGCAGTAATGTGATTTGTTATGTTTTCTTGTGGATTAGTGATGTGTAAAATTGTTAGATCCTGGTAGTTGATTGATTGTAATTGTGGGTGGAGTGAGTTAACATCTTTGATGTTGCTAATTAACAGACAGATCAGTAAAATCAGTAGGAGATTCATGTTTGCAGGGTAAATTATTTCTTCCTAGCACAGAAAGTGTATTGGTTTCCCTGTAAATTCTTGAGCTATCGTTTGTATGGTTGTTAACTGGATTAGTGTAGTTCTTGAAGGTGGCCCAAGGGGATATAGTTCTTAAGCAGTCCTACTGCAAGTCTCTAGTAATTACACATGCATCTACCAATTACTCATGCATTTAACAACTATATGTGTCTCTGATGGTAACACATGCCTCCATAGTTCCTAAGCAGTCTTAATTCAAGTCTCCAACAATTACACATGCATCTAACGGTTACACCTCCATCTAGCAATTATATGTCTCTGATGGTAACATATGCCTAACAGTTACATATGCAGGCAGGCAGTTCTTTCTCCCAGCGGACATTAGACATTAGGGGCATAGAGATTGCATAACAGCACAGGTTTGTCGGATAGTATACCTGCCCAAATGACAAAATGGTCCTTAGGGTCCCGTATAGTCTTGTGCGTGATCGCGGTGACCCCCTTGTGAATGAGAATGGCTACCCCCCTTTACTTGGAGTTGTAGGAGGATGCAGCCGCCTCACCCACCCAGTCACACGCCAACTTTTGATGCTCACTCACAGTGAGAAGGGTCTCCTGCAAAAAGACCACTGAGACCTTTTCTTTCTTCAAAAAGGACAGAACCTTAGTCCGCTTTACAGGAGAGTTGATACCAGCCACATTTAAGGTAACACAGGTAACATCAGCCATAGCCATGTGAGGTGCTAGCAAGCAATACCCAAATACATCACGCCAACATACAGTCTCCAAGGGCCTTCCAGCTGGACCCCCAAGGACAAACACAAGAGCACCAATCACTCCGAGGAACAGATCTCCCCTCCCCCTTCCCCTCCACATCCATACACCCCACACATCCACCCCACATGCAATCCAACACCCGAAAATTCCACAAAACAGTCAACACATAAGCCCCCCACCCTCCCAAACCAAACTGAATCCCCTCAGACCCCCCCACCTCCCCCACATTAAGAACCTCCCAACAGAAAGCCTCCCAACCCCCTCCCGCCCCAAGGAAAACTCAGTAAGTACACTCAGTCCCAGTCCCCAAGAACAAGGCATCCCCAAGACCACCAAAGAAGCTAAAACAAGAAGTGCAAGAAGCTAATAGGAACAATGTGAAAGAGTAAACAAAAGTCACACAAATCCAGCAGATCTCACAGGGCATGGAGCACAGAGCCCCCCTCCAGCCAGAGAGAGGCCAAGAAGGACTGCAGCAAAACAGTTCACTGCCAGTAAGAAACCAGGAACCAGAAGGGCATCAGCAGCAGACACCCAGGTAGCAAGGCGCGCAGCACTCTGCCCACAGGAAAAGAGGCAAGAGGCAGAGAAGAAGTCCAAGCCCTGGACAAGGGAAGACCAGGTGCCCGACAGTCCAGAGAGATCCAAAAACTGGAGGCCAAGTAGTACTGCTGGGCACCAGAGCCCCAGGAGCAGAGAAGCATAATCTCGGTGCCCCAAAGTTTGCAGCAGCAAGGAATGTCCCCAACCAGGCAAGGCAGGTATCACTTCGCACAGTCAGGGTTAAGGAGCTGGAACCAGAGGGGCCAGGGCCCGGATGTAAGCCTGAAGATCCTCCACGGTGTCACACATCTTCGGGCCCCCAACCTCTAGAATATGCACCCGGGCAGGATACTGGACTACAAATCGTAGTCCCCAGTTACGGAGTTCTGAGCAATAAGATGCCAGGGCTCGCCGCCTTGCAGCCGTCTCCGCAGAGTAGTCATGGAACAGTAGCACCTTTTTACCGTCATGATCCAGCAGGCCCTTTTTCCTGTACAGCGACATCAGTTGAGCCTTATCTGCAAAATTAAGAATCCAGGCAATAACCGGTCTGGGTCAACCCTCCCCATCTCTGAGAGGGCCCAATCGATGGACCCTCTCCACCAGAATCCTCGTGCCCGCAGGGGAGAAGCCCAAAGCTCCGGGGAGCCATAGTTCCACCAGCTCCCGCAGCTCAGCCTCCTTAATGTGTTCCGCGAAGCCTACCAGCTGGATGTTGTTTCGGCAGCCACGGTTTTCCTGATCCTCAAGGTGCTTGTGCATAGTCGCACACCGGGACTCCAAAATGCGAAGCTGCACCTCCATAGAAGATGAGCGGTCCTCCTGCATGGCAATTGTGGTCTCCACGGTTTGGAGACACTGGCCATGGTGCTCCAAGCAATCCCTTATGTCCTCCACTGTGGCTTGAAGCTTGGTTAGCCACTCATTGATCGCTGCCAAGATATTTTTGGTGAGTTCCGTAACAGCATCTTCTTGCAGCAGTACTTTTGGTGGGGAGGAGGGAGCGGACGCCATATTGGATGCCTCATGGAATTGCTGAGCCCTGGCCGGCTGAGGGGTCTTAATGGGCATAACGCAACCAAAGTCCACCAGATTGAGTCCCGGTTCAGCCCGCAGTGCCCCAAGAGTATCCGACACAGGTCAGGGGTGTTTCGAAGCAGAGGCAGGGTAAGTAAAGTGTAATTTAGCAAAGAATTAAGCACGAGAGGGGCAGAGCTGGAGCCAGGAGCCGCCACTTAGCTCTGCGTCATCACATGACCCCCGGAAGGTTGCTTCTATTTGGGTTTTTGCCAGGTACATGTGACCTGGTTTGGCTACCGTGAAGACAGGATACTGGGTTAGATGGACCATTGGTCAGACCCAGTAAGGCTATGTTCTTATGTTCGGTTAGTGTGTCTGCATTACTGCACTCTAACTGATTAGCACAGGATTAGCCTGCAAACTGCCTACAAAATCGGTGTTTGGTAAGTGCTCACACCAGGGGAGGCTCAAAGCAATCTGCTGTCTGAGATGAGGGATGAGCTGGTGCTCCGCCCCCCCAACAATAGGGGTGGGTCAAGGGCTGCTCCAGCTATTTGACAAGACTGGCCAGCTGCCTATAGCAGCAGCTGCTTAGAGGGTAGTAACTTCAGTAACACAGTAAATGACAGCAGAACTGCACACACCATTCCTTTTAGGCCCAGGTCACCCATATTTAAAGCAAAATAATTTATCCTGCTAGACATACTCAAAGAACTATGTTTCTCACCACACATACTTTAACCTACTTTTCAGCAAAAACGCAAAGGAGATATATGATACTCAATCAACTTACTCTTTCCTTCAATTCTCAACATCCCTTCTCTACTTGAGGAATACATAAACTTAAATTATAGTATTCCCCTCTATTAGGGGGTATTCAAACTTTAGGTAGGCTTTCCCACTCTATGGCATTTGCTTTGATAAAAATCTGGAATGACCTCCCTTCAGAAATTAATAATAATAATAATTTTATTCTTTTATACTGCCATAACCAAAAGTTCTAGGTGGTTTACACTAAAAAGAGCTGGCAAATCAGCGAAATACAATAATACAGTAAAAAATACAAATATTTGTAAAATAGAATTTCAATAATAAAACTCATTAAGTAATAAACTTATTGAACAAAGTGGTCTTAATTAATTTCCAAAAACTGCAATAGGATAACATAGCTTGCTGAATACATTTACCTAACCAAGATTGTTGCCTACCAGCTTGAAATGCTAGGGTTCTATCTAAGAAGGTCTTATATCTACACCCATTAATTTTTGGATAAGCAAATAAGTAGAAGTTTCTAGTTTCTCTTGATGGTCTATGCAACACAAAATGAGGAAAAAGATAAGCTGGAGATAATCCAGATATCAGCTTAAAGCAGGTACAGGAAAATTTGAACAACACTCTTGCCTCCAAAGGCAGCCAATGAAGTAAACAATAATAAGGACTAATATGGTCGTTCTTTTTTAAACCAAAAATCAATCTAACAGCTGTATTCTGAAATATCCTTAATTTCCTTAGAATTTTTTGGGGTGCTCCTAAATAGATAAAACTAATGCCTGCACCATTAGTCTGAACGATAAAGGATCAAAATATTTTTTTATGGTTCTTAATTTCCACAATGTAAAAAAGCATTTTTGTACCACTAAGTCTGTGTGTTCTGCTAGTGTTAAATGTCGGTCTAGTGTGACCCCCAGAATTTTGATAGATGTAATAATCGGGTAGTCATGACCATTAAGATGAAGCAATGAGTTTGTTATTTTGTCGTTGGGACTAGCCAAGAAAAGTTTGGTCTTGTCCGTATTGAGTTTCAGTTTGAAATTAATTGTCCACTATTCTATCTGAGTCATATTAGAAGATATCTGCTTTAAAATTTCAGTGGTAAAATTATTTAGAGGGATTAAAATAGAAATGTCATCTGCGTATATATAAAATTTTACATTTAAACTCTGTAATAAATGTCCTAAAGGGGAAATGTAGAGGTTGAATAAGGTAGACAACAGCGGAGAACCTTGGGGCACACCAGATGGGTTGCTCCATGAATAAGAATAGTTACCATTTATAATACAATACTAGGGAAATAAATATAATCTGTGAGGATAAATAATCATAAACTTCAATGCTCATAGCTCTATACTTTTTAAACTTATATCAAATTATAAATGTAAAGTGCTCAGACCCAAAACCATAAACAATTGTGATAAACACAAACTATGGTTGCCACGGGACCATCACAGCACTTTACTGTTCCAAACCACTCACATTGATAAGGTAAAAGATATTATATTCACTTATCTGTTGTTTGGAGTGGTTAATAGATGTTCATTTGTACAACCATAGATCAGAAAAGTGCTGGTACAAAGTACAAAGTGCTGAGAAAAACCATTAGCCAAATAACTCCCCCGACTCGAGTTTCAGTAGCCCATCCTCAGGAGGGGACATCTGTAATGTGAGTGGTTTGGGACAGTAAAGCGCTGTGATGGTCCCGTGGCAACCATAGTTTGTGTTTATCACAATTGTTTATGGTAATGGGTCTGAGCACTTTACATTTATAATTTGATATAAGTTTAAAAAATATAGAGCTGTGAGCATTGAAGTTTAAGAATAATTACCACCACAAATCACTTGATAAGATCTTTTCTTCAAAAAACCTTGAAACCAGTTCCAGACCTTTCCTGAAAGTCCTATTGTGTCTAAACAACTCAACAATATTTCATGATCTACCTTTCCTCTTTGACATGCTTCAGGAAAACTTTGAAGACGTATTTGTTTAAGAAATTCTTAACTGATGAATAAGGGATTGTAATAGTTGTACTTCCTGTTTAATTATTGTTTTCTCCTACCTTTTTGGGTTAACTTTATGAACAAGATCGAGTCCCTTTTGGGAATGACCCGGTATATAAAATTAAGGATTGGATTGGAAACACAGAAACATAGAAACATGATAGCAGATAATGGCCAAATGGCCCATCCAGTCTGCCTATCCACAGTAACCATTATCTCTTCTCTCTAAGAGATCTCAGACTTTCTTGAATTCAGACACATTCTCTGTCTCCACCACCTCTTCCGGGAGACTTTTCCACGCATCTACCACTCTTTCTATAAAAATGTATTTCCTTAGATTACTCCTGAGCCTATCACCCCTTAACTTCATCATATGCCCTCTCAATTCCATAGCTTCCTTTCAAATGAAAGAGACTCAACACATGAGAAAGAAAGCAAATGAAAAGCACAGTTTAACACACCATAATAAAATTAGTTATATGAGAGCTGATATTCTACCTCCCCACAACCTGCAGATCAGAACTAGAACATTTCTGCTTGGAAATCATCATACAAAACCAAAATCCTGATTTTCATGTCTGAGCAATAGCAACACAAAGCTCTCCACTACCAGGCACATTGTGAAATTCAAAACCTGAGAAGGGATTCCATATTTTGTACTGAATACAGTACAGTACAAAGACATCTGCAATTAATATTTCCCAAAGCTAACATATTTCAATTAATAAATTCCAAATAAAATACTTTATTCTACCCTAATATTTTGCAAAATATAAAGATAGCAGATGTAAATTTGAAAACACCTGTGAAATAGCAATCATCACTTTAGAAATTAACAAACAAAAATAAAATGGGAAATAAGAAAGTACCATTTTTTATCCCAGGACAAGCAGGCAGCCTATTCTCACATGTGGGTGACGTCATCCAATGGAGCCCCGATGTGGACGCCTCACAAGCAGACTTGCTTGAAGAAACTAGAAGTTTCAAGTTGCCCGCACCGCGCATGCGCGAGTGCCTTCCTGCCCAGCACAGGGCGCGTCTCCTCAGTTCTTAGTTTTCCGCGGAGCCAAGAATTCCATCTTTGACTCTCTGCGTTCAACTTCGTTCACTTTTTGCCTTCTCTCGACCGCGGTTGGTGTATTTCCTTCACGAATCGCTGTTTTATTTTGTTTCGTTTCTTTTAGTTTAAAAAAAAAATTTTTTTGTCTTCTTCCGGCCATTCTCCGGGATGGGCTGCTCAGCTGCAGCCCGCAAGCTTTGACTTTGCAGCAGCTATTTTTTGGCCTATGTCCCAGCCTGCTACAGGCTTTAAGAAGTGTAGCAAGTGTCGGCGCGCGATCTCCCTCACGGACCCTCACAGACGCTGCCTCAAGTGCCTTGGGCCGAAACATCATCCAACGTCGTGCCTGCCTTGCCAAACACTTCAGCCTTGTGCTTTCATGCGACGTTGCATTTTGATGGATAAGCTCTTCGACATGGAGTCTCCAATTGATCCCTCGACTTCGAAGGCGTCTTCGATCTCGACTTCCATCGAGGCTCCTTCTACGCCTCCTGCTTCTACCTCGAGCCTCATCAAACCTTCATCGTTTGCAGCAGCTCTTGCTTCGACGTCACCTGCTGAATCTTCCCCTGTTTCCTTAGGTCAGATAGCTCAGCAGTCGGTTCCACCAGTGGTGATTAAAGTGTCCAAGACTACTAAGTTGAAACACACTCACACTGCCTCGAAGGAACCTCCAGCCAAGGCAGGTGGACCGGTTTCAGACACGGATCCACCCTTGCCGGCTTCTTTCCAGACCATATTGGAGAAGCAGTTTCTTCAGTACCTTACTATCATGGGTCCTAAACTGCTTCCTATTATCCTGCCTGGGCATTCAGCAGACTCCCGCGAGGTTGAGCCGCTTCCTATGTCCCAGTCGGAGCTTTCACACTCTTTGCAGGGAGCAGAGTCTCTGCGAGTGTCTGGTCTGCCATCCAAGCATGAAAAGCAAGGAGTAGATTCTTTGTGAGTGCATCGACGAGAATCCTCGCACTCTCAGCAAGGAGCAGAGCCTTGCGAGTGCATCGAGGTTCCTCCTCCAAGCCTCTGGAGCTTCGATCTACAGCCTCTAGCCCTATTCATACGTTGGCATCGGCTGCTTGTGTCTCCGAGGCGAAATCTCGATCCTCAAGATCTGGTTCTAGAGACAGCTCTCACCATCATTCGAGGCCTTCATCGAGGCATTCTTCCAGGCATTGTTCTTCACAGGATATTCCCTCTTCCTCGAAGCCTCGTTCTACTCCGACCTCTAACAGACCACTGACTCCTCGTTCGAGGTCTCCAATGCCAAACTTTGAGGATGTTACGGTCTCAGTTGCCTCGTCCAAGTCGCCAGGTTCCTTCGATGCTTTTTTTTTTCCATGCTGAAGCTTCTTCGACACAAGCTACCTTGACGTCCTCGAGTCCTTCTCGAGACCAAGCCTTACCAGATCATCTATCTTTCTTGTCTTTCCTGCAACAGATGGCTATGGACTTGGATGTAAAATTGGATACTGGCTCCAAATATTCTAAGGAATATCTAGAAGTCATGCGTCTCCCTAAGCCTCCGGCTGAGAGTCTCAAGCTTCCATTTCATAAGCTTTTGAATCAGACTTTTGCTAGGTGCATGGAGACTCCTTTTTCCATACCAGCAGTTCCAGGAAAATTGGACTCGAGGTATAAAACTGTGCATCACAAGGGCTTTGACAACTCACGACTTTCTCATCAATCCCTGCTTGTTGAATCCTTGAAGAGATCCCATCCTTCCAAGGTCTATGCTACAGTTCCTCCTGGGAGAGAGGGGAAAACTATGGACAAATTTGGACGTCGCATCTACCAGAATGCTATGATGTCCTCTAAAGTCCTCAACTATAATTTTTATTTTATTACTTATTTTGAATTTCTTCTTTCCTTTCTGCTGAAGTTTTTCGCTTATATGGACAACCAAATGCATTTTGAGCTTCATACCTCATATTTTGGGTGGGGAATCTGCATTACCAATACAGAGTTCTACCCTTCAGCCTGGCCTCGTCTCCCAGAGTGTTCACCAAGTACCTGGTAGTGGTAGCAGTAGCCTTACGGAATCATGGCCTTCAGGTATTTCCCTACCTAGACGACTGGCTCATCAAAGATTCCACATCTCAAGGGGTTATTGTAGCGACCCAACGGACTATCTGGTTCCTATAAAGTTTGGAATTTGAAATCAACTTTTCCAAATCTCAACTTCAACCCGCACAGAATCTACAATTCATTGGAGCTGTTCTGGACACTGTCCAACTCAGAGCATTCCTTCCTCAACAACGTCTGGAGGCTCTTCTATAACTTTGTCACACAGTGTCTTCCCGCTCTTCCATCTCAGCGAGACACATGGCTCCACAGTACACGTGACTCCTTTTGCCAGACTTCACCTCAGAATTCCTCAGTGGACCCTGGCATCTCAATGGACGCAAGTTTGCGACCCTCCTTCCTGACACATTTCAGTCAATCCTTCCTTCAAGAAGTCTCTCCGTTGGTGGATGCTCTCTTCCAATCTTTCCAGAGGATTGCTTTTTCAAACACCACCTCATCAGAAGTCCTCACGACAGACTCTTCAACCTACGCTTGGGGAGCTCATATCGATGGTCTCCGTACTCAAGGCCTCCGGACCAGTACGGATCGTCAGTGTCATATCAATCAGTTGGAACTCAGAGTGATCCTCAAAGCTCTCCATGCTTTTCAACATCTCCTTCACAACACAGTAGTCCTCATTTGCATGGACAATCAAATCGCCATGCATTATGCCAACAAACAGGGAGGGACAGGGTCTGCCTCCCTTTGTCAAGAAGCTCTGGAAGTTTGGGACTGGGCAATCTGTCACAACACCTTCCTCAAGGCTATCTACATTCAAGGGGCGAAGAATTGCTTGGCGGACAACTTGAGTCATCTCCTGCAACCTCACAAATGGACACTCCATTCTTCGTCTCTTCATCACATATTTTCACAGTGAGGAATGCCTCAAATAGACCTCTTTGCAGCTCTCCACAACTACAAACTGCCTCAGTTCTGGTCCATGATATACTCCCTTCACCGCCTCGAGGCAGATGCTTTTCTTCTGGAATGGACGAATCTTTTCCTCTACGCATTCCCTCCTTTTCCTCTTATTCTCAAGACTCTGGTCAAGTTGAAGAACGATCATGCCACCATGATTTTAATCGCTCCTCGATGGCCAAGGCAACCCTGGTACTCCCTTCTACTTCAACTCAGCAGCAGGGAGCCATACCTTCTACTAGTTTTTCCTTCTCTGCTTACACAGTCAGGGATCTCTGCTTCATCCCAACCTACAGTCTCTACACCTGACAGCTTGGTACCTCTCAACATAACCCCTCTTCAGTTTTCTCAATCAGTAAGAGATGTTTTAGAAGCTTCTAGAAAACTTACAACTAGACAAAGCTATCACCAAAAATGGACTAGATTTTCTACATAGTGTTTATCTCATCATAAGGAGCCTCAACATTCCTCCTTATCTTCTGTTTTGGACTATCTTTTGCACTTATCCAATTCTGGCCTTAAGTCTACATCTATACGAGTCCATCTTAGTGCAGTTGCGGCTTTTCATCAGCCTATTGAAGGGAAACCCCTTTCTGCTCATCCAGTGGTCTCCAGATTTATGAAAGGACTTTTCAATGTCAATCCTCCTCTCAAACCGCCTCCTGTGGTTTGGGACCTCAATGTTCTCCTTTCTCAACTCATGAAGCCTCCATTTGAACCAATTGATAAGGCTCATCTGAAGTATCTTACTTGGAAAGTGGTGTTTCTCATTGCCCTCACTTCGGCTTGACGTGTCAGTGAGCTTCAAGCTTTAGTTACTGACCCACCTTTCACTGTGTTCCATCATGATAAGGTGGTTCTTCGTACTCATCCGAAATTCCTACCTAAAGTGGTCTCAGAATTTCATCTCAACCAATCCATCGTACTTCCAGTTTTTTTTCCAAAGCCTCATTCTCACCCTGGAGAATCAGCTCTTCATACTCTGGACTGTAAACGTGCTTTGGCCTTCTACTTAGAACACACCAAACCACACGAACTGCTCCTCAACTTTTTGTCTCCTTCGATCCAAATAAGTTTTTGGGACATCCTATTTCTAAGCGTACCATCTCCAACTGGATGGCGGCTTGTATCTCATTCTGCTATGCCCAGGCTGGATTACCCCTTCACAGTAAAGTCACAGCCCATAAAGTCAGGGCAATGGCAGCTTCAGTAGCTTTCCTCAGTTCTACACCTATTGAGGAAATTTACAAGGCTGCTATTTGGTCCTCGGTTCATACCTTCACTTCTCACTATTGTCTGGATACTTTCTCCAGACGGGATGGACAGTTTGGCCAAACAGTATTACAAAATTTATTCTCTTAAGTTGCCAACACTCCCACCATCCCATTCTGGTTAGCTTGGAGGTCACCCACATGTGAGAATAGGCTGCCTGCTTGTCCTGGGATAAAGCACAGTTTCTTACCATAACAGGTGTTATCCAGGGACAGCAGGCAGCTATTCTCACAACCCACTCACCTCCCTGGTTGGCTTCTCTGCTAGCTATCTGAACTGAAGAGACGCGCCCTGTGCTGAGCAGGAAGGCACTCGCACATTGGCGGTGCGGGCGACTCGAACCTTCTAGTTTCTTCAAGCAAGTCTGCTTGTGAGGCATCCGCATCGGGGGTCTGTTGGATGACGTCACCCACATGTGAGAATAGCTGCCTGCTGTCCCTGGATAACACCTGTTACGGTAAGTAACTGTGCTATTTAACTAATTATTATTATTATTATTACAAATTTCCAAGTTTATTTGTAATGTCTTTCTATCCCACACCAAAGATAATAACCGTCTAAGTAGCTAATCCATTTTAAAATTAGCTTCAAAGGCCAAATCCATCTCCTTCAGGTCAGTACAGTATACTGCTGTTAAGGTATCCTCGCCTTATTTCCATTTCCTGTTTATAAAATTTTATCGATACAGTTACATTACTACTTTATTCTAAAGCAACAAAAAATTATTTTTTCTACCTTTTGTTTTCTCTGTTGTAATCATCTTCTCTTCACTCTCTTCTTTTCATGCAGCATCTGTCCTCTCTCTGCTCCTTCCATCCACTGTCTGCCCTCTCTCTCTCTGCTCCTTCCATCCACTGTCTGCCCTCTCTCTCTGCCCCTTCCATCCACTGTCTGCCCTGTCTCCCTTTGCCCCTTCTACCACTGCCCTTCTCTCTCTGCACTTTCTATCCACTCTCTGCCCTCTCTCTCATCCATATGGCATCTTCCCTCTTTCTATGCCCCTTCCATAAACTTACCCTGTGCCCCTTCTGTCCTATGTATGATTCATTTCAGCTTCACTCTCTCTCCATTTTTCTCTCTCCACCCCCTTCCCTATATTCCCCATCACTCTCTTTTCCTTACTTTCCTTCTTACCCATTCCACCCTTCGGTCTGGCATCTCTAACTCCTTTCCTTCCCTTCCTTCCCCCCATGTCCTGGCATCTCTCTCCTATCCTTCCCTTCCATGTCTTCCTCCTTCTCCATGATATGGCATCTCTTCTCCTTCCTTTTCTTTGGTCTGGCATCTCTGTTTCCTTCCCTTTCATCCCCCCATGCCCTGACATCTCTCCCTCCCCCTCCATGGTCTGGTATCTAATTTATTTCCTTCCTTCCTTTTCCTCCCTCCCTCCATTCCACATTGGCTGGCATCTCTCTTTCCTCTTCTTTCCCTTCCCTGGTCTTCCTTCTCCTTCCCTCCCTCCCTCTCTGTCCATAATTGGGTGCAGCATTTCTCTCCCCCTCCCCTCTCCTTTCCTCTCTCTCTCTCTTTCTCACCCCCCCATCAGTAGTGCAGCCTTCACAACTCACAGCTTTTACTTTCTCTGGGCCTTTCTCTCTGCCAGGCGGAACCCGGCAGATAGGAAAGCCTGATGCCAGCATAGCAGCGAATTATGGATGCTGCCACTGCTGGAAGAAGATCACGACACTGGCTCTTGGAGCACCTCTTTATGGGCTGCACCTAGGACGGACTGCTCCCCAACTCGCCAGCACCTTTGTACACCACTGCCTCCAAATCCAATATCAGGCACTGTTGACGGAGCAGCAACTTGCTGCCAGCCAGCCTACCTGCTGGTCAGCTCTCTCTGCTGCTTCCCTTCCCGGCATCTAATCTTTTTACCTTGTCCCCACGATCAGCATTTTTTCCACTACCACTCCTTCCCACGTCTACCTTTAGATTTGTCAACGGTGGCAGCGATTCACAGAGTGGCCCTACCAACCCCAGGCTTCTCTCCACTGCAGCCTGCCCCATGAAAAACAGGAAGTTGACAAATAGGACGGACTACAGTTGAGAGAAGTGCTGGAGTCAGCAGGGCCACTCTGTGAATCACTGCCACCACTGACAAATCTAAAGGTAGATGCGGGGTTGGGGGGAAGAAAAAAATGCCAATCAGGGGGGAAAGGGTGAAAAGATTAGATGTTGGGAAGGGAAGCAGCAGAGAGAGGTGACCAGCAGGTAGGCTGGCCAACAGCAAGATGCCACTCCTTCAAGAGTGCCACCTGAGGATGACTCCTTCCTCAGTTGGCCTCATTATAAGGCCGCTCCTGGCTCACACGCTAATTTTTCTAATAACTACTTGATCATGGCAACATTAGTGCATGGCCATTAATTCAGGAAATGGAACACTGGTTTTTTTTCTGGTTGCAATAAAAATGGGCAAAGAGCATAGGAAAGATCCATGTAAGGTCATGTTAAGGCCACTTTATAGCGCAGTTTCATAAAAGAAGCCTGTAATATGGCATTTAGTTGTTTGGCCTTTAAGGGCCAAACTGTACCTGAATGCATACCTTTTCAATAGATTTTAGGCTTGAAGGCGGTATGTGAGAAATTAAACAAATCAAATAAATCAAATTTGTTGCTGTTCAATCTCCATTTGGTGCCCTTCTTTATTACGTATAAGGCAGCTATAAAGATTTTGGCTTTTTCTTTAGGTCTTCCTGTCATTTCTAATCTAATCTAATATTTGTGAGTTGCACAAACCTAAACAGGCTCTAGGCGTATTTCCCTACTAAGTTCTGTCTTTTGATGCTTACCAAACATTTTTACTTATAGCCTTCTTTCTCCTGCCTTCTAACAAGTATACTCTAGTTACTTATTGTTATGCTGCAATGCTTTCCCACTCCTCATGCATCTTTGTCTCTTGCAGTGTCTTTTTGTTTCTGTTTCACGCAAATTTTATTGTAAACTGTCACGAGGTCTTTGGCTATCTGATTGTTTAACAAATGTTAAAAATAAATAATTGGAATTAGAATTATATAATTTGCTTTGTGATTTGCTGAATTATAAGTGATTAAATCAAATAATTACCTAAACTAAAATATGAACAGTATAACCGTTTCTGCAGCAAGTTACAAAAGAGGTCTGCTATTGATAATCCAAAATAGTTATACATATATCCACAGTCTTTCAGCAATATGCATTGAATACGGAACTACCTCCTTTTCCCTTTGGTCTGTCTTCTTCCCCTTTTCTGCCATCTCTTTTATCACTGCTTCTTTTTCTTCTCTCTGTTCCTCTGAATTTCTGTCTAATCAATTTGCACATCTCCCTACTTGTCTATGTAATCTAATTTTGAAGGAATATGCAGTTGTAATTTTTTTAAATGCCATGAACTTGAATTATGATTTAAATAAAAAGCTCTCCCCAAAATGAAACATCCTACAAAACATTTCTGTAATACAATTTTGTTTTTCTTTCTCAGGAGCCATCACATATTACTACGGAGTTCAATGAATGCCAGGTGTATAGTTGGAGTAAAATCAAAATTACTCCACGTAGGCAAGAAAAGAAAGGACACAATGAAAATCGTACCAAAATGATTCCAATGACAAAAGGAGCAAAAAGAAAATCTGATGGATGGAGTCAGTCCACAGGCATGGACATTAGTTTTAAATGTTCTAAATACTCACTAAGCCCTCCAAAGATGAGAGGCACCAAACTTGAGCAAATAAGAAAATCTGAATACAAAGAAACAACAATTACTCCAATGCAAAAATTAATGTCCCTGGTGAAGGAATGGGACATGTTGAATCCTAAGACACATATGATCCATCAAATGCCCACAACCAGCTCTGATTTTCAAAGTAACTTTCCCTATAAAATACTCAGTGACAAGGAGAAACTGAGTGAAGCCAACATTTCATCCTGGAAAACAGGAAAAGCAACACAAGAAAATAAGCAGAGAGCTCAAGCTTCAGCTAATGTCCAGGATAATTTTTTAAAATGGTGTAATCCAGGTACTAAACAAAATCCTGCTGTTAAAACCAGCCTTTTCTCTGCAGAGGAAGAACATCCAACAAAGGAAATAGCAGAACTGAAAAACTGGCATGATCAGGAGGAAAAAGAGATAAACAAACATCTTTTTACTACGTGCACTAACAATCTGCTGTTAAATGGTAAGAATGTTTAGATAAATTCAATACTGGAGTCAATACAGGCTAAAACAATCCTGTTTGTCTGTCTTGTCTGTTTAGATTGTAAGCTTCTTAGAGCAGGGACTGTCCGGGTTTTGAAAAGCTTCCCGACAAAATCACGTTGGGAAGGGGCATCTGCGCAGGTGCGAATGCAACGTAATGACATCACACGCAAGCACATGTGTGTGTGACGTCAGCACATCGTGTCTGCACATGCGTGAATGCCAGCTGGGTGCAGAACTGGGCAGTTCTGGGGGCATGGCCATGGGTCTGGATTTTCCGTCGAGAAAATCTGGTAACCCTAACACAAACCAAAATCTAGCACACTCTGGTCTTCATTTTAGAAGACCTATTTGTGATTTACATGTGTAAATATTGGCATTGATATTTGTATATCAAATACATTTTGAAAACCCAGTTTTAGAAAACAGGGATTTGTTCATGTAGATCTGCAATATGTGCATATGACAAGGGAGCATGGTTTGAGCAAGACTAGGGCAGAGCCAAAAAATGTACATGTTTTCTATATTTCAGAGGGGAATATGATTACTTTGAACAATGTTGGAGCTTCTAATCTAGACAAAGCTGGTGCGAGACATGAGGAGGCCCAAGGCAGAGGCTAGGTAGGGGGCCCCAAAGCAATTGCCTTGCTCCTAGGCATTAAGGTTTTGGAAAGGTGCTTGTTTTTTTGTTGTTTTTTTTTGTTTTTACAGCACTCTACAAGAGGGATTATGGAAGGTCATCCCCTTAATGAACAGCATTTTTCCCCTCTTTCAAAATCAATTTGGCTGAATGATTGTGAGCACTGTATTTAACTGAGAGCATTTAATTGTATAGATTTCCAAAATTGCACATGTATACATCTATATGTTATCACTTGCAAATCTGGGTTCTGAAATAACAACTTATATATTTAAGAGCTGACAAATGTGTATGTTATATAGTTGACTCTATTGTATGTTGACAATTATAAAATAGTTTCACTGCATACATGTGTATTCCTGTATGTATTTTGAAAATAATCTATATTAGGAGATCCTTTTCAAAACACTACCACTATGGATCCTTTTCTAAAACACTCAAAGTACGGATTTCTATGTTCTCACAGGGGATGAGCTAACCCTTCTTTTCTTTTTCTTTATTTTCTATCTCGTCTCTCTTACCCTTCCCTTCAGAACTAATGAAAGAATTATTAAAGTGTAAGGGTAAAGGGTTAAAGGTAAAAGGTAATAGATTTGATATACCTATTACTGCCTTTCTGTGGGTACAATCAAAATGGTTTACACACATTATATGCAGGGATTTTTCTGTCCTTAGTGGGCTTACATTCTACATTATATACCTGCGGCAATGGAGAGTTAAGTGGCTTGCCTAGGGTCACAAGGAGCTGCAGTGGGAATCAAACCCAGTTCACCGGGCTCTCAGCCCACTGCACTAACCAGGGCCTAACTGAACCTTCCAGTACAATAGGTGTGTCATTCTGGACAAGCGGGTCATCTCCCCATGGTTACAGTGGCGTAGTAAGGGGGAGGGCGGGGAAGGCGGGTTGTCCGCCCCAGGCACCGTCATGGTGAGGGTGCTGGCACCCCTCCTCTTCTCCACCCCCCCCCCCCCACTCCTTCCCATTCCTCCCTCCACGGCACGCATGCACACCTTCACTTCCCTACCACCATACCTCTATCTTTTTGCTGGCGCAAACAGCAATTTCAACCTGTTGCTCGCGCCAGCGATGGCTCTCCCTCTGACATCACTTCTGGGTCTCGCGCCTAGGAAATGACTTCAGAGGGAGAGCCAATGCAGGCAGAGAGTTGGTGATGCTGCTCGCACCGGGGAGATTAAAAGAAGTATGGGGTAGGGAAGGTGTGCATGTGGCAGGGGGAGCTGAGGAAGGAGTGGGGAGGGTGCCACCACCCCAGGCTTCTCTAATCCTCACTACACCACTGCATGGTTGTGAGCCACATGTAGAAGGAATCCACTCTGGATTTTTTCTGTTATCCTCTTACTACACTGGGAGCTCTATTGCCATCTGCAGATTTTCCCTTCTGTACATGAGCCAGAAAGAGGGTTTCTATTCTGCTTTCCATTTTTCTTATTTTATTCGGTATTTTCAGTGCAATAGGTGAGATATCTTACTTTTAACCCTTTAACATCTATCTAATCTTAACTAATAGTATCCTTTCTATATGGCCTATTAGCATGTTATTTCCTTTTTAATGAACTGTAAACCGAATCGAGCTCCTTAGGAAAATGATCCGGTATATAAATTGAAGATTAGATTAGATCTCTCAATGGCCGCGTGCCATATGCAGAAGGAATCCACTCCAGATTTTTTCTGTGACTCTCCTCTACTTCACTGGGAGGTCTAGCATCACCTGTAGTTTTTCCCTTCTGCACGCTGCCTGAAGGAATATTTATGCTCTGCTCTCCCCGTTTTCTTATTTTATTCAGTATTTTTGTCCCCTATTCATTATTTCTTTGTGCTTGGAGTGATTCTTAAGCTCTGCCTGCGTTGAGAACATACAGACTTCAGTCTCCAGCTGTTAGCCAGCCTGCATTGGTTTCTTAGGAGCTCGGAGCTGTCCCCACATTTTTCCTTCTACTGCCAAACAGAGGTTTGAGCACAGGCTGTTAGGCATACCTAGAAGACTCAGTGGTGTCTTTCAGGGTACCAGCCACATTTTTTTTCAACTCCGCCCTTTCCTGAGCGTGTCCATTAGTCCACAAGGGTTGAGGTAAGGTCAGGCACCATGCCTGTTTGGCAGCCAGAAGATCAGTGTCGAAGAGGCATTCCCAGCACAAGGCAGTGATTCTCTGATTACAGCTACTTTAAGAGGGCTGAGGCAGGCTGCAGCACATTTCCAGCACAGGTCACTGTGAGTAAGGCTGTCATAGCATGTGAGGTGGATAGGGGGAGGGGGTCCTGAATTTGACAGTGTTGAAAGTTTCTGCATGTCTCCCTGTGATTCACCACCTGAAAAATCCTAAAATTGCCATTTATGTGACTTGCTATATGTGAAAAATATTGCAATTTTCGCACAAATTTCTTAATGGCGATCATCTTAGATTTTTTCAAAAGCTCCCTGCACTTCCAAAACTGCAATTTTTTCCTTAAAGCTTGTTGGGATGGAGTCTTTGAGCTCTCCTATTGTGAATTATTGCAGATTTAGCGCCTCAGGTGCATCCTTATACCATGTGCCGCGTGGGGTAGCCGTGAGGAGCGGCAGCATAAAGCTTAGCCTCTCCCTTGACTGAGCAGAGGACAAGACACTCAGCTAGCCCATTGGGGTGGCCTTTTTTCTGTTTGAGGCTCAACAGGGCTGAAGATTCCACGCGACAGGACGTAGACCTTCCACAGCTCATGAAACATAAGATGCAGTCATGAAAGGGTGGTTGACTCTCTGCCCCAGGGTCCAGAGGCTTTCCCAGATTTCTTGAAATATCTGTGGAATGCGATCTCCCATGAGGAGATTTGTAGGGCAGCCAAATTTTACAAAGTGGATGTGGCAGCAAGCCAGGGCTCTGCCTTTGGGCCCTCAGTCTTGAGGGTCAGTGCAGTCAGCCTGCCCTAGATTTTTGGGACTGCTTTTGTACATCCCACATAGTTTATAGTTTATTCATTTGTATCCCGCCTTATACAAGGCAGTCACAACAAATACATACATAATTTTCATAACAATACTTATCCCAGGACAAGCAGGCAGCATATTCTTGACTGATGGGTGACGGCACCGACGGAGCCCCAGTACGGACACTTTTAGAGTGATTGCACTCTAAGAACTTAGAAAGTTCTAGAGGCCGCACCGCGCATGCGACACAGGCGCGCGGTCCCCAGTTTCTTAGTTTCCGCGGAGCTAAGAAGACGCGTTTTTCAACGTCCGTTGAAAATTTTTCTCTTCGCCTTCCCGCTCGCGTAAACCCCTTTGGTTTTATTACCTTTTTTCTTTTAATTTATTATTGTAAAAAAAAAAAAAAAAAAAAAAACCTTGTAAATTTTCTTCACATTGGTTTTTCCCCGGCGGGGCCTTCTGCCACTATCGAGGCCTCGGCCTTCGATTTGGCGGAAGCCGTTTTTCCTTTCATGCCCCCTCAGCCAGGGTTCAAGAAGTGCCAGCGGTGTGCACGGCCTATCTCCCTTACGGACCCGTACAACTGGTGCCTACAGTGCCTGGGTCTGGAGCATCAGGCTTCCACCTGCACCCGCTGTGCCACGTTAAAAAAAATTGAAAAATCGCGAAATTCAACAGCGATTACTTTTCGGTACCGAGATGTCCGATCCCGCGACATCGACACCGGTATCGGCTCCTGTACAATCGGCACCCACCTCATCGACACCGCGTGACACCGCACCGGCGTCGCAACACCCAGGTAAGCCGGCTAAGAAGCCTTCCCCGCTGGAGCGTCCTCCGGTCTCGATTGCAGCGAGTCCAGTCCTGCCGACCGTGAGGCGCCAGCGGAAGCGCTCCGCCCCTATTGAGGTGAGTCCCTCGACATCGGGCTCCTCATCTCCGGGGCGTAGAGCGGCACCGCAGGTACTGCAAAAGAAAAAGGCGGTACCGGTGCCTTCATTAGATGATCGCATAGCGGCCATCCTCCAAGTACAGCTTAAGGAGCAGTTACAACAACTCCTTCCAGCTATCTTGACTCCGAATCTTCCGGTGCCGATCCGCACTGAGCCGCCGGTACCGGCAGTGGAACAGCCTGTATTGTCTGCATCGATGCCAGTCCTCGCACCGGAGCCGACAGCCCACCACCAGTCGGTACAGACTTCGGCACCGATGCGACCGGTAACTTCTCCGGGTACCGCATCGACGAGGTCGGGTAAGTCAATTCGCAAGTCCAGACACTTGGAACCATCCACCCCTGAGTCTCGGGACCGTAGTTCCCATATTAGGGACCCTGATCTGTGGAGTGATTCCGAAGAGCCTTTTCTATCAGAAGGTGAGTGTTCTTCGGATGAGGATGATCCTGTTATTCCTGACCCATCCTCCAAACATGATTCTTTGTCTTTTTCTTCCTTTTTAAATGACATGTGTGAATCTCTTTCCATTCCTTTGGAGGCTGAGTCTAAAAAGTCTAAAGCCTTTCTTGACGCCCTTGACTTTGACCAGCCTCCAAAGGAATTTTTGAAACTCCCTCTTCATGATATCCTGAGGGAAACTTTTTACAAAAATTTAGAGACTCCTCTTACTATCCCGGGAGCTCCCCGCAAATTGGACTCTCTGTACAAAGTCATCCCTATTCCAGGGTTCGACAAGCCCCAGCTTCCACATGAGTCTCTTCTTGTGGAATCTACACTTAAAAAGTCTTCAGGAGCTAGTGTTTATGCTTCTGTCCCTCCTGGCAGAGAAGGTAAAGCCATGGACAAATTTGGTAAGCGTTTATACCAGAATGCGATGCTCGCTAATAGATCTGACAATTATGCTTTTCATTTTTCTTTCTATTTAAAGCATCTCCTTACCACCATGGCTTCTTTTGAGCAGTACCTTCTGGAGCGAAAACGACTGGCTTTTCACCAATGTTCCTCTTCACTTTTCCAGTTGAGAAAATTTATGGTAAGATCTATTTATGATACGTTTGAACTTACCTCCAGAGCAACAGCTATGTCTGTGGCCATGCGCCGCCTTGCCTGGCTGAGGGTATCCGAGCTTGATGTCAACCATCAAGACCAGTTGGCTAATGCACCATGCTTGGGCGATGAGCTGTTTGGAGAATCTATGGACTCAACCACCCAAAAGCTCTCCGCTCATGAAACACGCTGGGATACTCTCCTCAAGACGAAGAAGAAACCTCCACCGGCACGGCCTTTCAGACAGCAATCGGCCTATCAACGCCGTTATGTGGCTCGTCCTTTACAGTCAGCTCCACAACAACCTAGGCGGCAACGTCAGCAACAACGGCAGACACCTAGACCACAGCAGCAGCAGCCTGTCAAGCCACCTCCTCAACAAAAATCCACGCAGCCCTTTTGACTTACTTCTCCAGGGCATAGCCAGCATCCAACCATCTTCCCTTCTACCTCAACCTATAGGAGGTCGTCTTTCTTTTTTCCTAAGCCGGTGGGAAGTTATCACTTCGGACCAATGGGTCCTCAACATCATCCACCACGGCTACTCTCTCAACTTTCAGAACCTCCCGGTCCCAAGTCTACCAAAAGAGTCTGCTTTAAACTCTCCTCAGTCTTCCCTCCTTCTTCAGGAGGTTCAAGCCCTCCTCCTTCTGAACGCTATAGAGGAAGTTCCTCCAGAACAAAAGGGGCAGGGATTCTACTCCCGTTACTTTCTAGTTCCCAAAAAGACAGGAGATCTCAGACCAATTCTAGATCTTCGCGATCTCAACAAATGCTTGGTCAAAGAGAAATTCAAGATGCTATCTTTAGCCACGCTTTATCCTCTTCTCAATCAAAACGAATGGCTATGCTCCCTCGATCTCAAAGAGGCATACACTCACATACCGGTCAATCCGACCTCCAGACAATACCTCCGCTTCATGATCAATCGCTGTCATTACCAATACAAGGTGCTCCCCTTCGGTCTTGCCTCTTCTCCAAGAGTGTTCACCAAATGTCTGATTGTGGTAGCTGCCTTTCTACGCTCTCACCACCTTCAAGTCTTTCCTTACTTGGACGATTGGTTAATCAAGGCCAATTCATCTCAGACAGTGCTCCTGGCCACCAACCAAACCATTCTATTTCTACAACTTCTGGAGTTCGAGATCAATCTTCCCAAATCTCATCTCATCCCCACTCAGAGGCTTCAATTCATTGGAGCGGTGCTAGACACAGTCCTCATGAGAGCATTTCTGCCGGCCAACCGTCTTCAGACTATCCAATTTCTCTGTCAGCAGGTACTTCTTCAAAGTTCCATCTCTGCCAAACAGATGATTATACTCTTAGGTCACATGGCTTCCACAGTTCATGTAACACCCTTAGCACGTCTTCACCTGCGCACTCCTCAATGGACCCTTGCTACCCAGTGGTCCCAAGCGACGGATCCTTGCTCACAACACATATCTGTGACATCATCTCTTCGTCAATCTCTTCAATGGTGGTTGATATCCTCAAATCTCTCCAGAGGTCTTCTGCTCCATCTACCTCCTCATCAACTTGTCATCACCACCGACGCCTCCCCTTATGCCTGGGGAGCTCATTTGAACGAATTCCAAACTCAAGGCCTTTGGACAGCCCAGGAAAGGAAGCATCACATCAATTTCCTGGAACTCAGAGCACAAGGCCTTCCAACACCTTCTCTTTCCTCAAGTCCTCCTGCTGTGCACAGACAATCAGGTTGCGATGTACTATATCAACAAACAGGGTGGAACAGGCTCTCGCCTCTTGTGTCAGGAATCCCAGAAAATCTGGACTTGGGCCACAGCTCACAGCCTATTCCTGAAGGCAATCTACATCCAAGGAGAGCAGAATTCATTAGCGGACAAGCTCAGCAGAATTCTCCAACCTCATGAATGGACTCTCGATCCTTCAACCCTACAGTCCATCTTCGATCAATGGGGCACTCCTCAAGTGGACCTCTTTGCAGCTCCTCACAATCACCAACTGCCCCAATTCTGCTCCAGACTCTATACTCCTCTCCGTCTAGCAGCGGATGCATTTCTACTGGATTGGTCCAATCGATTCCTGTATGCTTTTCCTCCTCTGCCGCTCATGCTGCGGACCTTGTTCAAACTCAAGAGGGAACGAGCTACCATGATTCTGATTGCTCCACGGTGGCCCAGACAACATTGGTTCTCCCTTCTCCTTCAACTCAGTTCCAGAGAACCTTTGCTACTTCCTCTGTTTCCTTCTCTACTTTCGCAGCATCAGGAGACCCTTCTGCATCCCAACCTCCAGTCTCTACACCTGACAGCTTGGTATCTCTCGGGCTGACTTCACACAACTCTCTTCTATCTCAGCCCGTTCGTTCTATTCTAGATGCTTCCAGAAAGCCCGCCACTCTGCAGTGTTATCATCAAAAGTGGACTAGGTTTTCTTCTTGGTGTCTTCTTCATCATCTTGATCCCACATCCCTTCCAGTGGAGACCTTATTGGATTATCTGCTTTCTTTGTCTGACTCTGGCCTCAATCTCAGTCCATCTCAGTGCTATTGCTGCTTTTCATGAGCCAGTCCATGGGAAACTCCTTACAGCTCATCCCCTGGTCTCCAGATTCATGCGAGGTCTTTTCAATGTTAAACCACCTCTTAAAGCACCTCCTGTGATCTGGGATCTTAATGTGGTTCTCTCCGCTTTGATGAAGCCTCCATTTGAACCTTTGGCGACTGCCACTTTCAAGTTTCTCACTTGGAAGGTACTTTTCCTTATTGCTCTTACCTCTGCCAGGAGGGTCAGTGAGCTCCATGCATTAGTTTCTGATCCACCTTTCACGGTCTTTCATCATGATAAGGTGGTTCTACGTACACATCCAAAGTTTCTCCCTAAGGTTGTTTCTGAATTCCATCTCAACCAATCTATTGTTCTGCCTGTCTTCTTCCCGAAACCTCACTCTCATTCTGGAGAACAAGCCCTTCATACTTTGGACTGTAAGCGGGCTTTAGCTTACTATTTGGATCGTACTAAGCCCCACAGATCATCGCCACAACTCATTTTGTCCTTTGATCCCAATAAATTGGGTCATCCTGTTTCTAAACGTACACTGTCGAATTGGTTGGCAGCGTGCATTTCTTTCTGCTCTGCTCAGTCCGGACTGACACTGGAAGGTTCCGTCACGGCCCATAGAGTTAGAGCTATGGCAACATCTGTAGCTTTCCTCCGTTCTACGCCTATTGAGGAAATCTGCAAAGCTGCCACTTGGTCCTCAGTTCATACTCTAACATCCAATCCCTCTATAATAACCTGGTCCAGACAAAAACAACCCAAACAATCACCAACAAAGCACCTGCTCCCTGGTACACTAATGACCTCCGATCTATAAAACGATCCCTGAGGAAAGCAGAAAGGATCTGGGCCAAACATCCGAACATTGAAACCAAAACCCACTGGAAAAACATATCCACCACATACAAAGCTGCCATTCTAGAAGCAAAAAAGACCTACTACTCTCGTCTCCTACAACAAGCCCCTTCCAGATCAAAACAACTATTCACCCTCACCAACCATCTCTTCACCAACGCCCAAAGGAATAATCAAATCAACCAAACAGAACTCGATAGCGAAACTCTCTCGGACTCCTTCCAGTCCAAAATACAAAACATCCGAGCTAACCTCGACCTCAACACCAAACCCACTCCTACTCAGCTCCAACCAACTCCATATACCCCCCCTTCCGCCTCTCTCTCCCAATTTCAGCTAGCCACTCATGCGGAGGTCCTCGAAACCCTGAGAGAACTCAAACCCTCCAACACCATCCTCGACCCCTGCCCGTCCAGCCTCCTGCTGGCTGCCGGAGACGCCATGGCAGAATCCATCCTCCCCATCATTAACACCTCTCTAACTACTGGAACTGTCCCCCTCAGCTGGAAATCAGCCATTATCAAGCCCACTCTCAAAAAACCCTCCCTTGATCCTAATGAACCTGGCAACTATCGCCCAGTCTCCAACCTCCCAATTGTCTCCAAACTCCTTGAACGAATTGTACTCCACCGCCTACACCCTTTCATTGAAGAACAAGCTGCCCTATCCCCAGTCCAATCTGGCTTCCGTAAGGGCCACAGCACAGAATCAGTTCTCATTGATATCATCGACGACAGCTGGTCAATACTGGACAAAGGCAACGACGCCCTACTAGTCCTACTTGACCTTAGCGCTGCCTTCGACACAGTTGACCATCACCTACTCACATCTAGGCTCCACGACCTCGGAATCAAAGACACAGCCCTCCAATGGATCACCTCCTTCCTTCACCAAAGGACCCAAACAGTCCTACTAGGGACACATAAATCTAACCCTAAGCCTATCAAATATGGCGTTCCTCAAGGCGCCCTTCTATCCCCCCTTCTATTCAATCTCTACATCAAACCCGTCATCGATATAGCGCAAAAATATAAAATCAAAATCCACTCTTATGCAGATGACATCCAGCTGCTCCTCCCCTTAGGCGAAAATCGGCCATCCCAAATTGCTAACCTCGAACTCTGTCTCACTGACATGAAAACTTGGATGTCAAACAACAAGCTTCAACTTAACGCATCCAAAACCGAACTCCTATGGATCAGAAACAAAAACACCAAATACCTACGACCTACACTAACATGGGATTCCACTCGACTAACAGCAGCAGATCAAGTTCGCAGCCTGGGAGTAACCCTAGACGGACACCTATCCTTATCCAACCACATATCCCAAGTAGTCTCCACCTCCTTCTACTACCTTCGCCAACTGAAAAGAATCAAACCCTACATCTCCAAACCAGACCTCGCCCAACTCCTATACGCATATGTCCTCTCCAGAATGGATTATTGTAACTCGCTATTTAACGGACTAACCAAAAATAATATCAGACGCCTCCAACGGGTCCAAAATGCAGCCATCCGCCTCCTACACAACCTCAACTACCGCGATTCCATCTCCCCGGCACTCCATGCTGAACACTGGCTCCCAATTAGCCAACGCTGTACTTTCAAAGCCCTAACAATTGCCCACAAGAGAATCTACTCCACCACCCCCTCCTACATAAAATCCAAACTTCCCATCTACAACCCCACTCGCATCCTCCGCTCAAAGTCAGAGACACGCCTATGCGTCCCCCCCGGAAGATCCCTGCTCACAGAAACTGCCCACAAACGATCCTACAGCCACTTCATTCCACACCTCTGGAACCAACTTCCCCCCCAACTTAGACAACAGAACTCATTATTAGCATTCCGTAAATCGGTAAAGACCCTCCTCTTCAATTAAAGATCTCCTCTGTCTCTCCCCCCCTTAAGCCCCTCCCTCCACTCTCCTATCTCCTTCCCGAAATTCCAGTATGACCCTCTCTTACTCTATCCACGAAAAATTTGCATCTATATGCTTATAACTTACCGTAAATTAAACTACGGTATTTCCCCCTCTCTCTCTCTCTGCTTAATTAAATTCTCTGTATTCAATTCTCTCTAAAAACTATAAATCCAACCACTAAACCTGTTGTACTACTTATATGTCTAGTTACTCCGCACTGTGTATGTTCATTTGTAAACCGTTCTGAGCTATTGGGAGGACGGGATAAAAATCTAAATAAATAAATAAATAAATACTTTTACATCACATTATTGTCTGGATGCATTTTCCAGACGGGATGGTCACTTCGGCCAATCTGTTTTGCAAAATTTGTTTTCCTAATGGCCAACCTTCCCTCCATCCCGCTTTTTGTTAGCTTGGAGGTCACCCATCAGTCAAGAATATGCTGCCTGCTTGTCCTGGGATAAAGCACAGTTACTTACCATAACAGGTGTTATCCAGGGACAGCAGGCAGATATTCTTGCGTCCCACCCACCTCCCCGGGTTGGCTTCTTAGCTGGCTTATCATAACTGGGGACCGTGCGCCTGTGTTGGGCGGGAAGGCACTCGCGCATGCGCGGTGCGGCCTCTAGAACTTTCTAAGTTCTTAGAGTGCAATCACTCTAAAAGTGTCCGTACCAGGGCTCCGTTGGTGCCGTCACCCATCAGTCAAGAATATCTGCCTGCTGTCCCTGGATAACACCTGTTACGGTAAGTAACTGTGCTATATAGAAAAACAATAAAACAACTAAGCAACCAGCACCCCATCATCCAACCCAACCTTCAAGCCCCATACTTTATTTTACAAAAAAGGTGTCTCTCCAGCAATCTTTTAAAATTCTGCAGATTCTCCTGCTGGTTTATACGTATATAATGGGATCTCATTCCACTCCTGTAGACCTATGCAAGAAAATATACTGGTCCTAGACACCTTCAGCCTTAACTGCTTAACTGTTGTAAGATGTAGATCTGCAGAATGCAACTAATGGAGCGGAAAATGTGGCAGAATGTTATCCACCAAATACTTTGGTGCCAAATCATGCACACAAAGGTAGACTTATCAGTAACAATTTATATCGGATCCTGTATTCCAATTTGAGCCAGTACAACATAATGTAACCTTCTGACACATGCTCGCACCTCCCCAATCAAAAAAGCGTTCAAACTATCGAATTCTGTGCAACCTGCAGAGCACATAAGGCCAAAGCAGGTAAACCCAGAAGAACCAAATTACAATAGTCAAGGCTGGATAAAATAACTGACTACCGAACGGTCTTAAAAGTACTGCCGGATAAGTACGGCCTAAGATTAAATATCATACGCAATTTAAAGAATACTTTCTGAACCAATGCCTGAACATGACCCCTAAAGGTTAAACCAGAATCAACGAGGACTCCCAGGTACTTTACCTCAGTTACAACTGTTACACTTGTACCCAGGAGTTCAAGTGCAGCTGGTGTATCATTCCCCAATGCCACATGTCTAGAATGTCTTGCCTATTGCACTGGAAAAAGAGATTATGTCCTTACCTTGATAATATTTTTTCCAATAGATAGGTGAGACATTCTAGACTCCTGCCCGGTCCTTCCTGCCAGTAGCGTACCAAGGGGGGGTTGGGGGAGGTTTGGGGGGGTCCGCCCCCGGTGCAAGCCATGAGGAGGTGCTCCCGGCCTTGGAGTCATAGCCCGGGAACTTACCTTCTCATGGCCAGACCCCAAGGCTTTCGCCTCCCTTTACGCGATTCCTCTTCAAAGCAACCTGCAGAAAGGATCGCGGGTACTTCAGCGATCCTTGCAGGTTGCCATAGGCCTCCCGAGTTGTCCCTCTGACCGCAGTCCTGCCCCTCCTCTGACATCAGAGGAGGGGCAGGACCGCGGCAGAGGGACAACTCGGGAGGCCTATGGCAACCTGCAAGGATCGCTGAAGTACCCGCGATCCTTTCTGCAGGTTGCTTTGAAGAGGAATCGCGTAAAGGGAGGCGAAAGCCTTGGGGTCTGGCCATGAGAAGGTAAGTTCCCGGGCTATGACTCCAAGGCCGGGAGCACCTCCTCATGGCTTGCACCGGGGGCGGACCCCCCCAAACCTCCCCCAACCCCCCCTTGGTACGCTACTGGCAGGAAGGACCGGGCAGGAGTCTAGAATGTCTCACCTATCTATTGGAAAAAATATTATCAAGGTAAGGACATAATCTCTTTTTCCAGTGCAATAGGCAAGACATTCTAGACATGTGGCATTGGGGAATGATACACCAGCTGCACTTGAACTCCTGGGTACAAGTGTAACAGTTGTAACTGAGGTAAAGTACCTGGGAGTCCTCGTTGATTCTGGTTTAACCTTTAGGGGTCATGTTCAGGCATTGGTTCAGAAAGTATTCTTTAAATTGCGTATGATATTTAATCTTAGGCCGTACTTATCCGGCAGTACTTTTAAGACCGTTCGGTAGTCAGTTATTTTATCCAGCCTTGACTATTGTAATTTGGTTCTTCTGGGTTTACCTGCTTTGGCCTTATGTGCTCTGCAGGTTGCACAGAATTCGATAGTTTGAACGCTTTTTTGATTGGGGAGGTGCGAGCATGTGTCAGAAGGTTACATTATGTTGTACTGGCTCAAATTGGAATACAGGATCCGATATAAATTGTTACTGATAAGTCTACCTTTGTGTGCATGATTTGGCACCAAAGTATTTGGTGGATAACATTCTGCCACATTTTCCGCTCCATTAGTTGCATTCTGCAGATCTACATCTTACAACAGTTAAGCAGTTAAGGCTGAAGGTGTCTAGGACCAGTATATTTTCTTGCATAGGTCTACAGGAGTGGAATGAGATCCCATTATATACGTATAAACCAGCAGGAGAATCTGCAGAATTTTAAAAGATTGCTGGAGAGACACCTTTTTTGTAAAATAAAGTATGGGGCTTGAAGGTTGGGTTGGATGATGGGGTGCTGGTTGCTTAGTTGTTTTATTGTTTTTCTATATAGCACAGTTACTTACCGTAACAGGTGTTATCCAGGGACAGCAGGCAGATATTCTTGACTGATGGGTGACGGCACCAGACATCCGAGGGAGGGAAGGGAAATGGAAGGGGAGGACAGAAATGGCAGATGGATGGTTAGCATGCAGAAAGAAGAAAGAATGAGACCCTGGCAAGCAAGTTATCAGAAGACAACCAGAGCCTTGGACCAACAAGATCTGAAAAATAACCAGACAACAAAAAGGTAGAAAAACTAATTTTATTTTCTGTTTTGTGATTACAATATGTCAGATTTGAAAAGTGTATCCTGCCAGAGCTGGTGTTAGACCGCAAACGTGAGCTAGGATTTAACAGAGAGAGGAAAAGTCCTTTTTGTTTTTTTATTTTGTTTACACCACAGCGCCAGTGTGGTTAGGAGAAGCCAAAGTGGGTGAAAAAGGTATAAAATAAACCCACTAGGATGTTTGAAAAAAGCACCCAATTGGGCAGGAAAATCGAATCGAAAAACCAATTCAATGGGCTGAATCGAATCGAATTGAATTTTTTTTCCCTGAATCGGGCAGCACTAGTTTGCGCTACTGTCTTAGACTTTAGGATCTGGGAATGGGGAGAGATGGCATCCTCAGTACTTTACAATGCAAGTGAAACGAGGATTTGGTCAGACTTTTGAAGGGTCTGCAGAAGAAAAATATTGTATAGGCCGGGGACATGAGACAGCAGGAAATAGGAACTTTTCTTCCTTCTGTTTTTGTGAATGGCAAGGCTAAGGATGTCAGAGAGTTCAGTTAAAATATGTGCTTTATAAGAAAATATAATAATGTGTTTTATAAAGTTTGTAAGCATTGCTGACCTACCCGGTGAGGTGTTCCTAGTGGTGGTGGCAGCGTGTCAATGTGTTGAGAGGAAGAGGTGGTCTGGGAAATTCTGCTGAGCAAACTCCGGGCCCATTTCCACCCCCCGGTTAGTCCACTCCACTCAACTGGTTCACACACTGAGTGGGTCTTTGGGTGTTGTGCCTGAGTAGTTGTTTTGGGATCTCTTCCAGTGGTTTGTCAGTATCTCCTTGTGGTTGAAGGAAGGAAACTTTGTTAACCTTAGCATTGACCTTCAGAATATGTTTGTAACAGCGCTGCTTGTGTGGCATTAGGCTATGTAGTGATTGAAAGAAAAAACCAGACCTTTGCACATTTTTACACTATATGATGGGTGTATGAGGAGATTCACATTTCCTGCACAGCTAAGTCCGTGTGAAGTTACCTTGTGCTGTATTTGACATCTAGCAAGGTCTCTGTTTGGAAGGAAAGATCTCAGCTTAAAAATGAAGTGGCCAGAAATGGTAAAAACAGATAGCATAGCTGGTTTTAAGAAAGGTTTGGACAAATTCCTGGAGGAAAAGTCCATAGTCTGTTATTAAGACATGGGGGAAGCATCTGTTTACTCTGGATCGGTAGCATGGAATGTTGCTACTGTTTGGGTTTTGACCAGGTACTAGTGACCTGGATTGGCTACCATGAGAATGGGTTACTGGGCATGATGGACCATTGGTCTGACCCAGTTAGGCTATTCTTATGTTATGTTCTCATCTGTTGGGGGCCTTTGTTTTCACTTATTTTAATGTATTTTTTTTCTGGGAACTTATCAGTGTTTTTTATAATGGGAACAAAAATGGAAGAGAATTAATGTGTGTGGAATGGGGGGGTAATTCATTTCTTCAGCTAAATAATTCAATCCATCTCAACCAGACATAGGAGAACTCACGCACCATTCACACACCCTCCAACCAAAAACGTCAAAAGAAAGAAACAGTTCGACAACCTCCTAGCCAGGGCCGCCATAAGGACAGTACTACCAGTCTTGCATTCAGGGGCCCAGAGCTGACAGGGGGCTCGGGCCAGTAGCGTACCTAGGAGGGGGCGGTGCGCCCCGGGTGCATGCCCCAAAGGGGTGCACAGGAGAGAGAGCTGAACGGGGACGATGGGGGACCCGCAGGGTTAAATATAACTCGAGCCGCGAAGCTCGTCTTCTACTCCGACTGCCCTGCCGCTTACACAGCCGATCGGAAATCTTCCCCGACGTCAGCGCTGACGTCGGAGGGAGGGCTTAAGCAAAGCCCACCCTCCGACGTCAGCACTGAAGTCGGGGAAGACTTCTGGCCGGCTATGTGTGCGCGGCGGGACAGGCAGGAAATAGAAGACAAGCCTACGGGGCCCGAGCTACATTTTGCTGAGAAAGTTGCTAAGATGGGCTGGGAGGCAAATGGGGAACACAAAAGGGGGAGGGAGTGCGTTTTGGACACAAGGCATGAACTTGGGAGAGAGGAAGGGAGGGAAAGAGATGCTGAGGTGGGGGATGGAATGGGTTTTTGGACACAGAAGGCATGGACTTGGGAGAGAGGAAGGGAGGGAAAGAGATGCTGAGGTGGGGGAGGGAATGGGTTTTTGGACACAGAAGGCATGGACTTGGGAGAGAGGAAGGGAGGGAAAGAGATGCTGAGGTGGGGAAGGGAATGGGTTTTTGGACACAGAAGGCATGGACTTGGGAGAGAGGAAGAGAGGGAAAGAGATGCTGAGGTGGGGGAGGGAATGCATTTTTGGACACAGAAGGCATGGACTTGGGAGAGAGGAAGGGAGGGAAAGAGATGGTTGTGTACACGGGGAACAGAAGAAAGAATTATTGGTCATAGGGAGGGAGTGAGGTACAGACAGTGGCATACCAAGGTGGGGGTGGGGGCGGTCTGCCCCGGGTTTATGCCCCAAGGGGGTGCACAGCTGGCCACCCTCCAGTGTTCTCCCTAGGCTGGCAAACTGCGTCTCTTTAGCCACTTGAGTGCCACCGCCGCCATTGGGAACAGGCTGGTGCCAAGTTCTCCCTGCTTTTCCCTGTGGGGCCGACCAACTCTCACCACCCGCATCAATTCTGATGTCGGAGAGGATGTTCTGGGCCAGTAAATCGCTGCCTGGCTGGCCCAGAACGTCCTCTATGACGTTAGAATTGACGTCGAGTGGCGAGAGTTGGTCGGTCCCGCGGGGAAGAGAAGCAGGGCGAACTTGGCGCCGGCCTGTTCCCGATAGCGGCAGTGGCAGCCTATTCCCCAGTGGCGGTGGCAGCATTTTCCCAATGGTGGTGGCATAGGGGAGGGCAAGGAGAAAGAAAGAAAGGGGGGGGACAGAGAGCCAGAAAAAAAAAAAGTAAGGGGGCTGGGTGAAACAAAGAAAAATGGGGCACAGAAAGAGAGTGCGAAAGACAGACATACAGAATGAAAGGGGGTATGGAGAGAGAGAAAAAGAAAGAAGGGGGCAGGGTGAAACAAAGAAAAAGTTTGGGGACGGAATGAGGTCTGGAGGAGAGGAAGCATACAGGAGGCTGAAAGAAGGGAAGAAATATTGGATGCACAGTCAGAAGAATAAAGTGCAACCAGAGACTGATGAAATTACCAAAGGTAGGAAAATGATTTTATTTTCAATTTAGTGATCAAAATGTGTCCGTTTTGAGAATTTATATATGCTGTCTATATTTTGCACTATGGCCCCCTTTTACTAAACCGCAATAGCATTTTTTAGCGCAGGGAGCCTATGAGCTTCAAGAGCAGTATGGGGCATTCAGCGCAGATCCCTGTGCTAAAAACCGCTATTGCGGTTTAGTAAAAAGGGAGGGGGAATATTTATCTATTTTTGTATAGTTGTTACTGAGGTGACATTGCATAAAGTCATCTGCCTTGACCTCTTTGAAAACCCGTGGAATATAAATGATAATTAACATTTTCTCTGCGTATTCAAAAAACACATAAAACCGAACTAACACAATCAGAACTGTCCCAAGCATCACCTGCAACTACTCCATATGTACTTCTGATGTCATGACAATTCAGACATAATTTATGTTATGTTATGGTATGTTTGGAATAATGGTTAAATATATGAGGTTCAATACAAGAAAATTTTCACTGGCTGTTTCTATTATGACCATTTATTCCATTTCATGGTTATTACAAAAAATATTATTTTACATTGGGGGGGGGGTCAAAAAATGATGAGCCCCGGGTGCCACATACCCTAGGTACGCCACTGCTTCCTGCGCCTGCCTACTGTCTCATTTTGTGTATGCTTTCTCAAGTTTGTGTTTTTGGATGCCAGCCAGCCCTTATGGGCCTTGAAGAATTATGTAAGCATGTTCACGGTGCATTCAGGGATACTTCCTGAGCTCCTTTGATGCTGTGGTTGGCTATTAGCTGTTTGTTATTCTAATGTTCCTTTTTGAGCAGAACAGTTGATTCATGGGGATGTTTCCATTGGTGACTTTACTTCACATTCTATGTTGGAGTACTTGGTGCTTGGGTACTAACTACAGGTGATGCTAAAGCTCTCAGTGAAACAGAGGAGAGTCACAGAAAAAATCCGGAATGGATTCCTTCTGGATATGACACGTGGCCATTGGGACATAATCCACATGTCTAGAATGTCTCACCTATCTACTGGAAAATATATTATCACGGTAAGGACATAATCTCTTTTTTCAGCTTTTATTTGGTGTTTTCAGTGCTCAGAGCTTTCACCTTGATTTCAGTTCTGCCTGCATAGAGAAGAAGCAGAATGAGGTCTGCAGCTACCTGTGTTCCTGTGCCCGCTTTGCCAAATGCCTCCAGCTCAAATCCTGTGCGCATGCTGACGTTGTACACTTCAAATTCATGCTGATATCATTCCTGTCTGCTCTCTTGCTTGCCAAACAAGATTATTATACCCACTTAACCACCTTTCTTAGTTCCAACCCTTGCCGTCACTTTACCACACTAAACTCTACTCAAAACACTCTCTCCTCTTATACCCCCTTCAATTTCTCCCCAGACTATGACAGAGTTCTTCTACAATAGGATCCAGAAGATTCACCTTGAGCTCTCAAACAGGCTGTCTTCCCCTCCCCTCCCTCCATCTGTTCCTTCTGCTAACCTCCCCTCAACACCTGCTACCCTCTCCTCCTTCTCTGAGATCACTGAAGAGGAAACCACTCTGAGGACTTTCTTTTTTTTTTTCTTTATATTTACTGAAATTTTTACATTATTCACAAGAATATTCCTCTTGTACAAGTAAAACAGAAAATGAAACAACTTAAACAAACTCGCATTTACTGCTACTTGGAAAATAGTCCATCTTTCTTAGACCACTAACTCAGAGGGGGAAGGAGAATTGAATAAATTGAAGAGATACCAAACATAAGAAAATAACAATGAACTTGAAAGGCTTAACAGCATTTGACCCCCTCTTTCCTTCCTGCTCTTAAACATTCCCAGTAGCTAGAACTTTCAAATCTAAAAAAGCACGTAACCAGTTAATCAAACATTTGCATGGATTTGTTAATAAGAATGTCGCTCCAAGGGTCAAAGTCTCTACTCTCATAACTAGGAATAATTTTCTTCGCTCCTGCATTGTTCTCGTGACGTCAGGGAACATCCATACTTTCTTTCCTAGAAACACTAGTTGAGGATTTCGGAAATACAATCGCATAATTGCATTCATATCTTGTTCGAAGACAAAAGATATAAACAATGTGGCCCTCTCTGTGGATTCGGAAACAGAGGTTTCTAATAATTCAGTAACATTGAGAGAGTCTGTTGGCAAAAATTCCTCTGCACCTGGGGCGGTTCCTTCAATTTTCTTTTTTAGCAATTAGTAAATTCTATTAAGTGGAGGTAAATGTTCAGGGGAAAACTTTAGTATATCAGTAAAGTACCTTTTCCACATATCAATAGGTGTAACTCCCAAGGCTTTTGGAAAATTCAACAGATGCACATTTAGTCTTCGATTATAATTTTCCATTTGTTCAATTTTTTTTACTCAAAACTGTCATTCCTTTATCAAATTGTTAGTTATAGCTTGAATATTTACCACATTGTCCTTAACTTCTTTTATCTCCGTTGAAAAATCTCCTTTAGTTTTCTCCAAGGATTTACCCAAAGCGTCTACAGTACTTACAAGTGTTGTCAGTTCTTGTGAAGATCTGGCCACCTGGGTGTTTAACCGCTCGAGAGAGTCCCAAATCTTCTCGAGGGTAATCACCTCCGACTTTGTTAATTCAGAGCCAGCAACAGTGCTGGCTCTCACTGCTCCCTGCTCTCCTTCCATTCTCGCGAGTCCAAGCCCCTGATACAGGGTCTACCCAGCGCTTATTTCCGCAGAGGGAACCTCTGATCGGACCACAAGTTGAGCAGGGGGCGGGAGCGGAACAGGCTCCGGAGGGGAGAGAGAAACCTCCTGCTCGAAATCCCCAGTCGCTTTTCTGTTGGAGAAAGCCCGAGCCTACCTCCCAGAGCATCGGGGGCAAAGTCCAGGATGGATCACTGGATAGGGGTAGAAGTCCAGGCCGCAGCGGGCTCAGCACGGACACTACCCTTCCGTTTAGAGTGAGGCATTGCAAAGTAGCCGATAAAGGGAAAAGCTCCTAGATCGCTGGTAAGACCGCCAGCTTCACACTGCTGCCATCTTAACTCCTCCCCTCTCCCCCTCTGAGGACTTTCTTAAGAGATCAGATTCCACATACCCAAGGATCATTGGCTGTAAATATAAGTCCTTTTGGGATAGGTCTTTCATGTTCCAAGCAAGCAAACAGCAGTCTTGTATAGGTAACTACATCAATGGAGCCAGACTGACTTACGGCACCTTTCAGAAAGAAATTAAAACCGTACTGTTTGACAGATTTATCTCCTAAACAGAAACCATACCAAATTTGTATATTCCTTCTGTCTATTTCTTGTGTAATATGTTGTACTTTCACTATTTGCATTTTGTAATTCGCTGATTGTCCAGCTCTCTTCATTGTGAATCGCCTAGAAGTCATTTGACTATGGCGGTATAGAAGAATAAAGTTATTATTATTGAGGAGAGGAATGCTGGCCTAGTGCCTAACCCTCAGTAAACCTGGTTCTAAGAGGGAGGTTGTAGAGCAGGGGTGTCCAACCTTTTGGCTTCCCTGAGCTGCGGAGGCAAGAGAAACTACCCTGGTCCACTGGAGCAGGGGTCCCTGTGACCAGCACAGGGGCCGGAAGAAGGAAAACAGACAGAGAATTTTTAACTAAATATGCCTGATAAAACATACTCACAAATTCCGTGGTGGGAGCCAACCTATATACATCAGCTTTGGACTGTTTGGAGGATTTATGAGGTTTATCACCAGAGACGCACTTGCGTTTCACTGAAATGTTGCCAGCACACTCCCCAGAACCCCCTGATTCCATTTTTGCAGGAGTTGGGGCAAAAGGCATTAGAAGACCCTCCTTGGAGGTTGAAGGCACTGAATCCGTGCAAGCCTCGCATTCCTCGCGGCTTCAGTGCATGTGGAATATGGCTGTGCATCCAACAGCCATCCACCACAAATGAGGCATGAATCCATCCCATCCTGCTTGGAAGTATTAAAAAATATATGTTTAAATTCAAATCGGTAAAAATCTAAGATGGCCACCACGGGTACCGATTTTGAATAAAAATATCCCAGGAAAACCACAGAAACTCTAAAAAACGTAATTTGGGGATTTTAGAGGTGGGGAGGGGTAAGGCATGCAGGGAAACCACCTAAAAATCCCTTTATAAGAACCCCCCCCCCCCACATCACTCATGCAGGCTATCAGGCAGTGACATGTGCTGAATGAGAAACACTGCAGACAGAGCTGAAACAGCTCACAGGGATACCATCGCCCGATACAATGGCAGGATAATTTCTTTTGTTCTGGTTGTAATACCCTTCTTGATTACGCCTAGCATTCTGTTTGCCTTCTTAGCGGCCGCTGCGCACTGTGCCGTTGGCTTCATTGTCATGTCCACCATTACCCCCAAGTCCCTTTCTTGGGTACTCTCATTTAATAACATCCCTCCCATCGTATAGTTGTACCTCGGGTTTCTGTTTCCCACATGTAATACTTTACATTTCTCGACGTTGAACTTCATCTGTCATCTCGTCGCCCATGTCCCACTACATGTCCAGAATGTTGGTTTGATTATAAGCATTTGGATGTCCTGACTATTAGGATGTCAAAGTGCTGACTTAGGTGGGTTTTTAGACATTTTTAAGTTTTGATTATGAACCCCATAGCATCCATTCCATTGGAGTTTATTTCTTTAGGACCTGGCAGCCAATCCATGGACTTTTCTTTTTCTCTTTCCCAGGGAACAGTCAATTGGGAGAAACTTCCTGATACGTCCTCTTTTCGGTTGCCCCTAATCTTAGGACAGATAGCATTATTTTATTTTGTTCCAACTTCAGGCTAACTTAGGCAGCAGAACACTGATGCACCTGCACTGTCCATGCAGTAAGTCCCTCCCATACCCTAACTGGTCTCTTGAATCTTTCCTTCTCTCCTCAGGCCTTGGCGGCTGTCAGCTATGTGCAGTGTAAAAGATTGGAGGAGAAAGGGTGCTCTTTTTGCTTGCTCCACAATAAGCACCAGAAGATAAGGTGATTGGTGTGACCTGAGCTGACCTCTACTGGTACATGCTGCGCATCTATGATAACCATCGACGTTGACTGCTGCAGCATAGGGTCTGGAACTCCGAGTCCATCCATCAGTGGCATACCTAGCATATTTGACACCCAGTGCCAATCATTTTTAAACACCCTCTCCTCTATATGAAAAAATTTTTTGGGAGTAGTCCATGAGTCACACCTAAGAAAAGGCAGGTGGAAGGGAAAGCAAGGAGCTCCAGAGCATGAAACTGACCCTGGCCAGCCTGATTTCTTTTTCAGTGCTGGCGCCCCCACCCCCCCCCCCCCCAAAAAAAAAAAAAGTGAAAATTGGCTAAAAAGATAAATTTAAAAAGCAGCATGGATGCCTGAGGGAATCCTCAAAAAGAGGAATTGTCCGGGAAAGCCCGGACATCTGGCAATCCTATCCTTTTCCCATGATCCAGGTTAGGTTTAGTCATCTGCCTAAGTATCTCTAGGAGGGAGCTTACATGTCCTATCATTAAATTGCAGTTCTTTTATTTACATTTATAGCCTTTTCTATTATTTTATTGAAATTCTAAACTACTTTGATTTTTGTCAAGAAATGCAGTATATCATGTACATAATAAGCAATACATTAGGCAACTTTGAAAATTAATCCTTTTTTTTTTTTGCAGAATTAGTGACCATAGAAGAAAGCAGCCTTGCAGTGGAAGAGCTTGGTAGCACAGGCTTTATCCTTAAAGTAGAGCATCCATCACTTGTTGGAGCTGAAGGTTCTTGTCTTTCCTTTGAAGACAGTGCTATCTACACAGTAAAGCTTGTCAGTCCGGGTACCCAACAAAATCTAAAAGGTAAAAAATCCATATTATAAAAGAAATCTTATACATAACAACAGCAATTTTTTTTAGAATTATTTCTACAGTATAGTTCTATAAGTATAAGGTCCATTATACATAGAAGATAAAGATCAGAATTGATAATATACATATCCACTCTCTTGTTATTTCGAAACTCAATTACTGTAATTCTCTACTAAAAGGCATCAACCAAAAACAAATAAGGAGACTTCAACTTATCCAAAATACTGCAATTAAAATTATAACAAATTCAAAAAAGTACGACCATGCTCATTGTTTGCCAGTACCCCATCGTATTACCTATAGAATAATATTACTTTCATTTAAGATCCGCCAATCTAATCTGCCTACCTTTTTAGACAGGTTACTGATCCCTTATACTCCATCCAGAACTCTGCAGTCCTCTGACCAAAACCTTTTCTCAGTACCATCTCTTAAAGTTATGAGATGAGTAGAAATATTTTCAGTAGCTGCGCCTCAATTATGGAATTCTTTACCTGGATATATTAGAGGAGAATCTGCTCTAGATAAGTTTAAAAGATTTTTGAAAATGTTTCTTTTTAAAGATGCTTTCGAATATTAAAATTCACCAATCAAATTTATTTTTGTAGATTTCTTATTTTTAAACATTTATGCTTCTGCTTTTAGCCCCTCCCTATTATGTGACCCTTCATTGTTATCTTTTTCTAAAAATTTTGGAGTTCCACCTCCTCTCCCACTGTTGTCTGTAAATCTATTGCTTGTTAACATATGTGTGAAAATGTTCCTGTTACCCCTTGTTTTTAGCGCCAGGAGTTGCGCTGAATGACCAGCGCTGCTCCCGACGCTCATAAGAACTCTATGAGTGTTGGGAGGAGTGCGGGCCATTTAGCGCGGCTCCCCGTGCTAAAACCGCTAGCGCGGTTTAGTAGAAAAGGGGGTATATTATAAGCATTTGCATCAAATTTTAATAAACATGAAACATGACATATATACATGAAGAAGGACACGGTACTAGTTGAAATGAACCAGAGAAGAGCGACTAAAATGGTTAAGGGGCTGGCGGAGTTGCCGTACAGTGAGAGATTGGAGTAACTGGGCCTCTTCTCCCTTGGTTGCCGATAGAGTCGAGAATTCTGTTCAAATTTTCTTGTATTTGTTATAAATCAGTTTTGGGCTTGTTACCAGGTTATCTTGTGTCTCATTTTTCTTTGAGTCATGCCAAAAAGACCACACATAGAGTGCACTTATTTTAATATCCCTCCATAAAATCCTGTCATTATAAGAAGTTCCTTGAGAGAACCCTCTCATTTCTAGCTGCTAAATTGAATGTATGGCTTGGAAAAATTATGTTAGAGGTCTAGAATAATGAAATGATGCAAATGTTTTCCAAAAGCAAAATTATTTATTCATTATCAGAAGTGATTTATCATAAGGTTGTTTGCATCATGAGAATTATTACAGAAGCCAAAAGCTGGCCTTGCTAGTAACAAATTCCAACATTTTACCAGTTACACATCCATATATATCCTAAATGACGACATTCCTTCGCTAAAATCTAACTGGTCCAAATTATTTGCTTCTATACCTTCATATGGGCGTGTCACAAAAGCATTCCTAAAAATTACATTCTTATACCTAAAAAATTACATTCTCATATTAAGCTTACATGTTTTATAAAGAAGAAATACATAAACAGATATTGTAATGTACTCACAAAGTAATGTGCACATACAGCTTTTAAATCCCTTCCTGGTACCATCATCTCTGCTGAGAAATTCATGTCCCTTTGTCTAACTAAAACTAGAGGAGAGAAGGAGGGATTAGCCCCCCTCCCATCAGAGTTTCACAGAGTAGAAAAAGTTGCTTAAAGTCAGAGGTTAAATCCCAGATGTAGTCCTTTCAGAATTTCTTCAGATTTCACATATATGAAATCAAAGTAAAATATATTTTAATCTACACTTGTTACCTATAGCTACATAAGTAAGTTCCTATTGTATAGTTTTAATGGCTTACGGACTTACTAAAACTTAATTCTGGATCTATACATACAATGATACACATTTGAATTCGATTTGTCTTTTTCACTGCAAAATCAGGGCCCCTTGGAATGTGAGGCAACCAGGTCAGAGGCCAACTCCTGTCTGCCTATAACTTCCCTGAAGACCAGCCTAGTCAAGGCTGGACATACATTTAAACAAAGAAACCTTATAAAACTTAAGCTTTGCCATCTGGGGTAAATTTGCTATGGTGCTTATCAATCACTCTAATGTCCCAGTCTGCCTTCCTGTTCCTGCAAGCACATAGCACATGTGTGAAATCAATATGTTAGATTTCAATTTTTTGCTTTTGCCTCTCTGATTATTAATATTCTGGCTTATCCAATCTTTTCTAGTTTCATATATTTATGTATAGCCACTAATAACAGATTCTCACCTGCTCTTGGATTAGGCCCTATCTATCAACAGGTTTTTCTAACTAGTGAATCCTGGTGCAATGTGAGAAAGTATATAATGGCTGAATTTTTTATTTCATGTTTGCTCATTTCACCAAAATCTACCTGGCTCTCCCCAGGCCTACTTAAGGCACAGAACAATCTCACTTCCTTTCTTGATTTTAGAAAATTGTTAAAGACTCAACTCTTTGATAGGCTGGTATCTTAATGCATTCTGCTTCATTTTCTTAATCAAGTTCCTTATATTTAATTTAATGTATTGTATCTGTTTTATGTACTACTTCTTTCCCTGCCATGCCGGTATTGTATTGCCTGTCTGGCTGGCATTTAAAAGTTCTTTTTAAACTGTCAACCATGCTTCGCCAATTTTAAACTGTTGTTTTCTTTTCTGCATTATACTGTAAATGCTTTCTGTCTTTATCTGTTTTTAAATCCATTATTCTAATTTGTATTTTATCTGTATCCCATGTATTGGAGACATTAATCTACACCTAGAAGACCACACCTCAAAACAAGTCAAAGGTCTACTCTCATACTTCAATGCATTATCCTACCAAATCCTTAATCCCCCATCCCACGCATGAAAAAGGCCACCAACTGGATATTGCAGCATACACAACCCAAAACTCCCACACACCAGATATCCATATCTCCAATGGTACCTGGCATTCCTCCCTCTGGTCAGATCACTACAAATATACCTTCAACATCAATTAGGCACAAAGTAACAACAAACCTGAACCCCACAAAACCTCCTTCACAACTCGCCAAAAAATCGAACCAACCACATTCTGGGACAAAATAGACCCCGCAATAGGCTCCACAGATCCTAAGGAATTTATATGCCGCTGGCGCACCTTAAGTGAAACAACACTGAATGAATTAGCCCCATTAAAACCCAAAAACAGAATTTGCAGGCCATCCGACAAATGGCTCGACACTGAACTTCTACAACTAAAAAGGCACTGCAGACAACTTGAAAGAGCCTGGAAAAAGCAGAACCATGAACAAACCAAAGTTGAGTGGAAAAAACTAATCAAACAGTACAAGATCAAATTTAATGAAAAACAGAAAGCCTACCACTTCAAACTAGTTGGCACCGAAGCCCCAGATACTAAAATGCTCTTCAAACTAGTAAAAAACCTCACTGACACCAAGCCTCTCTTAGCCACTCAAGGAAACCACCCACCAACAGCCTCCCAGCTAGCTGACCACTACAAAAGCAAGATCACCACAATCAGATCCACCTTCAATAACTCATCAACCTACCTCGACGAGATTATAACAAAACCTACATCAGAAGAACCCATAGCAGCCGACAGGACCTGGACCTCCTTCCCTCTAGTTCAATGGTCTGATATGGACCATCTATACAAAAAATACAGCAAAGCATCATGTGACTTGAACAACTGTCCCTCATACCTCCTAACAAACGCTACCCCTAAATTCAGAGCCAACCTCATGCAATGGATTCAATTCACACTCACGGAAAGTCAATTCTCACTTGAACTAGGTGAGATTATAATCACCCCTCTACTGAAAGATCTCAAAGGCACAATAGATACCCCTCTAACTACAGACCCATCTCCTCAATCCCACTATATGCCAAATTAATAGAAGGACTAGTAGCACAATACCTCACCAACTACCTAGAAGACCATAACATACTTCACCCCTCTCAATCAGGATTCAGATCCAGCTATAGGACAGAGACATTATTAGCAATGCTACTAGTCACAGCCAGACAGCACCTTAGTAAAGGAGGAAGAATGTTGCTAATTCAACTCGATCTCTCAGCGGCATTCGACCTGGTCGACCACACCATACTACTCCAGATACTAGATGCCATAGGGATCTCAGGAGCGGTATACAACTGGTTCCAAGGATTCTTAAAATCAAGAACCTACAGAGTCAAGTCAGACGACCACAAATCGGACCCCTGGTCTAACCCCTGTGGAGTCCCACAAGGATCACCACTATCGCCTATGCTCTTCAACCTCTTCATATCCTCCCTTGGCATCACTCTAGATACCCTAAACGCAACATATTTCAGCTATGCAGATGATATAACCATACTCCTCCCCTTTGACACCCAAGACCCCACCTCTTTAGGCAACCTAAAAACAACACTGGAAGTAGTGGAAGAATGGATGCTAGAACACAATCTGAAACTGAACTCGGACAAAACAAAATTTCTACTACTCGAAAAGGACAAAACCCCATCCATAACAGAATTAGCAATAAACGTCACCAAATACCCCATACAGCCCTCTCTCAAAATCCTTAGAGTGTCGATAGATAGATGTTGCACAATGCAGATACAAATCAACAAAACCACTCAAAAAGCATTTTTCACCATGCGCAATCTTCAAAAAATAAGAAAATTCTTCAAAAAAGATCACTACAGGATCATAGTCCAATCCCTTGAACTAGGACTAGTGGACTATTGCAATATCCTCTACCTTCCATGCCCCACAAACTTGATAAACCAACTGCAGACCATTCAAAACACAGCCCTCAGGCTGATCTATTCACTCGGAAAATTTGACCATATCACTAATGCCTACCTTGACTCACACTGGCTACCAATACGAGCTCGAATCCAATTCAAATTTTATTGTCTACTATACAAAGCAATAAACGGAACTGCACCCACCTACCTCAACAACCGTCTAAATTTCAACTGCACATCCAGAATAAGAAGAACCCAGACCCTATTCTCCTACCCATCGCTCAAGGGAACTCAGCGAAAGAAGATGTACGACGGCCTCCTAGCAACGCAGGCAGTGAAACTGGACCCCTGTATCTCCAACCTGTTGTCAACTATAAGTGACTTTAAATCATTCCGAAAAGAAATCAAAACCCTGCTATTCAAAAAAACTATACAGCCTCCCCACCGACCCTAACAAGTAACCAACCCTAAACTCTTCTTCCCTACTAGTATTTCTCAATTCTCCTTCCTTCCTCAACCTCTCCCCTCTGCCTCCTCTATTTAACCTCACCTAAACTGTAATCCCCCTGCATCTACTATGTAAGCGTCCCCTAAATTGTAATTCCCCTGCATCTACTGTGTAAGCGTCCCCCAAATTGTAACTTCCTGGAAATGCCCAACTATCTTATACTATAATCTGCTTAGAACTGTAAGCATCCCCTAAATTGTAACTTTCTGGAAATGTCCAGCTATCTTATGCTGTAACTAGTCTTTAAGCCCGTTACATTAACGGGTGCTAGAACATATGTGTGTGTGTCTGTCTTTATTTCTTTCTCTCTCTCTCCTTAGCCGCTTTCTTTCTTTCTGCCTTTATTTTTCCTTGGCTGTCCTCTGTTCCTTTTTCTTCACCCCCCCTGTCCATCAGCATCTCTTTCCTTCTCCCCCTGTCCAGCAGTAGGCATCCCTTCCTTTTTTATCCCCCCTCCTCCTTCTTATCCCTATGATACTCTTACCTTGCTCTGTCCCTGATCAGAGGTTCCCGACAGCCGCCCAGTTGCACCCATTGGAAAAGTTCCCACTGCCGCATCCCGCACCCCTCCTGACGCAGCTCCCACTGTCCTTTCTGTCTGTCTGTGTCCCTGGCCCCCTTTGCCTGTCTGTCTTTCTGTGTATCTCCCTGCCTCTGTGTCTTTCTTCTTTCTCCCTCTGTCTGTCTGTCCAAAGCAGCATTCCATCCCCCTCCATTTCCCTCCCCCCACACCAGTTCCCTGTGCACCTGCCCCTGTGTCTTTCTTATTTTCTTTGTGTTTCCCTTCCTCTCTCTGTCTGTCTGTCCAAAGCAGCATTCCCTCCCCTCCATTTCCCTCCCCCCCCACCAGTTCCCTGTGCAGCAGCATTAGCGTTTCCTCTACCCCCCCCTTTCTCTTCCCGCAGTCCGGACTACAAACGTGGTGATTACAGCAGCGCTTGCATCAGTCTCCACACGCTGCTTTGGGTCCTTCTACTGCCCTGATTTACTCTGGCACGTCCCTGATGACATCATCAGAGACGCGGCAGAGCAAATCAGGGCAGTAGAAGGGCCCGAAGCAGCGTGTGAAGACTGATGCACACGCTGCTGGAATCGCCATTCAGGCCCGCGGGAAGAGAAGGGGTTGGGTGTCAAAGGAGGAACGGAGATCGGCGGCGGCAGGAGGAACGGAGATCGTCGTCTGGCTGCGGTCCGGCTTGTGGAGAGCAGGGAGGCTGTGGGGAAGAGAAGGGGGTGGGTGTCAAAGGAGGAACAGAGATCGGCGGCGGCAGGAGGAACAGAGATCGGCGTCTGGCTGCGGTCGGGCTTGTGTAGAGCAGGGAGGCTGTGACGTATTAAGCGAGTAGGTGGTGACGTAAAACCCATGCATGCACACTCGTGTTTTCGCGACGGATCAGGGAACACGTTTTTTTAGTGCGCATGCGCGGCCTATCATTTTATTATATTAGATCCGCTTAGAACTGCAAGATACAGGCAGAATAGAAGTCACTAATGTAATGTAATGTATTAGCTTACCTTCTTGTGAACCGCCTAGAACTTTTTCGGTATGGCGGATTATAAGAATAAAATTATTATTATTATTGAAAAGAGGAGACTGAGAGGGGACATGATCGAAACACTCAAAATACTGAAGGGAATAGACTTAGCAGATAAAGACAGATTGTTCACCCTCTCCAAGGTAGGGAGAACGAGAGGACACTCTCTAATGTTGAAAGGGGATAGATTCCGTACAAACATAAGGAAGTTCTTCTTCTGGAGTCTGTTATAGGGGAAAACACCCTCCAGGGATTCAAGACAAAGTTGGACAAGTTCCTGCTAAACTGGAACGTACGCAGGTGAGGCTGGACTCATTAAGAGCACTGGTCATTGATTTGGGGGCTGCTGCGTGAGTGGACTGCTGGGCATGATGGACCACTTGTCTGACCCAGCAGCGGCAATTCTTATGCTCTTATAGTCAGTTCCAGCAGTATTTTATAAAAGCTCTGACGACATAGAGCTTTTTCTAAAAAATATACAGGAATGCATGTATATTTGCTGGCATGTATGTAAAACTGTCAATTTACAAAAATACACATAATAATAATAATAATTTTATTCTTCTATACCGCCATAGTCGTGAGACTTCTAGGCGGTTTACATTGAAGAGAGCTGGACAGTCAGCAAGTTATAATATGCAGAGATAAGAGAAATACAGCATGCAGAATCTTTACAAAGGTAGCAAAATACAATATACAGATAGGTTAACAGATGTTAGAAATTTCAGACTTATACGCAGGAGAGGACATGTTTGAAATATTAGAAATTGATTTAGAGTTTTGTGTAGATATTTTTTAGGTGATATTTCTGTCGAATAAGGCAGTTTTTATAGCTTTTCTAAAGGTGACGTAGGTCAGTCTTGCTCCATTAATGTAGTTGTCTAACCAGTGTTGTTGTTTGTTTGCTTGGTACATAAAAGTTCTATCCAGGAATGTTTTGTATTTGCAGCCGGTAATGCTTGGGTATGCAAATAGATTGCTGTTTCTGGTTTGTCCTGTAGGGCTGTATAGAACGAACTGAGGTAGTAGGTATGTAGGAGCTAATCCCCAAACCAACTTGAAACATATGCAAGAGAACTTGAATATTATTCGCACCTCCATTGGCAGCCAGTGAAGCAGTCTGTAGTAGGGGCTAACATGGTCGCTTTTTTTCAATCCAAATATCACGCTGTGTTTTGAACAATTCTAAGTTTCCTCACTGTTTTTTTGGGTATACCCATATAAAAGATATTGCAATAGTCCAGTGTAGAAAGCACTAGCAATTGCACTAGTAGTCTAAATGATAATGGGTCAAAGTATTTTTTGATGGTCTTTAACTTCCATAATGTCAGGAAACATTTTTTTACCACTATGTTTGTGTGTTCAACCATTGTTAAATGAGTGTCTAATGTGACTCCCAATATTTTTATTGTTTTAGTAATCGGGTAGTCGCGATCTTTTACACGTAACGTTGTTTTGGTAATTTTGTCTGTTGGGCTTGCTAGGAATACTTTAGTTTTTTCTGTGTTTAGTTTCAATTTGAAATTTAATGTCCACTGTTCTATTTCAGTCATAATATGAGAAATGTATTTTGAGGTCTCGTTTGTTATGCCACTGGGATTAAAATGGAAATGTCATCTGCATATATGTAGTAGTTTAAGTTTAGCTTTTCCAGGAAGTGTCCTAAGGATGATATGTATATGTTGAATAGGGTGGGTGATAGTGGGGAACCCTGTGGTACTCCTGAGGGGTTTTTCCAGGTGTTTGAGTATGTTCCACCACTAATCACCCGGTTTGATCTCTTTGTTAGAAAACCTTGTATCCAGTTTCTTACTTTCCGGTAATTCCTATTCCGTCTAGGCAGCGTAGCATTGTTTCGTGATCAACAAGATCGAAAGCGCTGCTGAAGTCCAGTTGTAGGATCAGAGCACTTGTTCCTTTGATGAATAGGCTGTATAGGTGATTTAGGATTGAGGCTAGTCTCAGTGCTAAAGCCCTTTCTGAATCCTGATTGGTGTTCATTGAGTATGCTAAATTTGTCTAGATAGTCCACTAGCTCTAAGTTGACCAGTTCTTTGAGTAGCTTGGTGAATAAGGGGATGCTTGCTATTGGTCTGTAGTTGGTTTTCAGGGCTAGTGAGTTTTTTTAGTCTTTTGGGATGGGTGTGATTAGTATATGTCCCATTTCCTCGTGGAATGTTCCTTCAGTGAGAGTGGTTGTTAACCAGTTAAATAAATCCTTTTTAAAATCTAGTGTAGCTGCTTTCAAGATTTTGGAGGACAATGGGTGTTATCCAGGGACAGCAGGCAGATATTCTTACATATTGTCACACAGTTATCCCCTGCTCTGACTGGCAGGCGGTTTAGCTGTGCCGAATCCTGAGCTGTCGGTGTGGCTTCCCCAGGAAAGAGGAAGGCTTTTCAGGTAAAACAGACCTAAGCTCCTGCCTAGTCTGCCAGGCCACACTGAGATTCTTTGCCAATAACAAGAGAGACACACTTCCGGTATGTTCAAATTCTCAATCTTAGGCTTTATTGAGGGGGTCTGAATACTATCAGCCACCCTCATGGAATGCCTAAATTAAGCACCAAAACAAAAATATCATACAGTTGTCAGAAATGTCAGAATGGCTTAAAGTCCATGTATGGCATAAAACTGCATTCCCCTGGACTTTCTTTGTTTAAAGATTGTCCTCTTCACCAGTGTTTAAAAAAGCAGAAATGTCATGAAAATAAACTTCCCAACATTGAAAGAAAAGCTGCATAACAAAGCAGGTAATTGAAGTAGCAAACTCTCGAAATAAAGTTCCAAGCTTCCCAGCTAACCTTGCTGGGTAACGTGTCCAGTTTCCCGACTTCTAGGCTCATTAGCATCAGCTGAGCTTCCCAGCCTACAGAGCACAGCAGGGTATTAGATAAGCTGTTAGGTTTACAGAGGCTTTAACACAGAGGCTTTACACTATCAACGATACCGTTCCTTTAGCAAACAACAACCTCTGGGCAGTCCCAGAGTGAAACTGAGAGGTTTTTCTTCTCTCCCTAATCAGTGACACCTGGGCTCTGGTTACAGAGAGCCAGCACTCAAACGCAGCTTAGTGACACAGATTCTTGGCTCCCCTTTAGCTTATGGACTAACCTCCATTCCCTCTGGGTATAGTCAGCTTCAAGACACACTTCAGTAGTGTCCATTGCCTCAGCTTTCTCAGCAGCTGGGCTCAAGCTTGGGAAGTCCTCTGTCATGTCCACGTCCTCACTACTGTGGGGTTGAGGAGGGAGACTTCTCTCCTCATCTGCCTGTTTGCTATGCTGCTGATCGTGCCTTTGCCTTGGTTCCTCAGTTTCACCTCTGTTCCTGCTCTCTTCTCTGTGATTCAGGGCTCTGCTTTTAAGTGTGTTATAGCCCCACCCCTCTCTCCTAGGAGCAGGGGGGTTGGGCAGGAAATTCCTAGGGAAGTAACTCTGGTTTCTCCAAGGCTGATAGTGTGCATACCTTGCAGGACTAGGTCTCCACTTCTCAGTAAAAGTCCTATCAGTCTTTCTGGTGAATTTATTCTGATATGGCACTCTCTGCTAGATAGCCTTAGGTTTAAACTCTTCCTGCTCTACCTCACTGTCTGAGGGGTAGTCAGCCATTTTCATATCCTTACTTTTAACCTGGTCAGCTCTCCTGACCAGGGACCATGCTTTGCTTTTATCCATCTGAAACTGGCTTGAATATTACATTAGATCAATCAATGTTCAATATGTAAATAAATGGTTTCTAAGGTACTCAGTAAATACTTGCTGTATGCAGCTTATACAATACATTATTAATGCTTCTTATTTATCATTTTCTCCTTCATAATATGCTAATTGATGAATTTTGTAGCATTTTTCATACTTTTAAGCTTTAATGTACTGTTCCTCAACTGAAATACGTTTTTTCCTTCATCCCTCTATTGCTTGCTATTATATACTGAATAGATTTCCCTCTCAGTTTGCAATGTTAATTGTACTATAATTTTGTGTAATCACAGATTGGTTAAATGAATTCATACCTTTTATTTGATGTCTAATCATCTTGTTGCTTAACTTTCTGTGATCTTTATTTATTTGCATCTCAATGAATTTTCCTCTTTTGCTTATGTTATTAGTCTGTGCAGTTTTTCTTTTAAGCCCCTTTACTGGCTTCCTGTCACCACACTACTGAATACAACCTGCATTTGTTGATTACTTACTCAGTTATATACTTTCTGTAATTATCTTTTATCGAACTCATCCTACAAAATGAATTGCTAATACTTCCTATATATTATTTTTCCTTTTTCATAACATACTGACTCATGGATTTAAAAACCGGTTTCATATTTCAACAAAAGAAAAAAAAAGGGGATTGCTATGTGCTGTTTTTTCTCTCCATTCCTTTATGTTGTTTATTGGTCTATAATATGTGAATCTTAATATATGATATTCCTTGCTACAAAATATGATTATATACCTTTTCATTATTGTTTGAACATTTCGCTGCTTAATTATATGTGACTCTTTTACATTGCACATTTCTTTGAATTTATCTCTTACTTCTCATGCTGTAGGTTCTCTGCAACTCTTAAACATTCCTGTCCTTATATACTAGCTCATACTTTTCTTTGTTGATCTCCTGGTACTTTATTTACTTGATGATATTATTAATCCACGCTTCTTCCTTAACATCTTCTTGTCTGATTATTTTCATTATCACGCTCTGTCCACCTCGCACTTCTTCAATACTTATCATAATAGATTGCTTTCACAATCATTTCTAACTTACGACTTCTCAACACTAATTTTCTACTGGAACTATGTTATCACTAGTTCCCACCACTCCCAATCTTCTTTCTATTTCTTCCCTTTTCTCCTCTGTCTGGCTTTCTTGAATACTTAGTTATACCTATTGGAGGATGTTTCTGTTTTTGAGCGTCTTTTGTTCTGTTGCTTCCCCCTGATATCTCAATTATTCTCGCCTGGCTGAGCTCTTGCTCACTATGCCTACTTCTGACATAGTCCCCTGGAGGCCTACCTTTTCTTCTCTCTCTTTCTCTCCTCCTTCTAATTGTCATGATTGTATAGGCTTAAACATATCCTATTTGCTTTATGTCTACCTCTAATGCCTTAGCCACGCTCAATTATGTATCCTGGAATGTAAACGGTTTGCGACACCCAATCAAACGGAAAAAAATTTTCACTCATCTTAAAAAATTTAAACCTTCAATTGTTTTTTTACAAGAGACCCAGATTTCCAATACTTCCCACTTTTTGAACCCCAAAGATGGACTAAACTACATTGCTGAATCTCCAGCAACTGGCAGAAAACATGGTGTTGTAATCTTATCTCATAAAAATGTCTCTCTCCAACTCCTAGAATCTAAACATGATTTAGAGGGTAGATGGTTAATAGTTAAAGCACAAATTTATTCGCAAGAAGTACTTCTTGTTAACGTATACGCTCCAAACATTGACTCTCCTGAGTTCTTTACACAACTTTTTCAGTCTGTTTCAGACTTCGACCCTCTTCCTATTATTATTGCTGGTGACTTTAACCTACCTCTGGATATATGGTTAGATAGACACTCTCCTTCCTCTATCACCCCAACTAAAGCTGCCTCTGCTCTACATTCCCTTATTAAACATTATAATCTTACCGAACCATGGAGATTACAACACCCAGACGACAGGGACTATACATACTTCTCCGCGCCTCATTGTAGTTATTCGAGAATCGATTACTTTCTTATCTCTTCCTCGCTGATCCCATGTCTAACTGCCTCTAAGATTAATACTATAGTTGTCTCAGATCATGCCCCGATATCTATCACACTGCAATGGTCCTCCGTTAATACGACCAAATCTCCTATTTGGAAGTTGTCTAATTCCCTGCTAATGAATGACGCTACTAAACAAAGATTAACTAAATTTATAGAGGAATTCTTTTTATTCAACATGACTGAATCAATGGATGCACTAAGTATATGGGAGGCTTTTAAAGTTTCTCTTAGAGGTGAGTTAATTTCTATTCAAGCATATGAAACAAAACAACAAAAGCAGGAACTTCTTAACATTGAATCTCAAATTATAATTCAAGAACGACTCTTCTTTGCTTCTAATGATAAAACTCTTCTACCCGAAATATACAAATTGAAATATGCATACAATAAGTTAGTTAGCCTTGCTGCACAGCAAGATATCTTTTTTACTTCTATCAAATATTACGTAGAAATAGAAATGAATAAAAGCAGTAAAATGCTGGCTAATTACCTTAAGAGAAAAAGAGTTAAAGTACAGATCCCGACGATAAAAACCTCTACTGGACAACTTCTTTCTTCTCATTCTTCTATTTCAGTGGCTTTTCATTCTTTCTACTCTCAACTCTATTCCTCAGATACCCCTGATCAATCGGATATTATTAATCAATTTTTGACTTCTTTGAACTCTACTAAACTTACCGTATCGGATTGTGAATCTCTACAAAGATCATTTGACGTTTCTGAAATAGTGCTATCTATAAAACATCTCTCTTCTGGGAAATCACCTGGCCTAGATGGGCTTACGGTAGAGTTCTACAAAACCTTCCAACAAAAACTATCCCCTATACTCACGTCTCTATTTAATTCTCTTAATCCCCAGAGGATCTCCAACAGTCACTTTTTAGATGCTGTTATCACAGTTATCCCTAAACCCAACAAAGACCCCCAGCAAATCCCCAATTATAGACCTATATCGCTTTTAAATGTTGACTACAAAATCTTTGCTACAATCCTCTCTTCTAGGCTGCAACATCATATTAGTAAAATTATTTCCCCACATCAGGTTGGTTTTATGCCAGGCAGACTCATTACTGATAATTCTCGCCTGTTTTTTCATTTAAATTCCATAGCTAACTCTTCTCATGAACCTTGTATAGCTCTTTCTTTAGATGCTGAAAAAGCATTTGATAGAGTAGAGTGGTCTCACTTATTTCAAACAATGCAATGGTTTGGTTTTCCTCCTAAATTCTTAGAATATGTTAAAATCCTTTATTCTAATCCTAGAGCCTCTGTTATTACAAATAACATACTGTCGCCTTTTTTTACCCTACAGAGAGGTACTTGTCAAGGATGTCCCCTCTCTCCATATCTTTTCAATTTGGCCCTCAAACCCCTTCTTTTAGCCATTAACTCTCATAAAGATATCTCCGGTATCCTGCTTAATAAAACAGAATATAAACTTTCAGCATATGCTGATGATGTCTTACTATATCTCACCCAACCAGACAAATCCCTACCTGCTCTCTTTAATCTAATTCAGGTCTTCTCTTCATTTTCTGGTTACAAAATCAATAAGCAGAAGACGGAAGTACTACCTCTTAACAAGTATTCACGTCCTGAATTGATCCAATCATTTGACCTTCTTTGGTCTCCGTCACATATAAAATATTTGGGAATTAACCTCTATATATCCCTTCCTGCTACTATTAAACATAATAGTAATAATCTCATAGCTATTCTTAAATCATTAATACAATCTTGGCATCCCCTTCACCTTTCCTGGTGGGGTAGGATAGAGACAATCAAGATGGTAGTAGCACCTAAAGTTAACTTCGTACTCAGCATGATCCCCCACATATTCTCGCCTCACTTTTACAAACTGATTGATAAACACATAAATACCTTTATATGGAATAACAAACCGCCTAAAATAGCTCTTAAAAAACATAAAGCTCCAAAGACCAAAGCAGGGGTTTTTCTTCCAGATTTTCTAACTTATCATAAGGCATTTATAGTACAACAGACCACCCACTGGTTTTCCACCTCGAATGCTTACGTCCCCCTATGGCTCCAACTTGAACGTGCTCTCTACCCGGCATATCTGACGTTGGCCCCGCTATTAACTTCTGATGCTTTACTTTCATCTGTAAACCCTATCATATCCCAATCTGTTACCTGTCTCCTTGAATTTGATGAGCTGTTAGAAATACCCGTCAGAACTTCAGCATATATCTCCATTTGGTATAACTCGTCTTTTCTAATAAATAAAAAAACAATAATCTGGTTTCAATGGTCCAGACTTGGGATACAATTCTTGATAGACATCTGTACCCCCTCTCTACAACTTTTGACCTTCTCGGAGTTGCAAGCCAAATTCGCCCTTCCGGCCTCATCGTTCTATCAATGGCTTCAACTCACCTCCATGATAAAAAAATCTAAAGTCTTACAGCTGAAAATCTTAAGAACCCCTACTATACTTACGCTGTTTCCCAAACTCCTAGTAATAGGCCATGTTGCTTCACATCTCTATAAAATACTTCTGAACTCCCGAACTGACGTTCATATCCCCGTACAAAACTCTTGGGAATTAGATTTAAATTGCCATCTACAAGATAAACAATGGGAAGTTTTTTGGTCTAAAACTATCCGAACTATTCCATCTGCCAACTCTATGCAATCCATGTTCTTTCTACATCACAAAGCCACTTGGACGCCTCAAAAACTACACGTCTCAGGTCTGCTGCCTGCTAACAAATGCTGGAACTGTAAATTGCATCCAGGTACTTTACTGCATATGCTTGTGGAATGCCCCTGCTTACAAAACTTTTGGACGGATGTCTGGTCAATTATTCAAAAAATTTTTAATTTTACTTTCAATTTTTCTCCTATAGTGGTCATATTGAAATCTAAGACTCCTTTGCTCAACTTAACTGCACCACATTATGCCTTATTTAACACGCTTCTCATTGTCGCTCTGCGACTCATATTATCTAACTGGAAATCGTTTGATTCCTTAAACGTGCACTTTTGGTACCAATCTGTCCTACTACAACACAAGCATGAAATGCTGATCTCTGCTGCTATTCCCCTGAACGCTAAAGTCCATATTAAATGGGCTAAGTTCACCGAATACCTGAATTCTCTCTAATGCCTTACCGCTCATAAGTTAATGCCTAACGTCTTTTATATCTTATATCTCTCTTTCCAACTTCTTCCTCTCTCTCTTTCTGGCCTCTGGGGGACTCTCTCTTCTCTTTCTCACCCCTTGTTGCTTTCTTACTTACCTTTCGCCCTCCGTCATCACCCTTCTTTTTCTTTCTTTTCCCTCTTCTCTCCTGACTTTTTTTTCTTTCCTTGAATATCTTCCCGCTATTTATCACAACACCATAGAATATTTTTACCTCTGATTATATGTATCTAACGATTTTCTGTTGTGCTTGAATAATTGTTTTTACTCATTTATTGTTCCACGATTATGGTATTGATATTGATTGTTTGTTTCTCTCCTTTTTTTGTATTTTGTTAAAATTTTCAATAAATTTTCAAGAGAAAAAAAAAAAAAAGGTACTCAGTAAATGTCTTATGTCACCTTAATAAATGTTTTCAATAATTTTATAGTCTGTTTAATAGACCTCAGAATCACCACTCCTCCGTCCCACCGAAGTGTAATCACGGGGAGATGCAAGTGGTGCACTCCTCACTGGTCTATTTAATTAAAATTTTATATTCTGTTTAATAAATCAGATATGTATTGCTTCCTGGCAGAGGTGGCAAGATCCCATTCCTCCCTGCTTGTTTACATAGTATATGGCTATTTGGTTATCCATGCGAAAAAGTACTACTTGATTGTGGAATGTGAACAGAGCATTGTGAATTGCTTGGAGTTTGAGCAGATTGATGTGGAGTTTTCTCCTGAAGATTCCAGGTTTCTTGGATATGGAGACCATAGAGGTGTCTCCCCATCTGATCATGGAAACATCGATTGTTAGGATATTTTGATGTGGTGGCACTTGGAACAAAAGTCCCTTGAAGAGGCTGGTAGGTGTTAGCCATCACTAGAGTGATTTTTGAAGTTGTGATGTCACTCTGATCTGTTGAGAGAGAAGATTTATGGCTTGATATCACTGAGTTTAAAGAGCCCATTGAGGATCTCTGAGATGGAGACGGGCAAAGGGCGTGGCATGTACTGTAGATGCCATGTGACCAAATACTCACAGCATTTGGAATGCTGAAATATAGCAAGGAGACTTTCTGACAAAGTTTAATTAGAGTGTTTCTGTTATAGGAATGCACGAGTATGAATCATGTTCAAGAGTTCCCCAATGAATAGAGTCTGTGTGGGTTCTAGATGTGATAACTGGTATTTGATTGCAAATCCTAGGAGTTTTAGTAGGTGAATCATTGCATTCCTGGTTTGTTTGAGCCTGCAGAGGTGTGGAGGCTTTGATCAATCAATTGTCCAAGTATGGGAATACATGAAAGCTGTACATATGGAGCAATGCTGCTGCTACGACTACTATTTATTTATTTAATTCGATTCGTATCCCGTCCTCCCCTAGGAGCCCAGAGCAGGTTACATGGTAACATACATAACTGTTAGCAAACAAGACACAAAACAATTAACAACAAGGAACAGAAGATTAAGGTAATAGGGTTCAGTGAGATGTGTCTAGTTCAGTTCTGGATTAGCAGACACTTGAAGCCTGTAGCATTCACAGGGAGAGAGTCAGTGTGTACAAAGAGAGAAAGTCAATTGAATATCTATTAAGAATACAGTGGTTTGGGAGTAACACTCTGAATGCTAGCGTGTCCTGAGGAGTCAGGTGAAGAGGCAGGTTTTTATTGCTTTTCTAAAGCTCAAAAGACCATCAAGGGATTTGATGTTAGGAGGAAGCTGATTCTAGTATTTTGGTAAGAAGTGAGAGTATGACCTTCGTCTGGCACTTTCTAGATGGAGGCTCTGACCAGGGGGTATTTGAATACCCATTTCCTCCTGAAGAGGCCGCTGCTAGCCCCTCCAATGTATTTAAATGACCTCACACCAACAAACCAATTGCTGTATATAATATATGTTAAATAATAATAAATAAAAGACAGTTTACATTGATGCATCCAAATAGGATATAGCAAACAGCATTTAGGCTAACGGAAGAATAACACAGAGTATCAGTATGTCAGGTGCTGCCCATTCCATTCTAAAGCTTAAGTCAGCAGGTATGCTACTTTTATATCCACCTTCAGGCCTTCTTCTCTATCGGGTCCTGCCTTCTTGGAAACAGGAAGTAGGCAGGACACGGCAGAGAGGAAGGCCTGAAGCCGGCAACAGCAGTGAATTTTAAATGCTATTGCTAGCTGAAGAAGTTCATGATGCCAGGCCGAGCACCCGGGGCAGACTGCTACTCTCTCCTCCCCCCCGACTCTCCTATCTCTCCCTCCCTCCCATTGCAAGACTCTAAACAGCACCGCAGCACTCTAAGCAGGCTGCTTCACGGCTTTCTCCTGCCAGTGATTACCTCTGACGTGTCACTAATGACATCAGTGACGTGCCAGAGGGAATCACTGGCAGGAGAAAGCCGCAAAGCAGCCTGCTTAGAGTGCTGCAGTACTGTTTAAAGTCTCACGATGGGGGGGGGGAGGGAGAGATAAGAGGGTCGAGTCGGGGGTGGGGGGGGCCCGGGACGATGATGATGCTGCTGCTGCCGCCAGCAAATCCAGCAAGGGTGAGGCCCTAAAGCACTGCACCGGCAAGCCCCCCTGACCATTTTGGGCCCTAGGCCCATGCCTACTGGACCTATCCTTTAATCCAGCCTTGATCTAAGGGTCAGAAAACTTTTAAAAGTATTTCTGTACCAAGACAGGGAACCAACCCTGAAGTAACTGAAATGGTAATTGTAGAAGCCCATCTCTAAACTCTCTAATGCAACTCCTGGCACAAAACAAAGAGCAAATGATGACCTACTTGTACCTGAAACTGTGCATTGGTAACTATGATCTAACTGTATTAATAGTTGTACTGATCTACCTGTACTAGCAACCCTATTGAATATTTGTGTTAAACTATCCATTGTAACTTCTTGGGTAACTGACCCAACCTGTTATTATTTAATCTGACCTTGAACTGAATAGGTAAAGATGAAATAGAAAACCTGATTAATATAGCATAAGATTCAGAGCAGACCACATAAACCAGATAGAAGGATAAAATACAACATTTTTGAAGCAGAGTATTCACAAAAGGCAACATCCTACATGGCCACATTTTGCCTTTAAGGCTGCATCAGGGACAGATGACTATAGAAAAGATATAAATACATTTTTTTTAAAAAACACATCATAAATAATCATTAAAAATGAATATATTCTAAAAGAAATATACACTTAAAATAATCTCATACATAAAAATACTAATCAAAGGTTAAGAACACATTGAAACAAAGAACTTAATAACATGCATGCCTAAGCCCTGGAGATGAATGGATTTCTCTTCTTATGCTGAGAAGCACTTAGCTGCCACAGCTACAATATCTGGCAGTGTAGTTAATAATAAGTAAAGCCAAAGAGCTAAGTGTGAAAGAAAATAAGTTATTTTCATGCAGAGGAATAGCTGACCTGTTACCTTTACAGGTCAGGATAAATTAGACATGTAAATCACTTATTTTATTCATAAGTTCTCTCCTCTGGCCTGCTCCTGTAGGTAGGGTTACCATATTCGTTAAGTAAAAAAGAGGGCATATGATCCCGCCCAGCCCTGCCCATGCAACTCCCTGCCCCACTCACAATGTCCTGCCCCTCCCCTTCTTCCCACTAGTCTTGCCCCTACCATGCCCTACGCACCCGCCCCCCCCTTCAGTACAGGCTCTCTTTCTGTCTCTAGACCCCTACCTGTGTCACCCTGGAGTTGGGTATGGTTCTCCAAGTCTCCCTTGTCCCCATGTACCTCCGTGGCACTGCAATTTCAAACTTTGGGTAGGGTTACCATATTTTCAGCAGTAAAACCACAGACACATGACCCCACCCTGTTCTGCCTCCAGCCCTGCCCGGTTCACCCCAGCCCCACACAGTACCGCCTCCAGCCCTGTCCTATTCTGCCCAGCCTCTCCCCCATAAAGCCTCCTCTTGTCTTCCCCAATGAGCTCCGGCTGCGTCTGGAGGCCCTGGAGCATGCGCAGATGTGTGTGACATCATCTGCATATGCTCAGAGGCCATGCAGATGTAGCCGGAGTTCGATGGGGCTTTCCAAAACCCAGACAAACTGCCGGGTTTTGGAAAGTCCGTTTAGGAACCCGGACAGTCCTCTAAAAAGAAGACATGTCTGGGTTTTCTTGGATGTCCGGTAACCCTAACTATGGGCAGCCAACAGCCGGTACTGTTCATGACAAATTCCTGCTGCTGTCAGCCCGACTCGGAAGCCTTCACTCTGCATTGTCCCGTAGGATAGTGTGACACCGCCGGTGCCGGCTTGAGCTATTGCCCCGGTCAGTGCCCAGAAAAGCCTGCGTCCCACATGCTTCCAGAAGATGCTGGAAGTCCTGCTGGTTTTTAATCAGTAAAGGAACACAAAAATGATCATGAATAATAAAGTTCAAAATAAAATAAAGTCCCAATTTATTGAGTTCACTAACCCTGAACAGGGTTTAGTTCGTTCTTTCCATGAACAAAAGCAAAACATGAAAGAATAACTGGGCTGTAAAAACAAACAACCCACACCTTCCTTACAGGTATAACAGGTGAGTAGTTCCTTAGTCTGTAATAGTCCAGCCTTAATAAATCTGCCTTTAGCAAGCTAGCAGGAATAAGGCTATAGCCCTTTCTTTGAAGAGAAAAAGTGCTGCACTCAGGCCTGGATTGAAGCAGGCCTGGCCCCAACCAACTTAGAAGTAGTTGGTGGGGGAGGGGAGTAGCCAAATCCACTAATTCAAAATCTGTGTTTAAACAGCATGCCACAAATGATCCCTCCCAGGATCTTGTGTGGATTCTCCCCAAACTATTACCCCTATATAGAGTCCATATTACAGTCTCACTCAACCTCAAAAGGTACACACAAAGAAAAACTTTCAAACAAAATAAACCTGGTTTTTGAAGCTTCCAGGTTTAGGCACCTCTGCAGCATGAGCCCAGCACTGCTCACCGGTTCCAAACAGGTGCATACAGTTTTCCAAAATCCCCAAAAGTCCACAAACTAAGCACAACAAAAAGATAAAGGTATTGCACTTAGCTTTCATCCATTGCAGTTGCTTCTGAATCCATGGCAGTGTCCATAAATTCCATGGCCTCTGGGTTGGCTGGCTGGCTGGCTTCAGAGACAGGGGCTGCATCCACCATTTCAATATCTTGAAGGCTCTGAGGTTCAGGAGAGCTGTCCTGAGAACCTCCTTCCTGGGCTGACCCAGGGTAGACTGACTGGTTCCTCCTCAGTGCTGCCTCTAAAGCACTGAGGCGACCATGCCCTGTTCTGTGAGGGGACAGGGCAGCCTGTAGCTTGTGCTTAGATTTCCCTGAGCTTTTAATTAAGCCCTGCAGCTGTGAGTTCCCTGAGCTGGTGGATTTGCTCTGGGGCTGTTCCAGGCTGTCCTCCCCATATTCCTCACCTCCCCAGGGTTTTGTGAGCTGGGTTTTGAAAGGGAATTCAGAGCCTTCTTTACTATTAGTGTCTAGCCTGTCACAATGGTTAGCCCTCTTTAAGGCCAGGTTAGGGTTAGGAATAGCCTTTCCTGGCACAAGCCGAGCTTTAGGGCTAGGGTTGTGACATACCCCCACCCTTGAAGGCTGCCCATCCCTAGTCTGAGGAGCAGTAACCCCATCCTCCTGGATTCTTGACAGGCTGTCCACATTTGTGCTAAGTTTGCCCGGGCGATGTAATACCCGAAACCGAAATGTCTGCAGGGCCAAATACCACCTGGTTAACCTGGCATTATTATTTCTCATGGTGTTTAGCCATTTCAATGCCGCATGGTTCGTAACCAGGGTGAATTCGCGCTCCTGCAGATAGTGCTCCAGGGTCTGCATCGCCCATTTGGCAGCCAGGCACTCCAGCTCCACTGTCGCATAGTTCTTTTCGTTGGCATGCAGTTTGCGACTGAGGAACAGAATTGGGTGCTCGACTCCCTGAACTTCCTGGCTCAGTATTGCTCCCAATCCTGTTCCTGAGGCATCGGTCTGCAAAACTAAGGGTTTCTCAAAATCTATCGCTGTCAGCACTGGGTTGGTGCACAATGCCTCTTTCAGATCTGCTACGGCCTGCTTCCCCTTATCTTCCCACCGTAGACTGTCGGGCCTATTTTTTTTTAACATATCCGTGAGGACAGTATGAACCGTCGATAATAGCCAAGGAGCCCTAAGAACCCTCTTAACTGCTTTTTGGAGGTGGGCAAGGGATATTCCTTCACACAGCGTACCTTGTCCACTATAGGTCTGACCTGCCCACGGCCCACCACGTATCCCAAGTATTTCACCTCACGCTGTCCCAAATAGCATTTCTTGGGGTTGACAGTAAAACCGGCCATTCTAAGAGCTTCTAGTACGGCCCTTACGTGCTTCAGGTGCTGCGCCCAGTCAGTAGAGAAAATCACTATGTCATCCAAGTATGCTTCCGCATACTTATGATGCCCCCTTAGTACTTCAGTGATTCCTATTTGACATGTAGCGGCAGCACCATGAAGTCCGAAGGGCATGCGCCTGAACTGGTAGAGTCCATGGGGCGTGCTAAAGGCCGTCTTCGGTCAGGCATTCTGGGCAAGGGGAATTTGCCAGTAACCTTTTGTAAGATCTAGCGTAGAGAGAAATTGGGCTTGTCCCACTCGGTCTAGTAGATCATCTACCCGGGGCATGGGGAAGGCGTCAAACTGGGAAACCTCATTGAGCTGCCGGAAATCAATACAGAATCTGGGAGTGCCGTCCGCTTTAGGTACTATGACGATAGGACTACACCAGGGGCTTTGTGACGGTTCAATCACCCCTAGTGATAGCATCTCCTGCACCAGATTCTGTACTAACTCTTTCTTTCCTTCCGTCAGCCTATAAGGTTTTACCCTGACCACCTTCCCTGGAGTAGTTATTATTTCATGGGTTACTACCTCCGTTCACCCGGGTACAGGCGAGAACACATCTTTGAAAGCTTGCACTACGGTTTCTAATTGTTCTGCCTGATCGTCCGTTAACTCCGTCCCTATATTGACCCCTTCCGCCTGATCCATCTCCGCTATCTGTGGCCCAAAGTCGTCATCAGCTTTTTGCTCAGAGATCAGGGTGAGTGTCTCTTGGTCCCGCCACAATTTTAACAGGTTGATATGGTAAGTTTGGATCCTATTTTTCTCATCCTTGACCCGGTAATCTACCTGGTTTAACCTCTCCACGATTGTGGCTGGGCCCTTCCACTCCGCCAAGAATTTATGAGGGTCCGTGGGTACCAGTATTAGGACCCTATCCCCCACTTTTAAGTGGCGGGTCTGGGTTTTCCTGTCATAATACTGCTTTTGTCTCTGTTGACTCCACTCCATATTATCCTTGCCCAGTTGCGCTACTTGCTCTAATCTCTTCCTCAACTGGTCCAAATATGAGATCACATTGGTCTCCTCACCTTCTTGGGCACCCCACTGATCCCTGACTATGTCCAGTATTCCCCTAGGGGTCCTTCCAAACAACATTTCGAAGGGGCTTACTCCTAAGGAGTCCTGGACTTTTTCTCGAGCCGCAAATAGAACAAAAGGGATGAGGAGGTCCCAGTCACGCTTCTCCCCAATCCCTACCTTCTTTAGCATTTGTTTCAACGACTGGTTGAATCGTTCTACCATCCCATTAGCCTGGGGATGGTATGCAGATGTTTTGAGATGGGGAATCCCAAATCCCTGCCAAAAATCTTCCATATCTTTGGACAGAAAATTGCTTCCCTGGTCAGTTAGGACCTCACGAGGGAACCCGACTACACAGAAAAGTCCCATTATCTCCTTCATCAAAGCCGCCGAGGTGGTTTTGCGCAGGGGAAAAGCCCATGGAAATTGTGTGGCCACATCCATAATGACCAGTATAAAACTATACCCCCGAGGGGTCTTTTCTAACGGTCCTACTATATCCATAGCTAAACGGGTTAAAGGTTCGCCTACCTTTGGGATTGTTATAAGAGGGGCTCTGGCCGGCCTGCTTAAGGAAAGCTTCTGGCAAGTCGGGCATGATTTACAAAAGTCTGCCACTTCCTGACTCATTCCTGGCCAAAAGAATCTACGGGCTATTTGAACCCCCGTAGCTTCCGACCCTTTATGCCCGGAAAGAGGATAATCATGGGCTACCTGTAAGATGGTCCTCCTAAAACCCTGGGGAATTACCAGTTGTTCCCTGCTAGAGTCAGGCCCGCTCCCTGCAGCGAGCCTATACAATAATCCCTGTCGCACTTTGAAGGTAATGGGGCTATTGGACGGGAGAGATGCTTGCCTCCAGGCTTCCTGTAGAGAAGCATCCACCTTCTGCTCCGCTGGGAAGGTGGGGAACATCCGTACCACCTCCCTAGGGAGCCAGGGAATTTCTTTGGAGGAACTAGCCTGCTCCAGAGCTCGGCTTCTTTGTTGCTTCTGCCTACGATTCTGTGCCCTAGATCGCAGGCTCGGCCCCTGGGGACGTTCACCTATCACCTCTCCCTTAAAGGGAAATATCTTCCCCAGTTCCTCCTCCTCAGGCAGAGCGGGAGGACCCTGAGAACGAGTGCCTACCAGTCCCTGCTTAGGCTTGAGACACCCCTCCAATCCTTTCCAGTCCCGGCCCAGTATAAGATCATAGGGAGCTCCGGGTACTATTGCTACCTTAACCTTATACACTCTATCCCCACTCAAAATAGTCGGGCGGAGAGGATACCTTACCCTGTCCCCGTGTACACACTTAATCGTGACTGATTCCCCCTTTTCACGTACAACCTCAGTAGGGAACAATCTTTTAAAACACGGTGTGGACATCATGGACTGGTTGGCCCCCCGTGTCCACCAGGGCAGACACCTCCCTTCCTGCAACCGAGACTAAAGCAAGATATGCTTCCGGAATCTGAGTGTTTGTCCCTTGGGTTACCATCAAGTCTCTTTTGTTTCTGCAAAACCTCTGAGTATGCCCCGACTTTCCACATCGATAGTACCGGAGCACCTCTTTGGGCAAGGGCTCCTTAGGTTTGGGATACCCAGTGGTTTTGAGAGCTTGGACTTGACTTTTCACCGCCTTCCCCTTCTCCAAGCTTTGTGAGGAGGCTGACCGCTCTTCCTCCTTAGCGCCCTGGGCGTCCAGATACGCCTCAGCCACCTCAATAGCCTGGTGAAGGTTCTTGCTCCCCTGTCTCCTAATCCAGCCCCGTAGATTTTTCGGGACCGATTCTAAGAATTGTTCCTTAATAATCTCAAGGAACAAAGCTCTGGGGTCTCCTAGATATGTGTGCAGCCACCGCTCAGCTAACTTTGTTAATTTCTGCACTACAGCCTTGGGTCTCTCTTCATCTTGCATTATAGTTGCTCTAAATCTCTGCCTATAATGCTCAGGAGTAAACCCTAAATACTCCAGGATGTGACTCTTAACAGCCTGGTAATTGTTGGCTAACTCGGGGTTTAAGATCTGAAAGGCTGCTAGGGTTTCTCCAGCCAAACAAGGTAGAAGCCTGACAGCCCACTGTCCCTGCGGCCAACCAGCTGCAGTAGCTACCCTCTCGAATGCAGACAAAAATTCATCCGGTACATCTGCCGGCGTTATTTTGCATAAGTTCACCAGCGATAAAGGGTTAGCTGCTACTGCCGGTTGCTGTGCAAAACTCAGTCCTGGCTCGCTGCCCGTAGTTGGCGAGGGTCTCTGTAACAGTTGTGACAGTACCTTAGTTTGTTCCCCCATAGCCATCACCATCTCGTCTTGCTGTCGCCTTGCAAGTTCCTGAGAATGGTACCATAGGTCCTGGTTGGCTTTAAGCACCGCTTGCAGGTCCTCACTCTGTTTCTGCCTTTCCCCGGTCAGGAACGCCATCAGCTGCTGCTGGTCCATCCTCCTCCCGGGTCTGGAACAGAAACAAGAGAAAACAAAACCAAGTGCGGTACCTCAAGATAGCTTAGCTATCCCCCTCACCAGCCCCTTAGCTCGGGTACTCTTACCAGAGGTACTGATGAGTCTAAGCCTTGGTTAGTAGGCCTCCTTGGCCTCCAGTCGCTTTGTCTGTGTTTTTGTCCTCACAGGCACCCAGTCTGGTCCTTGTCGGTCACCCTCTGAATCAGGTCCACCGCAGATAAGGCCAGGTCCTTCTGGTTTCGTCCTCAGACTGTTTCCATCCAGCTGACAGAATTTCCTCTGTAGAAGACTCGTCTCCCTCAGAAACCACCAACAGAAGAGTCTGGAAACCAGTTACTCCAGGACAGGAACAAACAAAACAAACTAAAACAAAAAAATCCAAAAAGACAAACTTTTTTTTTTTTTAACAGTTCCTATAAATGTCCAGCAGGAGGCGCTCTATCCCACTCCTGATACCACTTGTGACACCGCCGGTGCCGGCTTGAGCTATTGCCCCGGTCAGCGCCCAGAAAAGCCTGCGTCCCACGTGCTTCCAGAAGATGCTGGAAGTCCTGCTGGTTTTTAATCAGTAAAGGAACACAAAAATAATCATGAATAATAAAGTTCAAAATAAAATAAAGTCCCAATTTATTGAGTTCACTAACCCTGAACAGGGTTTAGTTCATTCTTTCCATGAACAAAAGCAAAACATGAAAGAATAACTGGGCTGTAAAAACAAACAACCCACACCTTCCTTACAGGTATAACAGGTGAGTAGTTCCTTAGTCTGTAATAGTCCAGCCTTAATAAATCTGCCTTTAGCAAGCTGGCAGGAATAAGGCTATAGCCCTTTCTTTGAAGAGAAAAAGTGCTGCACTCAGGCCTGGATTGAAGCAGGCCTGGCCCCAACCAACTTAGAAGTAGTTGGTGGGGGAGGGGAGTAGCTGAATCCACTAATTCAAAATCTGTGTTTAAACAGCATGCCACAAATGGCCCCACAATCCCTCCCAGGATCTTGTGTGGATTCTCCCCAAACTATTACCCCTATATAGAGTCCATATTATAGTCTCACTCAACCTCAAAAGGTACACACAAAGAAAAACTTTCAAACAAAATAAACTTTGTTTTTGAGGCTTCCAGGTTTAGGCATCTCTGCAGCATGAGCCCAGCACTGCTCACCGGTTTCAAACAGGTGCATACAGTTTTCCAAAATCCCCAAAAGTCCACAAACTAAGCACAACAAAAAGATAAAGGTATTGCACTTAGCTTTCATCCATTGCAGTTGCTTCTGAATCCATGGCAGTGTCCATAAATTCCATGGCCTCTGGGTTGGCTGGCTGGCTGGCTTCAGAGACAGGGGCTGTATCCACCATTTCAATATCTTGAAGACTCTGAGGTTCAGGAGAGCTGTCCTGAGAACCTCCTTCCTGGGCTGACCCAGGGTAGACTGACTGGTTCCTCCTCAGTGCTGCCTCTAAAGCACTGAGGCGACCAGGCCCTGTTCTGTGAGGGGGCAGGGCAGCCTGTAGCTTGTGCTTAGATTTCCCTGAGCTTATAATTAAGCCCTGCAGCTGTGAGTTCCCTGAGCTGGTGGATTTGCTCTGGGGCTGTTCCAGGCTGTCCTCCCCATATTCCTCACCTCCCCAGGGTTTTGTGAGCTGGGTTTTGAAAGGGAATTCAGAGCCTTCCTTACTATTAGTGTCTAGCCTGTCACAATGGTTAGCCCTCTTTAAGGCCAGGTTAGGGTTAGGAATAGCCTTTCCTGGCACAAGCCGAGCTTTAGGGCTAGGGTTGTGACAATAGCCATACTTAACTCCGGAGTAGGGGCTGGACTGGAGAGAGTAACTCCAAAACCTGGAGAAACCCCCTCCAGTTCAGGAAACCATCTGGACACCTGGATAGTCTTCTAAAAAGAAGACATGTCTTGGTAAATCTGGATATCTGGTAACCCTACCTGTAGGCCTATGATATGCACTAATCTGTCTCTCAAAAAGGCAGCACAAACAACTTACCTCTATCCTGGAATCCCCAGAGTTCAAGTTCTGTTTTTCAATATTCAACACAATTGGGTCCTGCTTTGCCCTGACTTCCAGAGTCACAATGTCAACCAGGTTCTAAAATAAACTTGATCTACTTTAAAATAAGATTGTGCTTCTGGCAAATACAAGTTAGCAAGGTCTGTTGTGGTGCTGTGCCATTCCTCTTCCCTAGTTCCCCTCAGGTACAGTAGCCAACACCCTAGGAAAATTGTTTCCCTCAAGACCTCCCTGTCCTCTTCTGGCAGAGGGCTTCTGACTTCCTGTTCTCCCCTTGAGCTCTTCCCTCTTGGCTCTGCTTCTGTGAGAGAGTGATCCTAAGGAAATCCAGCCTTTTACCTACTACCTACCCCATCAAAGAACCCCTAGGACAAATTGATTTCAGATATTTAAATATGCTAATACCTAACTGTTTTGTCCCAGGACTCTAAAAGACTGAAAACAAACCTAGGATACACTGATTTCAGATACCTTCTGGGTGGGCGGCAAATTGAGTTTGTGGATATTTGCCCATACCCATTGGTGGGTGTTGGATGACTCCTCTGGACGAGGAGGGGTAGTGATAGGTGAACTGTTGATTCATCAGCTTTAAGTATATTGTATAGTGTTTCATTGAAAGAGTGTATTTCAATAATTAAACCCTGACAAAGGCGTTTATGCTGAAACATGGCCCATGTCGAGTCTTTCATTAAAGAACTACTTTGTTATCCCAACCTTGGAGACCATTGGTGCTTTTTATGCTATTTCACATTGTGATGTGGGCTCTGGAATCCCTCTCTCCTTCTGTTGCTGTCCACTTGGAAGGAAGCTGCCATGCTCATGCCACTTATTTTTTTCCATGTGTATATTTATAATTGGCTGCTCTTGCTGTGTGTATCGGCAAGTGCATGTGCATGCACTTCAGCATGTTCTTATATGTACTTTTAGGGGCTTTGTTAGAGGCTGTAAAGGACTAAAAACACCTAAGACAAATTGATTTCATATATTTTACAAAAGCTAATATCTGTTTTGATCTAAGGCTGTAAAGACTAATAAAAAATCCTCACCTAGGGAAGTTTGTACCAATGCATTTAGGTCCTGATTCTATATATCTTGCCTTTAAAATCAGCGCCAACTACGGCAATGCTAAACACAATTCTATAAAATTTAGGTGCCCACTATAGAATCATGCTTAGTGCTGCCTAAGCATTCTTAGGTGGTGCTAAGCATTCTAACATTTAGATGCACACCATTTATTTTAGGGTTTTCTTGGCCAAAATGCCTGCACCTAAGTTAGGTGCCCAATGGTTCCTAACTAAAAAAACAGGCACCTAACTCAAAAGCACACCATGACTACAAGCTTTGTACTAGACACCTAACTGTTGTAGAATCACACCTACCAAGTTAGGCGCCTAACTTTCAATTAATTCCAATTAAGAGGTGTTGTATGCTGATAATTATCGGCACTGATTTTGCCTATTAGGTTAGGCGCCTACATCGGCTAGGTGCACAGATGTAGACACCTAACTATAGGTACACTTTATAGAATTTGGGGATTAATGATGATTTTTTAACTTTCTGTGTTAAAACCTTAGACATTTGTGTCTTGCTGTGTTTTCAGTTCGTTTATCTTTTCAGTTTCATAATATAATAGCTTTTTCACAATTATTGTATTGGTTCCAGAAGCATATAGCAGTGGTGAGGAGGTGAGGGGCAGGAAACTGGATGGCACTGGGGTGGAGGGAGAGAGAAAAAAGCAGGATACTTGTATGGAAGAATGGTGGAGGGAGAGGGAAGTGGGGTGGATAGAGAGAAAAGGAGCAGATGCTGATGGAATTAGGGTGCAGGGAGAGGGAGAGATAGAAGGGGGAAGGATGCTGGATGAAATTGGGTTGGAGGGAAAGAGAGGAGGCAGATACTGATGGAAGAGGGTAAAGAGAGAGAAGGGGCAAATGCTGATGGAGTAGGGTGGATGGAGAGAGAGAAGGGGGCAGACATTGGATGTTAGTGGAGAGGGAAGAGGGGGAACAGATGCTGGACGGAAGTGGGGATGTGAGAGACAGAGGGGAGCATAAGCTGGATGGAAGTGGGGATGAGAAAGAGAAAGAGGGGAATAGGTGCAGGAAGGAAGTAGGGAGGAGAGAAAGAGGGGAGCAGACTGAATGAAAGTGGAGAAAGGGGGCATATGCTGGATGGAAGTGGAGAAGACAGAGGAGAAGATGCTGAATGGAAGGGGTAGAGAAAGAGGTCAAATGATGGAAGAAGGGGATAAATAAAAAAGGGCACATGCAAGATGGGGGAAAGAGGACAGAATAAGTGAAATACTGTAGGGGTGAGGGAAAGAGGTGGCAAGTGAAAGTAGACACAGTGAAAAGACTGGATAGTAAGAAAGAATTTAATCTAGACAGATGCAGAAAATAAATTGAGAAGGAAGATGAGGGAAGAAAAGGAAAGGGTAGGGAGAGGAAAGAGTGAACTGCCAGACCATAAGAGGTAGGGGGAGAGGAAATGAAAGGAGAGGAGAGAGATGCCAGACCATTGGGGGAGGGAAGAGATGAAGATGAATGCCAGACCAATGGAGGTGGATGGAGAGATGTACACCACTGAATATATGTACATTTTCTTTCATGTATATTTTATTGTTTATATCTATTTCTAGATATACCTTTCCTCAGTTTCAATATGTCACATGAAGAAATGTTTTATGCTAGAAAGTGCCATTTTTTCTTAACTGATATTATCTTGGATTCAATAAGGCATCAAGATCCAAAAGAAATTACATCAAAAATTGTCCATCTTGTGAACAGACTTTGGGTATGTATAAATTATAAAGATAGTTTGTTGCACATTTGTCATGAACAGGGCAGGATTAATTCATTGAGGGTCCTTAGACCCCACCCCCACATGCCCCGCCCCATTTATTTACCCATTTTCTTATTTGCTTCTTTATTTCCACTTTATTTCTTTTATTTTAAAATTTAAAACAAACAACAAAGATTACCATACCAGTGCCAGTGTACAGTTTTTCTTCTATGCAACCTCCAAACATCTCTGAACAAATCTCCCCTTCCTTCCTAGAGGAAGAGATCTTCAGCTGGCAGGGCTTTGGGGAGTCCACCAATTTATATTTTGAATATCACATTAGCCATCTCCTAGAACCTTTCCTTCCAAAAATATTCAGATTCCTAAATAAGCATTTAACTCACTATCCAACAAACTTCTTACGTCATTGTTAGGTAACTTCTCGTCTGTAACCCGTATATACTGATATTCTCCACTGTATCCTGTTATCACTTGATTCTCTGATATGTAATTCTTATAATTGAATCCTCTACCACACCATGTAAAGTACATGAATCACTGTTATGTAATTTCTCTAGATAATCTGTTATGTAATTTCTCTAGATAATCTTTGTTACGCAATTCTCTCGGTAATGTCCAGATCTCTTATAATTTGTAATCCGCCTAGAACCGCAAGGCACAGGCGGAATAGAAATCACTAATGTAATGTAATATGGGTAGGAGGCATGGGGCAAGAAAATTTAGTGCCTGTCATTTTATTGGACTAAAACATTTCTCACTTAGCTTTCAGAGTTTAAAACCTCTTTTTTCAGGTCAGTAAACTATACTACTGTTACATTAATGGTCTCAAACTCACGGCCCGGGGGACACATGCAGACCATCAGGTACTATTTTGAGGCCCTCAGTATGTGTATCAAAATCACAATAGTAAAATAAAACACTTTCTTGATCATATGTCTCTTTAACTATAAATTACAATATTATTATTAAGACTTAGCCAAAAGGAAAGATTTATAAACTTATTAAAGAAATGACCATTTTGCATGAGGTAAAACTCTTTATAGTTTTTTTTTAAGACATTAACTATTTTTACTGAGGCCCTCCAAGTACCTACAAATCCAAAATGTGGCCCTGCAAAGGGTTTGAGATTGAGACCACTGTATTACAGTATCCCTGTCCTGACCTGAGGAAAGGAGTTATGATCTCTGAATTAGTAAAAAATATATTAAAATTAGTCCAATAAACAGGATCACCTTATTTCCATTTTCTATGAATAAACGATTATTAACATAGCTACAATATTACTTTATCCTAAAGTAAAAAGAAAGAAATAAAACAAATAGAAATTTTTTTCTGTCTTTGTTGTCTGGTTTCTGCTTTCCTCATCTTCTCATCATTCTCTTCCTTCCATCCACTGTCTGCCCTCTCTCTGCCTCTTCCATATGGCATCTGCTCTCTTTCTATGCTTCTTCCAGAAATTGTCTGCCTATCCCTCCCCCCCCCCTCCACTAGTGTGGCATCCATCTTCTTCCCTTCCCTCCTCCAATGGTGTGGCATCACTCTCCTCTCCTTCCCTCTCCCACACCCCATGATCTGGCATTTCACTCTCTCTTCTCCCTTCCCCCCACTTTCATCAGCATCTGCCCCCTTTCTTTCCCTCCAACCCAATTCCATCCAGTATCCTTCCCCCTTATGTCTCTCTCCCCTTTCCCTTCTCCCCAATTTCCATCAGCATCTGCCTCCTTTCTCTCCCTCCACCACCCTTCTATACCACCCTGACCCACCACCCTGGCCCCTTTCTCTCCCTCCACCACCATACTAACCAATGCCGTGAAGCAAGATCCTGCGATGACATCAGCTGCCGGCTGTGCTCATGAAGTAAGTGACATCGAAGGGGGTGAACCAGCAGACGCAGGGAGTTGCTGCAAGGTCCCATGATGACTGCATATGCCGGTCCACTTGCTTCTTCCCTGAGCAGAGCCGGCAGACGCAGTCATCGTGGGACCTTGCAGCAACTCCCTGCGTTTGCCGGTCCACTCCCTCTGACATCACTTATTCTGATGCGTTGCCATTGATGCTGGGGGGGGTGTTGTCGATCTCCTGGGGGGACCCGGCATTATTGATCTCCCAGTGGGGGGGCCAGCGCTGCCGGTCTTTCCCGGGGGGCCCGTGTTGCCGAAGAAAAAAAACAAATCTGAATCCTCTGTTTCTTCAGCAGGACCCCCTGATAACTTAGAGCCCTAGGCACGTGCCTACTGGGCCTACCCATTAATCCAGCCCTGATCATGAAACAGCTGAAGTTTCTTGCTTTCATTATTACTTTTTAAAGACTCTTATGCTCTTATGGTTTTAATCTTACTATAAGGTTATTATGTTTTTTATATATTAGTTTATTATGTGTTTTTTGAAACAATAATGTGTACTCTCCATTCGTCTCTGTCCAGATACCTAATTGAAAATGTTTATATTCTGGACATAGAACAAAGTTGGTTTTTTGTTTGTTTGTTTGTTTTTTGCAAAATACAATCTCAATAGTCATTTTCTTTGATTTAGAATAAAAAATAACTGCAATTTTTTTTGTACTAAGGTATTCTTTAGGTGTTTACTGGTTAAATCCTAAAATAAGAAGTTATCCTAGGACAAGTAGGTAGCATATTCTCACATGTGGTTGACGTCATCCACGGAGTCCAGTACGGACAGTGTTAAATAAATATATTACAAAAAAAAAAAAAAAGTGAACTGTCACTTTAAGTTTTAAGAAACTTTGTGACTGCCTGCACTGCACATGCATGAATGCCTTCTCGCCTGACGTAGGCTCGCAGTTCCTCAGTTCTTCATTCTCTGTGAGCGAAGAAGTGTATTTCTGGACTTTGTCTGGTTAGTATGCCTTCGACCCACTTTTGGTATTTCTGTTATGGTTTTGAAGCAAAGGCAAGCAAACTTAAAAATAACCCTTGCTTTCATGGGCAACCAGTGTAGTTTTTTTTTAAAGCCCATATTACAAAATACTACACTGGCTGCCCATGGAAGCAAGGGTTATTTTTAAGTATGCTTGCCTTTGCTTCAAAACCATAATAGGTTCATCCCTAATCTATCTATCTCATCATTTCGATTTTCCAGGCACAGCTTGTACACGTAGTGTCTACTTGTTCATTTTCCCATCCTTGAAGGGCTGTATCTACAAGAGATTCCTCAATAGAACATTATCATTCCAAGCAGGCAAATGGAATAAATGTTTAACCAACTTTATCTCAAATGCTCTTTCTGACCAAACTTTTAGGAAGCCAATCAAAACTTATATCTTTCACAAATTTCTCTGACTCCATTTCTACCATGATGTACTTCTAAAACACTTCCAGGAAAAATCTGATTAATCTTACCATGCTAATGTAATTTTTAAAGTTTTTTGTAATATTGCTGTCTGTATACAGTTTATTCCTCTATAAAATGCTCTGAATTGCGGTATATAAAAATAAAGTTATTACTGTATTTTTTGCTCCATACGACGCACCTGACCATAAGATGCACCCTAGATTTAGTGGAGAAAAACAAGAAAAAACCCTCATTCTGAACTAAATTCTCCCTGCTAGCCTCTGCACCCTGTCCCCCCTCTGGTGGTCTAGTGGTAGGCAAAGACAGGGCACAGGGCAGGCAGGCCTAGTGGCAGGCAGGCAGGTCTAGTGACAGGCAGGCCTAGTGGCCTAGTGACAGGCAGGAAGGCCTAGTGGCCTAGTGACAGGCTGGCAGGCCTAGTGGCCTAGTGGCAGGCAGGCCTAGTGGCCGGCAGGGCCCCCTACCCCGAGGCAGGCAGGCGGGGCCCCCCGTAACTTATTTTAGTTCCTCCTGCTGTCCGGCAGTCCTTCTCTTCCCTCCGGCTGACTCCTGAACTAGCTGCAGCAGCAGCGTCAGAGCGGGTAAAAGGTAGGCATGAGCTTTTCACGCTCCCGCTTTGTCCCACATCGCTGCGTGAATGGCTGCCTCAGTTCTCGCGAGAACTGAGGCAGCCAGGACTTTTACCTGCTGCTCTGATGCTGCTGCAGTTAGTTCGGGAGTCACCAGAGGGAAGGGCAGGACTGCTGGACCGCAGGAGGAACTGAGGCAGCCATTCAGCAGCAATGCGGGACGAGGCAGGAGCGTGATAAACTCGTGCCTGCCTTTTACCCACTCTGACGCTGCTGCAGTTACTGTAGTTCGGGAGTCAGCCGGAGGGAAGGGCAGGACCGCCGAAGGAACTAAATAAGGTAGTGTGTGTGTGTGTGGGGGGAAGGGGTGTGTGGAAAGAGTGCATCTTATGGAGTGAAAAATACAGTATTATTATTATTATTATTATTATTATTATTATTAATAAACATGGCCTTTAGCCATTATTTTTCCATTTCTTATTTTCTTTCTTTAGTAAAAATAATAAAAAAATAATATAATTTATTTTTCCCTCCTTCCTTCCATCCAGTATGTGTTCTCTTTCTCCACTTCCATTCAGCATTTGCTCTCCCATCTCCCCACTTCCATCATCTGTCCTCTTCTCTCTCCCCACTTCCATCATCTGCCCCTTCTCCCCACTTTCATCATCTGCCCTCTTCTCTCTCTTTCCCCACACTTCCGTCATCTGCCCCTTCTCACCATTTCCATCATCTGCCCTCTTCTCTCTCCCCCTTCTCCCCACTTCCATCATCTGCCCCTTCTCTCTCTTCCCCCCACTTCCATCATCTGCCCCTTCTCCCCACTTCCATCATCTGCCCCTTCTCTCAATCTCTCCATCCACCATAGGCCCATCTCTCTCCCTTCTTCTCACCTTTTTTTCTGATTTTGGCAACAAGATCGGCAACCCCCCCCCCCCCCCCGTGATGACACTCAAGATCAGCAACAGACCTCCTTCTCTCCCGGCATCAACAGCACTTTAGATCAGCAATGCTTCCGTCTGACTCGAACTGCCTGGGCGGAAACAGGAAGCTGAGTCAGAGGGAAGCTTTGGGCTGAGCACTGCGTTGCCGATCTGAAGTGCTGTTGATGCCGGGGGGAGAAGGAGGCCCGTTGCTGAACTTGAATTGCGTCGCGAGGGGGGGCACTGATGCCGCTCATCGCCGTTGCAGCCCAAAAACTGCCGATAGCCCCAAACCAATCTTGCAGGTCCTGCACAGACCAGCAGGAATTTTCTGCGGACCGGCACTGGTCCGCGGAGCAGCGGTTGAAGAACAGTGCTTTAGTTTATGATGAGCCACCCATGGAACTTCTAAAGTTGACATTGCATAATCTGCTTAAGGGAGGTCCTCTTTCGAAACTGGGAGAATCCTCTTTCGGTCACTGCTGCCCTGAGGAAAATTGATTCTCTCTATAGAATAATTTCCTGCCCAGGATTTGATATGCTGCAGTTTCAACACCAATCACTGCTAGTAGAGTTGACCTTCAAGAAGTCATCCAGTAACCTTGCCTTGCTGGCATCTTTCCAGACCATGTTAGAGAAGCAGTTTATTCAGTTCCTTATTAACATGGGACCCAAACTGCTTCCTCTTATCCAGACGCTTCCTTTGCCCCAGTCTGAACTTACACACTCTTTGTAGGGAGCAGAGTCTCTGCGAGTGTCTGATCTGGCATCCAAGCACGTAAAGCAAGGAGCAGATTCTTTGCGAGTGCCTCGACGAGAATCCTCACACTCTAAACAAGGAGCAGAATCTTTGAGATTGCATCGAAGTTCATCCACCAAGCCTCTGGAGCTTTGATCTACGGCCTCTAGTCCTATTCATACATCAGCATCGGCTGCCTACGTCTCAGAGGCGAAATCTCCTCGATCCTCGAGATCTGGTTCCAGACACAGTTCTCACCAACATTTGAGGCCTTCATCGAGGCATCCTTCCAGGCATAGTTCTTCTTCTCATGACAGACCATCTTCCTCGAAGTCTCGATCTACTCCAACCTCGACCAGACCGATCTCGATTGCCTCGTCCAAGTCACCAGGTTCCTTTGATGCCTTCTTCCCTGCCGAAACTTCTTCTTCGACACAGGCTGCCTCAACGTCCTCGAGTCCTTCTCGAGGCAAAGCATTGGCAGATCAGCTATCTTTCTCGTCTTTCCTGCGACAGATGGCTGTAGACTTGGATATTCAATTGGATACTGGCTCCAAATATTCTAAGGAGTATCTCGAAGTCATGCATCTTCCTCAACCTCCGGCAGAGTCTCTTAAGCTTCCACTTCATAAGCTTTTGAATCAGACTTTTGGTCATTGTATTGAAACACCTTTTTCCATACCAGCTGTTCCAAGAAAATTGAACTCTAGATATAAGACTGTGCATCGCAAAGGGTTTGACAACTCTCAGTTATCTCATCAATCCCTGCTTGTCGAGTCCTCCTTGAAAAGGTTCCACCCTTCCAAGGTTTACGCCACCATCCCTCCTGGAAGGGAAGGGAAAACTATGGACAAATTCAGATGTCGCATCTACCAGAATGCTATGATGTCCTCTAAAGTCCTCAATTATAATTTTAATTTCATCACTTACTTTTAATTTCTTCTTTCTCTTCTACCAAAGTTTTTGAATTATTTGGATACCCAAATGCATTTTGAGTTCCAGGAAGTCATTGCTTCTTTCTCTCAATTACGTCTGCATCTCCTCCAAACATCTTATGATGCCTTCGAGTTATCTGCCGAGCGGTTGCTTGCTCTGTAGCTATGCGTCGTCTTACCTGGCTTTGTACCATTGACATGGACTCTAACCTTCAAGACCGCTTGGCTAACATTCCTTGTGAGGGCAACGACCCCTTTGATGAATCCATCGAGGCAGCCACCAAGAAATTGTCTGACCATGAAAAATCATTTGCTTCTATAGTCAGACCTAAGCCAAAGCCAGCTCCTGCCAAGCCTGCACGCCCTGCTCTTATCTATCAAAGGCGTTTTTCTCCAAAGCCGGCTCCTTATACTCACCCTCCTCTGAAAAAACAGCAACCTTAGAAGCAACAGAAATCCCAACCTTCTGCTGCACCTAAGGCTTCTCAGCCTTTTTGACTGTTTACAACAGAGCATAACCTCCACCGTTCTGTCTCTGTCTCCTTTTCCCCCTATAGGAGGTCGTCTCCATCATTTTTACAACTGATGGACGATAATTACATCAGACCTCTGGGTGCTTTCATCATCAGGGAAGCATAACTCTTCATTTCACTCAGGTTCCACCAGAGCTTCCTCCAAGAGAGTATCCTTCCAATCCATCCCAGACCGCCCTTCTTCTTCAGGAAGCTCAAGCTCTGCTTTCTCTCCATGCCATCGAACCAGTTCCCTTGGAACAGCAGAACAGGGGGTTTTACTCCCATTACTTCCTTGTTCCGAAGAAGACGGGCGATCTGCGACCCATTCTGGATCTCAGGGCTATCAACAAATTTTTAGTCAAAGAAAAGTTTTGAATGTTGTCCCTGGCATCTCTTTATCCCCTTCTCGAGCAGAACGACTGGTTATGCTCTCTGGATCTCAAGGAGGCCTACACTCATATCCCCATTCATCCGGCCTCCCGTCAATATTTCAGATTTCGGATGGGGAATCTGCATTATCAATACAGAGTACTACCCTTCGGCTTGGCCTCGTCTCCCAGAGTGTTCACCAAGTGCCTGGTAGTGGTAGCGGCAGCTCTCTGGAACCATGGTCTTCAGGTATTTCCCTACCTCGACAACTGGCTCATCAAAGATTCCACATCTCAAGGGGTTATTGTAGCGACCCAACGGACTACCTGGTTCCTACAAAGTTTGAAATTCTGAAATCAACTTTCCCAAATCTCAACTTCAGCTCTCACAGACTCTACAATTCATTGGAGCTGTTTTGGACACTGTCCAACTCAGAGCATTCCTTCCACAACAATGTCTGGAAGCTCTTCTTCAACTCTGTCATACAGTGTCTTCCCGCTCTTCCATCTCAGCGAGACACATGATGGTCTGGGTCACATGGCCTCCACAGTACACGTAACTCCTTTTGCCAGACTTCATCTCAGAATTCCTCAGTGCACCCTGGCATCTCACTGGACGCAAGTTTGCGACCCTCCTTCTCGACACATTTCAGTCACTCCTTCCTTCAAGAAGTCTCTCCGTTGGTGGATGCTCTCTTCCAATCTTTCCAGAGGCTTGCTTTTTCAAACAACCCCCTTGACAGACTCTTCGACCTACGCTTGGGGTGCTCATCTCGATGGCCTCCGTACTCAAGGCCACTGGACCAGTACGGATCGTCAATGTCACATAAATCTGTTGGAACTCAGAGCGATTTTCAAGCCTCTCAACGCTTTTCAACATCTTCGCGACCAGGTAGTCCACATCCGGACGGACAACCAAGTCGCCATGTATTATGTCAACAAACTGATCAAGTTGATGAACGATCATGCCACCATGATTCTAATCGCTCCTCAGTGGCCGAGACATCCTTGGTACTCCCTTCTACTTCAACTCAGCACCAGGGAGCCATACCTTCTACCAGTTTTTCCTTCTCTGCTTACACAGAGTCAAGGATCTCTGCTTCATCCCAACCTGCAGTCTCTACACCTGACAGCTTGGTACCTTTCAACATAACCCCTCTTCAGTTTTCTCAATCTGTAAGAGATGTCTTAGAAGCTTCTAGGAAGCCTACCACTAGACAATGCTATCAGCAAAAGTGGACTAGATTTTCTACATGGTGTTTTTCTCATCATACGGAACCTCAACATTCCTCCTTATCTTCTGTTTTGGACTATCTGTTGCACTTATCCAGTTCTGGTCTCAAGTCTACATCTATCCGAGTCCATATCAGTGCAATTGCAGCTTTCCATCAGCCTATTGAAGGAAAACCCCTCTCTGCTCATCCAATGGTTTCCAAATTCATGAAAGGACTCTTCAATGTTAAACCTCCTCTCAAACCGCCTCCTGTGGTTTGGGACCTCAATATTGTCCTTACTCAACTCATGCAGCCTCCATTTGAACCAATTGATAAGGCTCATCTGAAGTATCTCACTTGGAAAGTGGTGTTTCTCATTGCCCTCACTTCTGCTCGAAGAGTCAGTGAGCTGCAAGCTTTAGTCCTTCCTCCATTAATTCCACTCTCCTGGAATTCCTCGAATCTTAGTACCTCCAGACCTACCCAAAAATCGTAACTATCCTTCCCCTCACTAAAAGACATTTCCCACCCAGGAAAACTGGGGTCTTCCCTCCTCTTCAGATTCACCGAGCTCTGGAATAACCTCACCTCCCCCCTTCGGAACCTGAGTGCTCTCCAACCCTTCCGCAAACATCTGAAAACCTGGCTTTTCTCTAAAATCTAACTCTCCCTCCTCTCTGACATTCTAGCTCTCTAACATTCTTCTTCCCTCTGATCTTCATCTAACCCTTTCCCTGGAGTTCCTTTCTCATTACAATCCCTGTAAACCGTGCCGAGCTCCACGACCATGGAGATGGCGCGGTATAAAAACCTAAGGTTTAGTTTAGTTTAGTTTAGTTACTGACCCACCATTTACTGTGTTCCATCATGACAAGATGGTTCTTTGTACTCATCCTAAATTCCTACCTAAAGTGGTCTCAGAATTTCATCTCATCCAATCTATCGTACTTCCAGTGTTTTTTCCAAAGCCTCATTCTCATCCTAGAGAATCAGCTCTTCATACTCTGGACTGTAAACGTCCTTTGGCCTTCTACTTGGAACGCACCAAACCACACAAAACTGCTTCTCAACTTTTTGTTTCCTTTGATCCAAATAAGTTGGGCCATCCTATTTCTAAGTGTACCATCTCCAATTGGATGGCGGCTTGTATCTCTTTCTGCTATGCCCAGGCTGGATTACACCTTCACAGTAAAGTCACAGCCCATAAAGTCAGAGCAATGGCAGTTTCAGTAGCTTTCCTCAGATTACACCTATTGAGGAAATTTGTAAGCTGCTACTTGGTCCTCAGTTCATACCTTCACTTCTCGCTCGCTATTGTCTGGATACTCTCTCCAGATGGGATGGACAGTTTGGCCAAACAGTATTACAAAATTTATTCTCCTAAATTGCCAACACTCCCACCATCCCATTCTGATTAGCTTGGAGGTCACCCATGTGTGAGAATACCTGTCTGCTTGTCCTGGGATAAAGCACAGTTACTTACCGTAACAGGTATTATCCAGGGACAGCAGGCAGCTATTCTCACAACCCACCCACCTCCCCTGGTTGGCTTCTCTGCTAGCTATCTGAACTGAAGAGATGCGCCCTGCGCTGGGCGGGAAGGCACTCGCGCATGTGCGGTGCGGGCGACTCAATACTTTGAGTTTCTTCAAGCAAGTCTGCTTGCGAGGCGTCCGCATCCGAGCTCCATCGATGACGTCACCCATATGTGAGAATAGCTGCCTGCTGTCCCTGGATAACACCTGTTACGGTAAGTAACTGTGCTTTTTCAGAAGGCATTCGACAAGGTTCCGCATGAATGACTACTTTGAAAAATTAAGAGCCATGGAATAGAGGGTGAAATGCTCACATGGATTAAAAACTGGCTAGTGGATAGGAAACAGAGAGTGGGGGTAAATGGACAATACTCGGACTGGAAGAACGTCACCAGTGGGGTGCCGTAGGGCTCGATACTTGGACCTGTGCTCTTTAACATATTAATAAACGATCTGGAAATGGGTACGACGAGTGAGGTGATTAAATTTGCAGACAATACGAAGTTATTCAGAGTAGTGAAGATGCAGGGGGATTGTGAAGATCTGCAACGTGACATAACCACTCTTGAGAAATGGGCAGCGACATGGCAAATGAGGTTCAACGTGGATAAGTGTAAGGTAATGCATGTCGGTATCAAAAATCCCATACACGAATACAAGATATCCAGGAAAGAGATCTGGAAGTACTGGTCGACAAGTCAATGAAGCTTTTCTTCTGGATTGGACAGACAAGTTCTTGTATGCATTTCCTCCAATCCCTTTCATTCTGAAGACATTAGCCAAACTCAAGACAGAATCAGCCATCATGATCCTGATAGCTCCTTGGTGGCCCAGACAACCTTGGTATTGCCTTCTACTTCAGCTGAGTGCCAAAGATCCAGTTCCCTTGCAAATCTCTCCATCTCTGCTCACTCAAAGTCAAGCATCTCTTTTACATCCCAGTATGAACTTGCTACACGTTACAGCTTGGTACCTCTCAGCCTCACTTCAGCAGATCCTAATCTCTCTAATGCTGTACAAGCCATTATTGCAATTTCCAGGAAACCACCTGCTCAGCAATGTTATCAATAGAAGTAGACGCATTTCAATACACCTCCAATATGCTTCATCTTCTTCTCTATCATCACTATTGGATTATTTTCTTCACCTTTCCAATTCTGGGCTGAAAACTACTTCAGTCAGAGTTCACCTCAGTGCTATTAGTGCTTTCTACATTCCTATCAACAATAAATCTCTGGCCTTTCATCCTCTTGTTTCCAGGTTTATGAAGGGACTATTCAATTCCAAACCTCCACTCAAGCCACCTCCAATTGTCTGGGATCTTAATATAGTCTAAGCTACTCTGATAAAACCACCATTTGAACAAATGGCTTCTAATTATCTCAAGTTCCTCACCTGGAAAGTGATCTTCTTGTTTGTTCTCACCTCTGCCTGTCAAGTGAGTGAACTCCAAGCATTGGTGTTGGACCCACCGTTCACAGTATTCTATCATGATAAGGTTGTTCTCCACACCCATCCTAATTTCCTCCCAAAAGTGGTCATGAAATTTCATCTCAACCAATCCATTGTGCGACTAGTTTTCTTCCCAAAGCCTCAAGCTCATCCTGGAGAAACAGCTCTTCACATGTTGTACTGTAAAAGTGCCTTGGCTTACTACATACAATGAACTAAGCCACACAGGACATCACCTCAACTGTTTATCTCCTTTTATCCTAACAGATTGGGCAAGCCTGTAACCAAAAGAACTATTTCCACATGGCTAGTGGTTTGTATTCCCTTCTGCTATGCTCAGGCTGGGCTGCAGCTCAAGGTTCGTGGTACAGTACACAAGTTACATTCCACTCCCATTAATGAAATTTGCAAAGTAGCTACTTAGTCCTCAATTCACACATTCATATCTCACTACTGTCTAGAGACCTACTCCAAACAAGATGGTCATTTCAGCCAAGCAGTATTACAGAATTTATTTTCATCTTAATGGCCAACTCTCCCTCCATCCCATTGCAATAAGCTAGGGAGTCCCACATGTGAGAATATGCTGCCTGCTTTTTCTTGGGATAAAGCACAGTTACTTACCATAACGGGTGTTATTCGAAGACAACAGGCAGATATTCTCACATCCCTCCCATCTCCCCTGGTTAACTTCTTAGCTTGCTTACAGAACTGAGGAACTGTGAGCCTATGTTGGGTGGGAAGGCACTCATGTATGCACGGTGCGGGCAGTTGTGAAGTTTCTTAAAACTTAAAATGACAGTTCACTTTTAACCCTGTCCATACTGAGCTCTATGAATGACGTCACCCACATGTGAGAATATCTGCCTGCTATCCCTGGATAACACCGATTACGGTATGTAACTGTGTTTTCTCTCCACCCCCTCCCCCTTTTACAAAGCCGTGTTAGGTTCTTTTTTATTGCCGGCCACGGCAGTATTAGAATTCCTATGAGCTAATACTGCTGTGGCCTGCGATAAAAAAAGGCTAATGCTGATTCGTAAAAGGGGGGGGTCTATATCAAGACAAGCTTATATTTAATGTAATTCATTCTAACATATTTGTGCCATCTTAGACTTTTCAGATTACATCAAAACAGTTTGTGGAAAATTTATTGAGCATTGATTGTTTTAAAGGTGACAAGCATATTTATGAAAAGTTATATCGGTGGTCAGAAGTAAGTATTTAATGTTTAATAATATGATGAGTAACCTTGCACAATTTATAAGAATTCCATTTATTGATTTATTTTGCTATTTGTATACATTTGATATCCTTTTGATTACAGCAAGCCATTATCCTATTATCAAATTAAAACAACATCATAAATATTAACCAGCTAAATTTTTCTGTTTTCTAAATATACAAATACCTAATACATAGAAAAACATTTATACCTGGAAATTAAAGAGAATGTTTAATAAAGTATGTTAAGGTGCAAAATTAACACAAGTGCAAAGCCTATGCTTTCACTGGGGAGATGAAGGTTTTTGTGTGTTTTGGGGCTATAGTCATGCTAAATGCTTCACTTCACAACACATCTTGAGATGACATTAAGGGCCAGATTCTGTAGGTGCCTATTGCATGTCAATCACACTTAGGCGTCCATTACAGAATTGTGCTTGGTGCACCTAATCTAAAACTTAGGTGCCTGTAATGTATGCCAGGATTTTAAAGGCATACATTATAGGTGACTAAGTGTTTTAGAGAATTGCACTTAGCGGTGCCTAAGTCTTTCTCTACCCCCAAACATGCCTACTTTGGTGTTAGGTGCCAATAGGCATCATGCGATAAGCGCCTATCTTTTGTAGAATTGCGCCTAAGATGATAGATATCTATCTCCCAATTAATTTTTTTTTTTAATAACAAGTTTGTTAAAGCTCATTATTGAAGCCAATTTACTAATTAAATTGGGCACCTACTTTAGTTGCCTATTTATTTAGGTGTTTAACTTTAGGTGCCTTTTATAGAATTTTTCCCTAAGTGCATTCATGCTATTGACAACCTTGACAGTTAACATGTGGTAATATAATACATACTGTTTCTGCTGTTCTTGCCAATTAGGAAGATAAGATTATTTATATGAGATCAGACCAATGGTTCTTCTAGCACAATATCCTATTTCCAGCAATGGCAAGTCCAGATCACAAGAGCCTGGCAGAAATTCAGATAGTAGCAACATTCCATGTTACTGATCCCAGCGCAAACAGTAGCTTTTCCCATGTCTAACTCAATAGCAGACTATGGGCTTTTCTTCCATGAATTTGTCCAAACCTTTTGTAAACCCGGACATGCTAACCGATGTTACCACATCATCTATCAATGAGTTCCAGAGTTTAACTATTCTTTGAGTAAAAAAATATTTCCTCCTATTTGTTTTGAAAATATTTCCATATAATTCCATTGAGTCTCCCCTGGGGGACTTCCAGCAAAAACATGGAATTGTGAACAGCTAGGATTCACAGCTCTAACACACCAGACGCAAAGCAGCAAATTCTCTACAATTTTTTCCCTACTGATTTGAGTGATTTTCCAATCTAGTAACACCTCAAGACATCTGCTAATATATTTTGCTGACTTAGGGAGGTATAGTGGCGAAGTCTGTGCGAAAATTGAAAGAGAAGATGGCTCTTGGAGCAGGGTTACCAGATTTTCCAGAATGAAAATCCAGACCCACATCCCCCCCCAGGTCCACCCAATTCTGCTCAGTCCCGCCTCAGTTCTGCCCTGCCCAACCCCGTTCCACCTGACTCACACCCTGTTTTGCTCCAGCTCTGCCCCTCAACCTGTTCACTTGTCGGGAGGACATCTTCACATGCGTTGGTGTGACGCGATGATGCCATACGCATGCACATTACCTCACTGCATTGCATCCGTGCATGTGCAGATGCTGTCCTGACGTTGCTGCTAGCTGGAAGCTTTTCAAAACCCAAAGTACTGGGTTTTGAAAAGCCATCTGGACCCCTGGACATGTCCTCGAAAAGGAGGACATGTCCATGGAAATCCATACATCTGGTAACCCTACCTTGGAGGCAAAGATGGCGGACTGTTCGGCTTCTGCATCTCCAATATCGCCTAGCTCCATGTGGGTTGCAGAATTGATGGCTGAAGTACAGGCAGCTATGTAACAAACAATTGGAGATAGGCTACAGCAAATACTGGACAAATTGGACAGCATTTTACCACATATCATTAACTATATGCAGAATGTGGAGATCCTACAGGCACTAAGAACTGGAAAGAAATTACAATATGAGAATCAAACCATTTTTTGCTTTCAGGACTATTCTGGGGTGTTATAGGCTCAACAAATATTTTCTTCTTTGTGCTCCAAATTAGTGCAATGTTGGATCAAGTTCTGCAGTTACTGAATCGTATACATGCTACTATAGCTTTTCTACAAGAAACACTTGATTTCCACAGAACATGCTAAGTTGGGAACTTGGTAGGTGGGCTCTTATTATGAGGCCCCAATCCAACATAATAATGCAGGAGTGATTATTCTGATACAGAAAGGGGAGAGGCTTACAGCACATAAAGTATTTCAAGACCCACAGGGGAGATACATTATAGCCTTAGTTACACTTGATAATAAGCCCTTGCTGTTATGTAATATCTATGCACCCAACAACCCAGGAATAGAATTTTTTTAGGAAGATACTAAGCATCCTGCTGTCTTTTGGGGACCTTCCCATCCTTTTGGGAGGAGACTTTAATGAAGTACATGATCCAAAACTTGACAGGTCCACCTTGACAGGTAGGGAGTCTACAAAATTGGTGATGGGGGTGTCTCTATATTGTGCTTCTCTGCGCATGGTGGACGTATGGCGAATATTACATCCTTTGGAGAGAGATTATACTCATCTTTCCAGAGCACATGCTCGATTGGATTATATATTGTTCCAGAGCACATGCCAGATTGGATTATATATTGTTATTTCTAGATTTACTACATATGGTAGTGGATACAGAGATATGCTTGGGTGAGCTTGCAATGGTACTGGAGGAAAATGGGTAGTAGGAGGGGTGGTTGGAGATTCCCCTGCCATTTGTACAGAAATAATCAATTTTTGGAATATTTACTCCAGAAGTGGAAACATTATAAGTATTTTAATAGCCAACATCAGGATGATCCTTTTTTTTTGGGGGGGGGGGGGTTGGCTAAAGTGGTGTTAAGAGGTGAGATCATAACTTACACTGCTTTTCAAAAAAAGGCTCTTTACCATAAAATATTCAATATGAAATGCACAGTGACAAGCCTGAAAAGACAATATTGTTGAGTTCAGTCTTTAGTGCTTAAGACCCGGCTTCTTGAAGCACAACAAGCATTAAACGAACACAAGAGGGCGAGAGCCTATTATAAATATTAATTGTATAAATTCACAAATAAAAATAGTCATTTAGGGCCAGATTCTGTAAAGGACGTTTTAACTGTAGTCGTCCACAATGTGGACGTCCATCGACTTAGGCGTCCAAATAAAGTGGATAATAAGTCCAATTAATGACTTTACCACCATTAATTGGAACTTAGATGTCAAAACACTGGATGCGTTTCTCAAAATAGACATCTGCCATTTCATGGACGCCTATCGTGTCTAACAGGATAGGCATGGGTGTGGTTTCGAAATAGATGTCCATTTACAGAATTGCATGCCGTTGAGCATGCTACCACGTCAACCTAATGCCTAAAATGTAGGCGTTGCAAAACCAGGTCTACTTTTGAGCGTTAGTTGAAAATGACACTACACGAAGCAACTATCCGCTACATAAAATCGGTAAATAAACAACAAAGAAAGAAGAAACCCCATTGGTTCACTGATGAGGTCTCACACCTAGTCAAGGACAAGAAAAGAACATTTCTTTCATACAAACGCACCAGGGAGAAAGAAGCTAACATTGAATACAGGACAAGGTCTGCAGCGGTCAAAACAGCAGTCAGGGAGGCCAAACTTCGAGTGGAAGAAACTCTAGCAAAGAACATTAAGAAAGGGGACAAATCCTTCTTCAGATATATTAGTGACAGGCAGAAGAACACAAACGGGATAGTACGCCTTAGAACAGCAGACGGGAATTATGTGGAAACAGATTCCGAAAAAGCCAAACTACTGAATGATTACTTCTGCTCAGTCTTTACCTGCGAGGCACCTGGACACGGGCCACAGCTGGAAGCAAAGCCAAGCAAGGAAGACCCATTTCAGAATTTTGAGTTCTCACCAGCTGATGTTTACAGCGAACTGTCAAGACTCAAGGTGAGCAAAGCCATGGGACCACACAAATTGCACCCAAGAGTGCTCAGAGAGCTGTGTGATGTCCTGGCGGAACTTTTAGCCATGCTCTTCAATCTCTCCCTAAGTATGGGGAGAGTCCCCCTGGACTGGAAAACAGCTAACGTCGTTCCTCTGCACAAAAAGGACTGCAGAGCGGAGGCTGCGAATTACAGACCAGTGAGTCTCGCATCAATAGTGTGTAAACTCATGGAAACACTACTTAAATGTAAATTAGACACGATTTTGGATGAGGGGAATCTAAGGGATCCTAGTCAACATGGATTCACTAGGGGTAGGTCATGCCAATCCAATCTTATCAGCTTCTTTGATTGGGTAACAGGAAAGCTAGACTCGGGAGAGTCTCTGGACATAGTGTACTTGGATTTCAGTAAGGCTTTTGACAGCGTCCCACACCGTAGACTATTAAACAAGATGAAATCTATGGGGTTAGGAGAGACACTAATTGCATGGGTCAATGATTGGCTGAGTGGAAGACGTCAGAGGGTGGTGGTCAACGGCACCCTCTCTGAGACATCGGAGGTGACGAGCGGAGTGCCACAGGGCTCGGTCCTGGGTCCACTCCTTTTTAACATATTCATAAGGGACTTGACCCGAGGGCTTCAGGGTAAAGTAACACTATTCGCTGATGACGCCAAACTATGTAATATAGTAAGTGAAAGCAATCTGCAGGATAGTATGACGCAGGATCTGCTTACGTTGGAAAACTGGTCCTCGACATGGCACCTGGGCTTCAACGCTACGAAATGTAAGGTTATGCATCTCGGTAGCAGAAATCCATGCAAACCTTACACCTTAAATGGAGAAACACTAGCTAGGACTTCAGAAGAAAGAGACTTGGGAGTAATCATCAGTGCAGACATGAAGGCCACCAAACAAGTAGAGAAGGCCTCATCCAAAGCAAGGCAACTTATGGGATGTATCAATAGAAGCTTCATTAGCCGCAAACCTGAAGTCATAATGTCACTGTAAAGAACCATGGTGAGACCATCTGGAATACTGTGTGCAATTCTGGAGGCCACATTACCGTAAAGACGTGCTTAGAGTTGAGTCGGTTCAGCGGATGGCCACTAGGATGATCTCAGGGCTCAAGGGTCTCTCGTACGAAGAAAGACTAAACAAATTGCAGCTCTACACTCTAGAGGAACGCAGGGAAAGGGGGGACATGATTGAGACATTTAAATACATCACGGGACGTGTCGAGGTGGAAGAAGACATCTTCTTTCTCAAAGGACCCTCGGTCACAAGGGGGCATCCGCTCAAACTCAGAGGAGGGAAATTTGATAGTGACGTAAGGAAGTATTTCTTCACAGAAAGGGTTGTAGATCACTGGAACAAGCTTCCAGAGCAGGTGATCAAGGCCACCAGCGTGCTTGACTTTAAGAATAAATGGGACGTCCTAGTGAGATCCCTACGAGGGTCGAGTTAAGGAACTAGGTCATTAGTACTCAGACTTAATGGAGTGGGTCAGTAGAGTGGGCAGACTTGATGGGCTGTAGCCCTTTTCTGCCGTCATCTTTCTATGTTTCTATGTTTCTAAATGCATTACTTAAGCAAAGCACATGAAATATATATATATATATATATTGCATACTAAACTTCTGTTTTGGGGCTAAAGAGGACTCCTATTTGATAATAATAGAAAAAGATGTTTAATAATGCATTACTGAAACAAAACACATGAAAAAAAAATATATTCTGGAGCTATTTTAAGTTAGCTTGGAGAAAGAGGGGATGGACCAAAGGTGGGAGAGAGGAACCTGGAGAAAGAAATGATATACAGGATAATATCTAGGGTGCTTATTCATGTGACAGCTCAGAATTTATGTGCACAAAGTGTGTGTAAGTGCAGGCATGCTGTTATATAAATTGCATTTGTTATACTAAACTAAACTAAACTAAGCCTTAGGTTTATAATCCGCATCTTCTCCACTGAAGTGGAGCTCGACACGGTTTACAGAGTTTAAAAAATATGGGAAGAGAGAAGAGAAAGAGTTTACAAAGCATAAAAAGAGGGGATGTAATCAGGAGAAGAGATTATTATATGCTAGAGAAAAGCCAGGTTTTCAGTTGTTTTCGGAATAGTTGGAGGGAGTCCAGGTTCCGCAGCGGGATAATGAGGTCATTCCATAGGCCGGTGATTTTGGAGAGAAGGGATCTACCCAGTTTACCTGTAAAGAGAGGGAAGGATAGTTTATGTCTGTGGGCAGATCTGGTGGTAGTTGGTGTCGGGGCGAGGAAGGATAGAGGGATTAGGGGCGGAAGGATGCCGTGAATGATCTTGAAAGCCAGGCAGGAGCATTTGAAATGAATTCTGGAAAGTACTGGGAGCCAGTGAAGATTGGTAAGTAGAGGGGAGACGTGGTCATATTTGAGTTTAGCAAAAATCAGCTTAGCCGCAGTGTTCTGGATAAGCTGGAGTCTGCGAAGACTTTTTTTCGTTAGGCCTAAGTAGATGGCGTTACAATAATCGAGTTTGGATAGGATGATGGATTGTACAAGGACGGTGAAATGCTTTTGGTGAAAATAGGATCTAACTTTCCTCAGCATGTGGAGGCTGAAAAAACAAGATTTTGCCAGGGAATTCAGGTGATCGTTGAGGGAAAGGGAGGAGTCGATAGTGATGCCAAGGACCTTGCTTGAGAACTCAAGGTGTAGAGCAGGGCCTGTGGGTAGGGTGAAGAGGGCGGGCAGGTGAGCTAATTTTGGGCCGAACCAGAGTAATTTTGTTTTTTATTCATTTAATTTCATCTGTACTGAGAGGGACCAGGCGTGAAGTCTCATTATGCATGATGTGATGTTCTCTTGGAGGTTTGTAAGGTTTGGATCTGTTTCGAGGAGGATGAGGATATCGTCTGCATAGGTGTAAATTGTTTCAAGGGGGGATAGTTTAAGGAGCTTCAGGGAGGTCATATATATGTTGAAGAGAATAGGGGATAGGGGAGAGCCCTGTGGAACACCACAGGATGGTGTCCATGAAGCGGATTTGGAGCCGTTTGTGTTGACAATGTAGGAACGATCGCGAAGGAAGTTTGAAAACCACTTTAGGACAGAAGAGTCTATCCCAATCTCGGAAAGTTGGTAGATTAGTATGTCGTGATGCACGACGTCGAAAGCCGCGGAGAGATCAAACTGTAGGAGAACAGCAAATTTGTTTCGGGCGTGTAGTTGTTGCACCTTTGAGATTAGGGAAACTAGGAGGGACTCGGTGCTGAAATTGGGCCTAAATCCGTATTGGTAGTGTTGGAGAATGGAGAATCTCTCTAGGTAAGAGGAGAGCTGAGTGGCGACTATGGTCTCTAGAAGTTTTGTTAAAAGAGGGATGTTTGCTATGGGGCGATAGTTCGATGGTGAGGAAGGGTCAAGATTATACAGTATAATGGTGAGGGCAACCACACTGGGTAATCTGAGCAACTACTCCTCTTTAAATGCCTAGAGGGGGTATAGAAAATATAATACAGTTCACAGGTAAAATCCAAAGTCAGCAAAATGGAACATTCAAAATGGCGAACCTATAGGTTGGAATTAACTGTATGCATCCTTTTAAGTTAAATTTAGGATTGGTTAATGGATGACCTTTATCTAAATAACTTAGGGTCTGTTTTACAAAGCCATGTGGCAACAACCCTGAAGCCCTTTGTAAAACAGGCCCTAGTGTTCATACAAAAATTATACATTTAGAAGAGGAATGTCTCAGAGGCTTTCCAGAGTTAGACTTTAGCTTACCAGATAGTAACAATTTTGCTGCTATCCAGATACGTTTATCCTTTAAGTAGGATTGCAGAAATTGCTACCTAACTAAAATAGATAATTTATCCATTTAAGTCCATGACTCCACATTCTATGGTCCTATTTAAAATGATAGAGATGCTGAATATCCAGCATAAAGATAAACTGATAAGTCATCCGAGTGAATTTCCACATATGAGCAGTGCAGAATTTCTCTCCTTTGCTGAATTTTCTCATTTTATGTGAATATATCAGTGCGGAGGTGAGTGCAGGGCCAGAGTAAATAGGTGAAGCAGTGGCATCTCTATAACAAAATATTTAGGAGGGACAACAGGTAGGCAAATTAGATATGATGGAGGGCCAGCGTTAGGGGAAGGGGGCAAACAGGGCAGCTGCCCTGGGCCTAATAGCTCCTGGGGGTCCCTTGACCTGACATCTCCCACCTATTTCCCAGCATAGCCTGATGTTGCTTTTCCTTCTCACTCATCTTCCGATCTACAAAATCCATTTCCTGTGGCAGCAACTCCTTGAAGATTTCTCTCTGCCACTTTGGAAGTTGCATCGGGGGGGGGGGGGCAGGACCAGAATGCAGCAGAGAGAAAGCCTTGAGGCAGCTCTGCCAGGGGAAATGATTTTTGTAGACTGGAAGGTGAGGGGGAAAGGAGGGAAACGTTGGGCCCTTCTGGGGAGAGGGGGGAAGAGATGCTGGGTTCTAGGGCTCCCTGTAGTTATTTTAAGTTATCTTGGAGGAAGAGGGGATGGACCAAAGGTGGGGGAGAGGAACCTGGAGAAAGAAATGATAGACCCAAAAATTAGGGGAGGGGATAGAGAGATGGTAGATATTGGGTTGGTGGGAAAGAAAGGAGAGATATTGGATGCAGAAGAGATAAGAGATGCTGGATAAGCTTCAGTCAGGAAGCAAGAATGAAGTCTGTCCTGGGAATGGGAAGGAGGGAGAGAGAAATGCTGGACAAAAAGTATGCGGTGAATGATGCAAGATATTTTGAAAGTTATTCATGATGGGATGGGTAGCCAGTATAGTTGTTTGGTGAAGGCTGTAACTGAGTCATATTTTCTCAGGAAGGAAGAACAAATGGGAATGGGAAGGAGGGAGGGAGAAATGCTGGACTAAAAGGGAAGAGAGAGATAGAAATGTTGGACTTGGATGGAGGGAGAGATGTTGGATAATGGGGCAGGAGTAAGGAAGAACAGCAGGAAAAATGAAGCAGAACTGGATGGGAGGGAGATGGACCATGGTGGGGAGATGGAAGATAGATGGGCCAGGGAAATGGTGGAGGGGAGAATCTTGACAATTGGTCTAACCACAGTTCATCTATTGTACCAAACTCGTGGAGGGGATAGGGAGAGGAGATGCTGAGCTACAAAAGTGGAGGGATGGGAAATACTGTAAATGGTGGCATCACAAGGGAGAGATCAAGGGGAGGTGTGGCAAGGAGATGAGTCAGAGGAGGATAATGAGTATAGAGGTAGAAATGAGATAATGAGGTACTGTATACATGAAAAGTAGCAGAGAATAGGAGGCTGGGGAAGGAGTGAGATGGGAAATGGGATTGGTAGAGCATGAGATAAGGAGATGAAAGTTGAAAAAAAGAAAGATAAGAAATAGGGTGAAATTTGAGTGGATGGGCAATAAAGAAAAAAGGATGAAAAAATTAAAAGGGAACAATCAATATAGTACAGTTAGATTGTGAGACTGCCAGGACTGATAGGGAAAAATACCTGATTACTATTCTGCAATCTGCCTAGAAACTGATAGTGCAGAATATAAATCCTATAAATAAATATATCAGAGACAGGTGTAGTGAGGAAAAGATGCCAAATGGATAGCAGACACTGGAAAGAGAATTAGTAGAAAACACAGAAAGGCAGAAGAGAAACTGGGGCTAACATAACAGAAAAATAAAATGTCCAGACAACAAAGGTAGAAAAAAACATATTTTATTTTGGACTTTATTTACTAGAATATGTTAGCTTTGTTTTGTTCAGTGTCATGGCCAGACAGTTGATTGTGGGGAGACAGGGAGGCTGAGCCTAAAGTGTGTGGGCACCAAATTTTCTCCATGTCCCCTGCCCAAATGCAAAATATAAATACCTGACCTGGCAGAGATCCCCCCCCAAGCCCTACTAGCTAAAGACCTCTTTCTCCAATCCAGCAGCCAAATCTCTCCAAGTTCTGCAGGTGGTGGCAGCTCAGAGACACTGCCATTGGCTGCAGAGCTTGGAAATTTCTGGCTGCCAGACAGGAGGATAAGGAGGTAGTCTTCAACTGGCAGGGCTTCGCGATCCCCACCAGCCACAGTAAAGGAAGTGAGTAATTTTGGAGGGGGCCTGGGCCCAGTACTCCCATTTGGCTAGGCCAATTATATTCAGTACAAAAAGAAGTGCCCATCCCTCCTGCCTCCCCTAGTTGGCTTCTTAGCTTGTTTAATGAACTGATGATCCTGTGAGCTAGCGGCAGGAAGGAAGGCACTTGCACATGCACGGTACGGGATGTCTAGATACTTATAATCTAATCTAATTTTCTATTTGTGCGCCGCTCATACCTATACAGGCTCAAGGTGACTTAAAGAGAGGAGAGGGAAGAGAGTAGGGAGATGAATAGGTAGGAGGGGAGAGAGGAAGAGAGGATACAAGAGGATAGGTGTTGAACAGGTGGGTTTCCAGTTTTCTTCAGAAGAAGATGTGGCTAGGTTCATTTCTGGTCGTTTCTGTAAGGCCGTTCCAAGTTTTTATTCCTAGAAAGGTAAGCATGTAGTGGAAAACTCATTTGTAGTGAAGATCTTTTGTGGCTGGGAGATTTAGTAGCATTCTGTTGAGGGTTCTACGAGAAGTAGACCATGCCACTGAGAGCTGAATGAGTGGGGCTGCTGAGTTTCCATAAAGTATGCGGTGAATGATGCAAGATATTTTGAAAGTTATTCGTGATGGGATGGGTAGCCAGTATAGTTGTTTGGTGAAGGCTGTAACTGAGTCATATTTTCTCAGGTTGAAGATTAGTCTTACAGCAGTGTTTTGGATGAATTGCATTTTGTGAATTAGAACATGTAGATGGAGTTGCAGTAGTCCAGTTGTGGTAGTGTCATTAGTTGTACAATTAAGGCAAAGTGGTGATGGTGAAAATACGGTCTGATTAGTCTTAGTTGTCTCAGGGTGAAGAGGGATTTCTTTCGGAGACTAGATATTTGAGGTTCCATGGTAAGAGTGGAGTCTAGTATGCAACCTAGGATTTTGGAGGATTTATCTATGGAGAGGGTTTTGCCTGATCAAAGGGTGATGCTTGTTGGTGCCATCTGTTGGACCATATGGAAGTACAGAGCTTTGGTTTTTGTTGTGTTCGGTTTCAGTTTGTTGGTTATTGCCCAGTTTTAGATTCTTTCAATATTGTGTGAAATTTTGTTGGAGATGTCCAATTGATTTTTGGTTGTGGGAATAAGGAGAAAAATGTTATCTGTATAGGACATTATGCTTTTGTTTTCAAATCTGATGTATGCAAGAGAGCTCATGAAAAGGTTGAATAGGATGGGGGAGAGTGGGAAACCTTGTGGTACACCACAGAAGGCTTTCCGGGGGTTGAAGGTCTCTCCATTCATATTGACGATATATTCTCTGTTTTGTTGGAAATCTGAGAACCATTTTAGCACTGTGTCTGTTATGCCTATTTCTGACAGTTTCGTTAGTAGTAAGTGGTGGTCCACTGAATCAAAGGCTTCAGAAATGTCAAATTGGAGGAGTATTGCTTGGCATCCTGTGGTGAGCATTTGTTTGTTTTTTTTGTGATTAAGGTGAGGAAGAGGAGCTCTGTGCTGTGTTGTTGACGGAATCTGAATTGGGATGGGTGGAGGCATGAGTGTTGCTCCATGTAAGTTGTAAGTTGTTTGCTCATGTGGATCTCAATGATTTTTGTTAGAATGGGCATGCCAGCAATGGGTCTGTAGTTTGAAGCTGAAGAGAGATCTGCCTTTGGTGATTTTGGTATCTGGGTGAGTGCTATTTTCCCCATTTTTTCTGGCAGGTAGCCTTGGTTTAGGGAGTTATTGAGTAGATTGGTGATCCAGATGATGATTTGTTCAGGAGTGGTAGTGAGTAGATAAGAGGGGCAGTTGTCTAGGGGGCTGCAGCATGCGGATCGTTTGGATAGAAGTTTTTTTGTGTCAGGGATGGTCAAGTTGGAGAATGAAGTCCAGATTTGGTCTGCTTTGGTGGGTTCAGGGCTGGTGATCTGAATCAAGTTTTGGATCCTTCTCTAGATAGGTCCTCCCCAGGGCAGCAGCCTTCTCTACCTCATAGGGGTGTTCTGTATTTGTGCTCAACTTTAGATTTAATTGACCCTTGGAGATTACTACACCCAACAGAAAGAGACTACACTTATCTTTCATGTTCTCATTCAACATGGTCTCATATAGATTATATTCTAGTGTTTCAAATATTGTTCCCTAGAGTTTCTTCTTCAGTTATTGGTCCACAGGCAATTTCAGATCATTCTCTGATATTTATATATATATATATGGAAGTAGGAAATCAAAGTGGAAGAGGTTGGTGATTTCCTGCATATTTATATGAAGATTCCCATTTTCAACAGAATCTTGTGGAACGGTGGGCAGATTATGCTCATTTTAATCAAGAACATACTACAAATCCGGTTTTATACTAGGAAGCCTCTAAAGCGGTAATTTGCACTCTATCCCAGTTTATAACAGGGACAATTAATGATGTTGTTTAGACATGTATATATTATATGTGACAATCATAGGGAAACAAGATTTTATGTATGCGATATGGAAACAAAGATTCAAAATATCTCTCCAAAACAAAAGCACCACACAAGCCAAGAAAGCTAGCTTATTACTTAAGCGAAAGAAAAGCCTCAGACAAATGGAGAGGTGTACCCACACTCTTCCACCCAAGCATCATTGGCAAAAAACTTTCGCACAAGTTTAAAGTTAGCAGGTGGGAGCAAAAAATAGCCGAGAATGATTAATGGTAAAAACCACTGAACACAAACAGGCCAGGCCGACAATCGTTTCGTGGCCGGTAACCACTGCTTCAGGGCCTTAGCGCCAAATCCAGGCTATCCTATAACACAAAACCCAAACCCAAAGGGGAAATGAAATTGCTCGTCTGCTGAAAGTTGAAAAGAGCAAAAGCTCATTCAACTACTTACAGTACGCAGATCCTAACTGCTGCTTTCAACCACAACTTTCAAAGCACTGTTGTGGGGCTTATAACCATGTCAGGAGAAAGATCACGTGACAGGTCAGCTAAACACGAACCAGCCAATCCGGGCAGACCATGTCAGCTCATTCACAAAACAGAATGATTGAAATCACATGAGCTGAAAACAGCTGATACACAAAGAAGGCATACTAGAGAAATACTGCAGACAAGATAAAACTAAAATGATGACATTTATACATGGATTTTACCATTAATCATTCTCGGCTATTTTTTGCTCCCACCTGCTAACTTTAAACTTGTGCAAAAGTTTTTTGTCTATGATGCTTGGGTGGAAGCGTGTGGGTACACTTCTCCGTTTGTCTGAGGCTTTTCTTTCGCTTAAGTAATAAGCTAGCTTTCTTGGCTTGTGTGGTGCTTTTGTTTTGGAGTGATATTTTGAATCTTTGTACTATACTTCCCTCCATTCCTCCCTGTTTTTTGTGGTTGTGATATGGAAACCGCATAGTTGTATGTGGTATATAAATTTTTAATAAATAGGGGACATGTCATTGCATATTTATAAAGAACCTGGAAATTGGTACGATGAATGAGGTGATTAAATTTGCAGACAATATGAAGTTATTCAGACTAGTGAAGACGCAGGAGGATTGCGAAGACCTGCAATGTGACATAAAAACGCTCGAGAAATGGGTCGTGACATGGCAAATGAGGTTTAACATGGATAACTGTAAGGTGATGCATGTCGGTAACAAAAATCATATACATGAATACAGGATGTCCAGTGCAGTACTTGGAGAGACCCCCCAGGAAAGAGACTTGGGAGTACTGGTCGACAAGTCAATGAAGCCGCCCTTACAATGTGCGGCAGTGGCGAAAAGGACAAACAGAATGCTTGGAATGATTAAGAAGGGGATCACGAACAGATAGGAGCAGGTTATCATGCCACTGTACTGGGCCATGGTATGCTCCCACCTGGAATACTGTGTCCAGCACTGGTTGCCGTACATGAAGAACACAGTACTACTCAAAAGGGTCCAGAGAAAAGTGACTAAAATGGTTAAAGAAACTGGGCCTCTTCTCCCTTGAAAAGAGGAGATTGAGAGGGGACATGATTGAAACATTCAAGATAATGAAGGGAATAGACTTAGTAGATAAAGACAGGTTATTCATCCTCTCCAAGGTATAGAACGAGAGGGCACTCTCTAAAGTTAAAAGGGGATAGATTCCGTACAAACATAAGGAAGTTGTTCTTCATCTAGAGAGTGGTAGAAAACTGGAATGCTCTTCCGGAGACTGTTATAGGGGAAAACATCCTCCAGGGATTCAAGACAAAGTTAGACAAGTTCCTGCGGAACCAGAACGTACGCAGGTAAGGCTAGTCTCAGTTAGGTCACTGGTCTTTGACCTAAGGGCCGCCGCGTGAGCAGACTGCTGGGCATGATGGACCACAGGTCTGACCCAGCAGCGGCAATTCTTATGTTCTTATGTATCTGCAAGAAATCGAAGAATTGCATAAAAAATTATCTCTCTAGAACACCAATTCCAAAATGCTAAGAAGACTTATTTATGTCATCCTACAATAGCACATAAAGAAGGAATGTTGACAGCACAAGTAGCTTTGAACACTCTGAAACATGAAAGGGCCAAACGTAGTACTATTTATAGGAAATTTCATTTTTTCCATTTTGGAAATCACCCTGGCATGGAATGGGTCAAGATTAGTTCACAACATTTGTCTTTCAGATGGGACTATCCTATATAATAAAGAGCTAGCCGCGCATGCGCACTCCTATTTGCATGTTCTGTGCGGTGTAGGTCTGTGGCCGCAGGAGTGCGCATGCGCGAGTCCCCAGGCTTGGCCGCGGCTTGAAGCGTATGCGCCAGTTAGCTGCATCGGGCGACAGGAGCGGCTCTGGCAGCGGATGGCGGGAGGAGGGCTCATGGTCCTGCCGCCGCTGCCGCTCCTGTTCACAGCAGCCTGCACGTCGCCGACTCCCCCCTCCCGCAACAACCGCTACCGCTCCTGTTCTTCCCCTCCCTCCAGTCATTGCTGCCATTCCTATTTAAAACGGCCTGCTGAGGTTCGCGGCCGGCTGTAGCGAACCTCGCAGGCCACTCTCCACGTGGTAGGACGTTCCCTCTGACGCGATCGCGTCAGAGGAAACATGCTACTGAGGTGAACAGCGGCCTGCGAGGTTCGCTACAGCCGGCCGTGAACCTCAGCAGGCCGTTTTAAATAGGAATGGCAGCGGTGACTGGAGGGAGGGGAAGAACGGGAGGGGAAGAGGAAAAAGAAGGGCCATGGAGCAGGCCGGAAAGGGGGCTATTCTGGTGGGAGGGTTGTGCTGAGTGCAGATAGCGGAGAGTTGGGCCAACCTCTCCTTCCTTACCGACGCCAAAGAAGCTGCAGTCCCCGCTCCCTGTCGCGCTCTGAGCACTCACGATTGGCTGAAGGGTGTCGTGCCAGTGCTGCAGGTACAGGGGGATGCTTTTGTTGGAGAGGTGTGCTGGTGGGTAGACAGCTTTGCTCGGGGGGGGAGGGGGAAGACACAAGGGGGTCAGGGAGAGGGAAAGGGGGCTGTTTTGGGGGAAGGGGTATGCTGGAAGCAGACAGCTTAGCTCTGGGGGGGCGGGGGAATGACACAAGGACACAGACACAAAGAATGACACACAGGGGGCCATTGAGATAGACAGAAAGGAAGACATTCAGGCAGCATCCAAGGAGAGACAGCTAGTGTCCAAGGAGACAAAAACAAATAAACATAGACAGACAGACAGCGGCCAAGGGGAAAGAGAGAAAGAAAGAAAGACACACACACACATCTATTCTAGCACCCGTTAATGTAACGGGCTTAAAGACTAGTTACTAATAATACTGAAAAGATCTCTCAAGCTTTTTGTGAATATTTTTTGTGTCTTTATACTGTAGACTAGTCTTATAGCCCGTTACATTAACGGGTGCTAGAATATATGTGTGTGTGTCTGTCTTTATTTCTTTCTCTCTCTCTCCTTAGCCGCTTTCTTTCTTTCTGTCTTTCTTTTTCCTTGGCTGTCCATCACCACCCCTTGCCTGCTCCCCCTGTCCATTCTCCCTTCCTTTTACCTACCCTGTGTCTACCACCACCCCTTCACTGCTCTCCTTTTTATGCAGCAGCAGCCCTTCTCCCTTTGTTTTCCCTGTCCAGCAGCACCTCTTTCCTTCTCCCCCTGTCCAACATTAGGCCTCCGTTCCTTTTTCTTCAGCCCCCCTGTCCATCAGCACCTCTTTCCTTCTTCCCCTGTCCAGCAGTAGGCGACCCTTCCTTTTTCTCCCCCCCACTCCTTCTTATCCCTATGATACACTTACCTTGCTCTGCCCCTGATCAGAGGTTCCCGACAGCCGCCCAGTTGCACCCATTGGAAAAGTTCCCTCTGCCGCATCCCGTACCCCTCCTGACGCGACTCCCGCTGTCTTTCTTTCTGTCTGTCTCTGTCCCTGGTCCCCTTTGTCTTTCTGTGTATCTCCCTGCCTCTGTGTCTTTCTTCTTTTCTTTCTATCTCCCTTCCTCTCTCTGTCTGTCTGTCCGAAGCAGCATTCCCTCCCCCTCCATTTCCCTCCCCCCACACCAGTTCCCTGTGCACCTGCCCCTGTGTCTTTCTTCTTTTCTGTCTGTCTCCCTTCCTCTCTCTGTCTGTCTGTCCAAAGCAGCATTCCCTCCCGCCACACCAGTTCCCTGTGCACCTGCCCCTGTGTCTTTCTTCTTTTCTTTCTGTCTCCCTTCCTCTCTCTGTCTGTCTGTCCAAAGCAGCATTCCCTCCCCCTCCATTTCACTCCCCCCACACCAGTTCCCTGTGCAGCAGCATTAGCGTTTCCTCTATCCCCCTTTCCCTTCCCGTGGTCCCGACTACAAACGCGGTCCCGAGTCCTTTGCCGCCCCCCCTTCCCTTCTCGCGGGCCCGACTACACATGGCGATTCAAGCAGCGTGTGCAGCAGTCTTCACACGCTGCTTCGGGTCCTTCTACTGGCCTGATTTACTCTGGCATGTCCCTGATGACATCATCAGAGACGCGGCAGAGCAAATCAGGGCAGTAGAAGGACCCGAAGCAGCGTGTGAAGACTGCTGCATACGCTGCTTGAATCGCCGGGTAGGTAGTCGGGCCCGCGGGAAGGGAAGGGGGGGCGGCAAAGGACTCGGGTCAGTTTAAGAGCCGGGGCGGAAAGTTGCTGGGCTCCTCGGTGGGGGCGCTGAGCGGCAGTGATCCCTCTCCTCCGAGACACCCACCCCCGCCCGCCCGTTCGCTCGCCCGCCCACCCACCCACCCGCTGGCCCGCTGGAGGAACAGAGATTGGCGTCTGGCTGCGGTCCCGGCTTGTGGAGGCATCGGCGGCTGGTGACGTAAGCGCGCATGCGCATTCCTACCTAAGGTGCCCTACAACTCACGGAAAACGGACGCACGCAGATGGTAGTGCGCATGCGCGGCCTAGCATTTTATTATATTAGATTCCTCTTCTCAATTTTCATTGGTAAAGGCATATTTAGAGGATGCTGGATTACAATGCTTAATCCCTCATATGTTAGAATCTTTAAATAAACCTTTAAGGGAATGGAAATACAACAGACTATTAAGTCTTTTTCTACATGCAAGATATCTGGATCTGATGGGTTTACTGCTGAATATTATAAAATGTTAATTTATCATTTACCCTAGCCAATGGTGCATTATTTTAATACATGTGTAGAAGATGGTTCCTTCCCTTTAGGTTCTACAGATGCATTAATCACTTTAATACTAAAACCGGTGAAGGATCCTCAAAATATAGACTCTTATTGCCCTATATCCCTGCTTAATGTAGATTTAAAAATCTTTGCAAGAGTTTTAGCAGATAGATTAGCAGATTATTTACCTCAATTAATTGGGGCTGAGCAGGTTGGATTTGTTAGAGGTAGACAGTCAGTAATACATGGACGTAAAGTTTTGATGGCATTAGTGACTGGTCAGACGTCTGGACTTCCTGGATTGTTGGCTAGCTTGGATGCACAAAAGGCTTTTGATTCAGTGGAATGGTCTTTTCTTTTTCCAATATTATCCTATATGGGTTTTTCAGGATAGGTTTTAGAAAGTTTACAAACTCTATATACCGATCCCCGAGCATTTATACTGGTTATTAGAACCTACTCTTCTTCATTTGAAATTTCAAGAGGAACTCGACAGGGATGTCCCCTTTCCCCGTTATTATTTATTCTTTATTTAGAACCATTATTACATACTTTGAAAACAGATGTTCACATTAAAGATCTTCGAATTAAATGTCAAGAATTAAAAGTATTGGCTTTTGCGGATGATCTTATGCTGATTTTGACAGATCCAGAGAGTTCCTTATCACATTTAATTGATGCATTGGATTAATATGGGTTTCATTCTGGATTTAAATTGAACTATCAAAAATCTGTAGCTTTACCATTTCAATCCAAGTTACCAACAAAATGAACTGGCCTATTCTGAGAAGATAATATATTTGGGAATTACAATACCGCAAGATATTTATCAACTTCATGAGATAAATAAACAGCCTTTATTAGCAAAGACAAAATCGCATTTTTTGGTATGGAGACAAATTCCTATATCTTTAAGGGGCACATTGCGCTATATAATATGATGATCTTGCCTGGATGGCTGTATATTTATCAAATGTTACCTTTATTTCTTTCTAAGAAAGTTGAATATCAATTAGATAAAATGATTAGAGGATTTCTTTGGCAAGAAAATCAATCTCGTCTTCCCTTATGTAAAATGAGTTTACCAGTTGAAAAGGAAAGTCTGGGATTGTTGTCTTTAAAGAGATTTGTAGAATCTTGTCACATGAGACGTATTCATGATTGATTCCTCTCTACATCTAATTTTTCTTGGACTCAAGTAGAGCTTCAATTTTGGAAATCTTATCATTTTAGTTATCTTCTACATGCTCTTACATTAAAGACTGCTGTTCTGGGCAATCCTTGTTATTTTCTGATTGCATCTCTGAGATCCACATGGAGATAGATTTGTATTCAGATGAAATTGAAATCTCAAGTTACACCTTGGTTGACTATTAATGGTAAGGTTTTTTTTCCACCGGGTATGAATGCGGCAGGATTTTTGAAAGAAAGAAAAGAAAATATTATACTTTTATATCAAATTTTAACTGATTAAGATACATTACCTGTGAACAATCAGTTGCGTGTTGATTATGGTTGGAAAAATTTAGATATTTTTTCTTATTCACAACTCAAACAATATGTATCTTCTTTGTCTGCTTCGTCTCTATTAGCAAGTATGTTTGAAAAATTATCAGAGGCATATTAGTTAGATGCCCAACATATAGTTCCTTTAAAATATTTTCATCGTTCAATGCTAGAGCATTCTCCATTATTAGATTTTTCTAAAGTGGCTTAGGCTTGGAATGATGAATTACAAATTAATTTGAATGGAAGGCTTAAGAACAATAAATCCCCGGGTCTGAATGGCATCCATCCGAGGGTCATCAAGGAACTGAAATGGACTATAGCTAAACTGCTTCAACTGATAGCCAATCTGTCGATCATCTGGAAAGATTCCAGACGACTGGAAGGTGGCAAATTTTATGCCAATCTTCAAAAAAGGTTCGAGGGGAGATCCAGGAAACTACAGACCAGTGAGTCTGACCTCGGTACTGGGAAAGATGGTAGAGGTGCTGATAAAGGACTGCATCATTGATCACCTTGACGGACACGGTTTAATGAGGACCAGCTAGCATGGTTTCAGCAAAGGCAGATCTTGCCTGACGAACTTGCTGCACTTCTTCAAGGGAGTAAACAGACGGATAGACAAGGGCGACCCAGTCAACATTGTATATCTGGATTTTCAGAAGGCGTTTGACAAGTTTCCACATGAATGACTACTTCGTAAAATTGCAAGCCATGAAATCGAGGGTGAAATACTCACGTGGATTAAAAATTGGCTAGAGCATAGGAAACAGAGAGTGGGGGTAAATGGACAATACTCGGACTGGAAGAATGTCACCAGCAGGGTGCCGCAGGGCTCAGTGCTTGGACCCGTAATCTTCAACATCTTTATAAACAATCTGGATATTGGTATGATGAGTGAGGTGATTAAATTTGCGGATGATATGAAGTTATTCAGAGTAGTGAAGACATAGGGGGATTGCTAAGATCTACAAAGTGACATAATCAAGCTCGAGAAATGGGTATCGATATGGCAAATGAGGTTCAATGTGGATAAGTGCAAAGTGATGCATGTCAGTAACAAAAATCTCATGCACGAATACAGGATGTCCGGGGCGGTACTTGGAGAGACCTCCCAGGAAAGAGACGTGGGAGTTCTGATCGACAAGTCGATGAAGCCATCTGCACAATGTGCTGCGGCAGCAAAAAGGGCAAACAGAATGCTAGGAATGATAAAGAAGGGGATCACAAACAGATTGGAGAAGTTTATCATGCTGCTGTACCGGGCATGGTGCACCCTCACCTGGAGTACTGCGTCCAGCACTGGTTGCCGTATGTGAAGAAGGACACGGTACTACTTGAAAGGGTCCAGAGAAGAGCGACCAAAATGGTAAGGGGCTAGAGCAGTTGCCGTACAGTGAAAGATTGGAGAAACTGAGCCTCTTCTCCCTTGAAAAGAGGAGACTGAGAGGAGACATGATCAAAACATTCAAAATACTGAAGGGAATAGACTTCGTAGATAAGACAGACTTTTCACATTCTCCAAGGTAGGGAGAACGAGAGGGCACTCTCTTAAGTTTAAAGGGGATAGATTCTGTACAAACGTAAGGAAGTTCTTCTTCACCCAGAGAGTGGTGGAGAGCTGGACCACTCTTCCGGAGTCTTTTATAGGGGAAAACACCCTCCAGGGTTTCAAGACTAAGCTGGACAAGTTCCTGCTAAACTGGGACGTATGCAGGTGAGGCTGGACTCATTTAGAGCACTGGTCTTTGACCTGGGGGCTGCCATATGAGCAGACTGCTGGGCAGGATGGACCATTGGTCTGACCCAGCAGCAGCAATTCTTATGTTCTTTGAAGTTATTATATGGACTTCTGCCTTACCTTTCTTACTTTGAGAATGGGTATAAATTTCTCTGTAGATTATACATAGCACCCTGGTGTGCATTTAGAGCAACAATTATTTCTGAAGGTTCTTGTAAGAAATGTGGACATCAAAAAGCAACACTATCTCATATGTTTTGGGAATGTCCATTAGATAAACAATTCTGGGTAATTATATTTTCAAAGGTTAGCAACCTAAAGGTTATAAAGATTTTTTGAAAAGGGTGATTTTATCTGGTTTGAAGGTTATTCTTTCATTTTGGATAAGGTCTCAAAATCCAAAATATGGACATTGGCGTACTCAAATGATTAATTTGCTAATAATGGAAAATATGTGTATTTCTGATTAGGACACAAAACAAGGAAGAAATTTACTTAATATTTGGCAACCATTTTAAAATATTTTAACCCCTACAGTATGTAGTCGTATTTTATTAGAAAAATTTTAAATATATATATTTTTTTAATAGTCCTGGGATATGGGGGGATAGGGAGGGATAAAGGTGGGAAATGTTAGATTAATATAATTATTTATTATTGGATGTTAACATTTGATTATACAGTATATTTATAATTTTGAAATTATATAGTTATATTTTATCATATGGTAATTAATTATTGTATTTTATATTTATTTAATAAAAATGATAGTAAAATAATGTTATAACAATCAATCTTAAAATATTTAAATTGCAATACAAAAGAATTGCAATTGATGTGTTTTGTATTGTGATTTTAATGTTTTCAGATTGATTCTTATAATATTACTAGTGTTTAAGCTTGTTACATTAACGGGTGCTAGAGTAGATGTCTGTCTGGGGTTTTTTCTTTGTCACTCTCTCTCTCCTTGAATGCTGCCTGTCTGTCATTTTTTCTGTCTGTGTCTCTCCCTATGTCCTTAGTGCCCTCAGTGCCTCCTTCATATGTCCTTATTGCCCCTTCCTGTCCTTAGTGCCCTCAGTGCCTCCTATGTCCTTAGTGCCCTCAGTGCCCCTTTCTATGTCCTTAGTGTTCCTTCCTATGTCCTTAGTGTCCCTAGTGCCTCCTTCCCATGTCCCTAGAACCCCTTCCTACATCCTTAGTGTCCCCAGTGCCTCCTTCCCATGTCCTTAGTGCCCCCAGTGCCTCCTTCCTGTGTCCTTAGTGCCCCAGTGCCTGCGTAGTGTCCTTAGTGCCGCAGTGCCTGTGTCCTGTGTCCTTAGTGCCCCCAGTGCCTCCTTCCCATGTCCTTAGTGCCCCCAGTGCCTCTGTCCTGCTTAGTGCCCCTTTCTATGTCCTTAGAGCCCCCAGTGCCTCCTTCCTATGTCATCACTATCTTCTAGACTTTGCCCCACCCCCCCATGCCAGCCAGCCAGCCTCCCTCCCATCCCCCTGAGCAGCATGTTTCCATTTAACCCCCCACCTCCGAAGCCAGCCTGTCTCCCTCCCATTCCACTAAGCAGCATGTTTCCATTTAACCCCCCACCTCCGAAGCCAGCTTGTCTCCCTCCCATTCCACTAAGCAGCATGTTTCCATTTAACCCCTCCAGCCCCCATAGCCAGCCTGCCTGCCTGCCTCCCTCCCATTCCACTGAGCAGCATGTTTCCATTTACCCCCCCCCCCCCGCCACTACCGCCACCGTGCAGCCGACCCCACCGCTAGACACCCGACAAACCTCCCGGCTCCAGCAGTGTCCGAGACACAGTAAACACGCTGCTTTGCGGCCTTCTACTGCCCTAATTTCCTCTGCCGTGTCTCTGATGATGTCATCAGGGACACGGTAGAGGAACTCAGGCCAGTAGAAGGACGCAAAGCAGCGTGTTTATGTGCCTCGGACGCTGCTGGAGCCGGGAGGTTTGTGTTCGTCTCGCGGTGGGAGGTTTGGTTGGGAGGGTCAACGGGGGTTTCGGGTGTACTGGGTAAGGTTAGCGCCGGGGGGGGGGGAGGGGGGGAGTAGCAGCATGTTACCTGCCGGCAGTCATATTTCCTAGAATAGAACCCTAAGCGTGCATGCGTACTTTTACCTGCCACAGACATACAGATCAGGGAACATGCAGGTAAGAGTGCACATGCGCGCTTAGCATTTTATTATAATAGATTGTTAACAATTAAGAGGCTCTTTTTACAAAACGGTGTTACTGATTAGCAGCATGCTGAATGCAAGGCATCCCATTCAATTTTGAAGGGCCTCTTAACATCCAGCACATACTGATTTTTTAATGTATGTATGATGCAGGCAATTTGCAGAAACATGAATTGTATTCTGATTCCTCCTGCTTGCTAACTGAGAATATGCAAATCAACTTATTAGCAATATCATACTTGTGATTACACACTTTGGGCTCCTTTTACTAAGCTGCGATAGCGTTTTTAGCGTGCGCTGAATTGCTGTGCCTGTTAAACCCACGCTACACGGCTAGAACTAACACCAGCTCAATGCTGGTGGCAATTCAGCGCATGCTAAAACCGCTATCGCAGCTTAGTAAAAGGAGCCCTGTATTATAACAATTAATTGCACAAACCCATTGAAATATTATTTAAATGAGTTGGTCCTGTGAGAAACTTTTGTGTGGTACTTAGTAAATGCAGTTACTGATTTTTAGTGGCATAATCCAGATAGAACCGAGGTTGTCCAGATATGGGCAGTGCCTAAAAATACCTGTATAATGGCAAAAATCAGTGTTGGTATCCAGATAACTAAGATAACCTAATATCCTAAGATATCCAGAAAGCTGTCTGGATAACAACACTGAATATTGCCATTATTTGAGCAAAGACATACCTCAATATTCAGCACTGATACCTGGACAGTAGTCTGCACTGAATATCCAGCTATGTGTTCAAATGCTGTGGAAAGAGTTTTTAAAAAAATGCTGACCCTGGAGTTTAAATATTGAACCAAATGTTAATACAATCTTAATCTATGAAAGCTGTATTTTGCTTTACATGTTGATAGAAATAAATGTAAAGTTAACTTTTTATATGATTATACTTTTCAGCTTACATTGCCTTTTGCATGGAAGTACAGTGAATGCCTTGATTTATTGATAAAAAATGGATACTACAAATCCGTATCATTATTTATTTTGACAAAGTACCTGGAGTCGTTTGGTAAAAATTAATCTCTATACCTATTTCTGCTATTACTCATAGAAGATTATGATCTGGCCAGTCTGCTCAGATACAGAGGAGCTCAGCAGATATAAGAAGTCACTATGTGTTTCTGTATGCATATTAACTATATGGGAAAAACTGTTTAATAATTTTCCACTGTTAGTTATTTACAAATTAAAAGGACAGGGATATTGCATATTTTTCTCCATCCTGATGGAGGGTTAATATTTCTGTGTTAGCCTTTCAGAGGAATGGTATTAAGAGGGCAATTCTATAATGGATGGCCTATTCTATAAAGGAAACTAGATGCTTGCTTTCCATTATAGAATTCTAATGAATCGGGCAAAAATGTATGTGGTTAGGAGCCAGCACTTATGCCAGCCTTCAAGCTGGTGTTAATGCTCATGATTAGTTGCTGGAGGTATACACATAACTTATAGTAGTCTGCCCATGTGAATGCCCATCTGTAAAGATATACACATATTTAAAGAATAGATGTACCAAAAAACAGGTGGTTCTAAACTCTAGTTACAGCTCAATGAACTATCAATTCATCACACAATAAAGATAGTTCCCACTAAATCAATTTTTATGTGGACCATCGGATGGGGAGTAATTAGATATAGGAAGTACTTACGGTATATTCACACACTTCCTCTTCAGTCCTTTTTTTACCAGTAAATTATGCCAATTCATCATTCACCATTCAATGTAGTATTCCATATTCATTATTCAATATTCCATATCTGTTATAGTTGCCTCTTATTCTCCAATATAATTTAAGTAAAAAAGTCAATACAGTACTTATCTTCATACTGTAGTATAGAAAAAAGCCTCCAACTCAGTGCTATGTTTCATGATAGCTGTGTCAGGGAAGCATTCTAAGGTTATTTTATGCATCTATCGCGAAATATAGCACTGTGTCAGAGGTTTGTTTCCGTACTGCAGTATGAAGATAAGTATTGACTTTTTTACTTGAATTATATTGGAGAATAAGAAACAACTATAACAGATATGGAATATTGAATAATGAATATGAAACACTGTACATTGAATGGTGAAAAATACATTTGTTTCCAGTGCAATAGGTGAGACATTCTAGACATGTGGGTTATCTCTCAGTGACCGCATGCCATATGCAGAAACAATCCACTCCAGATTGTTTCTGTGACTTTTCTCTACTTCATTGGGAGCTCTAGCACCATCTGCAGTTTTTCCCTTCTGCACACGTGCTTGAAGGAGTGTTTCTGTTCTGCTCTCCATTTTTTCTTTATTCGGTGCTTTTGTCCCCTTTTCGGGATTTCTTTGTGCTCTGCCTGCATAGATAACACACAGAATTAGATCTGCAGGCTGGAGGTACCTGTTAGCCAGCCTATTGTTTCTTAGGAGCTCAGGGCTGTCCCAGCTTCTTTCTCTCCTACTGCTGCATGAGGGTTCAAGTGCAGGCTGTTTGGTATACCTAGGAGACTCAGCGGTGTGTCACAGGATGCCGGCTACAGTTTTTTCACCTCCTCCCTTTCCTGAGCGCGTCCGCCAGTCTGTTGGGGTGGAGGTATGGTCGGACACCGTGTCTGACTGGCAGCCTGAAGATCAACATTGCAGAGGCATTCCCAGTATGAGGCAGTGATTCTTTGATCCAGCTATTGTAAGAGAGCTGAGGCAGGCTGCAGCACATTTCCAACACAGGTCACAATGAGGTGAATCGGAGGTGGGAGGGTTGTCTGAATTTCAATGTTTTCAACATGTCTACTTGACCCTCTGTGTTCCCCGACCTCTAAAATCCTACAATCACAGTTTTTAGACTTTGCTGGATATTAAAAATATCGCAATTTTGGCATGAATTTCTTAGTGGCGGCCATTTTGAATTTTTTTTGCAATCTTTTTTTTTTTCAAAACCTTCCTGCTCTTCTAAATCAGCAAAATTTGCCTCAAATCTTGTTGGGATGGTCCTTGGGCTCTCCTACTGTGGATACTTGCCAGGACTGCAAACATTTAGTGCCTCAGGAGTGTCCTTATACCACATGCTGCATGGTGTGGCAGCACAAAGCTAAACCTCTCCCCTGACTAAGCAGGTGTTGAAATGCTCGGCTAGCACTTAGGGCGGCCCTTATTTTGGGGACATAGCATGGCTGAAAATTCCATGCGCAGGGCTGAGGACCTTCCGCAGCCCAAAGTGAAGTCATCACAGGCTGACTCTGTGCCTCAGAGTCCAGAGGCCTTCGCAGAATTTAGGAAACATTTGTGGAATACATTTCAGAATAGCCGTACTTCCCCTGTGCAATCCCGCTCCATCTCAGACTTGACTCTCAGTGGTTTTGCCTCTTTAGGCACATCCTCTTCTCAGTTTGCTGCTGTTCCTGAGTTAACTGACCCTGATCTAGAAAATGCTGATGCTGATAATCAGCTTGCGGACCCCTTGTTTCTGAGGACGCTGTCCCTATGGCGGGGGACTCGGAACAATATGCTGGACCTTCAGATCCTTCTCTAGTTTTAGAACCTGGGGACAATAACCACGGTTCTGTGTTTAAGTTTGCTGCTTTGCCTGATCTCGTTTCGGTGACTGCAGGATGAATTTAATCACTCAGTCAGCTCCTTCTATGTTCTCCTCTCTCCTTTGTGGAGTGAGAGCTCAATCTTCCACCTTTCCCTGGCATCCTGATATGAGTATTCTGATCTCGGAGCAATTGGACTCTCTGGAAAGGCACTCTCAAGGTGGCGAGGGCTATGTCCTGTTTCTACTCTATGCAGAAGGAGTGCCTGCAGCTTCTTGGTCCGCCTAAAGTGGACTCTTTGGTTGTGCAGTGAGGGTGGTGTGGTGCTCAAGGACATGCAGGACTGCCATGTGGATGTGGTTCTCAGGAGACTTTTTGAGGCAGCGGATTTAGGAATCAAGGCTGGTTTGGCGGCATCATCACATGCACTTGCTTGTTCAGGCTGCGTACTCTGGAAAGTGAGGCTGTGGAGTCTCCTCCTCAACTTATTTTGGCTGGAATAGATTATTTTGCTGATGCCATGTATGAACTTATGCAGTCCTAGGTAAGATGTTGGTGTATTCAATTTCTGCTCACTATATGCTCTGGATTAGACAGTGGGTTGGTGATTCCACTTTTAAAGTTACTCTTGCTAGGCTTCCCTTTAAGGGGCACTTGTTATTTGGCAAGAGCTTGGATGATCTCATGAATTCTGTGTTGGACTGTCACCCTAAGAATGTGCCCGATGCCAGACCCAGAACCTCTAGAGGTTTGGGACATTCTAATTTTCATGGCTCTACCCGTTCCCGCCATTATACAAACTCCATGTCTCAGAGATTTTCTGAGTTACATGTAGAGGCTCTCAGGCTCCAGGCAAAAGCAGCCTTCCACCTCCCATCTGGCTCCCTCTGCCAAAAAGGTACAATGCTAGGCCGAGAGAGGTCTCTCTGCATATCAGGAGCAGACTCTCAACATTCCTGCAGGCCTGGGTGTGCATCTCATCCAACCAGTGGTTTCTGGATGTTATTCAGTCCAGCTACAAGTTGAAATTTGCCTGGTCTCTAACAGATTGGTTTATGGACTCTCCCGCGAGACACCCAGACAAGGCGGTCAAAGTGCAGGTCACTGTTCAAAGATTGTTGGATATTCAGGCCTTTGAACCGGTGCCACCCAAACACTCGGGCTTGGGCAGATACTCTAATACTTTATCATGCCAAAGAAAGGCTCAGACGATTGGAGACCAATCCTAGATCTTATGCATGTCAATGTAGCACTCAAAGTCTCGTGCTTTTACATGGAAACAGTGCGGTCTGTCATAGCGGCACTGGTCCTTGCCTCTCTGGATCTTACAGAAGCTTGTTTACATATTTCCATTTATCAGGCACACAGGAAATTCATCTGGTTTTATGTTCTGGAAAATCATTACCAGTTTTCAGCTCTGCCTTTTGGCCTGGCTATGAAGCCTTGTACCTTCATCAAGGTAATGGCAGCTCGAGGAATATGGGGCTGCAGGTACCTTTGTACTTAGACAATTGGCTGATCAAAGCCCCTTCATTTGCCGAAGGTCAGCGCACGGTGAATTGGGTGATCCAGGTCCTGGAAGGCTGTGTTAGATTGTGAATTACAGGAAAAGCAATTTGACCCCGACGCAGTCCCTGGAATATCTAGGCATCTTGTTTGACACAGCAGATGGCCGGGTTTATCTTCCAGAGGTACGCAGACAGAAGCTTTACTCTCAAGATTTCTTGTCTTCTGGACAATCTCCAGGCCCTGGGGTCCATGGCAGCCTCCATAGATGTGGTTCCTTGGGCAAGGGCGCTTATGCGTCTTCTGCAGCACGCATTGCTCTCTCGCTGGGCTCCACAAACAGAAACGCTGTACAGTGCTCTTTCTTGGACTATGGAGGCCCAGGCTAGCATGAATTGGTGGCTCTTTCTACAGTCCCTCTCCAGGGGCATGCTGCTGTGGATTGGGTCTTGGGTGGTCATGATGCCAGATGCCAGTCCCCCCGGCTGGGGAGCCCATTGCAACAGTCATCCCATTCAGGGGCACTGGACGCCCTCTCAAAAGAAATGGTCAATCAACCAATTGGAACTGCAGGCCATTCGCTTTGCTCTGGTGAAATTGCAGATGACTTTGGAAGGCAAAATGGTCAGAGTATGCTCCAAAAGTGCAACAGTGATGACGTGTCAATTGCCAGGGAAGAACCAAAGGTGTTTCTCTGGCTCAGGAAGCCCGCCTGCTCTTACTCTGAGCAGAGCATTATTTCCAGGCCCTTTCGGCAGCACATGTGGCGGGAGTCAATAATGTTCAGACTTCCTCAACAGACAAACCTTGATCCGGGTAAGTTGGCACTGTCCAAGCCATTGAGCGGTGCTGGAATCAGCCTCAATTTGACCTCATGGCATCAGCCAGGAACTCAAAAGCTGACCGATTCTTCAGTCGAACATCTGAGCCTGGAAGTAAAGGCCTAGATGTTCTAGTACAGCTGTGACCGCAGGGAATTCTACTGTATTTTTTCCTCCTTGGCCTTTGATAGGTCTGATCCTTCACTGGATTGCGACTCATCAGAGAAGGGTTATTCCAGAGGCTGCAGATTCGCCTCACAGACCATGGTACACAGATCTGATGCATCTTCGCATAGGTCGTGGCCTTCAGCTGCAGGCTCTTCCAGACCTTCTCTCTCAGGGTCCAGTCTGCATGGAGGATCCCGATCGCTTTGTTGTTATGGCATGGCTATTGAGCCCCAAGCATTAGAAGGCAAAGGATATTCTGATGTAGTCATTTCTACTCTTCTAAAATCTAAGAAGTCGAGTAATGTCTGTCTACGCTAAGGTGTGAAAGACTTTCCAACACTGGTGTAACCAGGAAAGTGTGGAGCCGTATTCTGCTCTAATTTCAGTGATGCTAGCCATTCTCCAGGTGGGCCTTGATAAAGGCCTCACTGTGGCTTCCCTTTGGGTCCAAGCTGCTGGGATCTCTTGCTTCAGAGCCCGAGACCATAGTCCTTCGCTTGCATCTCACCCTGTGGCCAGATTTCTGAAAGGTGCTCTTTGCATTAGACCTCCAATCAAACCACTGTTCCCTTTGTGGGACCTTAATTTGTTTTTGTTTGGCCTTACCAAAGCTCCATTTGAGCCTCTGAAGGATGTTTTTCTCTTGGACCTAACATTCAAGGCGTTTTTCTGGTCGCCATTATTTCAGCAAGCTGTGTTTCAGAACTCCAGGCTCTGTCTTGTAGAGAGCCTTTCTTGAGGATTTTGGAGATGGGGATCTTTCTCCATACAGTTCCTTCATTTCTGCCGCAGATGTCGGCATTTCATGTTAAGCAGGAAGTGTGTTTACCTGTTTTTCAGCCTACTGGTTCTAGGAAACAGGATCAAATTTTGAAGAAGTTGTATGTGAACAGAAGTCTTCTTTGTTATCTAGAGGTCAAAATGAGTTTCATCTCTGACCATCTGTTTGTGCTGACTCATTCTTCCAAGGAGGGTGCTCCCGCTTCCAAGGCCACTATTTCCAGATGGATCCATAAGGCTATTTTGTCAGCCTACATTCTCTGCAATAAAGTCTCTTGTTTCTGTTAAGGCTCATTCTACCAGGAGTCTGACCTCTTTATGGGCTGAGGCTAGGGCGATTGGTCCACTCTATACACATTTCCTAAATTTTACAGAGTGGATGTGACGGCGAGACAGGCCTTTGGGTCCTCGAGGGTTGGCACAGTCAGCATACCCGAGCTTTTTGGAACTGCTTTTGTACATCCATATCCAGAATGTTTTACTTATTGCACTGTAAAAAGAGATTATGTCCTTACCTTATATCTTTTTCAGTAAAGGTGAGATATTCTAGACTTCTGCCCTGTCCTTCCTGTGCCTGCCTACTGTGTCATTCTGTTTATGTTTCTCCAAGTTGATTCTTGAATGCCAGTCAGCCTATTGGGCTAAGAAGAATTTTGTATATATGTTCCTATTGCATACACTCCTGAGCTCCTTTGATACTTTTGTTCGCTGTTTGTTTTTGAGTTTTACCTGTTGCTTTTTTGAGCAGAGCAGTTGGTTCTTGAGACTATTCCCATAGGTTTCTCTACTTCAGGTCCTTTGTTGGAGCTCTTAGTGCTTGGATGCCAACTGCAGGTGATGCTAGACCATCCAGTGAAGTAGAAGAGTCACAGAAAAAATCTGGCCCGCGGCCATTGGGAAATAACCCACATCTAGAATGTCTCACCTATCTACTGGAAAAAATATTAGCAAGGTAAGGACATGATCTCTTTATACTTACCAGTTAAAAAAGGACTAATGAGGAAGTGTGGTATAGATATAAATAACATCCTATATCTTATTACTCACCATCTAATGGTCCATATAAAAATTGATTTAGTGGGAAATACAGTATTCTTCGCTTTTTTCAAAGCGGTGGTAGAGGTTTCTACCACGGGCTAGTGAAGTAAATGCTCTGATGCTCATAGGAATTCTATGAGCATCAGAGCATTTACCTTGCCAGCCTATGGTAGAAACCTTTACTGCAGCTCTGTAAAAGCCAGTGTATGTTTCTTTAATGCATATTTACAGAATGACACTCTAGTGGATTTTTGGCATTTGTGTGTAGATGTATATGATAGTATTCTAATTAGTTATACATTTGGCACATAAATGTTAACGGCTTTCTTTATAGAATTACCCTCCTAAGTGCTGCTTTAGTTTATAATGAATTGTTAAAGCTACATATTATTTCTGTATAATTTAGGATGACACTGAAATTTTTAAATAAAATGGAGCAAACCATTTATGTGTAAAGTTTTATAACCATGTTTTAGTATCAGCATTTTTCAATTTTCTCAGCAGAAATCAGGATGCTAAACAAGAATACTTCCATGAAAGCAGAACACTTTTATTAGGAAATATAATTCAAAACTTTACAAAAAATTGTAATGAAAAAAATCTTTTGTGATGAACAGGAACATTAATCATGACAAATAACTTCTTTGAGTTGGTTGTGCTGGTTGGAATAGGTTGAAGTGTAAACAGCAGGACAATTTTGACTGCCTTGCTAATGCAAATTCTTCATTTATATTTTCACACTAGCATTTTCAGGGGCCAATTTCAAAATTTCTTTGTAATTTGAGTATAAAGAACTGCACAAACACACCTGTCATTGTCCATCCTTTTATGAAAATGCAATAAAGACTGAACCATCCACATGACTGTTCTGCAAAAGCAGATTCAATTAATACAAGGCAGATGTATGCTGTTCATTATAAAATGGTAGAGAAATATCAAGTGTAGTGATTTGTCAGACAGTATTATGTGATCACATATAAATATTCTTCATTGCATAGGTAATATAGGCCACTGACCTATAGACGGCAGCTATAACAATATCTAATGACATCACAGTGAGCTCACTATTAAAAGATATAAGGGGTTGATATTTAAAGCTAGCTATTCGCATAGCAATACCTGATGCAATAAAAGGTATTCTGACCAATAAACTTGTTTTTTAATTTGAATTTCCATACCAGTTTTAACCATATCTGATCCATGTCAAAGAAAAGACTGTCTACGCTCATATAAATACATAATTTTGGTGAAGAGAACAAAGGATGTGACATAGCTACCATGAGTTATAGTAAAACATAGTCCAAAGAAAAGATGATGATCTAGGAATCAGAGAGCCACTCTACCCAAGCAGTCTGAATGTCTCCAAAGAAATAAAGTAAAACTAAACTGCAACTATAACTTCAATAGAGATGATATTCTAAATGATTTAACTGGGCAAGAGAGGCTCCTGCCCAATTATATTGCCTCTAAGGGGCTATCTGGGGATATTCAGTGGCACTTAAGTGGTTAGTGCCATTGAATATGTTCTCTAACCCACTTAAGCCGAAATGGCTATGTTGTGGATGGACACAAGAGCACAAAAAGTGAGGCGAACAGTCAGTAGCTATCCAATAAACATTTATTCAATTCCTGATAAAGTGTAAAAGTGACTCAACATGGCTGTGTTTCGGCAAAGCAGCCTGTGTCCGCATCAACAAAAGACTCATACAATATATGCTGCGGATCCTGCGCTACAAGTGCCATGGAGCTCCGCTCTGTTTTTCCACGCTCTATGCTTGCTTTTAAATTAGAGACCATGAATCCTACTCATAAAGTCTTTTGTTGACACCTGACAAAGGCTGTTTTGCTGAAACATGACCGTGTCAAGCCACTTCTACACTTTACCAAGAATTGAATAACATTTGTTGTCTATTGGAAAGCTACTGACTGTTCGCCTCACTTTTTGTGCTCTTGTGTCCATATTACCGTGAGGTTGAAATCTCCTCTCATTCTCTCTCCATTTTGTAGATGGTCCAGGATGGAGCTGGGGTGCAGTTGGCACTTATCTAAGAAATTTCTGATCCCTGCCAGCTGAATATTTGCCCCAATAAGTTTGTACTTAATTTTTTTTTTTTAACTCATTCCTTTCTGCATCTTCTATCTCCTCAGATATTTACATACATTCCTGCTTTGACATTAGAAACCAAGGGGCCCTTTTACTAAACCATGGTAAGCACTTAGCATATATTTCACCATGTGGCAACTGTTTCCAAGTTTATTTAAACTTTGATATACTCCAAAACACAGGGTATCAATTTGGTTTACATGTAATATGTATATAAGATAGTAGGAGAGGAAAGGAGAATGAAATGTAGAAAGCAGAGGAACTATAGTCATTGATAGGATAGGGATACATAGAGAAAGTGGTAAAAGTTTATTTCATGCCTTTTTGTGGAGGGTGCTGTCCTACCTATCCCCTAGGTGAAAGAAGTTAGGAAGTGAGAAATTCATAGTTCAAATGCATCTTTAAAGAAGAAGGTGTTAAGGGTGGAATTAAATCTATCTAGAGATGTCTCTGAGAGGTGAGTGCATTCCATAGGGAAGGGCCAGTGACTGAGAAGATGCTACTATGGGTGGAGTGGATTTGTGAGTAATCTGTCTGGCAGTTGGTATAACAAGTAAGTTTTGTTGTAAAGATCAGAGGGTCTGTGACGATAAGTAGGAGATTAGGAGTTGATCAAGATAGGGTGAGGATCACATTTGGAGGGTTTTAAATACCAGCAACAGGATCTTTTAGGTAATTCTGTTTGTTACTGGAAGCCAGTAAGCAAACTTTAGCAGTGGGGTAACATGATTGTATTTCTTTGCCCCAACTATTAGATTTATGGAAGTGTTCTGAATTTTTTGTAGTTGTTGTCTTCATATCTAATACCCTGATAAAGGGGGCATTCCAAGTCTAGTTGGCTAATTAAAAGAGAATGAAGCAGTATGTTAAGGATGGATGAATAAAGAAGTGATTTGAGTGAGCAAATTGTATGCAGTTTGAAGAAGCATCATTGGACAACCAAAGAGATTTGTGATTGAAATGGAAGCCTGCTGTCTAAAGCAACACCAAGTATTTTGTGTGTGGGGGTGATTAGAACAGAAGTATTGGATAAAAGAAGGGGCGTGGTCAGTGCTTGGTTGGCACTGTTTGACCGTAAGAGAGCCCTAAATTTTTTAGGGTTAAGGACCAGTTGATTATTATACAGCCAGGATGTTATTTTAAATTTAGATTGATGTCATGAATCTGAGTAGTACCTGAAGGATTGAATGAATGAAGAAGCTGTATATTGTTGGCATAGTCAAATGTTGAGAAACCTGTAGAATAAGCAAGGACAAGTAATGGCACCAGAATATATTGAACAGAATGGGGGCTAAGATTAAGTCTTGGAGGACTCTGCAGGGCATGGTGTAAGGTTCAGAATTCAGATGATTCATTTTGAAAGTGGATCTCATATTGTCGTGCATGGAGGTAGGATATGAACCATGCAAGAGCGGTTCCAGTGCCACCAATATTTTGGAAGCGTGTACGAAGAAGTATATAGTCAACCATGTCAAAAGCTGCAGTTAGATCAACTGAAATTAGAATAACCGACTGATGGTAGTCCATATAGAATAAGATTTTAGTGGTTAGACCAATTAAAGATGTTTCTGTGGAATGATGTTCCAGTTTGGTTTGGGTGAAGTGAATTTGTTTTGTTCAGAATGTCCATTATTAGTGAGGTAAGAGTACATTTCTCTGCAGTTTTTGCATAGAACGGCAAGTTGGAGATTGGGCAGTAATTGAAGCATTCTGTAGCGTAGAACTATTTGGGGAACTTTGCAGTATTTTCACAATTAGCAAATGGCAAACCATGCATTATATGTTTTTTTATATCAGGGAATGGCATGGGTGGTAAATAGTAGGAATTTGGCAGTTGATGTGCAATGCTTACCATATGCTAACAGCCAAAAAGGAAGTTAACACAGAACCACTTACCTACATAGGAGGTGCTAAGTGCTTCTGGGAGCAGGTAATGAACTTTAGTCTGAACTAACACACCCTGGCAATAGAAAAGAGTGCAAATGCCCCTAATAAGTGTTTTAAAAGATGCAACCATAATCCCTGCTATATCCCCTCTCACTCATTTCTTCTATCTTTTGCCAATCACTGAATTGTATGTAGCCTTGAACCTGGTTAGGCATAGCACGACTCACATATTGTAGATCAGATTAGATTTTAGAAAAGGGGTCCCCAAGTTTCAGTGTTATGGTACTGTTAGATTCAATTGCCTGTAACATATTAAAAATGTAACAGTGAAGTTCTGTTTATTAAACCAGATATAGCCAAAAAGTTTTCATTTAATTTATTAAATAGGAATCCAATAGGAATTGAGTATGGTGTTTAACACTGCAATATTTTTATAAAAAGAGGATAAAATGGATCTCTTCTTTTCATAAAAAGAAAGGTGCCATAATTTGTGACAGTGATGTAATTTAAATCAGGCACTCTAAGTTTTGATTGGTTTTGTCAAGTATCACAATGACATCACTAACATCATAATTAGAACTTCTAATCCTGGGGGTTTATAATAATAATAATTTATTCTTATACCGCCAGACCAAAAATGGTTCTAGGCAGTTAATAAATTGTACACCTGGGTTTTATTTTCAAGCTAATTAGTTGCTTTGAAAGAATACAAAAATGCATGTATAAGAGTGTTTTTGTGTCAGAAAAAGCACAGTTACTTACCGTAACAGGTGTTATCCAGGGACATCAGACAGCTATTCTCACATGCGGAAGCCTCGCAAGCAGACTTGCTTGTAGAAACTCAGAAGTTTCGAGACAGCCGCACCGCGCATGTGCGAGTGCCTTCCCGCCGAGCGCAGGGCGAGTCTCCTCAGTTCAGATAGCTAGCAGAGAAGCCAACCAGGAGAGGTGGGTGGGTTGTGAGAATAGCTGCCTGCTGTCCCTGGATAACACCAGTTACGGTAACTGTGCTTTATCCCAGGACAAGCAGGCAGCCTATTCTCACATATGGGTGACCTCCAAGCTAACCAGAATGGGATGGTGGAAGCGTTGGCAACTTAGGAGAATAAATTTTGTAATACTTTGGCCAAAATGGCCATCCTGTCTGGAGAAAACATCCAGACAATAGAGAGAAGTGAAAGTATGAACCGAGGACCAAGTGGCAGCTTTGCAAATCTCCTCAATAGGTGTAGATCTGAGGAAAGCTACTGAAGCTACCATTGCTCTGACTTTATAGGCTGTGACTCGACTCTGTAGTTGTAATCCAGCCTGGGATAACAGAAAGAACATAAGAACATAAGAGTTGCCTCCGCTGGGGCAGACCATAGGTCCATCTCGCCCAGCGGTCAGCACCCGCGGCGGCCCATCAGGCCTATTGCTTGAAACAGTGTTCCCAGACTAATTTATAACTTACCTCTACCTCTATTCTTTTCTGTACCCTTCTATCCCTTTTTCCTCCAAGTACCTATCCAAAGCTTCTTTGAAGCCCTGTAGCGTGTTCCTGCTTACTACATCTTCCGGCAGCGCATTCCATGTATCTACCACCCTCTGTGTGAAGAAGAACTTCCTGGCATTTGATCTAAATCTCTCCCCTTTCAATTTCTCTGAGTGCCCCCTTTTACTTGTGGTTTCCCTTAATTTGAAAAGTCTGTCCCTGTCTATTTTTTCTATACCCTTCATGATCTTGAAGGTTTCTATCATGTCTTCTCTAAGTCTCCGCTTTTCCAGGGAGAAAAGCCCCAACTTTTTCAGTCTGTCAGTATATGAGAGGTCCTCCATGCCCTTTATTAGTTTAGTTGCTCTTCTCTGGACTTTCTGAAGTACTGCCATGTCCTTCTTGAGGTGTGGCGACCAGTACTGAACACAGTACTCTAGGTGTGGTCGCACCATTGCACGATACAGTGGCAGGATGACTTCCTTCGTCCTGGTCGTGATACCCTTTTTAATGATACCCAACATTTTGTTTGCTTTCCTTGAGGCTGAGGCGCACTGCGCCGTCGCCTTCAATGTTGTGTCCACCATCACTCCCAGGTTTCTTTCAAGGTTGCTCACCCCTAACGGTGAACCCCCCATTTTGTAAGTGAACATCGGGTTCTTTTTCCCTATATGCATGACCTTGCATTTCCCTATGTTGAAGATCATTTGCCACTTTTTGGCCCATTTTTCCAGTGTTGTCAGATCCTTTTGGAGATCTTCGCAGTCCTCCACGTTATTTACCTTGCTATATAGCTTGGTGTCATCTGCAAATTTAATAACCTCGCATTTCGTTCCTACCTCCAGGTCGTTGATAAATATATTGAACAGGAGCGGTCCCAGTACCGACCCCTGCGGGACTCCGCTTGTGACCCATTGCCAGTCTGAGTAATGGCCCTTTACTCCAACCCTCTGTTTCTTGTCCTCCAGCCAGTTTTTGATCCATCGGTGGACCTCCCCTTGTACCCCGTGGTTCCATAGCTTCCTTAGCAGTCTTTCGTGTGGCACCTTGTCGAAGGCTTTTTGGAAGTCAAGGTAAATGATGTCAATGGATTCCCCTTTATCCACCTGGCTTGTTACCCCCTCAAAGAAGTATAATAAGTTTGTGAGGCATGACCTGCCCTTGCAGAAGCCATGCTGGCTCAACTTTAGCTGCCCATTTTTTTCGATGTATTCCCAGATCCTGTTTTTAATCAGCGCTTCCATCATCTTTCCCGGGACCGAGGTCAAGCTCACCGGCCTGTAGTTTCCCGGGTCTCTCCTTGAGCCTTTTTTGAAGATGGGCGTGACATTTGCTATTTTCCAGTCCCCCGGAATCTCTCCAGTTTTTAAGGATAGGTTGCATATTTGTCGGAGTGTCTCAGCTATTTCATTTTTTAGTTCCTTGAGTACCCTTAGGTGAAAGTTGTCCGGACCTGGTGATACAAGCAGAAATACAAGCAGCCATCCAGTTGGAGATGGTATGCTTAGAGATTGGATGTCCCAACTTGTTTTGATCGAAGGAGACAAAAAGTTGAGGAGCAGTTCTGTGTGGTTTGGTGCGTTCCAAATAGAAGGCTAAAGCACGTTTACAGTCCAGAGTATGAAGAGCTCCAGGGTGAGAATGAGGCTTTGGAAAAATCACTGGAAAAACAATGGATTGGTTGAGATGAAATTCTGAAACCACTTTAGGTAGAAATTTAGGATGAGTACGAAGGACCACCTTGTCATGATGGAACACAGTGAAAGGTGGATCAGCAACTAAAGCTTGCAGCTCACTGACTCTTCGAGCAGAAGTGAGGGCAATGAGAAACACCACTGTCCAAGTGAGATACTTCAGATGAGCCATAGACATTGGTTCAAATAGAGGCTTCATCAATTAAGCAAGAACAACATTGAGATCCCAAACCACCGGAGGCGGTTTGAGAGGAGGTTTAACATTGAAAAGTCCTTTCATGAATCTGGAAACCACTGGATGAGCAGAGAGGGGTTTCCCTTCAATAGGCTGATGGAAAGCAGCAATTGCACTGAGATGGAGTCGAATCGATATAGACTTGAGGCCAGAGGTGGATAAGTGCAAAAGATAATCTAGCACGGAAGATAAGGAGGAATGTTGAGGCTCCTTATTGTGAGAGATACACCACGTAGAAAATCTAGTCCATTTTTGGTGGTAGCATTGTCTAGTGGTAGGCTTGCTAGAAGCCTCTAAAATGTCTCTTACAGGTTGAGAAAACTGAAGAGGAGTTATGTTGAGAGGTACCAAGCTGACAGGTGTAGAGACTGCAGGTAGGGATGAAGCAGAGATCCCTGACTCTGTGTAAGCAGAGACGGAAAAACTGGTAGAAGGTATGGCTCCCTGCTGCTGAGTTGAAGTAGAAGGGAGTACCAAGATTGTCTCGGCCACTGAGGAGCAATCAGAATCATGGTGGCATGATCATTCTTCAACTTAACAAGAGTCTTGAGAATGAAAGGGAATGGAGGGAATGCATACAGGAAGAGATTCGTCCATTCCAGTAGGAAAGCATCTGCCTTGAGGCAATGAGGAGAATATATCCTGGAGCAGAACTGAGGCAGTTTGTAGTTGTGGGGAGCTGCAAAGAGATCTATCTGAGGCGTTCCCCACTGTGAAAAAATGTGATGGAGGGGCGAGGAATGGAGTGTCCATTCGTAAGGTTGCAGAAGATGACTCAAGTTGTCCACTAAGCAATTTTTTGCCCCTTGGATGTAGACAGCTTTTAGGAAAGTGTTGTGGCGGATTGACCAGTCCCACACCTTCAGAGCTTCTTGACAAAGGGAGAAAGATCCCGTCCCTCCCTGTTTGTTGACACAGTACATGGCCACTTGGTTGCATGTCCGAATGAGGACTACCTGATCGTGAAGAAGATGTTGAAAAGCTTTAAGAACGTTGAAAATCGCTCTGAGTTCCAACAGATTGATATGACACCGACGATCCGCAATGGTCCAGTGGCCTTGAGTACGGAGACCATCGAGATGAGCGCCCCAAGCTTAGGTCAAGGAATCTGTTATGAGGACCTTCTGATGGGGAGGGGGGGCCTTTTAAACAGTAAGCTTCTGGAGAGATTGGCAGAGAGCATCCACCAGCGTAGAGACTGTCTCAAGGAACGAGTGACTGCATAGTGTCGAAAAAGTGGATCGCAAGCCTGCGTCTACTGAGATGCCAGTGTCCACTGAGGAATTCTAAGGTGAAGTCTGGCAAAAGGAGTTACGTGTAGTGTGGAGGCCATGTGACCTAGTAGTACCATCATGTGTCTTGCTGAGATTGAAGAGCGGGAAGACACTGCATGACAGAGTTGAAGGAGAGCTTCCATACGTTGTTGCGGAAGGAATGCTCTGAGTTGGATAGTGTCCAGAACAGCTCTGATGAATTGTAGATTCTGAGAGGCTGAAGTTGGGATTTGGGAAAGTTGATTTTGAATCCCAAACTTTGTAGGAACCACGTAGTCCATTGGGTCGTTACAATAACCCCTTGAGATGTGGAATCCTTGATGAGCGAGTTGTCTAGGTAGGGAAACACCTGAAGACAATGGTTCCTTAGAGCTGTTGCTACTACTACCAGGCACTTGGTGAACACTCTGGAAGATGACGCCAGGCCAAAGGGTAGCACTCTGTATTCCCCACCCGAAATCTGAGATATTGACGGGAGGCTGGATGAATGGGAATATGAGTATAGGCTTCCTTGAGATCCAGAGAGCATAACCATTCGTTCTGATCTAGAAGGGGATAAAGGGCAAAATGCAAAATTTTTCTTTGACTAAAAATTTGTTGAGAGCCCTGAGATCCAGAATGGGTCGCAGATCACCCGTCTTCTTCAGAACAATAAAGTAACGGGAGTAAAACCCCCTGTTCTGCTGTTCCGAAGGAACTGGTTCGATAGCATGGAGATGAAGCAGAGCTTGAGCTTCCTGAAGAAGAAGGGCGATCTGGAATGGACTGGAAGGATACTCTCTTGGAGGAAGCTCTGGTGGAATCTGAGTGAAATGAAGAGAGTATCCTTCTCTGATGACTGACAGCACCCAGAGGTCGGATGTAATTATCTCTCATTGATGATAAAAATGATGGAGACGGCCTCCAATGGGGGGAAGAGAAGACAGAGACAGAACGGTGGAGGTTATGCTCTGTTTTAAACAGTCAAAAAGGCTGCGCAGCCTTAGATGCAGCAGAAGGCTGAGGTTTCTGTTGCTTCTGATTCTGCTGTTTCTTGAGAGGTGGACGAGTGTAAGGAGCCGCTCTCGGAGCAAAACGCCTCTGGAAGATTGGAGGAGGGCGTGCAGGCTTGGCAGGAGCTGGCTTAGGCTTTAGTCTGACAATAGATGCAAAAGATTTATCATGTTCAGACAATTTCTTGGTGGCAGCCTTGATAGATTCATCGAAGAGATCATTGCCTACACAAGGAATATTAGCTAAGTGGTCCTGAAGATTAGGGTCCATGTCTATGGTGGGAAGCCAGGCTAGGCAGCGCATTGCTACAGAACAAGCAGTCGCCCTGGCAGAAAACTCAAAGGCATCATACGAAGACTGGAGAAGATGTAATCTGAGTTGTGACAGAGTAGCAATGACTTCTTGAAATTTGAAGTGCTTTTGTGTGTCTAAATAGCTGAGAAATTTAGGAAGTAGATCAATGAGGAACTTGAAATAAGTGACAAAATGAAAATGAAAATTGAGGACTTTAGAGGATATCATGCATTTTGGTAAAGGCGACGTCCAAACTTGTCCATGGTTTTCCCTTCCCTTCCAGGAGGAACAGTAGCATAAACTCTGGAAGGATAGGATCTCTTCAAGGAGGACTCCACAAGCAGGAACTGATGAGACAACTGCGAATTCTCAAATCCTTTGCAATGTAGTTTTATAACTGGAGTCCAACTTTCCTGGAACAGCGGGAATTGCATAAGGAGTCTCCAGGCATCGTGTAAAAGCTTATGAAGGGAAAGCTTAGTGACTGCAGGAGGTTGAGGAAGATGCATGACTTCGAGGTACTCCTTAGAGTATTTAGAACCAGCATCTAACTGAAGGTCCAAGTCAGCAGCCATCTGACGATGAAAAGAAGAGAAAGATAGCTGATCCGCTGATGCTTTGCCTCAAGAGGGACTCAAGGACTTCGAGGCAGCCTGGGTTGAAGATGAAGCTTCAGCAGGAAAATAGTCATCAAAAGAATAAGGAGTCTTGGACGAAGCAATAGAAGCCGCTGAGTCCTTGAGGTCTGGAAGCGGAGACCTCGATTGAGGAGTCGGAGGTCTAGTAGAGCTGGAAAGTGTCGATCGAGGTTTAGTTGAAAAAGGACGCTCTTTAGAAGAAGAGCTATGCCTGCAGGTATGCCTCGAGGAAGGCCTCGATCGATGATGAGAGTGATGCCTGGAAACAAGTCTCGAGGATCGAGGAGACTTGGCTTCGGAGATGGAAACAGACATTGCCACCAAGGAATGGATGGGGCTAGAGGCTGTAGATCGAGGCACTCTCAAAGACTCTGCTCCTTGTATGGAGTGTGAGTATTCCTGTCGAGGCACTTGCAAAGAATCTACTCCTTGCTTCGAGTGCATAGATGCCAGACCAGACACTTGCAGAGACTCTGCTCCCTGCATAGAGTGTGTAGCTTCAGCCGGAGGCATAGGAAGAGGCTCGACCTCGCGGGAGTCTGCAGAATGCCCAGGCTGGATTAGAGAAGATAGCTTCGGTCCCATATAAGTTAGGAATTGAATGAACTTCTTCTCTAACATGGGCTGGAAAGAAGCTGGCAAGGATGGATCCGCGTCTGAAACCGGACCACCTGCTTTGGCTGGAGGTTCCAAATTGGCAGTGGAAATGTGCTTCTACTTGGAAGTCTTAGCAACCTTGATGATCACTGCTGGAACTTTCTGCTGAGCTATCTTACCTGAGGAACCAGGGGAAGATACAGCAGGTGTACTCGAAGCAAGAACTGCCGCAAACGAGGAAGGCTTGATGATGCTCGAGGTCGGAGTCATGGAGGCAAGAGTACCCTCGGTAGAAGGTGGACCTAAGGCCGCTTTCGAAGACGAGGATGTGACTGAAGAGTCCATCCCGAAAAGCTTCTCCACTAAAATTTTATGACATTTACGGGCACGAGGTTGAAGAGTAGTACAGCGCTCGCAAGACTTCGGTTGATGGCCCGGTCCAAGGCAGTTGAGGCACTGACGGTGTGGGTCCGTGAGGGAAATCGCACGCTAGCACTGGCTACACTTCTTGAAACCCGTTGCTGGCCGGAACATAGAAGGAAAAATAGCCGCCGCAAAGTCATGCGGCCGGGCGGCCTGCCCCTCCAGTCGACCGGAAGAAATGAAATTTTAAAAAAAAAACTAGAAAGAAAAGAAAGAAAAAAACAAAGCGATTTGTGAAGAAAACTAACACAAACCGCGGTGAGAGAAGGCACAAAGTAAAAAAGTTAAACACAGAGAGTCAAAGAGAGACCTCTCAGCTCCGTGGAAAACAGAACTGAGGAGACTCACCCTGCGCTGGGCGGGAAGGCACTCATGCATGCGTGGTGTGGCTGTCTCGAAACTTCTGAGTTTCTACAAGCAAGTCTGCTTGCGAGGCTTCCGCATCTGGGTTCCGTCGATGATGTCACCCATATGTGAGAATAGGCTACCTGCTTGTCCTGGGATAATTATATTTTTGTCACACTTAGATTGATTGTAGTTTTATATGACTTTTTGTTATTACAAATTTAACACTGGCACAATGGCGTAGTGAGGGTGAGAGATGCCTGGGGCGATGGTGCCCTTCCATCGCCTTCTTCTTCGCTCCCACATGCCATGTGCACACGCCCCTTTCCTTCCCCCCATTCCTCTTTAACGTTCCTAATATGAGCAGCAACCTCAACCTGCTGCTTATGCCAGCGTTGGCTCTTCGTCTGATGTCACTTCCTAGGTGCAGGTCCAGGAAATGTCAAAGGAAGAGCTGACACTGGCGTGAGCAGCAGTTTGGGGTTGCTGCTTGCACCGGGAATGTTAAAGAGGTATGGGGGAAGGGAAGGGGGTGCATGTAGTGGGGGGTAGGGAAGGAGCAGGGGCGTAGAGGAGGATGGGTGCCAGCGCCCCCACCAAGATGGTGCACCAAGCATAAGGACTCCCACCCCCACTGTACTGATATACCCTCTCTCAATCCCCTTCAGAATTCTCATTTCTCATTCTCTCGAGCCCCCTCTTTATTCTAGCAGTCCATTTTTCAGTCCCCATTCCCTGAACTTTCCCTGGCTAGAAACAAACATTTCCCACCTCACTGACCCCAGCAGTGTTTCATAGTATCTCCCACTTCCCTGACCACAGCACTTTGCATCAGCATTTCCCTCCTCACTTACCCCAGCAGTCTTCTCCAGCATCTCCCCTTACAGATTCCATTACTGTCCTCCAGCATTTTCACTGTCACTGATCCTATTACTCTCCTCAAGCATCTCTCCCTTCTTTAACCCCAGAATACTTCCAAATATATCTCTTTGTTGATCTCATCACACTTTCTAATGTCTCCTTCCACTTACTCCATCACTCTCTAATGTAGTCACCTGCTCCATATATTAGCTCCTCGCTGAGCATGGCTGTCTAATGCTCTGTTTAGTGGCAGTTGCCTCCTCCTGTTCACTGCAATCACAGCAGTCTCTAGCTTAGCATGGCTCCATGAACCATGGAGGGAGAGAGGCAGGTCCAACTACAATGATTTCATCCAGTAACAATGGCAGAAGCTGAATGCTGTCATTGGATTGTCAAAGAAACGATGATCTTCAGGGTTTTTTTCTCTTTGAAACATGACACAAAATCCATAGGTAAAAAGTTATCTGTGGACTTTATCTCAAAGAAGACAGTTTAAAATATATTTGGTTTTAATGCAAGAAAAGAATATCCAAAAGGAAAGGATCTGCTCACTATGGGTCTCTTTTATGATGCCATTTAGCACGGACCACTGCAATAATGGCCTTGAAGTTCATAGGGATTTAAAGTGATTCGGGATCATTGCTGCTTGGCTTTGTAAAAATCTATGAAATCTGTTCAATCCCTGAACTTCAAAACATCAACAGTACCTCTGGTGCACATGCTACCAGTTAGTGTGTGTATCTAGTACACCTGATATGGCAACCATTCTTTTTCACTGATAACCATTTGCCTCAGTGTCCCATGGAGAAAACACTGCTTGCTGATGGAACTAATATGTAATGCATGTGATTGTACACAAAAAAGAAGCAAAATCCAACTGCAAGGATAAGTATAAGTAGAACAAAAGCAGAGGAATGTCAGGCTAGCAATGACCAAAAAAAAAAAAAGGTACAATGCAACACACCAGCCCAATGGAAAGTGAGCCCCCCAAAATTCATAAAAGCCCAGTTAATTTTCAAATCAAAGTTAAGCCAGACATGTTTGAGCATTCCTGCTTGATTTAGGAGCGTGTTAACTAGTTTTTCTCTATCTGGACATGAGACACTTACTGCCCTAACAACAAAAAGAGAAATGTCAGCAGAGTTATGGGAAGAATGAGGGTAAGAAAAGAGAAGGGAAATAAAAACTAATAAAAGAAAAAACAATAGTCCCCAAGGGCCCAATATTCAAACAGGTTTAACTAGGCAGACGAGGCTCCTGCTCAGTTAATCCCACTGAGCTTGACCTACTAAGTTGGTAGTGCTGCTTTATATTGCTTGTGACTTGCTGTAGTATTGTTCAGTTAGAGCTGGGGTGATCCAGGGATGAAGCCTGGGATGAGCTGCCATTTAACCAGTAAAAAGGCTGTTCTAACTTTATCTGTTGAGGTAATCGGTGCCTGGTTAACTTCTAGACCACACTTATAGATAGTCAAGGCCAGAGCCTAGATATGACCCAGCATTGAATATCTAGGCTTAATTCAGCCTGCAGCAGTCTGTGGCTTAAAAACTGCTGACTGCCACAGGCTAAATATTGAGGCCCCAATTTCTAATTGTGACTCCTGTGCAGCTGTCATCTCACAATTTTAAGTGGCAAATCCAGTCCGGGTTCGTGAGGACAGGGGCACAAGGACCTGTTGGAGAAGTTCACAGTGCACCCATTGGTTGGGTCCATATGATAGTCTCTCCAATGAGCTGAACATATTCTGGGGAAAAGCCACATCTCTAGTATGGCATCAGCTCTCTGTGAGTCCAGGACAAGGACTGCGAGAGGTCTCCGAACTCCGTACACTGGTGTTTCACAGCACTGCAAAAAACTGGTGCTGGGTGAGTTTTTCTCCTGGACCCAAACAGGCTCCCCAAGTTTCAAGTTTAATAAAAATTTGATTTGATCGCAAAATCATATGCGATTTACAAATAATGATAAAATTGGGGTAAAAAAGAAAAACACATTAATCAAACCAGACGGTTAAAACAACTTTAGACCAACCACCCACATAAGGTAAAAAATAATAAATAAAGGGTTAAACACAATTTATAAACAAATAAAAAAGGCGAGGTGATGAAACAATAGGATGGGGAAAAGGATACCTGCTTAATTTTCACCTATCAGCATTACTAGTACTCTAACACACATCCTGAATATATAAAATTTGCATAACTCAGTTAAAAGCGTCCTTAAAAAGCCAGCTTTTCATGAGACTTTTAAACTTACTAAGTAATTGTTCTTCCCTTATATTGATTGGGAGCAAATTCCAGATTTGAGGGACCGTGACGGAAAAGATCGTGTCTCTCCTTGAATAAATGAGTCTCAGTGAAGGGACTAAGAGGAGAGATTTCTCTTCTGATCTTAAGGATTTTGTAGGAATATAAGCGATTAGAAGCCTTTCTAAGAATGCAGGAACTTTATTTGTTAAAATTTTGTGTGTAAGTAGTGCTATTTTATATGTAATTCTATGATTTACAGGTAACCAATGCTTTTCCTTTTAAAGAGGAGTCACATGATCAAATTTTTTCTTTTTAGTAATTATTTTTATTGCCCTGTTTTGTAGGATTTGTAATCTGCGTATTTCTTTTAAGGTTATTCCCTTGTACAAAGCATTGCAGTAGTCAATTTTCAATATGACTAACGAGTGTATTAAAATGTTCAGAGATGCTTCATCCAGAAATGCGGATAGTGATCTTATCAACCTTAACCTATAGAAACAATTCCTGGCAAGTGAACTTCTTTAAGCGTACTTTTATTGATGTTTATGCTGGCTCCTAATTTCTGTCCCTACCTACATGGGGGTTCATAGTCAGTTGTGCGCGAGACACCAGCGCACTGACAATGGAGGGCAGACAATTCAGCGCAAGACACCAGCGCGCTGTGGGAAAACTTAGTTTTAAAGAGCTCCGAAGTGGGGTGTGAGTGGGGAACCCCCTCACTTTACTGCGTAGTGTTCGCGCTGCTGTTGGGGGAGGGGTTGGGGAGTTGGAACCCTCCATTATAGAGAAAAGGAACTTTTTCTGATTTTTGGGGAGAAAAGTTCCGTTTTCTCTACACTATGCAGTAAAGTGGGAGGGTTCCCCACTCACACCCCCCGTCGGAGCTCTTTAAAACTAAGTTTTCCCATGGCGCGCTTGTGTCTTGCGCCAAATTTTCAGTGCTCAATTGTCGGCTCGCTGGTGTCTGGCGCACGATTGTCCCATCACCCTACATGGGAATAGCATAACCTCTGTTTTAGATGTGTTAAGGGCCAACTTGTTGTCATGTAACCATTTGGATATTTTCAACAATTTCTTCAGCTGAGCTTGGATCCAAGGGATGCAAATGTTGGACATCATCTGCGTGGGCAAATTATGTGAATCCAATTGATTGGCTAAGGGTTAACAGAAGAGCCAAAAATACATTAAACAATAAGGGAGATAAGATTAATCCTTGTAGGATCCCAAAACTAGTTGCAATTGTATTTGAGGATGCATTATTAAATGTCACTGTTGAAGATCGTTCTGAAAAATAGGACTGAAACCATTGGAGAACAACATCAGTTATTCCCAATGATCCGAGTCTACTTAGAAGATGGTGATCTATAGTGTCGAAAGCTGATGATAAGTCTAGGGATATAAGAGAACCGATTGGTGATGATCCCAAAAAATAGAGAACAGAGGATGTCAGGCCAATTAGAGAGTGTTCGGTCAAATGATGTTGTCAAAAGCCTGTTTGATGTGAATGCAATGTTCTTGTTTTCTCAAAAAACCCCAACACCTGATTAAAAACTATTTTTTCCATAATTTTTGCTACAAAAGGTATTTTTGCAATTGGTCGGAAATTAGTAGGGTCGTTCAAATTCCCTTTTGGGTCTTTAGGCATTGGATGAATAGTTGAATGTTTCCATTTTTGGGAAATAATCCCTTTCTCTAAGGAGGTAGAAATTATTTTTTGAATGTATTTACCGAAAATATTAAAGAATTTTTTCAAAATATGTGGAGGAAGTGAATCTGCGTCATTACCCTTTACATTCAATGAAAGGAATAGTCTTTGCAAATCAAAGAGTATAAGTGGTGCGAAATGAGAACATTTTGAAATTGGGATGCAGGAATCTGAGATAGAATAATCGGGCTCCGGTGTTAAAGTGTCCGAGAATTTTTTTCCTGATCCCTTGGATTTTCTCTACAAAAAAGTTAGCCAGAACTTGAGCAGTTAGAGCACTAATTGCACCCTGCGCTGAATGGGGTTTAAATATCATTAAATATTTTAAAATAAAAAATAGTGTAGAAGAATTGTTTGCTGTTTGGATGCGAGAGGCGTAATATTTTTTCTTTGTCTCATTTATTTTTGTAATATTGTGCTTGAGTTTGGTATCTTAATTGATTGACGAGTGTTTTTTCCCGACGCCATTTTCTTTCTAAAGATTGCAATTGCTTTTTAATAAGGGACAATTCAACTGAACACCATGGATTTCTTTGTTTTCTAGCTGTAATAGTTTTAGTTACAATTGGAACAAGCTTGTCCAAAACAGTTCTACATAGGTTATCCCAACTAATTATTTCATCCTCAAAAGATAAATTTGTAAAGTCTTCTAAAGTTAAGTCAATTATTTAATTTATTTTGGATTCCTCTAAGTTACTATAAACCCGATAGGCATAATTTTTTTCCTGGTAGATACTTATATTTTATTTATGTTCGAATTGTAGGGAAATTAAACTATGATCAGTCCATGGAACTGGATTAACTTTTGGAGATGAAAAATCCGCTGAAAGATTTTTCGACATGACCATGACTAAAGTATGTCCTGCTATATGAGTTGATAGGGAAATTCTAGGAATTAAATCTAGATTAAGAACATAAGCAGTGCCTCTGCTGGGTCAGACCAGGGGTCCATCATGCCCAGCAGTCCCCTCACGCGGCGACTCACCAGGTCCAGGACCTGTATAGTAACCCTCAATCTATACCCTTCTATCCCCTTTTCCTTCAGGAAATTGTCCAATCCCTTCTTGAACTCCAATACCGTACCCTGTCCTATCACGCCATCTGGAAGTGCGTTCCAGGTGTCCACCACCCGTTGGGTGAAGAAGAACTTCCTAAAATTCATTCTGAATCTGTCCCCTTTTAATTTTTCTGAATGCCCTCTCGTTCTTGTAGTTTTCGAAAGCTTGAAGAATCTGTCCCTCTCCATTTTCTCTATGCCCTTCATGATTTTGTAAGTCTCTATCATATCCCCTCTAAGTCTCCGCTTCTCCAGGGAAAAGAGCCCCAGTTTCTCCAATCTTTCAGCGTATGAAAGGTTTTCCATACCTTTTATCAAATGTGTCACTCTCTTGTGAACCCTCTCGAGTAGCGCCATATCCTTCTTTAGGTACGGCGACCAATATTGGACGCAGTACTCCAGATGCGAGCGCACCATCGCCCGATACAACGGTTCTGGTTGTAATACCCTTCTTGATTATACCTAGCATTCTATTCGCTTTCTTAGCGGCCGCTGCGCACTGTGCTGACGGCTTCATGGTCTTGTCCACTATTACTCCCAAGTCCCTTTCTTGGGTACTCTCACTCAGTAACAGCCCTCCCATCGTGTTTCTGTTTCCTACATGCAAGACTTTACATTTCTCTACATTAAACTTCATTTGCCATCTTGTTGCCCACTCCACTAGCGAGTTCAGGTTCCTTTGTAAATCTTCGCAGTCTTCTTTAGTCCTAGTCCCATTAAATAGTTTGGTGTCATCTGCAAATTTTATTACTTCGCACTTCGTCCCTGTTTCTAGATCATTTATAAATAAATTGAACAGCAGTGGTCCAAGCACCGACCCCTGCAGAACACCACTCATGAACTTCCTCCTGTCCGAGTAATGGCCCTTCACTCTTACCCTCTGCTTCCTACCCGCCAACCAATTCCTGATCCATCTGTGTACGTCTCCTTCTACCCCATAGTACTTCAGTTTCCGAAGCAGGCGTTCATGGGGTACCTTGTCAAAGGCTTTTTGGAAGTATAAATATACGATGTCTATGTGGTCCCCTTTGTCCATCCGTTTGATAATTTCTTCGAAGAAGTACAATAAGTTTGTCAGGCATGATCTTCCCTTGCAGAAGCCATGTTGGCTTCCTTTCTAGATGCTCATCGATGCTTTCTTTTATCAGCGCTTCCGCCATTTTCTCCAGAACTGAGGTCAGACTTACCAGTCTGTAGTTCCCCGGGTCACCTCTCGATCCCTTTTTAAAGATGGGCGTAACATTGGCTTTCTTCCAATCCTCTGGGATCACGCCTGTTTTTAGGGATAGATTACAGACTTGCCGTAGTAGTCCGCTATCTCCTCCTTCAGTTCTTTCAGTACCCTAGGGTGGATTCCATCCGGGCCCAGTGATTTATCAGGTTTTAATTTTTCTATCTGCCTGTGAACATCTTCGAGGCTTACTTCCATGGATGTTAATTTTTCTGCTTGGTCTCCTTTGAAGATTTGTTCAGGTTCTGGTACGTTGGATGTGTCCTCTTTTGTAAATACTGACGAAAAGAACATGTTTAGTCTCTCCGCCACTTCTTTCTCCTCCTTTACCACTCCCTTCCTATCTCTGTCATCCAGCGGTCCCACCTCCTCCCTAGCTGGCAGCTTCCCTTTAACATATCTGAAGAACGGTTTGAAATTTTGTGCTTCCCTGGCTAGCCTCTCTTCATATTCTCCTTTTGCTTTTCTAACCACGAGGTGACTTTCTTTTTGATACTTCCTGTGTTCTTTCCTGTTCTCCTTGGTTTTGCCCTTTTTCCATTTCTTGAAAGAATTCTTCTTATCACTTATCGCTTTCTTCACTTCTTTAGTTATCCACGCCGGGTCCTTTGTTCGGTTCTTTTTGCACCCTTTTCTGAATCTGGAGATATACAGATTTTGTGCCTCGCTCACTATATCCTTGAATAAAGACCAGGCTTGCTCTACAGTCTGCCATTTCTTTGAGCTGCTCCTAAGTTTCTTCTTTACCATTATCCACATCGCTTCGTAGTTTCCTTTCTTGAAGTTAAAAGTTGCCGCTGTGGTTCTCTTATGAGGAACTACTTATGAGGAATTTAGGAAACGTCTGAAAACACACCTGTTCCTAAAGTAGCTAGACAACTGATCCTCTCTTCTCTCTTCCCTCTATAGCGATTAACTTGTTCTATTGATCTCCTCAAAAATGGATTTCCTGTCCTATTAACCCTCTTTCTTCTTCCCCTCTTAAAGTCAATCAATTTGTACCTTTGCTTAATCTTTGTAAACTGCATAGAACTTCACGGTATTGCGGTATATAAGCTGTTATTATTATTATTATTCTCTTTCCCTTCTGTATTCATACTAGAGAATGACACGGTGGCGGTTTACCCGCGGCCACCGCATTTTAGCCGCGGGTCACCCGCCGAAAACGGGGAAGAAAACTAGCAGTCGCTGCGGCGACGGGGACAAGGCCATTCACCGCCCGCGGGGCGGTGAATGGTCTTGTCCCCCGCAGTGAGGCATGAAGGATCGCGCGGTCCCCACAGCTCACACCCGCCCGCCCAATCGATTCCAGTGTCCAGCCAGCTCTCTCCCCTCTCCTCACCCCAGTCCGCAGATCCTCCTCCTCGGCGACCCGCACGCTACCAGAGAGCCGCGCACACCCGCCGCTGCTCAGCCTCGATCTTCTGCTCTGACGCAACCGGAAACAGGAAGTTGCAGCAGAGCAGAAGATCGAACACTGAGCAGCCGCGCGTGTGCGGCTCCCTGGGAAAGCGCGCAGGTTGCCGAAAAAGAAAACCCACAAACCAAGGTGAGGAGAAGGGAGAGAGCTGGCCAAACACCAGGATTGACCGGGCAGGTAGTGGCCGCGGGGACCGTGCGATCGCTAGTGTTCCCGGCTCAAATTGGAAGGAGGGAGTGAAAGGAAAAAGGATTCTGGGCCAAGGGGATGAAAACGGAAGAAAAATCCACAGCAGGAAAGAAAGGGAAGGACAGGCAGGTGAGCCAGATGCTAGAAGCAGGGGGGGGGGGGAAGAAAGAGGGAAAAAAGCTAGATGGGGTTGAAAAGAAGAGACACACTGGTATGGAAGAGGAAGATAGGGGAAATCTGGACACAGGAAGGTAACAGAAAGAGGGGAAATTATGTGCATGGGGCATAGGGACAGAGACATAAAGGGGACATGCCATGGGGATGGTATATGGACACAGGGGGGGGCAATGACAGATACATAGGGGAGATATTAGAAATGGAGAAAATAGGAGCACAGAAGCGAGATGGTTTGTGGGGATGGGACAGGGACCGAGCTTGCAGGCTCCAGAGGCTTGCACAAATTACATTGTAACGTGCCATGAAAATAAGAGGAAGGAAGGTAGATAGGCCACGCGAGAGGAGCTGAAGGGTAGTAGAAAGGAACAGATGGTAAAGGAGGGAGGGAAGGGTGGTGGTAGAAAGGAATAGAACAGACATTGAAGGAGGGTGGAGAGGAACAGACCCCCAAGGGAAATGTGGAAGACAGAGTGGGAAGAAGACAGATGCCAGACTATGCGGGAGCGGAGGGAAGAAGATGGGTGCTAGACCAATTGGGGGGGGGGGGATTAAGGGAGAGGCACAGTAACAGCAAATGGAAGACGCAGAGAGAAGACACACAGTGGATGGAAGGAATTCAATGAGAAGATGTGGAAAGCAGAAACCAGACAACAAAGGTAGAAAAAAAAATTATATTTATTTATTTATTTTTTGCTTTAGGATAAAATAGTATATTAGTTGTATTGATAAAAATTTATAAACAAAGCCCTGCCAGCTGAACATCTCTTTCTCTAGTTCAGCAGCAGGAACTTTGATTTATAAGAAAGGAATAAGCTAAATATTACAGTACTAAGGCTTATATGGATGCAGCGGGGACGGTGACGGGGCGGTGAATGGGATGGCAGTGGCGGTGACGGGACGGTGAAAGGGATGGCGGTGACGGTGACGGGGCGGTGAAGGGAACGGCGGTGACGGGGCGGTGCAGAGGATGGTGGGCCGGTGACGGGGACAGATTTTTTCCCCGTGTCATTCTCTAATTCATACTTTAACTTTGAACTTGATCATATTGTGATCGCTGTTTCCCAACGGTCCCACTACTTCAACTTCCTTTGCAGGTCCTCTTAGCCCATTAAGGATTAGATCCAGAGTGGCATTCACTCTCTTACAAGCTAATCCATGAAGCAGTCCTGTATAGCCTCCAGGAATCCAGACTCCCTAGCGCATTTTGAGTTTCCAAGACTCCAGTTTATCCCAGGATAGTTGAAGTCTCCCATAATAATCGTGTTTCCGCTTTTACATTGTCGTTTCATCTCGGCTTCCAGTTCTTCATCGGTAGCTTCGGTTTGCCCAGGTGGACGATAGTACAGGCCCATCTTTATCTCGGGCCCTTTCCTTAACCCATAGCAATTCCAATTTGTTGGTTGTCGCTGCTGTGTCCACTCTGGTCGAGTGTATGCTTTCTTTTATGTATAGGGCTATTCCTCCTCCTTTCTGACCTGACCTGTCCTCGCGATAGAGTTTGTACCCTAGCAGTGCTATGTCCCATTTGTTTTCTTCATTCCACCATGTTTCGGAGACCCCAATGATGTCTAGGTTCTCAGTTTTGGCCATGACTTCTAATTCCCCCATTTTGTTCCTTAGGCTCCTTGCATTAGTATATATGCAATTTAGGTACTGGTATTTTTTTTCTTTGTTTCCTTTCCCTGTGCTTTGACCTTTATTTTCTTCTCCAGTTCTACAATCCTCCTCTTCTGGATCAGTCAACTCCTGTGTTTTGGCCGATGTTTCTTCCCAGAATTTTCCCCACTTAGAATCTTCATGGGATACCTTCTTCTGAATCATTGACACTTGGTCGACTGTCATCTTTCCTCTATTCTTAGTTTAAAGCCTGTTCTATTCCTCTCCTGATGTTGTTTGCTAGAAGTCTAGTTCCCGCCGCGCTCAGGTGCAGTCCATCTCTCCTGAAGAGCTTGCTCTTGCCCCAAAACGTTGTCTAGTTCCTCACGAAGTGGAACCCCTCTTCCTCACACCATCTCCTCATCCACGTATTTATTGATTGTAGTTCCATCTGCCTCTTTACATCTGCCCTCAGTACTGGTAGGATCTCTGAAAACGCTATCTTCTGAGTCTTCATCTTCAACTTCCTTCCCAGAATCTTGAATTGTTCTATCAGTGCACTTCTACTGTAGTACCTCCTGCTGACATCACTTGTCCCGATGTGGATCATTACTGTAGTCTCTTCCATCTCTGCTCCTTCTAGGATCTTCCCAATTTTGTCCACGATGATCCTCTCTCCCACCTGCTATGTGGCTATCTACTTGCCTAAGGATTGAGTCTACCACTAGGATCGCAGACTTTCCCTTCTTCAGTTTTCGCTCTGGTCGCAGGTCTATGTCCTCGGAGTGCTTCGCTGCTACTTCATTTTCTATGTCCTCGGTGTGCTTTGCTGCTTCTTTTTCTTGCCATTGACTAGACCATTCCTCCCCTTCCTGCAGGACTCCTCTGTGGGTTTCTTTCTTGGCGTCATCTTCCACTTTTTCTCCCTTCCATGTTGGTGTGTCTTCATCTTTCCTCTGATGTTTGTGTTCTTCCACATTCCTTCTGTAGGCCTCCTCAATGAATTCCTCGAGTTCTCTGACTTCTTCCTTAATGTGTCTCTCTCTCATGAAGTCCTCTGCTGTCTTGAGTGGGTCTTCTGTGATGTAAAGTCCTTTCAGTTCATTTATCCTGTTCTTCCTCAATGTGTTTCCCTCTCATGAAGTCCTGCGCTGTCTTGAGTGGGTCTTTTGTGATGTAAAGTCCTTCCAGTTCATGTATCCTGTCCTTCAGTTGCCTGACTTCCCTCTTCAAGCTTTTCAGATCCTGACACCGACCGCATACATATGACTGCCTCTCTGAGGGGAGGTAGTCATACATATGACAGACTGTGCAGAACACTGGAAAGCTCATCTTCTGGTTTCCCTCTGCTTCCATTGCTGTCCGCCTTTTTGGAGTGCTCTCTTTTATTTCACTGGTTCCTTTTTGCTTGTGTGAGTGTGTGTTCTCTTCTGTGCCTGCTGCTTGCTATTTCCCTATTCCCTAGTTATATGTTTTTCCCTGTATCCACTCCTAATGTGCTGCGTTTGTCTAGTGTTGACTAGTGTTGTGGTGTTCTGTGTCGGTTGGTGTTCCTAAACTTAGGATGGCAGTTTGAGTGTGTCTTGCTGTTGTTACTTATGTATGTGCCCTCTGAGTCTGCTTTGTTCTTGCTTTTATGTACTTGTCTGGCTATTTAGCTGTGTTATTTGCTGGCTTCTTTACCTTGTTGCCCTTGCTTGGTGTCCTTGGGTGTGGCGACTCTGCCCTTCTTGAGGCCCTTCGCAAAGGCGCTCTCGCTAAGTCCGCCACGCGCCGAACGGCCGTGTGCTGTTGGCTCCTCCCCTTTTAAGAGGGAGCTTCGGGTGATGTCAGGGGGTGGGTGGAGCTACCTCTCGCCACAGCTCCTCACCCTCTCTCTCCTCTTTGCTCCCTTGTGTCTCCTTCATTGGATTTCTCCTCTTTCCCTCCTCTGCCCGACTTCTCCTATATGCCCCGAACTCAGGCAAGCTGGATTGTCTGAGCTGTGCGGCGTTGGCTCCTCCACTTTTAAGGGGGTGCTTCGGGTCTGCTTCGGGTGAGGGGGATTCTCCAGATTATCAAAGTGAATATTAAAGGCTCCAAGTATTAATTAATTTTGTGATATTGTACTAAACTGCATAAATGATTGTAAATGAGTAACCAAATCTCGAGTTATGGGAGGTGGCATAAAAAAAAGAAGTATATCAAGTTCAGGTTTAACGTTGGCTTTGAATTGCAAATATTCTATTGGAGCACAGTGCCAGTGAAATCAATAGTGCACTAGTGATGTGCAATAAAGCCCAGTGATCATGTGCCGCAAGAAGCTGGTTTAAGTAGGGCATGTACTGGGCTTGGAGAGGAGGTGTGGTCCAGAACGCTGCCGCTTCGCGGTGGAAGATCAAAGCAAGGCTAGGATCTGAAAATGCAAATTGAACAGGTAAACTAAAAACAAAAAATAAAAGCAGACAAATAAATTCTAATCTTAAACCACTAAAAAGACTAGCTGTGACAGTGCCAGTGAAATCAATAGTGCACTAGTGATATGCAATAAAGTCCAGCCCTAGAGGATCTGGAGGAGGCAAGATCCGAAGCTCCCACTCCCTCCCCTTGCATGTCACGGCACATGGTACAAAGATGCTCCTCCGCCGGCAAAGTGGCATAATCCACACAGGAATTCAAGTCTATGGAGGTGAAGGAGACCATCCTTGATGATTTTAATTGAAATTAAGGGGTTGTGAGGCAGAAAAAAGAAGTTTAAAATAAGATCGCTAAAAATCCAAGATAACTGTAATAACTGTAACCAGGTCGCACCAAAAATACCTTATGGAGACTAAATTAAACTTCAAAAATTGGCAATTTAGGGTTTTGGGGGTGGGAGATCTAACCCCTACCCCCAGAAAATGCTGAAAACCCCATTTCCAGAACCTCCCCACTCTAATTTTCCCATAAGAAGTAATGGGGCTGTACTTACAGTCTCCAAAGTGCCTGCCTGTCAGCTCTGTCTAAACAGCTGAAGTGAAGGGAAAGGAATTTCTGCCTCAAATTTTCTTCCAACAGTCCAATCTTCAGAATCTTCGGGCGGCCAGCTGGATGGACCCCGACTGAGACCTCTGCCCCCTCGGAACCTTCTCACGTGACTGGGGCAGGAAAATGCAGCCTGTGCCCTGATACCCCAAGGGCTCATACTTGTGGCGCAAAGAGCCTGAGCTTAAACCTCTGACAGGGTCAGAAGGTAAGCACGCTCCCAGGGGAACAGACTCTGAGCTCTAAAAACGGTACACAACAGGATGGCTCCATAAGTCCACCTGAAGCTTATCCTGTAGAGCAGCAGTCCAGCTTCGCGGAAACTGCATCCTTTCCCAGGCAGAGAACCCCTCCAAAGGGGTCTCAAGGCACAAAAGCCACCGAAAAGAGATGAACTTTAGCGGAAAAAAATAAGAAAAGAAACAGAGCAGAACATAAAGACTTCTGCATGGTTCACTTACAGAAATTAAAACTGCATGGGGAGCAGTGGAGAGAAAAAGAGACTGATTCTACAAACAGGCATCCCAATTGTAGGTGGTGGTAGGTATCCTACCGCCTTCTGGCAGCCAATCGGAATGCACGTTTTTAGAAAAAACTCAGGTAAGGAAGGTTGCCTACATTGTAGGCATCTGTTGCGGGTCTACAATGATGCGTAGGGACACAAGTTTACCCAAGGCTGGGTGTGGGAGTGGTTTTGCCCAGAAGTGGCCCTGGGTGAGTTTAAGTGTCCTTATACATATCCCTAGAGTCACGACAGATGCCTGAAATGTAGGCCTGCAAAATGCTAGCTTACATTTCAATTCCAAAAGTAGACACTGCTGCCAGCTCAGCTGATTGTGGCAAGGGAATCCCTGATCATCTCAGCCAGCAGGATTCCCCGAAACCATGATCAGGATACCCCTGCCACGATCAGCTGAGCTAGCTGCGGCAAAGGACCCTCCCCAACACCCACTTCTGCGATTGGCAGGAAGGATGCTCACTCCCTCCTGTCTAACTTCCTCAATACCCCTCCATATCCAATCAGGAGAAGGGATGCCCACTCCCTCCTTCCACTGGGCCCCAATTCTCTGAACTTCCGATATCCAAAATCACCTCCCAAAACCCCCAACATCCCAACCGACACCAAAATACCCTGACACCTCACTATCCCACCCGACACCCCCCTCCAACATCTTACCACGACACCCCCAAACCCTCTCATACCTTTAGAAGATGGCCAGTAAGGATGCCCACTCCCTCCTGCCAGGGAGGGGCCTAATGACCCGATTGGCTCAGATACCTAAGGCCCCTCCCAGATACCTAAGGTCCCTCCTGCCTTAGGTATCTGGGCCAATAAGGTCCTTAGGCCCCTCCCTGTTGCACCGGGAAGGGGAAGGACTACCATTTTGGAAGAGGTGGGCCTGCCAGCAAGAGGGGTGGGCATTCATCTTGCCAGCCTTCTCTTGAATGTATGGGGGAGGGGGTTTGAGAGGGATGTTGGAGAGTGTATGGGGGGGTGTAAGGTGCGGTGTTGGGGATTTGGGGAGTGTCGGTGACAGGAGGGAGTGGGCATCCCTCCTGCCAACAGGAGTGGGGGGTGAGTGTCGGGGGTGTTAGGCAGGAGGGAGTAGGCATCCCTCCTGCCAATCATAGATGTGGGTATTGGGGGTGTCGGCAGGACTCCCCGATGCCAGTGCAAATGATCGGGAATTCCCTTGCTATAATCAGCTGATGGCAAGGGATCCCTCAGCAAAAACAGGCAGCTGAGCCATCTATCTTTGTGATCAGGCAGGTGTTACTCTCTAAATGGCGCTGGTGACATGGGAATTGGTTAGAAAATTGGATGCAATTCTGTTTAGGATGCCGGTGCGTGATTATCAGCCGCTTTTTAAGTGGCCGAGACTGGTGTCCTATACAGAATCTGCCCCAAAGTGTGTGGATTTCTGCAAGACCCGGTTCATGGATTCAGATGAAACACCTTTAGCATTGATTCCGGTAGGGATGTAACAGAAATGTAATTACCATAGTGCCTCTACAATTGGGGACCTGAAATATCTTTAAAATATTTCTTTTGCATCTCCTCAGCATAAGTTAAAGTACAATAAGAAAAATTAAGAAATCTTAAAATTATTTACCTGGAGTTGATTCTCCACCCTTTTCAATTTATTCTCTAGTAAGGAGATGATAATTGCCCAGGAGTCTACAGTTAGAAATTTGGTGTGGTAAAGGGAGGAATATTCAGCCTGCAGCAGTAAACAGTTTGCTAACTGCTTCTAACCATGGACTGAGCTTACACCAGATATTTAATGCTGAGGCAAGCACTGCTCCTATTACTGAATATCTGGATATGGCTATTAATATTCAGACTGGTTCCTAGTTATCTCCCTGCATAAAATATGGACAGTTGTTTTGCTGACCTAACTTTAGGCCCCTTTAATCAAGCTGTGCTAAAGGTTTTTAGTGCAAGCTGGCATGGTCAATGTTCGAATGCTCATAGAATTCCTGAGTGTCAGAGCACTTATCTCGCTGTCCCACGCTAAAAACCTCTAGCGCAGCTTGATAAAAGGTCTTTCAACAGGGTTTGATTTTCTGTATTTGTGTCTTTATACCTTTCACTTTTCCCTATTTAGAGACTGGTAGCATTTAACCCCCACTATGGGTTTTAAGAAAATGGCAATTTTAAATTTTCCTTTCATTTTCTTCTAGGGCTTTACTGAATATTCGTATTTGGTTCAACTTGGCTTCACATACCCCCTCTTCTACCAAACTGCGATAGCAGATTTTAGCACGGTGAGCTGCACTGAATGGCCTGCGCTGCTCCTGATGCTCATAGAGTTCCTCTAAGCGTCGGGAGCAGCGTGGGCCATTCAGCACGGCTCTCTGCACTACAAACTGCTAGCGCAGTTTAATAGAAGAGGGGGATAGTGTATAGAATACATTCTTTGTATTTGGCTGAACAGTGATTTAAATTCAAATAGAAATAATTTGGGGCTCGACTGTGCTAAATCCTACTGAAATAAACACTTCAACTCTGATTTCACATTGCTTCTTTTATTATTTGTTTTGAAAAAGCTCAATGCCCATTATTCACATTCGATATATTATTCAGCTGAATAATAGTCTTCATTATTCGTATTTAACCAAATAGTATTCGGTATAGCTCTATTTTCTTCTATATTTTTCTTCCTTTACTTCTTTATTTCCAATTTCTTGGTATTGTGTTTTTGTTTTTTCAATTTATAATTTTTAAGCTACATCTAGTTGGCAACCTGTCAGGAGTGTTCTTTGTATGAAGGCCCTTTTTGACCATTATGATAAAATCCTTTAAATAATTTTGTATTACCAGTGTATGATTTTTATTCAGATTTTTAATTTATGGTAAAGAATGTTTTTTTTTTTGGGGGGGGGGTGGTTTCAGCACAATTTGCAGTTTTAGATCATTTAGGGGAGATGTTATGAACACAGGCTACCATTAAGATGGTTTATTTTATCAAAAGTTGTACTATTTTAGTACAGGCTTCTATTTTATGCAATGAGCACCTGTGCTAAAATAGTATGACTTTTGGAAAAATAACCTGTCTTAATGATAGCCCATGTTGATAACTTTCCCCTTACTGCTTTTTTTTCCCATGGTTCAGTTGAGAGTTCTGTATTTGTTCTTAGGGCAGTGTTTTGCCACATGTTTAGATGATGAGCTAGTTAACATGCCTTGAAGCAGGCAGGAATGGCAAAATATGTTGGGCTTGGCTTTGATTTGAACATTGACTGGACTTGTATAAGCATTGTATAAACTCACTTTTCATTAGGCTGATGTGTTTTATCGTACTTACTTTTAATTTTTATGAAATAAAGGCTCTTTGGTCATTGCTAGCTTGACATTCTTCCACTTTTACATGTTGTGTGCATGATTGTACTGTAAAATCCTACACGAAGAAACATTTTATAAACATATCCTAAGGAGTATCTCTCTAGAAGTAGGACATTGGTTTCATTCAAACACAAGTGATGAGTTAATAAATTATTTCTATTTGAAAGTACAACTATGGCACAACATAAGAGAAAACATATATACCACATTATATTTCAGTTCAATATAAAAATTACACAGAAAGTTATTCTACTGTATTTTACATGCTTTTAACAAACTTTCACCGGCTTTTTTCAAGCGGCAGTAGACTTATACTGCAAGCCTGCGAAGTAAATGCTCCGATACTATGAGCGGGGAGCATTTACCTCACCAGCCTGCGGTAAAACTCTCTACCACTGCTTGATAAAAAGAGCCCAATATAAAATATGCAACTTAAGAGAATGAACAACGTAAATTATAACATTATATACAGCATTTGTATAATATTTCACTTTTGAAATCACTACAGTATGTTGTTAACACATAAAGCTATTCAGTCTACTTATCTTCTACCAAAAACATTTGGCCTCCTCATTTAATACCAATGAAGGATCTGTGTCCACTTTAGTAATAGGGTTTCCTTAATTAATTAATGCTCATCACTGGGAACTATATACTAGTAATGGAAGACACTTCCTCACTAGTAATTTAATGATCCTCTTCAAAGATCATTCCTGACTTTTTTCTGTCCTGAGATCTGTTGATCCATAGTATTTTTTCATGAAAACATTGTTTAAACCTGAAATAATATAAAAAAGAAGTTATTTATAATACAATAACACAAGCCATTATGCAGAGACAGTAATGCTGCTCTTCAAGCCTACATTTTTCAGTGTACAGTATGTAAAAAAGTTTAAGTAGCATATTCTGTATTTGCATTTATGATGTTTATAATTTAAAAGGCCAATATTCAAAGTATTTGTTCAATACCACTACATAACAACATTTTATTTATTTATTTTTGGTTCCTAGGTAATAAGGGCTCCTTTTACAAAGCCACAATATAGGTTTCTACTGTGGGCTGATGAGGTAAAAGCTCTGAAGCTCACAGGAATTCTATTAGCATTGGAGCATTTACATCACTGGCCTGCAGTAGATACTTCTATAGCAGCTTTGTAAAAGCCAGAGCAAGTATTCTTTCTTAATTGCCTATGCCAAAAAAGTATAAAAAATGGCTATCATTCCCCTTTGCTTTTGTGACAATGAGATCGATATTTTGAAATTTACCTTTTTTCCAGAACATTCCAGATTAATTTCAAGCTGAGTAAACTTAGGGGCCCTTTTACCAACTCCCCCAGAGAGAGAGAGCAGCTGTTTTCAGAAAAGAGCAGCAAGTCAGAGAGTGAAGGAGACATTGTAGATCCAGTTACTACTGCTATTTATCATTTCTATAGCACTGAAAGCAATACGCAATGCTGTACATTTAACATTCAATAGACGATCCCTGCTTAGAAGCGCTTACAATCTAATTTGGACAGACAGAAAGGACATCTCAGGGTTGGGGTGTTTCTAGTAGAAGGAATGATACGATGAGTAAAGGTAACTGATGGTGAGTGGGTGTTAAGAGTTGAAAACACATTAAAAAGGGGACTTTTAGCTTGGATTTGAATAGCGCTAGAGACAGAGCAAGTTAGGGCCTCAATAACAGTGGTGCAGCAGATGAGAGAAACTCATACTATCCAAACCAAAAAAGACCTCAATAACTTGATCAGAGATCTTGGTCTCACCAAGTCCAATACCAAGCTTTTGACATCTAGGCTCAAGCAGTGGAACTTTTTGGATGAAAGTGTGCAAGTCACAGATTAGAGAGGAAGCATCATAAGAACATAAGAATAGCCTTACTGATTCAGACCAATGGTCCATCAAGCCCAGTAGCCCATTTTCACAGTGGCCAATCCAGGTCACTAATATCTGGCCAAAACAGAAGGAGTAGCAATATTCCATGCTACCGACCCAGGGCAAGCAGTGGCTTCCCCCATGTAAGCTTATGTATTATTTTCAAGACATTAGTACTGGAGTTCAAAGTCATTGACCATGGGATTCCCTGGTATTTATCGTAGGCTATGGCACTCTATCGACCATTTAGAACTTTGCGGTCTGAGGGTGTGATATGATTGTCGTTGTTGGAGTTCTCAAAAGTGCACTATAAGAATACGAGATCTTTTGCTATTTCCATCATAGGAGCAACTCTGTGGAACAAATTAACTGGACCACAAAGAGCTCTCTCTGTTATTCAGAAGTTTAAGAAAATGTTCAAGACTACACTTTTTATAGAAGCATTTCAATGAATGATTATTCTGTTTTATTCCAGTTTTGAGATTAATATATTATGAAGAGCTATGAATTAATTGTTCTCATTGAATGATCTGTAATCTTTGATGTTTGTACAAATCTTGTTTGTTTTTATTTTATGTATGTTACTATTTGTACAGCCGCCTAGGAATAGGCAGTTGAGAAAGCTTTTAAATAAATAAATAAATAATAGAATATGGACTTTTCCTCCAGGAAATTGTCCAAATCTTTCTTAAAACCAACTATGCTATCCGCTCTTACCACAACTTCTGGCAATGCATTCCAGAGCTTAACTATTCTCTGAGTGAAATAAATTTCCTCCTATTGGTTTTAAAAGTATTTCCCTGTAACTTCATTGAGTGTCCCCTAGTCTTTATAATTTTCGATGGAGTGAAAAATCGATCCACTTGTACCCCGTTCTACTCTACTCATGATTTTGTAGAATTCAATCATATCCCCCCTCAGCCGTCTCTTTTCCAAGCTGAAGAGCCCTAACCTTTTTAGTCTTTCCTCATACGAGAGAAGTTCTATCCTCTTTACTATCTTGGTCACTCTTCTTTGAACCTTTTCTAGCACCACTATATCTTTTTTTAGATAAGGAGACCAGAATTGAGCACAATACTCCAGATGAGGTCGCACCATGGAGCAATACAGGTGCATTACAACATTCTTAGTCTTGTTCACCATCCCTTTTTTAATAATTCCTAGCATCCTGTTTGCTTTTTTGGTTGCCTCTGCACATTTGGGCGGAAGGTTTCATCATATTGTCTACGATGATACCCAGATCATTTTCTTGGGTGCTAGACCCCAAGGTGGACCCTAGCATCCGGTAACTGTGATTTGAGTTGTTCTTCCCAATGTGCATCACTTTGCATTTGTCCACATTAAAGGCTCCTTTTACTAAGGTGCGCTAGTGTTTTTAGCGCACACACAAAATTACCGCGCGCTAAACCGCATGGTATGCTTCTAGAATAACACCAGCAAAATGCTGGTGTTAAGGTCTAGCGCACGCAGCAATTTAGTGCATGTTATTCTGCGCATTAAGGCCCTAACACACCTTTGTAAAAGGAGCCCTAAATTTTTTCTGCCACTCTGTCCAGTCTTTCAATTTCCTAAGGTCTGCCTGAAATTTTTCACAATCTGCATGCATTTTAACAACTTTGAACAGTTTAGTGTCATCTGCAAATTTAATCACCTCACTCGTCATTCCAATTTCCAGATCATTTATAAATAAGTTAAACAGCATCGGCCCCAATACAGACCCCTGCGGCATTCCACTGTTTAATCTCCTTCATTGAGAAAAATGACCATTTAACTCTACCCTCTGTTTTCTGTCCGATAACCAGTTCCTAATCCAAAACTGAACATTGCCACCTATCCCATGACTCTTTAATTTTCTCAGGAGCCTCTCATGAAAATCTTTATCAAAAACTTTCTGAAAATCTAGATACACTACATCAACCGGCTCACCTTTATCCACATGTTTATTCTCACCTTCAATGAAATCAAGCAAATTTGTGTGGCAAGATCTCCCTCGGCTAAACCCATGCAGACTCTATCTCATTAAATCATGTTTGTCTACGTGCTTCACAATTTTATTTTTTTATAATTGTTTCTACCATTTTGCACAGCACTGAAGTGAGGCTTACCAGTCTGAAGAGTTCATAGTTATCCTTTTTGTTAAACACTTGCCATTATTGTGATTTGATCTTGTACCCTCAGACTCTTGAGGTAGCTGCTCCAACACTGAGCCATTCCTGCTCTTTTTCTCTGATCCCCAACCTAGGCATTAAACCACACTTTCTTGTTTAAGCATATATAGAATAGTTCACAGTTACTCTTTTGGTAAACACTTGCCAGTACTGTGATTTGATCTTGCACCCTCAGACTCTTGAGGTAGCTTCTCTAACATTGAGCCATCCTTGCCCTCACCAAGCTTTTTCCACCTTCTTCACCCATCATGATAGGTTCTGCTTCTGCTACAATGTGACCCGTCTGTTTGAGGTGATTAGAATTGCCTATAACCTGAATAAGTGTCATCTCATTGACAGCTCATCCAGGAGCATCAAAACCATGCTGCTCCATAACGGAAATAAGTATCCGTCTCTTCCACTGGTTCACTTAGTGCACCTCAAAGAGGATTACATCAGCATCAAGACCTTGAAGTATGATGAGCATGGCAGGGGTATCATCAGAGACTTCAAAATGGTGGCATTCTTAATGGGTCTTCAAGGTGGTTTTACCAAGTTTCCCTGCTATCTCTGCCTTTGGGACAGCAAGGACACACAGGCGCACTACCAAAGGCAGAACTGGCCACAGTGGACTGAGGTTTCTGTGGGAAGAAACAACATCAAATGGGACCACGGGTGGATCCCTGGAAGGTGCTAATGCCATCACTGCACAGTAAACTGGGCCTAATGAAACAATTTGTCAAAGCTCTAGATAAGGAGTTGCTATAGAAATAATAAAATTGTAGTAATAAAGTTGGCAGCCTTCAAGTACAAACATGTTCCAATATCACAGAATCACATTTCAAATACTAATGAATTGTCTCATATATTTTATAAATTATTTATTTAAATGTAAGTGATGTCCTCAGACCCCCAAACCTCCAAATAAAGTGAAATATAAAATTCACTCTCAGGGATTATCACGGGATCATCATAACACCATCTGCCTCAATCTCACTTCTTAAATTATTTTACTTTTTCCTTTAGAAGTGCTACTTATCTTATTATGTATTGATACTATGAGGCAGTTGCTCTGCTGTTGTTCCATGCCTTAAATCAGTGTATTCCTACTTGCTGTTATCTTCAAGCCGGCCCCCCCACTCAAGACATCTTCCCTAATCTGTCTGAGGCAAAGGTCAAAGCTGATGTCTTCATCAGATCACAGATATAAAAGATCCTGGAGTGCAAGGAATTTCCCAAGAAGCTAACTAGAAAGGAGAAAGCAGCTAGGAACAGCTTTGTCACAGTGGTTCAGGGTTTCCTGGACAAGCACAAGGCCAAAAATTATGTGGAGTTGGCTGAGAATCTGGTGAAGAATTATAGTAAAATGGGCTGTAGGATGTCTCTCAAAGTTCATGTCCTTGATCCTCATCTTGTGAACATACTCAGAGGAGCAAGGTAAGTGTTTTCACCAGGATATACTGGACTTTGAAAGCTGCTACCAAGCACAATATGAGAACATGATGGGAGACTACACCTGGGAGTTGATTTGTGAAACTACTCACTTCTAAATCTTCTGTGGTCATCTTTATATAACTTCAATACACTCATAGATACATGTTAATTATGATTCATATCGAAAGATTAGGTTCTTACCTTTGCTAATGTTCTTTCTTGTAAATCCACACTGTTCCTGGACAAAGGGCCAGATTCACTAAAGATAGCGATTCAATCACTGTTGGCCGATTCCTGGCCAATTTTGAAACAGCGATTGATTCACTATATTTTTTGCATGCAAATGATTTGCATGGAGGTGCAAATCATTTGCATGCAAACTCCCTGACTCAATTGCTCAGTGAACGATTGAGTCGGGGCAGCCTTGGCAGTAGAGACAGGAGAAGCAACATCCTGTCACTGTTGAAAGGCCTTCTGCTGGGGGTTTGTTTTTTTCATTTTTTTATTTTAAATGGCAGAGATATTTTACATGTATTACACACACAAAATATCTTGTCAATAAAAAAAAAAAGAAAAACCCGCCCCCTGACTGTGCCCCCTCCCCTCAACCCCCCTCAAAATGGCAGGAGGGATGCCCACTCCCTCCTACCAGCAGCTGCTACACTGGAGGCTGCTCTCCCCGCCCGCGTGAATATGACCAATCGGGGACTTTCTTATACTCAGCCCTAATGAAGTCCCTGATTGGCTCAGGCGCCTCAGGCCTTTCCCAAGGGAGAAGCCCAAGGCACCTGAGCCAATCTTGCCCTGTGGCAGGGCCTATGGCCTGCATTCACATTGAGGCCAGGGAGGAGCAGGAGGACTTTGCAGTTCCTCCTGCTCCCATCGCTGGAGGCCTACGGAGCAGGAGGGACTCAATACCCCTCCGCCTCCCAAATTTTAAAGGTACGGGGAGGAGGTGGGCAGGCATGGGTCGATGGTGGAGGTTCTGACAGCAGGAGGGAGTTGGCATCCCTCCAGCCTATTCGCATGGGTAGGGAGGGGGGGCAGCTTCAGGTAAGTTCAGGGGGGGGCGGAGTGGCTGGTGGCAGGATGGAGTGAGCATCCCTCCTGCCATTTGTGGGTTGTGGGGGGGCGTGTTTGTTGGGGGTGGCAGTTTTTTGACAGATCTGCCTGTCTTTTATTCATTTTTGTTTTATAGGGCAGATAGTTTGCGTGTATAACACAAAACATCTGTGCCATGGAAAAAAAAATGAATAAAAAGAGGCAGACCTGTCAAAAAACCGGCAGACTTGTCGGTAACACAGTTACCGACAGGTCTGCAGCAGTTGGGTTTTAGGATAGTAAAACCCGATTCAAAATAGCCAAGCAATTGTTAGGGAATCAATCTCTTGACTATTTTGCATGGGGTTTTACTAATTTGCATGAGTTGGATCGGATCAGAGATTGATCAGGCAGCAGTTTAGTGAATTGGGTTGGGGAACGATCACAAAACCAGTAAAACTGGTTTTGCAATCGTCAGTACAGGATTGGAAGGTTTCGTGAATCTAGCCCGAAGTAGGTTATTTTCATATGGTCATCAGGCAGCTTGTAGGGAGCCTCAAACAAACAATGTTTTCAGCCTCTCCCCTCTTACTTCAGGACTGCCCTCCAGGAATTCAGTTTGTAACAAAGCAGCCAGAAACACTTGTAGAGGACAAAGGCAAAAGAGGGCTTGGAGATACTCCCCGAAAAATAAGTTCAATATGCTCATATCATGCAATATTATAACAATCACAAACAATTGAAACAGGTCATTACACAGCATAAAACCTGAAAGAAACTGTGCTTAAAGAAGTCACAGCCTGCACTAATGGAAGGGGGCGCTAGAACTAGAGACTCCCAAAATAAAGCGCTAGAATGGTTTGCTTAGAAAGGTAGGTCAATAAATCAGTGTACTAGTACCTGCTAAGGCAGGCAATTGGTGAATCAGCAGTTTCCAGGGCGGGTTCCAGGAAAGAGTGTGGATTTACAAGAAAGAAGATTAGCAAAGGTAAGAACCTAATCTTTCCTTCTTGTACAATCCCACTCTATTCCTAGACAAGTGGGACATATAGAGCATTCTCAGAGAGTCAGGGTGAGACTGATAAGCCTTCTGCCAAACTGAAGGCACCAAAAGCAGCATCCTGTTTGGTTGTCACAGCAATCCTGTAAAACTTGGAGAAAGTATGCAAATCTCAAAAGAGATCGCCGACGACTCTGACCAAGAGGAAGAAATGCCTCTGGTAGAATGAGTCCCCACTGAAAGTGGGGGCTTCCTACCGACCTCTATGTAAGCAGAGGAAATAGCCATATGGATCCATCTGGAAATGGTGGCTTTGGAAGCCGGCCTGCCCTTACGGGCAGGACCAACCAGCATAAAGAGATGATCACTGACATAAAACTCGTCTGTAACCTCCAGGTACTACAACAGGATCCTGTGCACATCCAAGGACCTCAACACCCAGTCCTGCTTCCTCAAACCAGAGGAAGTAAAGGAAGGAAGCTGGATCTCCTCCTGGTTAACGCAGAAGGCACAGAGCACTTTGGAAAGAAAGGAAGGAACAGTGTGCAGAAGCACGCCGGAATCCGTGATACTCAACAAGGGATCCCAGCAGGATAGAGCCTGAAGCTCAGAAACCCTGTGGGCAGAAGTAATGGTTACCAGAAAGACTGATTGGACTATAAGATCCATTAAGGATGCATGTTCCAGACTCATAAGGCGGTCGAGCCAAAGAGCGAAGGACCAGGTTTGAGATTCCAAAATGGACAGGGAAGCCACAGGGGAGGGCGAAGCCTCAGTGTGTCCCTCAGATGACATCTGGATGAGAGGCTAAGGGGCCTCTCAAAGGTTTAGGGCCTAGATGGGAAAGACCAGTAAGATGCACCCTGAGAGAAGCCACAGCCAGGCCCTTTGCCAGGCTGTCCTGGAGAAACTCCAGTGTCCAGGGAACCAACGGGACAGATGGATCCTTGAGTTTCTGGGCGCACCATGCCTGATAACAACTCCAACTTTTTTCGTAGGCTGCCACCATGGACTTCTTCTTGTTATGGAGAAGGGTGGCAATCACGGCCGAGGAATAGTCCCTGCGAACTAAGGCCGCGCACTCAATAGCTAGGCCATAAGACCAAAGCGGTCTGGATCTTCAAGTGCAATTGGGCCCTTTGTGAGAAGACAAGGGAGACTGAGTTCTTGGTGCAGCCGAACCAAATTGGTGTACCATGGGTGCCTCTGCCAGTCGGGCACAACGATAATCACCCAACCCCTGAGGGTCATTATTCTTTTCAACAGATGGCTGATCAAGGGCCACAGAGGGAAGACATACAGAAGATCCTGCAGTGGCCAGGGCTGAACCAGAGCATCTACTCTCCTCGCTGCTGGCCTCGCGACGGCAGATGATAAAATATTCCACTTTCCTGTTGGCTGCCAATGCCATGAGGTTGAATGAGGGGCGACCCCAGTGTTCCACAATGCAGTCAATCAACCTTTGAGACAAAATACAATATCCAATGTCCAGAATCTGATGACTGAGGTAATCTGTCTGGATGTTGCTACTCCAGCTACATGCGCAGCTGAAAGCGCTACAAGGTGTCTTTCTGCCCACTGAAAGAGAAGCTGGGCCTCTACACTCAAGGAAGCACTTTTGGTGCCCCCCTGGTAACTAATGTAGGCATTGTCAGAAGACACAGATGGATTGATGCCGGAGATGAGCCTCGAAGTGGAGAGCCAGCTGGATTGCCTGAATCTCTAGGCGAGTGATTGACCATTTCCGATCTGACTCACCAGTCCTGAACTGGAGTATCCATGCAAACAGCATCCCAGCCCCTGAGATTGGCATCCGTTGGCAAGATCACCCACTCGAGAATCCAGAGGGGGAGACCCACAAACAGAGAGAGGACTCAGCAACCAGGCTAAACTGCTCCAAGCCACGCTGTTCAGGATAGTTGGGCATGCAAAGGATCCCTTTGTGGACTCCAGTGAAAAATCAGAGAATCCTGTACCCTGGCACAAGGGACCAAATCGATCATTGCTACCATGGTCCCAGAACTGGAGATACTGCCAAGCTGTTGGGACCAGAGTTTCCAGAAAGTCCCTAACCAACTGGCAAAGCTTCTCCTGGCACGACGCAGGCAGGAACACCTTGTTCTGACTGGTATGGAAGTGAACTCACAGGTATTACAAGTCTTGAGTTGCTTCGAGGTGACTCTTGCTGAAGTTGATCACCCAGCCCAGGTGCTGAAGCAGCTGACTTGGTGAACCACCCGATGTAATTCAGATTCTGACGGGATCCTGATCAGCCAATTGTCTAGATATGGGTTGACAAGAACTCCTAAGGTATGCAGATAAGTCACAACCATCACCTTGGTAAAGGGTCATCGCCAACCCAAAGGGCAGTGCCGCAGAACGTGGAATCTCAGATAATTCCTGTGTTCCGGAAAGATGGGAATATGCCTACACAGATTCCTACACAAAGAGAAGCCACTTCAGATGACAGAATGGCAAGCAGACAGCAATGTATGCAGCAGACAGAAGCAGGATGTTGAGCTACCCAGTTTTCTGCACAGTTTGCCCTCTGGGAGGCGATCTTATGTATGCACTTGATGCGAGAAACTAGAGGGCCTGAAGAAGCAAGTCAGACTCCTGGAGGGCAAAATACTGGAACTAGAAGCACTTCAAACAGTGAAAGAGGAGGACAGAGAGGCAGAAAACGTCATGACAGAGTGGAAACCTTTGAGGAAGAAATCAGGGAGTTAGAGAAGTTCATTGAACAGGCATACAGGGAGGCAATGGAAAACCACCAAAAACAGTGGAGCTGCCAAGATACACCTACAGTGAGCGAGGACCAAGATACACCTACAGTGAGTGAGGACCACCTGGAGAACAACCACAAGGAAGACAAGTCCGGTGCAAGCCAATGCCAGGATGAAGGAAGATGGAAGTGCACAGAGGACACGGACCTACGGCTGGAGAGATGGTCATACATCAGGGACACGGACCTGCGGTTAGAGAGGCAAGAGAAGATAGAGAGGACAGCAGTCGTCGTGGGGGACTCCATCATCAGACAAGTCGACAACCACATAGCGGGAGGAATACAGGATTGGCTGGTGACCTGCCTACTGGGAGCCATGGTACAGTGATATAGCCAAAGTACAAGATATAGTGAGCCGCATCGACAAGATCATCGACAGTGTGGAAGAGGAAGATACAGCGGTGGTGATCCACTTGGAGACAAACAACGTGAGCAACAAGAACTACAGCAGGGAAGGACTGAAGGACCAGTTCCGGATGCTAGGAGGGAAGCTGAAGACCAGAATGCCGAGGATGGCGTTCTCAGAGATCCTGCCGGTACCCAGGGCTGACGAGAAAAGGCAGACGGAGCTGCAAGCAGTCAATGCATGGATGAGACGCTAGTGTGAGGAAGGATTCCACTTCATGCGCAACTGGACGATGTTCTGGGGGAAGAGCAAGCTATTCAGAAAGGATGGACTCCACCTCAGCGGAGATGGAAAGAGGCTACTTGCAAGCAACATCAAGAGAGAAATTGAGAAGTTTTTTAACTAGGAAGAAGGGGAAAGCCGACAGTCGACCAAGAGTCGATGGTTTGGGAATCGGTATACCCAGAGATACTGTGCAGGAAGATAGCGGGGAAGACTCACCGGATCATAGGCAAGACAGAAATCCTGACATATCGAAAGGGACACAAGAGGGAAGGAAATGCAAGAAAATAACAGGCCGCAAACTCAAGTGTATGTACACGAACGTAAGGAGCCTAAGGAATAAGATGGGGGAATTGGAAGCTATGGCACAAAAAGATAACCTTGACATCATATGCATCACGGAAACATGATACATAACGAGGAAAATGTTTGGGACACTGTGCTACTAGGATACAAGCTATATCGCAGAGATAGAGTAGGCCAAAATTGTGGAGTTATTGCCCTATACATCAAAGAGGTAATTGAGTCTACCGGAGAGAACATGCCAGAAACGAAAAATAAGGTAGAGTCTCTATGGGTCAAAATTCCGGGAACAAATAGAACGGAAATAAGGATTGGCATTTACCACCGACCCCCAGGGCAGTTTGAAGAAATGATGGAGAAATGACGGATGAGATTAAATGCAACTGCAAGGGAGGCAATGCAGTTATCATGGGTGACTTCAATTATCCGGGGATAGACTGGACCTAGGCACCTCTGGCTGCAGTAGGAAGACCAAGTTCCTGGATTCTGTAGGCGATTGCTTCCTAGAACAACTTGTTAAGGAAAATATGAGAGGAAATGCAATTCTGGACTTAATTCTAAATGGACTATGAGGACCGGTGCAAGGTGTAGAAGTAGAAGGGACGCTGGGAAGCAGTGATCACAATATGATCCGCTTCAACCAGGACCCAGGGGCAAAACATGAATCCAGAACGACAGCCACGGCACTGAACTTCCAAAAAGGGAATTACGAAGGGATGAGAATCATGGTGGGGAAGAAAATTAAGAAGAGGATAAGAACATAAGAAGTTGCCTCCACTGAGTCAGACCAGAGGTCCATCTCGTCCAGCGGTCCGCTCCCGCGGTGACCCACCAGGTCCGTGACCTGTGAAGTGGTTTTTGTCCACTTTTATAACCTACCTCTAGTTCTATCTGTACCCCTCAATCCCCCTATCCTCTAGGAACCTATCCAAACCTTCCTTGAACCCCTGTAAAGTGCTCTGGCCTATCACCTCCTCCGGAAGCGTGTTCCATGTGTCCACCACCCTTTGGGTAAAAAAGAACTTCCTAGCATTTGTTCTAAACCTGTCCCCTTTCAATTTCTCCGAGTGACCCCTAGTGGTTGTGGGTCCCCACAGTTTGAAGAATCTGTCCTTATTCACTTTCTCTATGCCCTTTAGGATTTTGAAGGTTTCTATCATATTCCCTCTAAGTCTCCTCTTTTCCAGGGAGAACAGCCCCAGCATTTTTAACCTGTCAGCGTATGCAAAATTTTCCATACCTCTTATCAGTTTAGTCGCTCTTCTCTGGACTCCCTCGAGTACCGCCATGTCCTTCTTGAGGTACGGCGACCAGTACTGGACACAGTACTCCAGGTGCGGGCGCACCATTGCGCGATACAGCGGCATGATGACTTCCTTCGTCCTGGTTGTGATACCCTTTTTGATGATGCCCAGCATTCTGTTTGCTTTCTTTGAGGCTGTCGCACACTGCGCCGATGGTTTCAATGTTGTGTCCACCATCACCCCCAGGTCTCTTTCAAGGTTGCTCACCCCTAGCAATATTCCCCCCATTTTGTAGCTGAACATTGGGTTCTTTTTCCCTACATGCATGACCTTGCATTTCTCTACGTTAAAACTCATTTGCCACTTTTTTGCCCATTCTTCCAGTCTCGTTAGGTCCCTTTGCAGGTCTTCACAGTCTTCCGTGCTTCTAACCCTGCTGCAAAGTTTGGTGTCATCAGCAAATTTGATAACCTCACATTTCGTCCCCGTCTCCAGGTCGTTAATAAATATATTGAACAGGAGAGGTCCCAGCACCGACCCCTGTGGAACTCCGCTCATGACCCATTGCCAGTCTGAGTATTGGCCCTTTACTCCAAGCCTCTGTTTCCTGCCTGCCAACCAGTGTTTGATCCATCGGTAGATATCCCCTTGCACCCCGTGGTTCCACAGCTTTTTAAGTAGCCGTTCGTGAGGTACCTTGTTGAAGGCTTTTTGGAAGTCAAGGTAGATGATGTCTATGGATTCCCCCTTATCCATCTGGCTGTTTATTCCCTCAAAGAAGTACTGTAAAAACGCTAGAGCAAGCATGGTCCCTTTTTAATGACACAGTCACTGAGGCACAAAATCTATATATACTGCGTATCAACAAGAGATCCAAGAGGAAAAAGAACAAGGAACCGGCGTGGCTCACTGTAGTGGTGAAGGAAGTGATCAGAGACAAGAAGACTTTGTTTAAGGAATGGAAAAGGTCAAAAACAGATGAAAACTGGAATAAGCACAAACAACATCAAAGCAGGTGCCATAAGGCGGTAATAGGGGCCAAAAGAGACTACAAGGAAAAAATAGCTAAGGAGGCAAAAAACTTCAAGCTGTTCTTCCGATATATTAAAGGAAGGAAGGAAGCGGTGGAGCCGCTGGATGACCATGGAATAAAGGGAGAGCTAAAGGAGGACAAAGCCATCGCCAACAAATTGAACACATTTTTTGCATCTATATTTACCGAAGAGGATATACACAAAATACTGGAACCCATCAGGCTTTATGCTGGAAACGAAGACGGGACACTGACAGGGTTGACGGTCAATCTAGAAGAGGTATGCAGGCAGATAGGCTTAAAAGCGATAAATCCCCGGGATGGAATGGCATCCATCCGTGGGTCATCAAGGAACTGAAAGGGACTATAGTTGAACTGCTTCACCTGGTAGCCAACCTGTCGATCAAATCGGAAAAGATTTCAGACGACTGGAAGGTGGAGAATGTTATGCCGATCTTCAAAAAAGGTTTGAGGGGGGACCCGGGAAACTACAGACCGGAGAGTCTGACCTTGGTACTGGGAAAGATGGTAGAGACACTAATAAAGGACCGCATCATTGATCACCTTGACGGACACAGGCTGATGAGGACCAGCCAGCACGGTTTCAGCAAAGGCAGATCTTGTTTGATGAACTTGTTGCACTTCTTCGAAGGAGTAAACAGGCAGATAGACAAGGGTAACCCAGTCGACATTGTATATTTGGATTTTCAGAAGGCGTTCGACAAGGTTCCACATGAACGACTATTTCGGAAAATTGCAAGCCATGGAAACAAGGGTGAAATACTCACATGGATTAAAAACTGGCTGGAGCATAGGAAATAGAGAGAATGGGGAAAATCGGCAGGAGGGATGCCCACTCCCTCCGGCCAAGCCGAACCCCACCCCCCCCCCGCATGAGAAAAAAAATCGGCCGATGGGATGCCCACTCCCTCCGGCCATGCCGACCCCCCCCCCCCCCCGCATGAGAAAAAAATTGGCAGGAGGGATGCCCACTCCCTCCTGTCAACAGAGCCCCCGCAGTTCCACCTCACTGAACCAACTCCTACCCTCCCTCCTTCCCCCTAAAAAAGGAAGGAGGGATGCCCACTCCCTTCTGCCACTTGCTGCTCCTCCAAACTTCCCCTGAACCTCCCACCCGACCCTCCAAGTACCTTTATCTGAAAAGAGGAGGGAGGCTTGTTCTCTCCAGCTCAGAGGCCTGCCGATCCAAAATGGCGGTTCTTCCCCTCTTCAGTGCATCATGTGATGCACGGTGAAGACCCTAAGGCCCTGATTGGCTCAGATGCCCTTGACTGACCAAAACCTGGACCCTCCCCATACCCCTCCAACTCCCAGCCCCCCCCTTTCTGCCCCCTTCCACCTCCCTACCAAGTCTCCCAAGAGAAGGCCCTGGTGGGCTGGAGGGAGTCAGGTAGAACCCCCCATCTCAAGCACATACCCCCAACCCCCCAAAGCCCTCTTGGTGAAGAAAGCTGGCAAGAGGGATGCCCATTACTTGCTGGAAGGCCAACCTCTTCAAAATGCGAGCCTTCCCCTTCCCAGGGTAGGGGCTTAAGATTCTGATTAGCCCAGATACCTAAGGCTCACCATACAGTTAAGCTTTGGAACTCTACTGGAGAATGTGGTAAAAGCAATTAGTTTACTGAATTTAAAAAAAAAAAATATATATATATATTACTGAATTAAAAAAAAAAAATATATATATATATAATGTTTGGAAAATTTCCTAAAGAAAAAGTCATCAGACTTTTATTAATGGAAACCTGAGGAAAGCCACTGTTTATCTCTGGAGGTAAGTAGCATGGAATCTTACTAATTGTTTTTGATTCTGCCAGGTATGAGCCTCGTACTTGTAAGCTGGATTGATCACTGTTGGAAACAGGATACTGGACTTGATGGGCCTTTGTTCGGACCCATTTGGTAATTCTTATGTTTTTTCTGTTACATCATATGCTTGGCATAGCTTCCTACTGCAAGAGCTCTCTTAGGCCATGTTCAAGTTTCACCTAAACACCTCATCTTTTTGAGATAGCTTTCAATTCTTAGATTCTGGCTGTCTTTCATCAAAGCCTTGTTCATTGTAACAAATAATAATAAATTTCTTAAAGCCACTGATTTTTCTTGATCCATATGTGTTGATCAGAGCTGATTGAAGAATATTGGGAAGAATAAGCAAATTTTTAACTTTATACCCCCACCCCCTCTGTTAGCTTTCAGGCCCCTAGCTTGCAGCTACCTCAAGATAATGAAACTCAGCATTCATGATCATCACACAAAAATCCTATAAAAATGCAGGTTAAAGTATGTGTTCTATGTTTATGTGGCTGCAGCTCCTGTTTGCTGTCCCAGGTTACTGCAGAGTCTTGCCTAATGGTTGGACTGGCTCTGATCATGATTTGACTGTAAATTCCACAGAACATGAGTCCTCTCTTATGTATATCTGTATAGAGCTGCATATGTCTAAGTAGTGTTACAGAAAAGATTAGTTACAGCAGTAGCATTCAAGAGTTAGATCAAAGCTGCATGGAAGGTTTTAGTTCCTAAGTTATACATGTTTTCAAAAGAATTACAGAATAAGCATATCATTATGCCTTTCTTCCCCTCTGGTTACTGGTTTTTCTTGTTTGTAATTTGAAGATTTGTATATTCTACTTTATTTTATGTTGTCTCACCTAGGAATTTCATGAATATGAAAATAATAAGGCTTATTAATAAATAAATAAAACAGATCACTGAATTCATCTGTAGTGGTAGTAATGCAACATTGAAATGCAAATTATTCTGATTCAAGTTCTTTCTATGGCCAGATTCTGGCACTGCTTTGCTATGTGTTGTGTTGCCATGATTCCAAACACAATCACTGGTCCCACTATGATTCTCCTGAACAGCACATTTGTGTGAAATATTAAAAATGTTCCCAGCCTCCCCTTGAATAAAAGGGGTCTGCAAAATCCCAAAGGAAGCAAAGCAAGGGTCCACTTACTGAAAAGAAGAGTGACCTGAGCCTCAGATTATGGAGATCTGGCCTGCATTCTGCTGAGGAGAAAGGCAATGGTTAGTGCAATGCTGGGAGTTGCCAAATAATGACTGAGATAAAGCATGACAAACAATTAAGCCATGAGCAAATAAACATCAAATTAAAAATAAATAAGGAAACTGGCAGGGAGACATAAATGACTGGGTTATCTCTGGTTGCTTAGCTATGCCAGCACTGGGATTGAATATTGCTGGCACTTGCATAGCTACAAGCTCCTCCATGACTCTGCCCTCGGAATGCCATTCTCCAGTCTACTTCAAAAATGGCCAGTCAGAGCTGATATTCAATAGCACTGCCTGGTTAAGTGCTACTGAATACTAGACTGCTGAATGGCTGTGGCAAGCCTGCAGAGCATCAATTGAGTGGGAAGGAGCCTCTTTTGCCTGCTTAAATTGTTTTGGACATCGACTGGTAATGTCCTTAAATCTTAGTAATTTCTGATAAATCTCATCTTCTTGTTAACCTGTCACTTTGCTCCATTCACGCCTTCTTCTCCAGTTACTGGATAGCAAACAAATAACAATTCCTATAGAACTAGATAAGACAGAGTTAGTATGGTTGAATAAGTTAAGGCAGAGTTTCTCAACACGCAGTACATGTACCCTTAGAGGTATGTGAGCTGCTTGTTGGGGGTATATGGCACTGTGCGGGGCTCCCGCCCCCCCCCCCTTCCTTCTTAATCGCCACCACCGGGGATCCCACGCCCTACTTCCTGCCTGCCCCCTTCCACTGAAGCACTGCCACTGGCAGGGATCCCATGCCCTCCTTCCTGCATTCCCCCCTCCACCGAAGCAGAAAGGCTTTCCTCCAATGTTAGAGCTGACGTCAGAGGGAAGCCTTCTGGGTCAGCGGGAGATCCAAGTTACCTCATTCAAGGCTGCTCCTTCTGGCCTTCAGCCACACAGGAATGCATTGCGGGCAGCGGCTTTTGCATGCTGTGTGTGGCTGACCCTAAAGACTTCTCTCCGATGTCAGAGCTGAGGGAGGGGGGGTGTAGTAAACCCCTTAAGAAGGAAGGGGGCGGGAGACCTGCAGTGCCACGTCCCTGTGCTGCTTGAAGGCAGGAAGGAGCAGCTCAACTGAATGGCCCTGAAGGGAGTGAGCGCATTATAGCAAGTAAGGGAGAGAGGGCACATGATCATGGGACAAAGGGAGAAAGGAGGGGGGGATTTGGGCAAAGGCTGGAAGGCGGGGGGGGGGGTGCACAAACTTGGCACACAGAAGGAAGCACTAACTTGGGAGAATTGTTGGGCATGAGTGTGTGACTGAGACGGAAAGAGATGGTGGAAAAGAAGAAAGAGGAAAATTGATGGGCACAGAGAGAGGATTGAGGTAAAGATGCATGGGGAAGAGGAGAAATGTTGGATATGGTGGTGGAGAGGGAACAGAGGGACAGATTTGAAGGGGATGCAAGGGGAAAGAATGTTGGACATAGTGATGGAGGGAGAGATGTGGAGAGGGGTGATAGAAGGAAAAATGGGCAAGGGGCTGGTGGGTAGTGGTGAAAAATGTTGCACATGATCTGGGAGGATGAGAGAGGGAGAAATGCTGGATGTGGCAGTAGAGGGGGTGGGAGAGATGCACCCTGGATCTCTCTCTTTTCCCCCACTCCCTTTGCAGCAAGGGAGGAAATGAGAGAAAGACAGATGGACAGTGAGAGAGAGAGGGGACATGTTGCTTATAGGGGTGGAGGAGAGAGGAAGAAAAGTTGGACCCATGGAGGGACAGAGAGAGATGTTGGTTGGGGAAGGGAATGTAGTCTGGAGGAGAGGAAGTATGTAGGAGGCAGAAAGAAAAAAAATATTGGATGCACAGTCAGAAGGAAGTGCAACCATAGACTCATGAAATCACCAGACAACAAAGGTAGGAAAAATGATTTTATTTTCAGTTTAGTGTTCGAAATGTGTCAGATTTGATAATTTATATCTGCTGTCTATATTTTTCATTATATTTATCTATTTTTCTATAGTTGTTACTGAGGTGACATTGCATATTTTAAAGTCATCTGCCTTGACCTTTTTGGGAAAAAAAACGAATAAATGATAATTAGCATTTTCTCTGCGTACAGTGTGCGTTTTTAATCTTGTGGTTACCATTATGTATTAATAAGATTATATTGTATGTATATGGAAAAAATGAATGGAAGGAATTTGCATTACAATTAGTACTATTATTATGCGAGTGGGCCAGGGGTGGAGCTTGGGGAGTACTCAGTTGACATTTGTTAGACTTAGGGGGTACTTGGCTTGAAGAAGTTGAGAAACACTGGGTTAAGGAGACCATTGTCAGTGATTCCAAAATTGTGGGGTGTTATCCTGTGATGTAGTAAAAAGTTTGGGAGTTTCTCTAGATGCTGTATAGACAATGGAGTTCTAAATTTAATTGAGGGTAAATGTGGGTTGAGGCACATTCAAAAGCTGCACTCATTGATGCAATGAAGATTATGGCAGTTATTATTCATTCATTGATTATGCCTTGAATAGTTTATTGTAATTCTGTATACCACAACTGCAGAAAATTATTCCTCATTTACATTTCCTCCAAAATAGTTCTACAGCTTCTCTTTTGGTCACCTGTGGTTTAAAGGATTTCCTTTGAAATTCTGTTTGCAGTTTCAAAATGTTTACATTAGTGGGACTTAAATATTTAGCAAATGTATTCATTAGTTATGTTATACCTTTAAAATCTTACCACTCAGCTCTTGTAAATGTTCAAAGAGGCCAATTAAGAAGCCTGGGTCTCAGGGTTATGCATCCAGACCAAGGGCATAGCCAGAAGCCAGTTTTGGGGGATTCCCCAAAATGGATTGGAGGTAGGGCCAGCTTAGCCTATGGACCAGGTGAGGCTGTGGTCTAGGGCGCTAGCACTAAAGGATACCAAATGCCCAGGCCCATGACATCACCAGCCCATAATTTAGGCTTGCCCACCTGAAGAGTGAGTCTCAGTAGTCCACCGCCATTCAATGAAGGAGGCACCAAGGTTGTTTCATATTGAGCAGAACAGTGATCTAGTCAGTCCCAAAAGGAGGCATGGCCAAGTTTTTTCCCCCCTCCCCTAACACTATAAGTAACATGGCTATTAGGCCTCTGATAGCTGCTTAGAGCACATTGGAACCATCCCTGGCTCTTCCCTCCCAGAAGAAAGCTCATATGTGGAGTTCATGGCACACTGGGAATGGACACTCAACATCCAATCACAATTTGCCTTCTAGAAAGGTGCAGGATGCTGAAGCATTTAAATTGCTTCAGCGTCTACCACGGTCCCTTTTTTTTATTTTTTTTTACAAGCTTGCCAGAGTGCTTCTGCTCCTGCCTACTGCTTGGAATTTGCAGGGGGAACCCGCTGACACCATGCTGTCCTGCCTGCCTGCTGATTGCAGAACCCTGATTTTAGAACGCTGTGCTGCTATGCCTGAACCTGTTAATGCTGTGCTGTCCCGTTGTGTGATACTCCTGCCTGCTGATTGGAGCCACCGACTCTATACTGCCCTGCCATTGCTCCTGCCTGATTAGAGCATTTTACAAATTCCAGGTAAGGGGCCTGGTCTCTTGGTCTTAGGGCTAGATTCACTAAGCAAACCGATCTGCACATGCAAAGTAGGAATGGACGCGATTCACTAAACTTTTCCAGGAACAATGACTGGCTGGCCGATCCAAAAAGAAGCGACTGGTGGGGACCAGTCGTTCACGACCTTTCCTGCTCTCTGCCAACTTTTCCTACCCTTTTTCAGCCCGACTTCGCTTCTCCTGCCCTTTTCCAGCCCTTCTCCTGCCTTTTTTAGCCCCGACTCTCCTCTTGCCGCCCTTCTCTCTGCCACGACTCATCATACTGCACCCCGAATCTTGGCTTGCTGCCCCGACTCTCCTACCTGTCCCCCACAGTGAGAGCCCATGATTTTAACCCGCAGGATAAACCCACGGGGCTCACGAAGTAGTATAATCTGTATGGTTGGTCTTTAGTTTGAAGATATCTGTGTTTTAAACTATTGTACCCCTATTTTTATCAATATTGTACTTTCGCCTAGAATTCTGATAGGCATGTAATCAAATTTTAAATAAACTATGAAATTATGACAGGAAGGGATGGAAAGCAGAAAATATTCTAGGGCAGGGCCTGAGGGGAAGGAAAGATGGGAGGAGAGGAGAAAATATACTGGTGCAGGGGGATGGGAGGGGAAGAAATGCTGGAGGAGAGGAGAATGGAAGATTAGGTTCTTACTTTGCTAATTTTCTTTCTTGAAAAGAGGAATATCAGTCTTGGGTTTTACTAAACGGTGCTAGAGATTTCTACTGTGGGCCAGCAAGGTAAATTATCCGATGCTCATAGGAATTCTATGAACGTCAGGAGCATTTACCTTGCTGGCCTGCACTAAAAATCTCTAGCGCCGTTTAGTAAAAGGAGCCCTTAGTTTTATCTTTTATTTTTTTACATTTTTTAATTTATGCAATTCTAAACAAATATACAAGAAAATTTAACTTCTTGGGCAATAAACATTTCTAGTAATAAAAATATATAGTAAACATTGTTTGTCAGAAAGACCCCTAATGAGGGGGACAGAATACAGAGAAATCAGGTAAGATCTAATTTCACAAAATCAAGAAAATAATCTTAGGAATTCATCTGTCTGATATATAATGAGCCAAATTCCAGCTCCCAAAACCAAAGATATAACACAATAGGAAATGAATAATTCAGGAAATTCTTCAGTTGAGCGGGATCATAAAATATGTATTTGGAATTAGCATAATTAACCATATATAACCCTGGAAATCTGAGCATAAAAGGTGCTGCAAAAGAAACACCACATTGCCACTGTGGCAGGATAGCCTCATGGAGCAAATTGGCCTGAATTATCAGGAACAAACAGCACACATTTCACAAACACTGTTAATATAAACAAAGTGTTATCTTCATTGGTTTGCCTCAAACTCAGTAGAATCTGGTTCACGGAAGTTTCGCCCCCCACATTTCGCCCCCAGCAATTCGCCCCTCACATTTCGCCCCCCACATTTCGCCCCCAGGTATGTTTCGCCCCCACACATTTCGCCCCCCGGATGTTTTGCCCCCACACATTTCGCCCCCGCACATTTCGCCCCCGCACATTTCGCCCCTGCCTTTGAGGGGAAAAAGAAATCCGTCTCGGAGCGCGCCTGACTCGGAGTGCGCCTGACTTTTCTTTTTCAGGCGCTGCTGATGTGGAGTTTCCGCAATGAAAGTGAAATGCTCATCACCCCCCCCCCCCCCGCGCAAATCCTTACCTCACGGGCCCTCAGTCCAGCTGCTGGTGTGCGCGAGCAAAGCCAAGGGGGGGAGGGAGTCGAAGTCTGGCCCCGCCCCCGGGCTTTCCCCTTTTTCGTCCGCGATCCGCTAGGACATGAAGGGGGATCGGGGCTTGGGCCAGAGCGAGACAGCGTCCCGCGAGCGTACGCCGCGCGCCTCCGACGAGCCGCAGGTCCGCCGAAAGGGAACATGAGCTTAGTTGCTGCCGTCTCACCTGTTTCACTGCCTGGGCCCCTCCGCGATCCCCGGTGGGGTGGGGGCTTTCTTGTGTGCTTTGCCGGGGCTGAGGGGGGGAGGGAAATGGTGATCGTGTGCTCCCTGTCCTGAAGGCGGCGGCGGCGGCTGCTGCTCCGCCTGCGAGTGCCCGCTTGGCAGCCTGCCATGGACGGCGGTGCTGCCGCCGGGGCGGGCTCCAGAGGGAATCGGTGCCTATGCTGGAGCAGGAAGAGGGGTCTCCGTCCCCAGCCCCGTCTCCCCCGACCCCGCCGCTGTCCCCCTCTCCTGGGTCGAGGAAGCAGCACGGGGTGAAGAGGCATCACCACAAGCACAACCTAGTTTCGGGGGCCAGAGGGAGGGAGTGGGTGATGTCAGGACTAACATGGCAGAGGAAAGGCCCTGCCAGGGCTGGCCGAAAGCAGCCTGTTTACGGCACTGTCTCTGCTCACAGGCTGCCACTACTGCTTCGGGTAAGTGAGGGTAAGAGGCAGTGGGATTGTCAGGATCGGCGGCCGCTGCTGCTTCAGAGTGCTGGAACCATAAGTGGGGAGGGGAGGAGAGAAAGTGACCCATACCAGAAAAGAGGGTGGGAAGGAACAGATGCTGGACCTACAATTGGGGGTGGGGTAGGGGAAAGATAAAGAGAGGAAAAGAATGACTCAGACCAGAAAGGGGAGGTGGGAAGGGAGACAAAGTTAGAGTGAGAGAGAGAGAACGGAGGAACGCTCAGGGGCGAAATGTGCAGTACACATAATCCAACGCTCAGGGGCGAAATGTGCGGTGGCGAAATGTGTGGGGGCAAAACATCCGGGGGGCGAAATGTGTGGGGGCGAAACATACCTGGGGGCGAAATGTGGGGGGCGAAATGTGAGAGGCGAATTGCTGGGGGCGAAATGTGGGGGGCGAACCTTCCGGATCCCGTAGAATCTCACTGTAGCTTACCTCAGTCAGGCAGTAATGAGTATTCATTTTCCTTCAGCTTTCTCTTAGGTTTCAGGTGGCAGCCTTCAGTTTCCCCAGGCTTCTGCCCTAGGAAAACAGGGAGTCCTTTCTCAGGGAACTCTTCCCTTGGGACCTCTCTTTGATTGATTAAAGTCTGAGCAGAAATACTCCTACCTGAGTTTTGCCCCTCTGGCTCAGCACTGCTGCAAACTCAGGGCATTCTAGGTCATGTAGTTTTCATTTAACTGACTACCCCCCCCTACACACACACATACACACACTGCCTAACTGCAGTCTTGGAGAGTGAAAACCCCACAATCTTTTACAGCCTCATAGCCAAGAAAGACTTACAATTCTCTTGAGAGGCTCTAGACATTTCTGGAAAAACAAAAATTCTAGATCTAATTTCTAAAATATAAAAAATCTTAAACATCCAAATTTTATCATTTTCCAGTGCACAAGTCACCAAGAGAGTCCTTCAGCCAGCTATTTTCAAAGTGGAGTCTCCTAACAGAGCTGTAACATCCAGACTCCCTTGAAAGTACGTGAGGCACTACCCCCACCTCCATACTCCAGTGATAGGCAGTATTATTTCACATGGAATTTTCAGAACTTCCATTTAATATATTTTCAACATATCAAGGTTGTAACAAAATAGATCTTGGAAAGTTCACAAATTTTAAATTCAATCTTTTAGTATAGTTTTCAAAAAGTTCTTGTCTTCTACTTTCTAAATCTTTCACTAGAGCAACTTCATAATGTTTAGTAATAGAATCAACAGTGAAAACCTCTAGATCAGTGGTTCCCAACCCTGTCCTGGAGGACCCCCAGGCCAATCTGGTTTTCAGACTAGCCCTAATGAATATGCATGAGAGAGATTTGCATATAATGGAAGTGACAGGCATGCAAATCTGCTCCATGCATATTCATTAGGGCTAGCCTGAAAACCAGATTGGTCTGGGGGTCCTCCAAGACAGGGTTGGGAACCACTGCTCTAGATGTTTCTGAATTTCCTCTCCACGGACCAGTACTACTAACATGAGGCTAGGACATTATCCACACGTTTTATCATGGAAACTTCAGCCAATGTTCCCTCTAAGCTTTGCAGCTGCCTGGTCATCTAAGCCATCCTGGCTCACTGTGCAGCCTGTCCACCAGAGACACTGCTCTTTCTCCTTCCCTTTCTGCTTTCTTACTGCTGCTACTTTCCCAAATCAGCAGTAGTGGCAAAACATAAACTGCAGGACTGGTTTGTACCTACCCTCGGGTGCCATCCCTGCCCCTTCCAGCACCACTTCTTGTACTGGGACAGAGCCAGCAGCTACGGGTAGGTTCAATGCGGCCCAGTGATGTTTGCATTTTGTTTTGTGCTGTTGCTAGTTTGAGGATACAGTAACAGCATTGGGGGTGTCAGGGAAGGAGCCAGATGCTGAATGGGAGGAAAGAAGGGCACATGCTGGCAGGAAGTAGGGAGGACAGAGGGGCACATGCTGGAAAGACCTGGGGAGAAGAAAGGCAAATGCAGAATGGACCTGGGGTGGAGAGAGGTGCAGATGATGGATGAAGTAGGGAGGGGAGATAGGATAAATGCTAAATGGAAGCAGGGAGGACAGAGGGGCACATGTAGGAAGAAGTGGAGATGATAAGAGGGCACATTGGATGGAAGTAGAGTGGACAGATGGACACATGCTGAATGGAAGTGGGGAGGAGAGGGGGGTAAATAGCTAATGGAAGTAGGGAGGATAGAGAGTAAGATAGTGAAAGAAAATGGGGGGGGTAAGAGAGGTACATGCTGGATGGAAGTGGGGAGGAGAAGGTAGATGCTGAATGGTGAGAGGGGTGAGAGAGTGTACTGTAGATGCTGAATGGGGGAAGAGGATAGAGTTAGAAGATAAGAGGAAATGAAATTGGAGAGGCAGAGTGAGTGAAAGAGGTAGCAAGTTGTAGGTAGATACAGTAAAAAGAGAGAAACTGAGGATTAGATAGTAAGAAAAAATAAATCTGGACAGAGGCAGAAAATTGAAGAAAGCTGAAAGGAAAACAAGGAGAGAAAATTTGACAAATGGACTGGACATTCTAGCAAGACGATTTCCAATTGAAACCAACACAATCGAAAAAAAAAATTAAATAGCCAGACAACAAAGGTAGAAAAAGGGAAAGGGATTGGGACTTGTATACTGCCGTTTTGTAGTTATACAACCACATTCAAAGCAATTTACATACAGATACTTCAAGCATTTTCCCTATCTGTCCTGGTGGGCTCACAATTGATCTAAGGTACCTGGGGCAGTAGAAGATTAAGTGACTTGCCCTATCTTATTTTCTTTAATTGTACTTGGACTTAAGGTGGCTCCCCCAAATTAATGTGGGCTAGAAAGATTTGTATTAGATATTTATGATATTTTTTCCTTTTCTTTGATGTATATCTTTATCCTTTACTATTCTTTAAGAATTGAATGAAAAATTTGATAAATAAAAGAAAAAAAAAAAAGTGACTTGCCCAGGGTCAGAGGGAGCAGTGCAGGTTTTGAACCTACAACCTCAGGGTGCTGAGCTCTAACCACTATGCCACACTCTCCTATAAGAATTTTATTTTTAGATAAAGTAGTATGGTAGCCATGTTAATAAACATTAATAAGTAAAAAGAAAAAAAATTGAAATAAGGTGTTTACTTATTGGATTAATTTGAACCCTTTTTGGCTAATTTTAAAGACCAAAACCTCCTTCCTTAGGTCAATACAGTATACTACTATTATGGTATCTTGTGCTGACCTGAGGAAGGAGGTTTTGGCCTCTGAAAGCTAATTGAAAAATATATTTAGTCCAACAAAGTGGTACCATTTTCAATTTTTTGTTTTATTTGCATTTGATAATTTGTAATGTAATGGTTGGAATATGACAGTTTTTAGAAATTTGCATCTGCTATCTTTATATTTTGCATAGTACAGGGGGACACACGTTGCCTTCTCTTTCACTAGTGTTGTGAATTGTATGATGAGTCTGGCTTCATGGAAGCTCAGTTTAATTTTTATTTCTATTTTTATTTTGTGGTTACTTATTCTATACTGGGTGAAAGTCTGACTTCTGCTTGTGTGAAAGAGACATGGTTTCCTGTTAGCATTGATTATATAATTGATCTGTTTTAATCAGGTTTGTTTAGTTTTCCAATAGGTTTATTGATGTCCTCTCGGTCACTACAGTGTTTTTGGTACTGTCTTTTCCTAGGTAGGTGCTTCTGTGACATGTGGAAGTTACTGCTATTATGGTATGTTGGAATTGCTCTGTAGGTCCTAAGTGACATTTGTAGGTATTACTTCACACTATACCTAGTATTGGATTTTTGAATTTGGATTTAGATCATACTTTCTCAGTAAAGGCTCAAGGCAAGTTACATTCAAGTTCAGTATGTATTTTCATAGAGGGCTTATAATTTTTAAGTTTATTATTGGAGACAATGGATCTCAAGCTCCATCAGTGGGATCTGAACCCTGGCTTCCATAGTTCTCAGTGGGCTGCTCTAACCATGTTTGATAAGTCATCAGCAAACTAAAGACTAGTGGAGCTAAAGCATGGTGGCCCTTTGGCAACCTACCAAAAACATTGCTAGGTAAATAATTTTATGGTTATTTGTAACCTTAATTTCTGTTAGAATACTGCTAAACACTACTGTTCATGTGACCAGCAGGAAGATGCTGGACTGGAGAGCTATGGCTGACAGACAGCCAAGTGTTAAAGTACCTGCATAAATTTCCAGAATACTGCAAATACTATTCAATATGTTGTATTGTTTTTCTGTATATTATTTCAATTTTTTTGATACATAATGTCCTGGAGTGCATATAGTGTGCATAATACCATCAGTAATAGAAGTACTGTGAGAAGCAGCTGGTAGACAATGAAGGGGTTCTTCTCTGTTGTGTTCAAAAAAGCCCTTATTGTCCCTTTTTTTAAAGAGAGGTGCTCATACAGAGGGAGCAGTACTCTTTTTAAACTGCACTAAACATCTAGGGCCAGATTCTATAAATGGTGCCTTATCAAGGCTGCCTAGCAAAGCCAAATTAAAATTCACAACTAACTAATTTCAATCAATTATCATAAATGGTGTGGTGATTGACTACACCACTGAAGTTAATTGATAAATTGATGAAAAAACAATAAAATTAAAAGTTAGGCACAGAATCAACTGACTGAAAAGTAAGGGCGGAGAATAGGCGTGATAGACTTAGGCATCACTAGGTGTCCAAGTTAGGTGCTGATAAATTAGGCCAAACCTAATATACAGACGCCTACCTCCAGGATGCTTAGTGACAACTAAGCTCGCCTAGGCGCTGCATGGCAGGATTCTATAAATTATGGCTTCATTTATAGAATCCAGCACCTCACCAAAACGGCTCAACGAGATGGTCGAGCAATTACCTCACTGGCAAAAAATCTTCACTATGTATTAAAGCCTTATGCTGTGCTGTATTATGGCATAATATAGCACAGCATAAGGCTTTAATACAATTTTATTCATTGGCGCAATTTTACTGGCAGTGACCATCTTGTATTTCAAATGAACTTTTTTTTTCCAAAAGCCTGTATCTGCCTAAAAAAACCCCGATTTTGCTCCCAATCAGGTGGGACGGACTTCTTGGGGGGTGAGGATGCAAATTTATTTTGTGCTGAGTTACTGGCGGAAGAGCGTCCTTGTATCATGTGCTGTAACGCACATGAGGGAGGGGTAGGAGCTCTGGGCTTAGCCTCATCCTGAAGGGCTGGTGAACCATTACGGGTCCGGGATATGGGTAAAAAAATATCACCCTGTACCTTTTTCGTGCATTGATGCAAAGCAGAGGTGTGTAGTGTCTGGAGACCCCACAAGTGCACCAGGCTTCTTCCCAGAAATTGTAAATCTTATGCGGAGAGCCTTTCTGACACGTTCAGGACAGGGGATGCAGACTGTGGGCATGGAGAGCCTTCTCCTCTGGCGTCTACTTTTCATGTAAGCAAGCCGGCCCCTGACTCCAGCAACTTTTCGGATCTTGACAGGTCTGATGGTGAATTGGACTTCATGCCTCTTTTGTCCTAGGATTCTGATTCAGTCCTGCATGACACTGCTTCTCTGTTTGAGCCCGGCAGCTATGAGGCCTCCCTGGCTCTAAACCAAGGGGATGATCCTCTTGCTCACTGCCTTTTCAGGTTAGTTTCTGTCCACCACTTTATTTCTGATGCAGTGTCGGAGTTGAAGCTGGAAACGCATCCCTCCACTTCCAAATGCATGAGTGGCATTAATGACCAGATCTCCTTCTTACTGCTCATCCAGATATTACTGCCTTGGTCATGGAACAGTGGGAGACCCCCAGTTTGGTCCCTGTAGGTTGCTAAGGCCATAGCTAAACTTTATCCCATGGTACCCATGCTCCACCAGTTCTTTGACCAGCCAAAGGTGGATTCAAGTGAAGGTGGTGTTATGCTGAAGGATGTCATACTGAAGGTGCTTAAGAAACAATTTGAGGTCCTGGCTCTGGGAATCAGGGATGCTGCTGCCGCTTCTTTTGCTGTGAGGGCCTGCCACACCATGCTGCACTGGCCCCTACCGGCAGAGGACACCTGCTCTCATCTTGTATGGAAAGGTATAGATTATATGGCAGATGCTCTCTATAACCTTATCAGAGTTATGAGCAAGGTGTCTGCTTTTGCAGTTTTGGTTTGCAGATGCTCTGGATCTGGTAGTGGGTGAGCAACTCACCATCCAAGGCTACCTTGAGCAGACTGCCTTTTAAGGAGCAGATGCTTTTTGGTAAGTGTCTTGGTGATTGTCACAATCCTTGCACCGCCCACCCTCCTTCAAGAATCCATCTTTTAAGCATTCCTCTGGAGTGACCCCACCTGTCTGTCCCATCGTCCCTTGAAGTTGAGTGTGATACTGGCCTCGACTACCTGATGTGGAAGACCATTCCATCGATCAATTATCCTTTCGGTGAAGAAATATTTCCTGGTGTCCCCATGAAATCTTCCCCTCCTGAGTTTTAGTGGATGCCCTCTTGTCGCCGTGGGACCCGTAAGACAAAAGATTTCTTCCTCCACATCAATGCGGCCCGTGATGTATTTGAATGTTTCTATCATGTCCCCCCTTTCTCTGCGCTCTTCGAGAGAATATAAGCGCAGCCTACTCAAACATTTTTCATATGGGAGATTTTTTAGTCCTGAGGCCATCCTAGTGGCTATTCGCTGAATCGACTCCATTCTCTTCACATCCTTTTGATAATGTGGCCTCCAAAACTGAACAGGTGAGGTATAACTTCAGGCTTTCAGCTGATAAAGCTCCTTCTGATGCAGCCCAGCATTTGTCTAGCTTTTGCTGTAGCTTTCTCCACCTGATTCACAGCTTTCATATCTTCCCGGATGATTACTCCCAAGTTCCGTTCTGCTACAGTTCTGGTTAGGTTTTCACCATTCAGGGTGTATGTTCTGCATGGATTTCTGCTACCAAGGTGCATTACCTTACATTTTTTGGCATTAAAATTTAGTTGCCAAGTACTGGACCATTGTTCTAGTAAAAGTAGGTCCTGCTCCATAGTGCCGGGCATGGTTGTGCTATCAGGTTCTGCTGCACTGCCCACAACGTTGCATGGTTTAGCGTCATTGGCGAATAATGTAATTTTACCTCGAAGTCCCTGAGGCAGGTCCCTTACAAAGATATTGAATAGTATCGGGCCCAAAATCGAGCCCTGCGGTACTCCACTGGTCACTTCTGATGTTTTTGAGGGAATACCGTTTACCATTACCCTTTGAAGTCTACCGCTAAGCCAGTCTTCTACCCATACAGTCAGTGTTTCTCCTAGGCCCATCACGTTCATCTTGGTTCAATAACCTACGATGTGGGACACTATCAAAAGCCTTACTGAAGTCTAAATACACGACGTCCAGGGACTCTCCCTTATCCAGTTTCTTTGTTACCCAGTCAAAGAAGTTTGTCATATTGGATTGACAAGACCTTCCCTTCATAAAGCCATACTGGTGGGGATCCCTTAGTCCTTCGTCATCCAGAATCGTGTCCAATCTGTTTTTGATCAACTGTCCAATCTGTTTTTGATCAATCTCAATCTGTTTTTCATCGTGCCAAAGAAAGACACAGAGGACTGGAGGCCCATTTTGGATCTCAAGGCAGTGAATGTGTTTCTGCCCCCCCTCCCCGTTATGGTGGCGGTGACAGCTCACCTGTTGTGTGTGGGCATTCAGGTTCATCCCTAACTGGACGACTGGCTAATCATGGCCTCGTCCAGACAGGAGTGTGAGCTGGCAGTGTGTCAAGTAGTGGACCAGCTCCAGTGTTTGGGCTGGATTGTCAACTTCAGGAAGAGCCATATGGAACCCATTCAGAGGCTGGAGTACCTGGGCATTCTCTTTGACACGGCTTGTGGACGAGTATTTATTCACAAGACACACAAACAGGAGCTCACAAACAAGATCCGGTCTCTCTTGGAAATGCAATCTCCAACTGCTTGGCATTGCCTTTAGTTGCTGGGTTCCAAGGCAGCCACACTGGAGATTGTCTTCAGGCCAGAGCCTCTACAGGACTCTTTTCTGTCACGGTGGTCTCTATAGAAGCATCCTCTTCAGCTTCAGCTACCTTGGACTGGGGCTGTATGGCTCAGCCTCCACTGGTGGATTCAGGATGCACCCTTTCAAAGGGCATATTTCTTTGGATCTCAGAATGGATTACTCTCATGATTGATACCAGCCTCTTCATCTGGGGAGCTCGTTGTGGGGATCGCTCAGTTCAGGGCCAGTGGGCACCCCATCAAAAGAAGTAGTCCATAAATCATTTGGCGCTCAGAGCCGTTCATCTAGCTCTGCAGGCTCAGGAAAGGGTCCTAGAGGCAAAAGTTATAAAAGTGTTCTCCAACAATGCCCACGGTAGTGGCATATGTGAACAGCTGGGGGGACACAAGGAGCGCCCCCTTGCATCTGGAAGCTCAGATGCTCTTTATATGGGCAGAAGTCCACCTTCAGGCTCTTTCAGTGGCCCATATGGCCAAAGTAGAAAATGTTCAGGCTAACTTTCTTGAGTCAACAGTTCCTGGACCCAGGGGCATGGTCGCTCTCACACATTGCATTGGATCTAATTATGCAGTGCTGGGGCAGCCCAGTGATGTACTTGATGGCTTTGGCCAAGAGCAGGAAAGCCAGGTGCTTCTTCAGTAGAAGAGTGGAACTGGGAAGCTTGGGGTTGGATGCGTTGGTCCAACCCTGGTTACCGGTTGGCATCCTTAACGTCTTCTCTCCTTAGCCCATGATGGGCAAGGTCATCAGCCAGATTGCATCTCATCCAGGCCTTCTGATTCTAGTGGTTTGCCAGCCTTGGTATGTCTTCAGCAGGACAAAGGTCTCAGGTTGCCTCTTCATTGCAGTCTTCTCAGTCAGGGGCTGAATCCCAAGGTGAATCCACAATTCTTTGGTCTTAAGGCATGGCTCTTGAGCGGCCTAAGGGATATTCCAATGTGGTTATTGCTACGCTGCTTCAGGTAAAGAAGCCCTCTATCCTGGCGGCTTACAAGAAGTCCTGGCAGGCTTTTTAGCAATGGTGGTGCTAACGACCAGGTGGAGCCACGTCAGGCTCCCATTTCAGTCATTCTGGCTTTCATTCAGGCCAGGTTGGAGAAAGGCCTGGCCTTGGGTTCTCTTATGGTGCAGGTGGCTGGTCTCTCTTGCTTCCTGACTCACGATTGCAGGTCCTTTCTGACGGCTCATCTTGATGTGACTAGATTCCTCCGGGGAGCTCTCTGGTTAAGGTTTCCTCTGCAACATCTCTTTCCGACCTGGAACCTTAATATTGTTCTAAAGGGTCTCTCTAAGGCTCCTTATTAGCCCCTCAGGAATGCGTCTCTTTTGGACTGTGTTTCTGGTGGTGACTGTTTTGGCATAGTGAATCTCGGAACTGCAGACACTTTCCTGCAGTGAGCCTTTTCTCAGAATCATGGATGAGGGAGTCACTCTCCATACTGTGCCCTCCTTTTTCCCAATGGTGGTGTCGGATTTCCACATCAACCAGGAGGTTCATCTGCCTGTTTATCAGTCCACTGGGTATGACAAACAATATAGAGTTTTGAAGAAACTGGACGTCCGCAGAACTTTGCTCCAGTACTTGGGAAGGACAAATGACTTTTGCCTTTCTGACCACCTGTTCATGCTTACCAGCCACTCCTGGCTTGGCAGGCCAGCATCTAAGGCATTTATTGCAAGACGGATTTTCATGGCAATCTCTTCAGCATACATTGCCTGCAGGAAGCAGCCACCAGTCTCTCTCAAGGCGCATATAACCAGGAGTGTCACTTCTTACTGGGTGAAGTCTCGGGCAGTTCCTCCCGCAGAGATCTGATGAGCAGATACTTGGTCGACTCTTCATACCTTTTCAGATTTTACAGAGTGGATATAGCAGCTTGGAAGGATGCCTTTTTTGGGTCTTGCGGGCAAGCTCTTCTGTCCCTCCCTAGACATCAGCCACTGCTTTGGTATGTCACTTTATGTACGGAATCTGGAGTAGATGTAACTGAATGAAAGATTAGGTTCTTACCTGGATAATCTTCTTTCAGTTAATCTACTATATTATTCCATAAGAACACACACCCATTTCTGGTGACAACCCACAGTTTGGGAAGCCCTACTGGAGAGAGAGAGAGAATGTGTACTTGGGAGTTAGTTAGTTAGAGGGCCAACAAACACATTGTAGGTGAAATGTTTCTGTTCAACTAACTTAATATATCTTTGACATATTTTTCAGAGTTATCCTTTCTTCATCAAGTCAGTGAAGAAACAGTGTAGTAACACTTTTGGTTTAAACAGGAGTTACGCAAACCTTCAAAGTTTAAACCCTACTGTTCTGCAAATCTCTTATCAACCCCCTCCCCCAGCCCCCAGGCTCAGCAATTAAATTTTGTCTATGCAAATTATAGGCTGTACAAAATTTGCTCACATAAAAATGAGGTGAAACTAGAGGCATTCTGGATAGGGTTACCAGATGTCTGGATTTTAGAGGGCATGTCTGGGTTTCCAGACTGCTTTTCAAAACCCAGCACTTTGTCTGGGTTTTGAAAATCAAATTGCGTCGGGAGGGGCATCCGCACATGTGCAGATGCCCTCCTGACCAAGATGAGCAGGCTGAGGGGGTGGGGCTAGGGGCGAGGCTGGGGTGTGATGTGGGCAGAACTGGGTGGGCCAGGTCTAGGGGGTCTGGATTTTACATATGTAAAATCTGGTAACCCTAATTCTGAAACTATGGTGAAACTTGAACTGGTCCTTGCATATATTCAATGCTGGTCAGCTAAAGTTATACAGATAAATCTTTAGCCAGGGAAAAATGTTCTTCTGATAACTTCTGCTATTAAAATTTAAATTTTCTGGGTAACTTTATCTGGAAAACTTTCCTGCTCAGTAGGTTTTTGAATATGGGTCTGTGCATCAGATTTCACTGCATTGTAGAATGACAGAAAGAACATGCTCTTCATATATGTAGGAAATTATTGTAGGACACACATCTAATGTTACTTACTGTAGAAATGTACTGCCTGCTAATGAATTTGCTATTATCCTCTAGTGACATGTCTCCAAGGCTTGGTCCATAGAGTGCTGAACCTTCAGAGTAGCTTTCTCGTGGAATGCTGGATACACAGCCACTGTCAGAGCCACTGGAACCATTGCCAGACACACCTTGTGAGGACTCTGAGCTCTCTGTAGCTTAAAGCAAAAACAAAGTGAAAGAGATTTACAGCAGCAAGACACAACAAATGCACTATATCCCAAACAAGAAGGAAAAATTTGTACGCAGTATCATGGCCCAAGAAGATACAGACAAGAAATTCTTCAGGAAGGCATGACATTATTTGGGGATGCATATTTAGTATGGTGCCATACTACAAAGGTACACTCATACTTGTAAGACCAAAGAGAACAAGGTGATTTTCAAACAGGAAGTACTCATATACACAGAGTTTGAAAATTGGGCTCTTTTATAGGTATAGCCTTAATGGATGCAAAAAATATGTTCTTATGCCCTTGTATTCTTATTAATGCAAAAAAAAAAAAAAAAAAAGCGGGGATGTAAACTAGGTCTGTTCATAGTATGGCATCTATACACCTTCATTTTCAAAAAGAAAGGTTATGTTTTATTTTTAATAAATTGTAGTGTTTCGGGCTGTCTTTCAGAAGGCATGTAGTAAAGTTTTGCACAATACAAAGTACGCTCTTCAATTCATCACTGTATGTACAATAGTTACTATTATTTATCACATCTATAGCACTGAAAGGCATACACAGCGCTGTACATTTTATCTCATCTGAGGTGAACTACCCATATTGTTTTATGAGGAGTTATATTCATCATCAGATCATTTTTAATACAGTGTCTACTGTGATACCTACTTTGCACACTCAAAGAAACATAGAAACATGATGGCAGATAAAGGCCAAATGGCCCATCCAGTCTGCTTATCCACAGTAACCATTATCTCTTTCTCTCTCTGAGAGAACCCACGTGCCTATCCCATGTCTTCTTGAATTCAGACACAGTCTCTATCTCCACCACTTCTTCCGGGAGACTGTTCCACGCATCTACCACCCTTTCTGTAAAAAAGTATTTCCTTAGATTACTCCCGAGCCTATCACCTTTTATCTTCATCCTAGGCCCTCTCAGTCCAGAGCTTCTTTTCAATTGAAAGAGACTCGACTCATGCACATTTACATCATGTAGGTATTTAAACGTTTCTATTATTTGAATAGCCTTTTGAGCAAGGGTAGTAATGCGCTGGTGCTTCAGTTTGATCTGAGCAGCGCTTTCGATTTAATAGACCACAGCAAACTGTTGGAATTTTTAGATTCTTTAGGAATCCAGGATAAAGTATTCTCATGGTTTAAAGCAGTGGTTCTCAACCCTGTCCTAGGGGATCCCCAGCCAGTTGGATTTTCAAGATATCCCTAATGAATATGCATGAGAGAAATTTGCATGCCTGTCTCCTCCATTATATGCAAATCTCTCTCATGCATATTCATTAGGGATATCTTGAAAATCCAACTGGATGGGGGTCCCCTAGGACAGGGTTGAGAACCACTGGTTTAAAGGATTCCTGGAATCAAGACTCTATCAGGTTAAATTTAAGGATGCACTCTCAGTAATTTGGAAAAATTCGTGTGGAGTCCCATAGGGCTCCCCACTTTCTCCTATACTTTTTAATGTGTACCTTCTTTCGTTGGGTTATTGGATGAATAAATTGGGCTTGAGGTTATTCAACTATGCTGATGATATTTTAATAGTCATCCCATGTTATCTAACAGTACTCAATTTATTGATTCTGTGCTAAATACGATGGAATCCTGGATGCAGGAATTCAAGTTGAAATTAAATCAGAAAAAAAACAAAATTCTTTTTTGTGTCATCACAAAAGATTATTCTTGAACCAAAAATTAAGATCAATTCAGTATCATTTACAATAAGCCCTACAATTAAAATCTTGGGAGTTGTTTTTGATCAGTGCTTGACCATGAAAAATCAGATAGACAAAATGGTTCAAAAGGGTTACTATACCTTATGGAAATTACGTACCATCAGATCGTACTTTAATGCTACTGCTTTTACAATCTTAGTTCAGACATTACTTCTGAGTATTCTAGATTACTTTAACATTGTAAATTATTACTTCTGAGTATTCTAGATTACTCTAACATTGTAAATTTGACAAGTACTAAGAAAAATTTGGCTAGATTGACTTTTGTTCAGAATACAGCAGTAAGAATGATCTATGGTCTGAGGAAGTACAACCACGTGACCCCTTATTATTGTGAGCTGCAATGGCTCCCGGTGGAGGCCCGGGTGATCTTTAAGTTGGGATGCTTATATTATAAATTCGCTTTTGGTGTTGCCCCATTATATCTTGTTGATAGATTCGTTATCATGGCACATGAGAAGAGTAGAAAATCTCATGCCCTATTTACATTCCCTTTAGTTAAGGGTTGTAAAAGTAAGAAACATCATGAGCATTGTCTTTCCTATCAAGCAGCTTATTATGACAAAGATTTCCGTCCATTATTGATTAGAACTACACCTTATGAACATTACAGAAAACTTTTGAAGACTTTTCTTTTTCCCAAATTCTTGGTTAATTAAATCTCTGTATATCACATTATTCCTGTATTTTCCCATAGCATAATCTTTTCTTAACTGCATTGAACTAAGGATTATGCAGTCTAGAAATTTGCTATTAGGTTATGTTATCTCCTCTCTTCCACCTTTCCTCTAATGTATACATATTGAGATCTTTAAGTCTGTCCCTATATGCCTTATGATGAAGACCACACACCATTTTAGTAGCCTTCCTCTGGACCGACTCCATCTCTTTTATATCTTTTTGAAGATGTGGTCTCCAGAATTGTACACAATATTCTAAATGAGGTCTCACCAGTTTCTTGTACATGGGCATCAATACCTCCTTTTTCCTACTGGCCATACCTCTCCCTACGCAACCTAGCATCTTTCTAGCTTTTGCTGTCACCTTTTCAATCTGTTTGCCCACCTTAAGATCATCACATACAATCACACCCAAGTCCTACTCTTCTGTCTTGCATAAAAGTTCTTCTCCTCCTAAACTGTACTGTTCCTTCCGGTTTTTGCAGCCCAAATGCATGACCTAAATTTAAGCTGCTAAAGTTCAGACCATTCTTCAAGCTTTGCTAGGTTTTTCTTCATGTCATTCACACAATCTGGGGTGTCTACCCTATTGCAGATTTTAGTATTATCCGCAAAGAGGCAAATCTTACCTCACAGCCCTTCAGCAATATTGCTTATAAAAATGTTAAATAGAAAAGAACCTTGAGGCACACCACTTAAGACCATAAGAATTGTCATCGTGCCCAGCAGTCCGCTCATGCGGCAGCCCTTAGGTCAAAGACCAATGCCCTAACTGAGACTAGCCTTACCTGTGTACATTCTGGTTCACCAGGAACTTATATAACTTTGTCTTGAATCCCTGGAGGGTGTTTTCCCCTATAACAGCCTCCGGAAGAGCGTTCCAGTTTTCTACCACTCTCTGCTTGAAAAAGAACTTCCTTACGTTTGTACAGAATCTATCCACTATATAGTAACGCAAATATGTCATAAGGAGCTAAAAACTCCTGTTCCATCTGAAGTGGAGTGTAAATGCTTGACACATTTACCCAATCACCCAAATGACGAAGCAAACACACATAATTATAAACCCACATATCCGGTAAACCCAACCCCCCCTCTATTCCAATTACCCAGCAAATATGTCAACTTTAATTTAGGTTTCTTAGCAGTCCAACAGAAACGAGTAATTCTTTTATAAAAGATCTTTAAATCTTTCTTGAGTAAACATAACGGCAAAGTTTGCAACATATACAACCGTTTAGGAAAGATAAACAGCTTGACCAAGCAGATGCGACCCATTAAAGAAAGGGGTAACGACTGCCAGGTATCCAACAATAGTTCCTTATTCTGTTGAAGCCTATCCACATTAAGACAATATAATTGGGAATTCAACATAGTCATTACTGTCCCCAAATACATAAATTGCCCTTGCGCTCAAGTCAATGGAAACTTTGACCCCCCATAAGGCCTTTACCGCCATAGAAGACACTGGCGCCTCTGATTTACCTAAATTTATACAGAAACCTGCATATTCACCGTATTCTTTAATCAACTCCAATAATGCCGTTAAAGAAGGCAAAGGATCCGTGAGGTGTACTAAAATATAATCTGCAAAAGCTGAGAGTTTAAAAGTTGTGTTTCCAATATCAATCCCTTGTATAGACGACATTGCATATATATCCCGAATAAGGGGGTCTAAAGTAAGAACGAATAATAACGGAGATAAGGGACAACCCTGTCTCATCCCCCTATATATAGAGAACTTATCAGTTTCAAAATCTTTTAACACCAATTTAGCTTGTGGAAGTGCATACAAAGCACATACCGCAGATACAAAAAAACCATCAAAACCATATACTTTTAATGTATCATATAGAAAATCCCATCGTACCATCTCTACTCGCAAGTTCATTAACCCTTGGTATAATAATGAATTACAATTGATTAAACAACAATTACATTCACTTGAAAGAAAATGGCGATCCAACAAAACTCTCGATAACTTACAAAAATATAGGGAAACTGTTTCCCTATATAAAACCAAAATTAATTTAACAAAAAAATCTTATTTCTCTAAAAAAATAGAAAAAGCAAAAAATTCTTCCATACTTTACAATATTTTAAAATCTATGGACCCCACAAATAAAATAAAAAATTCTTTGCACAAATCTTCTCTAAAAGCCCAAGAATTAGCCAACGCTTTCACAAACAAGATAAACAATATACGCAATGCTTTCATTCAAAACACATCCACAAATATCATTAATTCTGATCAATCAAACCACATTCCAACAGCAAAATGTTCAAACTTTAAAATTCCAGTATTACAAGAGATTGAATCTCTATTTCCTCAAATGAATCTAAAAAGTTCTCGATTAGAATTAATTCCACCATTTTTTCTGAAAAAATTCTTCTCACATTTCGGTCCTTTTATACTATCTATCATCCAAAATAGTTTAATTACGTCTACAGTCCCATCTCAATGGAAGTATACATCTATTACTCCTATTGTTAAAAATCACAAAATCAGTATCAATGAGTTATCTAATTACCGTCCGATATCCAATATACCATTTCTTGCCAAAATTACAGAAAAACTAGTATTCAACCAGCTTTCGGATTTTTTTGAAAAAACAAATGCGTTACATCCACATCAAACTGGATTTAGAAAGTTTCATAACACAGAATACTCCCTGATAGGTTTAACATCCGATATTCAATACTATTTAGACCACCACAGATCTGTCGTCTTATTTTCCTTAGATATCTCGGCCGCCTTTGATACAATTGACCACGAACTACTTCTACACCGACTTGAAGAAAAAGGAATAACCGGGAATGTCTTAAATTGGTTCAAATCCTATTTTAATAACCGAACTTCATCCGTTAGATTTAACAATGAAGAATCTTCTATTTCTACTTCAACTTTTGGAATCCCTCAAGGATCCATTTTGTCTCCCCTACTATTTAACATTTTTTTATCACCACTCCTAGAAATTTGTCAGGCAACAGGTTTCATCCCTTTTTCATACGCGGATGATATCCAATTGATTCACCCTGTAGATCCCGAAAGCAACACTGACATCTTCTCTATTAATCAAAAATTAGAGTTAATACATAACTGGTTGAACTCAAACAAACTAGCTCTGAATATTAACAAAACAAAATCCATTCTATTTAAATGGAAAAAAGGTATTTCACTCATAAAACCTTTTCTTATTAATAATATACCTATCAGCACGGAACCTACGGTTAAAATTCTTGGAGTGCTACTCGATAATAACTTATCCTATCATGAACATATCTCTTCCATTGTTAAACATTGTTTCTACAAACTTCGACAGATAAGATCAATTTCCAAATTTCTCTATCCTTCATCTTTAAAGATTTTAATCCATTCATTCATCATAACTAAAATAGACTACTGTAACGCCCTTTTTTTAAATATCAGCCAAAAAGAAAAAAGAAGACTGCAAATCATTCAGAACACAGCCATAAAGTTAATCTACAATGCAAAAAAATTCGATCACGTCACCCCATTATTAATCGACGCGCATTGGTTACCAGTTAACCATAGGATCCTCTACAAGCTGATGTTCCTAATTTTTAAGACCCTCACATTCAGCGAACCACAATTTATTTTAAAATCACTTATCCCATACATACCCCAAAGATCTCTGCGCTCATCTAATCAAAACTTATTAACTGTGCCATCATTAAAAGTCATCGGAACAAGAAGAGCTGAAATGTTTACTGTCGCAGGGCCACAATGGTGGAACTCCCTTCCCCATTACATCAGAATTGAAAGTGATATCCTAACATTTAAAAAGTTTTTAAAATCTTATTTATTTAAGGACGCCTTTGATTTATAATTTAACTAAAGGACGCCTTTAATCAATTTTAACGCATAAAATTTTTACGCATAAATTTTTATTCATAAATTTTACCCTACCTTTCGTTCTTTCCTGGTTTTTTGTTTTTTTCTTCTCCCACATTGTAACTTTACCCTCCTTCCCTATCTTTCATGTGAGTCTTAATTGATTTTGTAATTAGGTTAAAGTTTCTATATTATATTATTATGTACATCGCCTAGAATTTCGAAATAGGCGATTCATCAAATGTGAAATAAAACTTGAAACTTGTCAAATGCCTTTTCAGCATCAAAACTGACCAGTACCGAAGGTAAATTATACATCGCCCTCTGTTCCAAAGACAGCAACAATTTTCTTATATTTTTAGTTATTCTCCTTCCCTTCACAAATCCTATTTGAACATCATGAATGAGAGAGGGCAGAACAGAAGCCATCCTATTTGCCATAATCTTTGCTATCAGTTTAACCTCCGTATTCAATAAAAAAATAGGACGATATGATCCCACTTTTTCAGGGTCTTTATTCGGCTTAGGCAACACCAGAATTCGTGCCGTATTCATACCATCAGACAAAGCCTCTGCACCAACGATAATGTTAAACATCCTAGCAAGTGGATTGATAATCTCTTCTTTTAATAGTTTATAAAATTCCACTCGCATGCCATCCTCACCTGGCGCCTTCAGCAGAGGGCTATTCCCAATTGCCCAGTACACTTCTTCCGGAGTAATTGGCTCATTCAGACACTCCCTATCACTCTCAGAAATACAGGGCAATTTTATCCTATCCAAATATGAATCTGCCAATAATCCCCTTTCTAATGGAGGGCCATAAAGAGACTTGTAATAGCGGAAAAAAATATCTCCTATCTTCGGATCATTTATAACCTGCTTCCCTTGTTCATTTATCAAGGCCTGAACCCTATTGGGACCCATTCTAGATGAAACCAACGGGTCAATAGTTTTCCCCTTTTATTCCCTTGTTTATATAGCTGATATTTATAATAAGCTATGGATTTATATGCCCGCTGATGTAGAAGGGAATTGAGAGTTATTTGATATTCCATCAACTCCTGTCTATGCATTGAATCACCCGAGTGCCCATATTTCTTCCTAACCTTTACAATATCCCTCTCCAAATGCAAAATCTCCCTATCCCGAGCTTTTTTAACATGACAACTATAACTTATTGTATCTCCCCTCAACACCGCCTTTGCCGCTTTCCAAAATAAAATAGGATCCTCTTCTGCGTGAGCATTATGCCTCTTATAATCTTTCCATGTACCCAATAGTCGTTCTCTATATTTTTTGTCCCTATATACAGCTAGCGGAAACACCCATCGCTACATCCCTTGAGACCCCCTACCATTCTGCCACCTCACATATACCCATGCATGATCAGAAATTGTATAAGGACCTATATCCATCTGCACCAGATGCCAAAACACCGAATCCGTTACCCAAATATAGTCAATACGGGATTGTGTACCATGTGCTCGAGATACATGGGTATAATCCCTCTCAAAACCATGTAATACCCTCCAAGAATCTATTAATTCCAGATTTTCACTAAATTTTTGGATCTCCCTTTCTCCTATTCGACGCATAGTACCACCTGGCCCCGTACAATCCAAATTAGAATCATGCAAAGCATTAAAGACTCCCCCAACAATTAAAGAGACCTGAGCAAAAGGTAATAATAATTAGGTTAAATTGGCAAAAAATGCCGGATCACTATCATTAGGAGCATATACACAACAAAAAACAAAATTCTGCTGCACTATTACCCCTTGACAGAGTACATATCGTCCCTCTCCATCTTTACTCAAAATTTGTAAATTATCCACTAGACCCCTACGAAACAAAATCGCTACTCCTCTGTGTTTACTTTGTGCAGAAGCTGCTACACATTCCCCAACCCACCATTGCTTCAATTTCATATGTTCAATATCATTCAAATGAGTCTTTTGAGTCATTCAAATGAGTCTTTGGAGAAACATCCACCTTGTGATGTTGTAATTGTAGCAAAATTTTTGTACGTTTGATGGGATAATTAATTCCCCTCACATTCCAAGTTACAAAATTAACCAGGATCCATTTTCATTAACCATTCCGCATACTCCTCCATCAAAATCCGTGTAACCCAGCCACCCCAGCCTCTGACCAGGTTCCACCCTAACATCAGCTGACCATCCAGTTTCAAAGCTAGACAGAGAGTACCATTTCCTTTCACCCATCCCCTTATTCCCAACCCTTCCCCTACTTTACCTCTATAATTTCCCACCCCCCTAAACCCTATCCAAAATTGTATCTCAAGACCTCAAGATCTCTAAGAAAGAAGTAACCTCATCACCCCAACCACCCCAAAATACTTCTCCAACTTTCAGATAGACACCTAAGAAATCCCCACCTTCAGTATCATCCCTTTCAACACACATTACTACTCTCAGACAGCACACAATCATCCAAGTCCCTCCACTATTTAACTTCCCAATCTCATCACCATTAGTAATCCTAGCAATCCATTCAACACACTTTCTACACTCAAACAGCACTCAATCCACCCACCAATTAACTTCACAATCCTCCAATCATTCTCACATCCACACTACACCCAAACCAATAAAAATGTCCAAGAATGACAACAATTCTTCTCAAACCAGTCGACTTCCTGCATTTTTCGCTGAGGCTCCTCTGGTTTGTCGACGCCATCCAGAAGGACCAATTATATCTTTTCCTTGGTCACCAGCATATTCTCTCACCGGGAGAATAGGAGCTCCTAATTTTTGTAACTCCGACCAAGCCTCCACTACTGTTCGAACCCGACTCCCCACTGTCAGAGCCAAAGCAAATGGAAAAAGCCATCTATATTTAATACCCTCTCTGCGAAGATAGGTAGTCACCTCTTGCATATTGTGGTAGGCAGCCTATGCCTGCTAGGAGTGTCCCCAGAGCAGTTTAAAAGCAAACCCTTCCTCTACTGATCCATTTAAACCTCATTCTGAAACAGTAGGTGACTTTTCTTCCTTGACCTCTAGAGGGAGTCAGAGAGCAGAGGTGCAGGTTGCCCATCCCCCTCTCAATCCTAAGGTAGCTCACAGGAAATCCGTTTCACCTGAAGGCTGGGGGCGGGGCTGTAGACTGCTTTCTCACAGAACTAAGCTACTAGAGAGTCAGAAGGAGAGAGCAGAGGGGAAGGACAGGCAGCAGTTCTCAGGGCTGAGAGCTCTGGATAACGGTCAACTGCTAGAATGCATGGAGCTGACAGAGGCTGGAGAGGAAGCACCTTTCTGTATGGTTGAGGAGCCTCATGAGCTAGACCCGGAGCCAATTGCTGAGCCTTTGAATGAAGTCCTTCCGATGGAAGTTTGTTGCATACAAAGCAAGCAATTGATATTACCTGAGTGAGTAGCTGAGTCCTTGCTATTTGAGTGACTTTCCAATTTTGTGTTAACCCTGTGGGAGCTGAAGAGCGGTGTAGCTCCTGAAAAACTAAAATGACTTATCTGGTTTTTCTCTACAATTTTCTGTTTTCTCGTTGTAAGAGAAAAGGACTGTTGTAGTCCCAGGCAGTGGGGATTTGCCCTGCGTATTCAGTGGTGGGATAGTGGGCCTATTTTGGCAATTTGTTACCACGTGGAGCACACTGACTGGCCAGTACATTTGCTGCTGGAAGAGTCAGAGCCGTAGCTCTGACTAAGGCTGAAGTGATCAGTCCTAAGACTGTTTTTGTGTTGGAGTTTGTTTTTCTACATCCTGATAAATATCCAGTCGTAAATTATTCCATTTGTAATCCTTTAGTTTTCATGCTGCATGAAAGATTTCCTCCTTCATTCGAAAGCTTCCCAGACACAAAATAATATCTCGAGGTAATTTGGATTTAGGACGTCCCAGTGCCCTATGCACTCGTTCAATTTCAGTCTCCGGTACCTGTCTTTCACCTGCCTTAGCAGTAGTGAGAATGTCTGTACAAATGGCCAAAGCAGTTCAGCAAGTATCCAAAAAAGCATGTTCTTCCAGGACCCCTCTGATCCTTAGATTATACCTCCGAGATCTATTTTCTAGATCTTCCAACTTATCTAATATTGCTGACTCCTCCAAGTGTACTTTTGCCACTTCCTGATGTACCGCAATAAAGTCTTCAGTCATGGTGTTAACATGTGTTTCCACCAAATCTTGTCACTTCACCAACTCCCCCATTTCATGCTTTAAATCCGTTACAGCTTTAGTCACATCAAGACGCAGAGATTGTATTTTTTTACGAATATCCAAAAGCAGATCTCTCAAAGAATCCGGCGCTTCCTGTGAGCTATCATGAAGTTCTATTTCATCCCCTTTTACAGCTCCCAATTCCACTAAATTAGCTTCTTGCGGACCAACTTCCATTGTTTTTGAAGCTCCCAACTTCTTTCCCACAAATCCATAACTGTCCAGTTTTCTCTGCGAAGACATTTTTCCAACACCTGTTTTTCAAAAAAATAAAATAAAATAAAAATGTCAGCTGAAATTGAAAATCTCAAAAGGGATCAGTCCAGATCACATACAAAATGGTTTCAATGATTCAGATTGGTTTAGCTTTAAAAAAAAAACCTCTAGGTGGCAGCATAGATTCACTTTAACAATGCTTGAGATGTTATACAGCTGGAGACTTTGGATTTTGTCTGGCAATCAGCGCCCACACTTTCTCACAGCTGATGATCTAAGACGCTCCCACAATCAATGCTACATAAAACCAGCAGCAATCAAAGCAAGATCTCATAGGGCAAGAGAACTGGAGCAGGCAAAAATAAGCAAAGTATGGAGCCAAATTTCCAAATATCAGCTCCAAGTGTGTTCAGCTCCATTCAAAGTAAGATCTCATTACGCAAGAGAGCCAAAGCAGGCAGGCAGACAGAGCGTTCCCACAAAAAACGCTGGCAGTTAGATATAAACAAAACAAGTTTTCAAAGTGGGAGTGAACTGGATCAGGCAAGCAGAAATAAACAAAGCATCAGCTGACTGTCTCCTCAATTCACATCAACGGCATAAATTTCCTCACAGTTCAACTACCACTGTCAGCGCTCCAGTCATCAGAGAATAGCCACATCTCTTTATAGCCAACAGTCTCTTCCGATAGGGCTCAAGTCCTTCCGATTGAACTGTCAGCTTCAATATTTACTTTTGTACGGAAGAAACAGCGCGATTAACCAGCAGTCAGCGCTCATATCCGACAGTTGATTTCAATCATCAATAGCAAAAAACGCCGCACAGCTGACCACCACTGACAGCGCATAAAATCCTTCGTTCAGCTGCCAAAAACACTCCTCTGACTGATGCGAACTGTAAGGGAAGTTTCCTCCTTCATTTAATCAGCGCTCATATAAAATCCACCGCACAGCTATTGGATCCGACAGCTGATTTCAGTCATCAACAGCAAAAACCGCCGCACAGCTGACCACCACTGACAGCACATAAAATCTTTCGCTCAGCTGCCAAAACACTCCTCTGACACGATCTGTAAGGGAAGTTTCCTCCTTCATTTTCATGTCAAGTTTCAAGTTTCAAGTTTATTAGTTTTTAATATCCCGATCATAAAACAAATATCTGACCGGTTAACAATAAAAAAAATTTAAAATAGGAGAATAAGAACTGGTTAATAGTGTATTAAAGAATGCTGGAGAAAACATATTAAACATATACAGACAAACACGACCGTGAGGATGAATGGGAAGGAAGGGAAAAGTTACATAATATTAGAAGAAATGATATAGTGGGAAGGGAAAGAACATGAAGGATAATTGTGTATGATGTTATGATATGTGCTAATGTAAAGGGTTAGTATTAGGAGAGTGTTGAAAATTAAATAGATGAAGTAAAGATTAGGATTTGTCAAAGGCATCTTGGAATAGGAAAGTTTTAAGATTAGTTTTAAATTTTTGTAAATGAATTTCATCCCGAAGAAATTGAGGGAGAGAATTCCATAAGGTTGGGGCAGTAATAGCAAAATTGGTTTTCCTAGTATAGTAGGATTCTTTTAGAGACGGAATAAAAAGAAGTTTTTGATCGGTGGATCGTAAAGATCGGGGAGAACTTTGGGGTATTAATAATTTATCAAGGAATGAAGGTAAGTGAGAATGTTTGATTTTGAAGGTGAGCAGTATGATTTTGTAGATTATACGGTGCGTGACTGGGAGCCAATGAGCCTCTTTAAGAAGAGGGGTGACATGTTCGAATTTACCTATTTTGTAGACTAGTTTAATTGCGGTATTTTGTATGAGTTGCAACCGTCGAAGTTCTTTTTGAGGTAGTCCATTTAACAAAGAATTACAGTAATCTAAGTGGGAAATGACTAAGGAATGAATTAAGATGTTAATTGAATCAGTATTTAGAATAGAACTGAGTGAACGGATGATGCGTAATTTAAAGAAACAAGTTTTTACTACTGAGCTTATGTGGTCATGAAAGGTAAGATCTCTATCTATGGTTACTCCTAATAATTTTTATTTTAGTATGCATAACTAAGGGTGTGGATTTGATATAAATAGTTCCTGGTAATGTTTCAGATTTTTTGATGGGGAGGAGAAGACCACAAGATTTATCAATGTTGAGTGAAAGTTTGTTGGAGAAAAGCCAATCACTTATAATATCTAATTTGGTATTCAGATCATTTATTTCTGAAGAGTTTGAAGTATTTATCGGGAAGAGTAGCTGTATATCGTCAGCATAGGCGAAAATTGAGAATCCCAGTGATTGGGCAAGAGAAAGGAGAGGGGAAAGGAAGATATTGAATAGTAGAGGAGATAAAATAGAGCCCTGAGGTACTCCAAAAGTTTGAGTTATCGGAGAAGTTTGATTTTTTGCATGAACTTTAGAATAACGTTGATGAAAATAGGATATGAACCAGTTGAGAGCGTGGCCTGTAATGTTACAGTCTGCTAATCTAGATAAGAGAAGGGAATGATCGATAGTGTCAAAAGCTGCAGATAAATCAAGGGAAATTAATATTACTGATTTTAAATGATCGTGGGAGTATTGAATAGTTGTAATGAGACCAAGTAATGATAATTCTGTGGAATGTGAAGTTCGAAAACCAGTCTGATAAGGATGTAGAGCATGTGTTTGATCAAAGAATTCGGTTAATTGTGAATGAATAATTTTTTCAGTAATTTTAGAAATTAATGGCAGATTGGCTATGGGACGATAGTTATTTGGTATAGAGGGATCAGTGTTGTGTTGTTTAAGTTTAGGGAAAACTAGAGCTGATTTCCATGCTGTAGGGACACAGCAATCAGAGAAAGATTTGGAAATCATTTCCCTTATATAAGGACCAAAGAAGGAAAAGAATTTTTTGAGAAGATATGGAGGAAAACTTTCAATAATGTTGTTGGAAGAGTTTATAGATTGTAAAATAGAGAATAGTTGGCTTAGAGACGGTAGTTTGAAATTAGAGAAAGAACTGAGAGGTAAGAAAGTTAAGTCATTATCAGTAGGAGGCGAAAAAGCGGGAAGAGAAGGTCCGAGGTGAGTTCGGATAGTAGTGACTTTGTTGTCAAAGAATTGGGATAGTTCCTCAGCAGATGGTAGAGTTGAATCCGGAGGGGGGAGGTTTTTTTTTGAATATTTCGAAAGAGATTGTGCAATACTAAAAAGAGTGGATGAATTACTAGTGGTGGAGATAAGGTTTGAGTAATAGTCTTTTTTTGTTTGTTGAATGATCTTTTTGTAGTGAGAAGCTTTATCTTTATATGATAAAAGGTCACTGTTGTAATGAGTTTTACGCCATTTGTTTTCTGCCGACCGTACCTGTCGACGGAGGAGGATCAAGTTTTCATTAAACCAAGGTTGGTGTTTCTTGGAGGTAGAGTTAAGAGTAGGTTTATTTTGTTTGACAGATTTGGGAGCTAGTGAGTCTAATAGGGAATTTGTAGCGGTTTCCCAATTAGAAAATTGTTCAGTAATAGATAGAGATGAAAAATCTTTGAGATTTAAGTCGAAGGAGGATTGAATGGCAGGGAGAGTTATGGTATTTAGATAAAGGAATTGTTTGTCGGTTTGATGATTTTTGAATGAGTTGGTATGTTAGATTGCCAAGTGATTAGAGCGTGATCTGACCATGGTACTAAAATGAAATCAAAATTATAGAAAAAATTAGTCATGGTGGTTGGGCATAAGATCATGTCAAGAATATTTCCTGCGGAATGTGTAGGCGTATGAATGAGAGGTGATAGTGATAAATCAGCTATCAGAGTTAAGAGTTCAGAAGTGTTATAGTGATTAGGGGAGTTGAAGTGGATATTAAAATCTCCAAGAATTATAGACTCAGGATATGCGATATTAAAGTCAGTTAGAGTGGAGATAAGAGATGAGAGAGAGATTTTAGTTATTGGCGGGGGTGCATAGATAAGAAGAAAGTTAAGAGGAGAGGAGAGTTTGATTGAAAATTGGAGAGATTCAATAGGAATGTGAGAAAAAAGATTAGAAGTATTTACCTGGAGAGGAATTGAGGCATGATGTATTATTGCTAGTCCACCTCCTTTTTTATTAGAACGGGGTTGAAAAAATGTTTTATAATTAGGTGGGCAGGCCTGAGTGATGTAAGCATCATCTCCCTGAGTTAGCCATATTTCTGTAAGACATAGAATATGAAGATTATGATGAGTAATAATATCATGGATTAAATGATGTTTATTTTTTATAGAGCGAACATTTATTAGGCCGAAGTTAATTGTAAGGGAGTGGTGGAGTTGATTAAAACAGAGATTGGAAGGGGGATGAAGTGGAATGGAAATAAGTTGCCTTAACTGAGGTTTGAATTGATTTTTGAAAGTTATGGATTCGGCATGGCGACGGCCCCAAATAGTTGGGATGGACGACATGGAATTTGAAGTGGAGCAATGAAAGATCAAGAAGAAAAAGATATATAAATTGATAGCGAAGTAAAACAATGTGTGGAGAGAGGGGAAAGTAAACGAGAATAAAGTAGAAAGAGGGTTAAAACGTGAAGTTAGTAAGAAATGAAGGGGCTGCATGAAGGAGCGCATAAAGGAGCAGGACCTGCTCCTTAGGTGCGCTCCTTTGGCGTGCGCCGCAAGGCAGTGAAATTTATAGGAGCGGTTACCAGCAAGGAATTATGGGAGGAGTCGTCGGCGCCGCCGCTTTGCGGCGGCGGTCCTTTGCGAGAAAGAGAGGGCCTGTTGAGAGTGGAGAAGACGGACATTAGAGAGGTACAGGTAAAAACAACAATAGCAGTTAGAATAACGGATAAAATAATCAGTATTTTAGATTATAAAAATAAAATATAAATACCTGGAGTAGGAGTACAAATACAATGCGACAAATACAATGTCATCCAAGAAGCTGCCAACATGCGTCAAGTTAACCCTCAAGGTGATTGAAGACGGAGCCTTCACATTAGGCTACCATCTTCACTGATGACGTCACTTTCCCCCTTAAAAAATACTTAACTGAAGTTTTGAAGGTACCAGAAACTTCATATCCACCTCTCTCAAAAATTTATTACCTTCCCAGGAGAGTTAAATCCCAAAACCCTAACCAGTAGAATTTATCTGCTGATAGTTTGGATTTAACTAATTTCTATGAGAGGTCAGAAACTGAAGTACTGGCCAGCATTGAATATATGCAAGGACCAGTTCAAGTTGCTGGTACAGTTTGCTATAGACAGGGAATAGATATTAAAACTTTTTTTCAAATATAAAGATGTTCCATTTAATAATAATAATAATCATAATTTATTTACATGTCGCCATACCGGGGAGGTTCTAAGCTGCTCACAGCATGAGAAAAAACCAATACATATCTCCCCTCAGCTGTCTCTTTTCCAAGCTGAAGAGCCCTAACCATTTTAGTCTTTCCTCATATGAGCCCTTTGCATCTCCTAAACAGGAGACAGTAAGCACTCCCACATTATTTGTTTGCAAGTCCTGTGCACTAATTGAAAAATTAGTGCAGGACTTGCAAAACTAAAAATAGAAAATGCCCTATTTTTCTGCTGTGATAAAAATAGGCTTAGCACATGGGAAAGTCCCGTATTAAGACATGCTAAGCCCATATTTTACCATAGCTTACTAAAAGGGCCCCCCCAAAATACATGAAGAACTGCAATGAGAGAAAATATGAACAATATAAACTGATGCAATGAAAAAATAAGTCTTTTCCCATTGAAAGATCTTCCATATAGGAACATCCTCTATACCAGGGGGTCTCCAAAGTACGGCCTGTAGGCCATATCTGGCCCGTGACATGATTTTATCTGGCCCATGGAAGAATTGTGCGGAAATGCGCCAATTGAACTAATTTTCAAATGAGAATTTGCAAAAAAAAAATTCAAACCACGGGGTGTTGATAGATTTCAAATGCATTAATTAAAATTGTGTTCAAAATATACTGATATTCCATATTATGTTAATATTAATATTATTCACAACTTTAATACTGAATCGTAATTGTATACTTTGTGGTATTTCTTCGTACTTGTTCGGCCTCGATCGACAGTGTTAATTTGCATCATTGTAGGTAGCTCTGGCGCTGTGACTAATATTTAAATTGAATCTGGAAGTTTGTTACTAGTCATTATGGTTATTTGTCCATAAGAATACTAGCAGTGGTGCAGTGTAATACTCAATTTGTAATTACATAAATTTATATTTAAAGGTGTGTATTCACTTATTCACATATTTGCTTGTACAGAGTTCTCGTGATTTTAATAATTTCATAATTATTTATAAATTTATTCTCTTTTACAGTTTTAATGGATGGTAAAAAGAAAAGTTGATCATGAATGTCATATGTTTAATGAATAATGTGGTGTAAATACTTCATACAATCAAAATCAAAGGATAAAACCATATGTCTCATTTGTAGACACTTGGGGGTAAATTCTCTATTAGTACGTCTAACTTAGGCGTGCTTTAGACGTCCGGTAAATGTAATTGCCAATTAACGGTACTTAGGAGTGCGGTAGACGTCCCTACAACCTCTTCGCGCAAAATAGACGCAGGTTTTAGACGTGGGTACGGTTTTGTTTTGTTTTTTTAAATTATACTTTATTTATACTCTTTATTATCACACATTCAGCATTGTAAGTATAGGATGATGAAAAAGATAACTAAAACACAGTATACCATTTTGTAAACTATATATTAGTTAATCTAGCAGAGAACACTTCTGTGTTGTATCTTTTTCCTCTAGGATATCAGAATTGTACAGTTTACCATTAATACAAGGAAAAAAAATATGTTATGTTTCAAAGGAGAACTAGAAGATGAAACGTACCGAGTGGGTGTTGAACTTACATTATCAGTATGGAAGGTGGGAACCGGTAGATGTATGCTACACAGAAAGCTGTACAGAAATGTCATACTCACCTCCTATTAGAAGTGGAAAGGATAGGACTTTGAACACCATATAAACTTCGTTTAAGTTCCACAAAGACTGGCAGGAAAGGCACCCTAAGTCATCCAATAAGCATTCTCTCGATTTCCCAGAGACATTATTTCAGAGAGGATAGTTTAGAAGTGATATCTTGCTCGAAAGAACACTCTCCTGGTCTTAAAACATTGCAAAAATCAGCTCATTCTTCACAACAAAGGTAAATCCCATAACTTACACTGGCCCAACTTAGAAACAGAATCAAAACACAGATTAGACGTGAATGTGGCTTCCAGTTCACAGGAAGAGGAAGTAGCAAGCAGCACAATGCTGATCTCATTGTGACATCATCAAGGTGCACCTGGAAGGTAGATATGCCACAAGTAAAAGACAAGCCGGGAGTTGAACTCACAACCTACAGATGATCGATATAGTGCTTTTAATCACTGACCTACACCTGTGTCTCTGGTTCCCCTGTCATAGCATACCTTAGTGATGTGCTAAAGTATACTCTACTTAGCTATCATATCACAGTCAGTTGAGGCAAAAGACTGGTAGCTCAATGGTGTAAAGCACTGTTGTCACGGATGCAACACCCATATTCTTAAGTATGGTTCAATAAATGTAATACAGAGTCAAAATTATGCTGTTTATTTTATCAAACCCAAGCTCAACTTTGTAATGTATTGTGTATAGTCTCGCTAATGTGTTTGTGATGAAAATGAGATGTATATCCTATATAATAAAACCCTAGCCGCGCATGCGCACATACCTGCGTGCTTCTGTGATCTCTGCTCTGTGATCAGTAGGTCTGTGGCCAGCAGGAGTGCAGATGCAGCAGCCAGGCGACTCCCCCCTCCCGCCCTCACTCACCACCAAAACCACCACCGCCAAAGCCTCCTCCTTCTGCCCAGCCGGGAGGAGGGCTCCGAGTCGCTGAAGACTGTCCCAGATCAGCTTACACGGTCCCTAAAAAATGAACCTTTTCATCTGAGGCGCGAGGCTGCGGTGACCTCCCTCCCCCGGCTCACTAAGGTTTCGTCTTAAGAAATTCAAAGGCGTTGTTGAAAACGCAAGTGACTGTTCTCTGTCATCCTAGACACCCCTGCAACACCCCAACACACTCCTGCAGCATAAACCCCTCATGTTATAATCAAGTAAAAGACAAGCCGGGAGTTGAACTCACAACCTATGGATGATTGGTACAGCGCGTTTTACTCACTGAGCTACTGAGCTACTTAACTCTAGCCCTAACCCTAACCATAAAGTAGCGTCTGATGTCATAGACGCCGTTAGAATTTTGAAATCGTTTTGGACGTTCATTGGGTGTTCTCAGATCAAATACACCTGTAGATACTTGCAATGATTACCCCTTGTCAAAGCTTGTACGTAAAGCCATTTCTGGAGACTCCCATTCCCAAATCCCCAACATAGCTCAGTGCTTAAAAGCACTGCATGTATCTTCCAAAGGTTAGGGGTTCAAGTCCTGACTAAGGTTACCAAAGACATAATATTCTTTTTTTTTCCACCCACCCAAACATGCATAGCTAAGCTAAACTTGTCATTGTGTTTGGGGGAGGTGAAGTTTCATTAGATTTACATGGTAAGCTTCTAAGCGTTCTGCTATACTTTTTTGTATAACAGCGATATCGGCGTGGTTTAGGATGTAATCAACAGTGTTGATGTAGCGCGGGTCGGCCGCTGCAAGCACGCCCAAGCGGCACAAAAACATCATCGCGTTGTTTTGCGTTGTGACGTCATAGAATCACCCGTTCTTCATACGCAGTTATTTCTCCTAAAATGGCTGCCAGGAGACAGCCCAACTTCAGCACTGCTGACAGTAAACTCCTGGCAAGGCTGTTTTTGGTGCGCGAGCACCATTATTTTGTGATGCCGGGACATCGCAGAACATACCTGCAATATAGAGAGTCCTGGACCCGCCTGACCCGGCGGTACAATCAAAGAGCCTCATATCCCAGGGAAGTAAGTATTCCAAGTCAGGCCCTCACAAATAATCATGTCAAATGTAATGATGATGGAAACCTGTCTCAATCAAATTGTCATGTTTTTGTGGGTAAATCTTGATTCCTTTTAAAAACTACAATTGTGCATAATAAATCTTTTACATTGAATACTGAAATTAAAGCACATCCCAAAGGAGTAGTAGGATTTCAAATGACAAATTCAGCTCCTAGAAGGCATCTATTCCATTCACAACATGCACACAACTAATTTTTGGGTCACAAGCTTCGCATTTGTAATAGAAACATCTTGAAATCAACTTTAATCTGCTGGTCTAGGGAGATAGTGGCATGACGTTTAAAGTGACAGCGTCAGTACCCTGACGTCAGGGGTTTCAAGCCACGCTGCTCCTTCTGACCAAACTATTTTATTGCCCCTGCTGCATGATTGTAAGCTCACCAGGACATGCTGTAATGTGGGGCAGTGCTGATAGGCTACAGCCTCAGCACCCTGGGGTTGTGAGTTCAATCCCACACTCCTCCTTGTGATGCTGCCCATGTCACCTCAAACCCCCCCCCCCCCACTGTCCTAGGTACAGTAGAGAGATAGCGATGCCTCCAGCACAGAAAGGGGAAAATGCTGGAGTACGTGAATACATTCATGTAAAACATGTGGCAGAAGGGGGGTGGAGGCAGGCAGAAAAGCAGATAGGGGCTCTTGGAGGGCAGTATACTCCATTTTTATGTGCTTATAGAGGTCAATACTTAAGTAAACATGTTATGCCACAGTGCTAGATGGCACTCATCATATCCCTCCCTCTCTCTCTCTATTATCCAGGTTGAGGATCTCAGGAAAAGGGGGCGGCTGCTGAGGCGCCAGGAGCGGGCCTTCCTTGAGGGGGTGATGGAGGAATTGCGCGCTGAAGCCGGTGAGTAATGAGTCCAGCGTGTGTTTCTTTGTGATCAGCCTACCAGAATAAATAGATGAAAATGCTTGAGTAGCTGTAAACCATTCTTAATCATAAAATCTGCAGTAAAGCTGCTATTGTGATATCATGTCACAATGGCTTTATGGTGTTCTACTTGCCTTACTTACTTACGCTTCATTTTGATGTTTACAGTGGAGTAGGTGCTTTGCATCCTGTTATTAGCATTTGAAGAAAATAACGTAGTAAAGAATGTCATGTTCAAAAATGTTGTGGACATATCTGACTGTATCCTGTTTCCCTCTTGTCAAGCAGCAGCGCAGTAGAGAGCTGCACGGGAACGGGGACGACGGGAATCCCGCGGGACCCGCGGGCTCCCCCTTTGGGTCACGGGGATCCCGTGGGGACGCCCCCTAGGGTCGCGGGGATCCCGTGGGGACGCCTCCGAGGATCGCAGGGTTCCTGCGGGGCTGGATGTACTCAGTCGCGCGGCTCTTCTCTCTACCTTCTCTGCTTGCAGCACAGAGCCGAACGGAAGTCTTCCCGACGTCAGCGCTGACGTCGGAGGGGAGGGAGGGCTTAAAGCTTAAAGCCCTCCCTCCCTCCGACGTCAGCACTGACGTCGGGAAGACTTCCGTTCGGCTCTGTGCTGCAAGCAGAGAAGGTAGAGAGAAGAGCCGCGCGACTGAGTCGGGAAGACTTCCGTTTGGCTCTGTGCTGCAGGCAGTGCAGGTAAGGAGGAGAGTAGCCTCGCGGTTCGAGTGGCTACCAAGGGACGGGGCGGTCCGCCCCGCCACACCCCGCCCCGGTTGCAGCACAGCTGGCCAGGTCCCCTTACTTTTGTGGCACTTCCCCGACCGACCGACAACAGCCCCGGTCCGACAATCCTCCCTGCCCTGTAGCCGCGAATCTAAATTATCTTCTTACAGCAGCTGTAATAAGGTAATTTAGATTCGCAGTTAAGGGCAGGGAGGTTTGTCGGACCGGGGCTGTTGTCAGTCGGTCGGGGAAGTGCCACAAAAGTAAGGGGACCTGGCCGGCTGTGCTGCACCCGGGGCGGTAGAGAAGGAGGGGGGGAGAAGGACGCTGAAAGCACTTGAAGACAGAGGAGGGAAAAGGACGCTGAAAGCACATGGGGGAATACAAAGGGGTGGAGAAGGACGCTGAAAGGCCATGGAAAGGGCGGGGGGGGGAAGGACTCTGAAAGCACTTGTGGAAGACAGAGGGGGGAGAAGGATGCTGAAAGCACATGGGGAAGATAAAGGGGTGGAGAAGGACGCTGAAAGGCCATGGGGAAGATAAAGGGGTGGAGAAGGACGCTGAAAGGCCATGGGAAGGGCGGGGGGGAAAGGACTCTGAAAGCACTTGTGGAAGACAGAGGGGGGAGAAGGATGCTGAAAGCACATGGGGAAGACAAAGGGGTGGAGAAGGACGCTGAAAGGACATGGGGAAGACTGGGGGGGGGTGGAGAAGGACGCTGAAAGGCCATGGGGAAGACAGAGAGGGAGAAGGACGCTGAAAGGACATGGGGAAGCAGAGGGGGGAGAAGGACACTGAAAGCACATGTGGAAGACAGAGGGGGGGGAGAAGGACGCTGACAGGACATGGGGAAGATGGGGGAGAAGGACGCTGAAAGGAAATGGGGAAGAGAGAGTAGGGAGAAGACGCTGGCAGGGAAGAAGACAGATGCCAGACTATGGGGGGAGCGGAGAGAAGAAGATGGGTGCCAGACCAATTTGGAAGGGGGAAGAAAGGGAGAGGCACAGTAACAGAGCAAATGGAAGATGCAGAAGGAAGAGAGACAGTGGATGGAAGGAATTGAATGAGAACATGAGGAAAGCAGAAACCAGGCAACAAAGGTAGGAAAAGAATTATATTTCTTTTTTTTTATTTTGCTTCAGGATAAAGTAGTATATTAGTTGTGTTGATAAAAATTTATAAACATTAGAGGCTCTGGTAGAAACCCATTTGCAAAGTATGTATTCTTCCCAATTAATATTTTCAAATTAATAAAGTCTTTTTGCTTATTTGTAAATGGTTTCTACCAGAGCCTTTAATTCAGTAGCATAATTAAATGAAATAACTATTTCTGAAGTTTATATGGACGGGCGGGGACGGAGGGGATTCCTCGCGGGGACGGGTGGGGACGGAGGGGATTCCTCGCGGGGACGGGTGGTGACGGAGGGATTCCTCACGGGGACGGGTGGGATTCCTCACGGGGACGGGTGGGGACGGGTGGGACTTTGGCGGGGACGGGTGGGATTTCTGTCCCCGCGCAACTCTCTACAGTGCAGGCACCCCCTCAGGAGGCACCGCAGCTGATGGAGGGAGCCCCACCCTGGTCCTCGGCGGAGGAGGAGGAGAGGGAAGAAGAAGAAGGGGAGGAGGAGGAGGGGGATTATTCTCCCTGGGAGCCCTCAGGACTACCCACACCGCCTGCCCCACCACTGCCCCCTGGACCTCCACCACTGCCCCCTGGACCTCCACCGCCTGCCCCACCACTGCCCCCTGGACTGCCTGCCCCACCACTGCCCCCTGGACCCCCACCGCCTGCCCCACCACTACCTCCAGGACCACCACCACCATCCCCTGTTGGACCTTCCCCTTACCCCACCCATAGCCTTTCCCCTCACTCTCCTGCCCTTCCTGTTCCCATCCCACCCCCTTTCCTTGCTGTTCCCCCCCAGGAGCAGCCCGACCAGCCTCAGGAGGGGGTGGTCAGGGAGATAGAGCCCTACTCTGCCCTCTTGGAAGAGGTGCAGGTATTGAGAGGGTGTGTTGAGAGGATGGAACATGCCCTCTTGCGGCTGGTAGCCCAAAGAGGGCATGGTGCCAGCAGCCATACACCCTCTCAATAACTGCACCTCTTCCGCCCCCCTCGCCTGAGGTAGCTCAAGCTGCTCTTGGGGGGCACCCACCCTCTTTCCCTGCGTTATGTGTTATGTAAATAGTTATTTTTTTCTAAAGTTTACATTTTAAAAAAAGTTTTCTATTGGAATAAAAATTTTTTTTATAGTTTAAACTTTCCTGTGTGGTTTTAACCTTGTAGCATCAGCAGTTTAGTGGACAGAGTCCAAGGTAGATAGGGGTTCAGGAGGGACTGCTGAATGGGCCCTTTTCAATATAACAAGGTGACATATAGAAAGTTTGACAATCTTTATTGGGGTCTGTCATTCATTCTATTACCTGCTAGCCACTCTGATGTCAAATCATTGCAGAATCTAGGAAAGAAGCAAGTGAATGCAAGGGTATATGCAACTGTAGGTAGATGACGACATCTCAGCTATGATGTGCAAAGTAAGCCAGTCCCTGTTCCAAAGTAAATGGCTACATAAGGAAGAGAATCTAAGTCACTGTGGTAGATTTGTTGTTGAGGAATAGGGTTACTGCTAGTAAGAGTTGGCTCCACACCAGGAGAATCCAAATGAGACATGTGGGTTTTTCTTCCTTTCACGGAAGGTGATGGAAGTAAAGGCCACATACCTCAATCTATCCTCCTGGTTCTTGAGCTGCACTATTTTGGTTAAGCAGGTGTGGAAACCACAACGATGCTCACAGCTGCACTGCTCTCAGTAATACAAAACTCCATCTGACAGGATACCTGTGTGAAGAGAACAATAGAAGTGTGAAACATTTATTTCACTCATCAGAAGAGTGACTCAAGTGAAGAATAGTAGAGTAAGCAAATAAAGGTTACCATATATCATTCTCACCTACAACTGTTTGGCTAGGTGCAAGCTGGTGTGCTGAGCTGCTCATCTGGTCTCTCTCTGGCAAACACATAGGTGATGAACAGAGTTAACCTGAAATGAGGAATAGAGAGAAACTGTTAACAAAGACCTATGTCTCCAAATTTAACACTGAAGTTGTGGCAGAACACACACCTAGAAGTAACAGAGCTGCTAACATACCTTTAGACTCCTTATTAAAAATGGCAGCCATTAGCCACTCATTAGGAGTTTTCCACCTGAACCATGTACACTGATTGGATGTCCATTGAATGGCAGTGTTTCCCCCCCCAACACACCCAACCTATTCTTATCAATGAGTTAGTACACAGAACCATTCCTCACCTGATTTTAACTTGCCTGTAATTTGATTCTACAAAGAATTAACTTTAGCTCTATGAGTAAACCCTCTCAGATGTATGAACACATCCATTTTACTTACATATCCATATTTCTACCAGCAAAATATCTACCAGCATGGTCTTTATCAGTCTTCTCAGTCATTTTTGTCAGCCCTGTGGAATGGAGAGTAAGAGATATCAGAAATAAAATAACTATTATAAACAATAGCACACAATGAAAGCCCATAAAGAGAAGTCAGTTTTTGCTGGTTGGTTTCTTTAGTTCTATCATAAGGACACCTAAGTAGCTTACAAAATATCATTCTCACCTGGACTTACTATCTGAGCTGCTTCTAGAAAAGATAAAACAACATATTAGAATGACATGTAGCTTGTTAATGGCTCAGAGATAGGAAAAAAAATGTAAAAGACTAAGACAGAGTAAAGTCTCAAACATCTGCATAAGCAATAGAACAGAATAGAAAGGAAACACTGCTCACCTGGACCTTCTTATACCCATGCACGCCTATGTAGCGTCTGACGTCAGTAGGGCGGGAAAACTTTCTCAATACCTATTGGGCGCCGTTCGGGTGCGGTTCCTTGGCCCGCTTCCTAGGCATGCCCATCACACCTCATTGGCTGTCCTATGGGGGTGTGTTTGAACGTGTTTTACAAGTAGCCTAAAAAGATGTCTTCACCTTACAGCATGGCTCCAAAACAGAAATCGAATTTCTTGCATGGAGAGTTGCAGATATGGAAAATGGAGGTGGGGCAGACCATGACATTATGAAAGTAGGGAGAGTGGTGGGTGTGGGCATCTGTGTGTAACCTGACCTGGTCCCTTCTTTTCCCTAATAATTGATTCCCCTCCACACTTAACACAAAACCTAAGTCCTCAACAATCCCTCACACCAACACCCAGAAAAATCCATAAACTAAAGAAATACAGATAATGGGGGTGGGCAGGAGTGTCAAAGGCAGAAGGGAGTATAAAGGAGAACAGGCAAGTCATAGCACAAAGTTTCATCATTGAGGAAACGGAACACCACAAACACCAACTCACATGAGGGGGGTCTTACATAGGAAAAATGGCTGTGCCAAAGCTTTCTATATACTAAAGCACGCCTAATTAGCGTCTGACATCATAGGAACCGTTAGGATTCAAATCTAATTGGATGTGCATTGGATGTCGTTTTGCAATATACAGCTGTAGTGACGTTGTAGTCATTTCCTTCACATCTCTAAGCTTTGATACGAAGCTCTATGTTCTAAACAAAGTTACCTCTATAGCTCTATGCCTTAAGGCATTGCTTTTCATCTTCCATACATCAGGGGGTTCAAGTCTTGAGTAAGGTTAGCAAATAGGTTATATTCATTTCTCAGCCAGGACACCTGGTAACTCTTTAGCCTTGCCTTTACATATCAATATTTTGCTTCAGCTTTTATTATGTGCAGCCCATTGTCTAATATTTAATGCAACCTGTTCTCTCTCATGCTGAACACCCTCCCCCACCAAAAACATCCCCCCCTAACTGGATCATTCTTCAACACCTGTCCAAGCCCTCTGAAGTTTGATTTAACTCATAGCTGTTGGCCAATGCCTATATTGCATCAAAAGAAACACATTCCTACTAGAATGGCTTGTAGTTAGGAGTAAATGAAAGTATCTCATGCACCTGTGGCTGCAGAATGCTGAGGAGAAACAGCAAATTCCACCACTTCTGAGAACTGTTAGGATGCAAGGAAACAAAAGTGAACAACAAACAGCACTGCAATCGGCTCTCTTTTGAAAGCAAAGAAAAACCAGCACACATTATCAGCACTTAAAAAGAGAATAAACAGATACACACCTTAACATTCCAGCTTCCCTCATTGCAAAATGGAGGTCTTCAGTTGCACAAAACTGACCTCATTGTGACCTCATCAATCTGCACCTTCAAAGTAGTATGCCACAATTAAAAGATGTGCTGGGTGTAGAACCCACAACCTCTGGATGTTAGGAGCACAGGCTGGCTCCTAACCCATAGAGCTACAGCTGCTTGACTGAGCTGTCTATGCTTCATTAGGTATCATATCAGGATGAACTCAAATAAGTTTAAGCAAAGGAATGCCTAAAGATTTGGAAAGTTTTCAAGTAGAAAACAAATATCAAATATGTATTAAAGAATTGCAGCACAAATGACGCCTAAACGGGTACAGATTACTTACAGTCATATATGCATTAGTACAGTGCTTAGAATGAAGATTAGCGTGTGAGAAAAACGGAGCTCCACCTCACATGCATTCAAGCACACTTGGGAATATGGGTTTGGGGCTCAGTGAAAGCAGCGCTTTTAACCATTGAGCTACCACTCTTTTGTCTCAGCCTATTATGACATTATAGCTAAACTCCTTTTTCCTTAGCACTTCACTAAGATATGATATGACAAGGGAGCCAGAGGCATTGGAGCTGTAGGTCAGTGAGGAAAGGCACTCTCTACCAATCTTCCGGCCTTTGAGGGTTCAAATCCCAGCCTGTATTTTACTTGTGGCATATCTACCTTCCAGGTGCACTTTGATGATGCTTTCCACTTCTTATAGGAGTTGAATATAACATTACTGTACAACTTTGCTGTGTAGCAGAAAAATAAACTTTTCCCCCTTCCATGCTAAGAATTTGAATTCAACTCATCTTATATTTCTCCTTTTAAACATGGCATACTTTGTTAGTTTATATCATGGTAAAGTATACATTTCTGAAATGGTGAAGAAACAATAATATACAACTGCAGTGTTTTGTCTCACCAAACTGCTATAAGCACAAGAAAGCATTTGTAGCTCAACACGGTAATGCTCCTGTTCCGAGCTTTGACCTCTGAAACTCCCCGGTTCGACTCCCACCTTTGCTCATTTTAATAAGGTCCTAGTTTTTTCCTATTAGCTCTTATAACAGGGTCTATATGGTGGACTTTGCCATTTGTAAGGTGCACATTTCCCTTTGCAGGCAAACCTATTTTCAACTTACCATGGCTCGGACATCCTAAGCAGTGATGAGAGGAAACCTTTCCTCTGACAGCAAGATGACATTTGTGGATCGCCTGGTTAATGTGCTCTCATCACTGCTTAGGATGTCCGAGCCATGGTAAGTTGAAAATAGGTTTGCCTGCAAAGGGAAATGTGCACCTTACAAATGGCAAAGTCCACCATATAGACCCTGTTATAAGAGCTAATAGGAAAAAACTAGGACCTTATTAAAATGAGCAAAGGTGGGAGTTGAACCGGGGAGTCTCAGAGGTCAAAGCTCAGAACAGGAGTATTACCGTGTTGAGCTACAAATGCTTTCTTGTGCTTATAGCAGTTTGGTGAGACAAAACACTGCAGTTGTATATTATTGTTTCTTCACCATTTCAGAAATGTATACTTTACCATGATATAAACTAACAAAGTATGCCATGTTTAAAAGGAGAAATATAAGATGAGTTGAACTCAAATTCTTAGCATGGAAGGGGGAAAAGTTTATTTTTCTGCTACACAGCAAAGTTGTACAGCAAAGTTGTACAGTAAAGTTGTACAACTCCTATAAGAAGTGGAAAGCATCATCAAAGTGCACCTGGAAGGTAGATATGCCACAAGTAAAATACAGGCTGGGATTTGAACCCTCAAAGGCCGGAAGATTGGTAGAGAGTGCCTTTCCTCACTGACCTACAGCTCCAATGCCTCTGGCTCCCTTGTCATATCATATCTTAGTGAAGTGCTAAGGGAAAAGGAGTTTAGCTATAATGTCATAGTAGGCTGAGACAAAAGAGTGGTAGCTCAATGGTTAAAAGTGCTGCTTTCACTGAGCCCCAAACCCATATTCCCAAGTAAGTGTGCTTGAATGCATGTGAGGTGGAGCTCCGTTTTTCTCACACGCTAATCTTCATTCTAAGCACTGTACTAATGCATATATGACTGTAAGTAATCTGTTCCGTTTAGGCGTCATACCGGAAAAGTGGTGTTTTTTTTGCCCTTGCCGATCAGCGTCATTTGTGCTGCAATTCTTTAATACATAGTTGATATTTGTTTTCTACTTGAAAACCTTCCAAATCTTTAGGCATTCCTTTGCTTAAACTTATTTGAGTTCATCCTGATATGATCGCTAATGAGCATAGACAGCTCAGTCAAGTATGATATGAACGGGTGGTGAGATGGATTTTAGTAGAAGTAGCTGTAGCTCTATGTGTTAGGCGCCAGCCTGTGCTCCTAACATCCAGAGGTTGTGAGTTCTACACCCAGCACATCTTTTAATTGTGGCATACTACTTTGAAGGTGCAGATTGATGAGGTCACAATGAGGTCAGTTTTGTGCAACTGAAGACCTCCATTTTGCAATGAGGGAAGCTGAATGTTAAGGTGTGTATCTGTTTATTCTCTTTTTAAGTGCTGATAATGTGTGCTGTTTTTTCTTTGCTTTCAAAAGAGAGCCGATTGCAGTGCTGTTTGTTGAGAAAAAAAAGGGGGTTGTAAAAGCCATGTGTAAATTATATTATTGTTTGGGCAGAAATGTGGTTTGTTATCCATGCAATATAATGTGTTCCATTGTTATGGTGTCATTATATTTATTAGGACAGAGAAAAGATGAAAATTACCTATTCAAACTCACTATTGGAATTATTGATGAAAAAACACAGCGGACGTCTGCCTCGCGTGTAACAAAGAGCCGCAATTACGATAGTTGAAACGGCATTGAAATCCAAGTTAGACCAGGGTTTCTTACGTCTACATAATACACGATATTTAGACACAGGCGTTCGCTCAGGTAGCGCCTATCTAGCGTCCCCATTTGGCACGCCCACGGAACGCCCATGTCCAGAGCTGGAGACGGGACTATGCTTTCTGTGGACGTCAGTTCATCAAGTACCTCATAGGGACGTCTATGTGTCATTAATTACCCAATTAACATTAATTAAGACCCTTAACTCCGTAATTATTCACTTGCATCGGACGTCCAAAGCACGCCTAAGTTAAACGCAGTAATAGAGAATTTACCCCTTGATGTGTTGAAAGAATACAGTATACGCCACCATTATGAAACAAAACATGTTTCAACATTTTTGCAATTTAAAGAAAAGGAGCGCTCAGATAAATTTTAATCATTATATCGTTGTCTGCGTTCTCAACAAGACTTATTGACGAAAGCAAACTCAGAAAATGAAGCCTTAACCTTGGTAAGCTGCAAGGTTGCTTATGTGTTGGCTAAAAGAGGAAAACCATTCATCGATGGAAATTTCATCAAAGAATGTATGATGGAAGCAGTGGCTGAGTAATGCCCAGAAAAATCTTAATCTTTTAAAAATGATAAGCCTTGCACCAAATACTACTGCTCGTCAGGTTGAAAATATGGGAAATAGCATTATCCAGCAAGTTATAGGCAAAGCACAATGTTTTAGTTGGTATTCTCTTGCGCTGGATGAATCAACTGATGTTTGTAATACCTCGCAACTCGTAGTATTTTTTCGTGGCGTCGACAATGAACTTAATGTCACACAGGAATTAGCGTCACTTCAAAGCATGCATGGCACTACAACAGGAGAGGATATCTTCAAAGGAATTCACACAACACTAACAGAATATAATTTGAACTGGAATAGTCTGCAGTGCATGACAGTTGATGGAGGAAAAACATACCTACACAAATCACAAAAGCTTGTGAGGATGCAGGAATATCAAAACCTGTATTTCTCCACTGTGTTATCCACCAACAATCACTTTGTGGAAAATATGATATGAGCTGTGTTGATATGAGCTATGTCTTGAAACCTGTTATTTCTATCGTAAATTTCATTCGCTCTCATGTACTTAATCATCGCTAGTTTCAGTCTTTTCTCGAAGAATGTGATTCTGAGTATGTTGACTTGACATATTATACTGTAGTTTGATGCCTTAGCTGGGGAAAGGTTCTTTCACACTTCTTTGATCTCAGGAATGAAATTGATATTTCTTACCAAGAAAAACCATTATGAACCACTTTTATCAGATACCGAGTGGCTATGGAAATTGGCATTTTTTGCAGATCTGGTGAACCACATGAACAATTTGAATTTAAAATTGCAGGGTGAAAATAGCTTAGTTTGTGATTTATTAACTCATATCAAGGCATTCAGAGCAAAGTTGATACTTCTGGAAGACCAGGTGAAAGATTGTAACTTTGCTCATATGCCATAAAAAGGGTGAAACAGAATTTCATTTCTTGTTTGCAAATTTAATTATTTCAGATCTTAAACAACAATTTCAGAAGCGATTTGCTGATTTGGATGCCAATGCTAGGGAAATTAGATTGTTTCAAAATCCATTTGAATTTGACTTGGGACATCAGCAACATCACAGTCAAATGGAAATTATTGAACTTCAAGGCAAATGAAGATATTAAATATAAATATAAGGAAGGAAACTTGATCAATTTTTATAAATTTTTGAACTCTGAGCAGTTTCCAAATTTGACGGAACTTGTAAATTTATCTCCATTTTTGGGCAACATATCTTTGCAAACTAACTTTTTCTTGAATGAAATATATCAAGTCAAAATATAGGGCAAATTTACCTGATGAACATTTGAAGTCGCTACTTGTAATTAGAGTTTCAAAATTTGAACCTCAGTTTAATAAGATTTTAAAAACACAAAAACAGTTCCATCATTCACATTAATGTTTTTTTAAATTATAATTTGTGATGAAAGTATGAGAATTTGCTGATAGTGTTTGTTGTCATTAATATATGATAATTTAATCTCACATACTCTGTAATTAGTTTATAAAATTTTCTGCTTTCAATAAAACTCATATATCTAGAGTTATTTATCTTTTTTTTTTTTTTTTCTTGCTAAGGCCTGCTGAAAAGTGCTGAAGTACTCAATGTGGCCCTCATGGCGAAATGTTTGGAGACCCCCGATCTTTACCAATTAAAAATATCCCCCTACACACACACTTTTACAAAGCTGTGGTAGCGGCTGCCATGTGGCAAACGCTCTGATGCCCATTAAATTCACGTGGGCTTCGGACTGATTACCGCAGCAGCAGCTGCTACCGTGGCTTTAGAAAAGGAGCCCAAAGTGAGCTGCGATTGGAGTCATAAGAGCAGTATAAGCACAGCGCTGGTAATTGTTAAAAATAAAACCAGAACCTTACAGTATTTAAAGCTTTGAAATCAGTGGGTATTTCTTTCCTACCACTGAATAATATAATCAACTGGCTCTCCTGCATCAAAGGCAAAAAACCCATCATTAAAAATAGCTACAAATGCCATGTACATTATATAGATCAAATGTAAATTATTTCTTGGGATCTTGCCTGGTACTTATGACCTGAGTTGGCCACTGTTGGAAACAGGATACTGAGCTTGATGGACCTTCCATCTGTCCTCATATGGCAACTCTTGTATTATTACATTATATTAGTGACTTTTATTCCGCCATTACCTTGCAGTTCAAGGTGGATTACATAAAAGGTTATCTGGACATTTCCAGAAGTGTTACAGAGTAGAGCGGGTTGCTTCAGGGGATTGAAATGCTTCCTGCGGTGTTAGTTTGTCTTGATGGATTTCTTGAATAGCAGGGTTTTTATTTCTTTTCTGAAAGTTTTGTAATCTGGTGTCGTGATTAGTAGGTTGGAGAGTTGGTGGTATTTTATAATTTACATGTTTGCTATGCACTTTGTTCACACTCTGCCCATGTGCACATCCATTAATAAAATATGTGCCATCAAATCATGGCAAGTATTCCACATTAGTCAGTATTCTATAAGTGGTCATTTATGTGCATATATGATCACTTATACACATAGATTACTAGAATACCACCATTTCCGTTTGTCCCCGCTGTCTAAAACTAGGCAGCTCCTTCTACAATTATCCACATATATGCTTTGCACAGAAACTGATCCTGACCCTGCACTGTAAAAATCTTGTGCACTGGCTTGGACTGTGTCCTAATACTACAGCAGTTCCTTCATAGGTTAGCAATGTCTAAATTCTTACTCATTGATGGCTGGCTACTTGTCTCATGCTCTTGCTCATCTTCTTCAATGCAGGTGCTGACATGGAAGGGGTGAGTGGCAGTAAGTAAGGCCTGGCTGCCATACAAGTGTAAGTTCAGGGGCCCCAGTAAGGAGGCAGAAGAGGTGGTGCAGGAGACTGCACTGCTGCTGCTGTGTGGCATCTGTGTTCGCTGATATGTAGCTGAGTGATCAAACATGGAAACGGCAATTGATGCTCTTGTTCTGGCTCCTGGAAGAAAACAGTTTAACAATTCTAGATGTGTTTTCTCATGGTGGAAATACAACTTGCAAACATTAAGAGGGTAACTGTCAATTCAGTAACAGTGCTCACATAGAAAAGTACTTACTCAGCCAGAATCTTCTTCAAATGTGGAATCAACCCCCCCCCCCCTTATCCCAGAAATTAGAAGGTAAATTAGGTTGGGAGGTTTGAGGGTGAGGTTGAAAGAGATTACTTTTTTGACAGGGATGAGGCTATGTAAATGGAGTGAGTCTTCAAAAGATCTCACATAGTTCTCCTTTTTAAAGGTGGAGGGGTGCCAAAAAGAGGGCATGGACCAAAAATAACTTAAAAAGGGGAATGATAGGAATCTATTTTGAAATGTTGACCACTTTAGAACACAGTGTTCTTGGGATGGTGTGGTTACTATATTGCCCTACTACAGTAGGGGATATGTGAAGTTTCCTGCTATGGCAATGCAAAGAAAATGAGATGCTGTATATTACAGTACATGAATACCACAGATAATAAATCGCATGGTGATTGCAATAAAGTAGCGTGAGAACTCAGTATTTTACGATAGCCTCTGTAAAGGCAATTCTATAACTGGCAATCTACAATTAGAAGCCTGGAGCGTACATGGTACAATCCTATTCTATAACAGAAAATGAGTGCCTACTTTCCTTTGTGGAATACTAGTGTAACCAGGCACATGCATATCGTATGTGCTTAGGTGCAAGCAGTTATGCCAACCATAGAGCTGGTCAGTGTTAGTGTCTAAATGCTGCAGAAACCTGTCAATACACGAGTCTGTAAGTTACATGTGTAAGTCTGAGCCCTGTCAATACTCTGCCCAAACCTAGCTCGTGTTTGCACCCCCCCTACTTTGTAAATACCCACTATGGAAGTTAAGTGGGAATTTACAGAAAAATGCTTAGGTGGAATTTTGCCAGGTTTGCACATATGTGATCATATAACATGCATATACATATACACAATTATTTTAATCATTTACACACAAAATAGGTCAATAAATATTAGTGTCCTGCAACCTGAACAGGAACAATTGCAAAGGTGTATACACATGTGCAGAGTATAGGCAGGACATGGGTGGGTCCCATACTTACTATATACACTCAAATATAAACCGAGATTTTTTAAATAGGGGTCTCTGTTTATATTTGGGTCAGCACTAACCCGCACCCCTCCCAAACCTGTTTGCAGGCCTCTGCCATGCCTACCATGACACAAGGTGGTCCACTGGTGGCCGGGACAGGAAGAAACCCTCCTGCTTCCTGTCCGAGCCCAATTCTAATTACTTTTATCTCCCTCTCACCTCCCCCACATACCTTAAGTATCCCTAGTGGTCCAGCGGGACTGTGAGAACTTGCACAACTAATCAGCTAGCGGCTCTAAACGGGCAGGAGTGAAGGAAGGTCGCTCCTGCTATGATTCACTACTGGACCACCAGGGAAATTAAAGTACATGGGGGAAGCAGGAGGGAGATTAAAACAAATTAGAATCAGGCTGGGACAGGAAGCGGGAGGGATCCCTCCTGTCCTGGCCACCGCTGGACCACCATGTACTTAAGGTACGTGAGGGAGGCAAGAGGGAGATTAATTAGAATCGGGCTGGGACAGGAGGCAGAGGGATCCCTCCTGTCCCTGCCACAGCTAGACCATCAGGTCTCACAGGAGGCTCAGTGGAGGCCTGCAAGGCATTGGGAGGTAGGGGGGAAAGAGCACAGATCCTGGCAGGGAGGGAGGGGGTTGGGTGCAGAGACTGGCAGGGGAGTGAGTAAGTGAGCCTGGTATGGCAAGGCAAGGCACTGAACTTGAATATTAACACCTTCCCCCCACAGTTTATATTTGAATCAACCTTTTTTCCTCCTTTATGGGGGGAAAAAAGGGTTATCTTGGTTTATATTCGGGTTGGATTATATTCGAGTATATACGGTAGGCATATACACTAACATCTAAGCCTGCATTTTACATGGTATAAATGATAGTGTCTAAATGTATGGCAAGCAAATGCCAACTTACTCTCTATTCTATAACAGATTCTGGGCACCCATATGCTGTTTTTGAGTTCATACTCAGTGCCCTGCATTTTAGCACACAAATTTGGGTGACCTTTTAGAATTGCCCTCCTATAGTGCAAAGCTGGGGGGAGGATTGTAGAGTGATTATATATGGAAGATCATCAGGTATAAATACCTCTCCCTTTCATGATGTAGTCAATGGCTCTATCATTAATTGCAGCATCACTTGGTTTTATATCCAGGAAAGGCTTATTCCCAACTCCCATTGATACCATCTCCTGCATTCTGATTTCTGAAAGACAAATGCAAGACTCATGCAAGAACTGCACATTAAAGGAGAGAGTGAATAAGGAAAGAAGTCCTCCCTGACCTATCTGCTACTTTTATTATGTTATATGTAATCTTATATCCCACTGACTCCTCACCAAGTGGAATTTGAGACAGATTAAAATCAGCATTATCACTATACATAGGTAAACATACAGTGCAAAATCAAAAAGTCTAAATTGCTATCATTGGGTACAAAGAGTATTTTCATTACACAGAGATTACCATACAGTGAAGAGTCAGGGTCAAATTAAACCACTAACATACGAGGAAGTGACATCATGCTCAGAGATGGCAGCTTGAAGCAAGAGCTTTGTTGGGACTGAACTATAAATCACGCAGTTACAGTTGTTCTGCTGAAGATCCCTTTCCTTACTGAACTTTTGACAATGTTGACTCGCAAAAAGCTTGAGAAATTCAAGTTTTCAGCAGACCATGGAGATTATGGAAAGATGGACCCGCTATCAAGCACTGGTGAACAACAGAAAAGATGGTGCTGGATGAGGCCCTTTCTGCCTCAGAATATCAGCCGCCCCAGAATTTGAGTTACCAGGAAATCTCCAAGAATGAAATTTTTTCTTTATTTAAAGAGTGTGGCTTAATGTGAAATTGGGATTTGCAGAATTAAAAGCTAAATTGGGGGGTCTCTGCACCCACGTGGATACAGCTGAAGGAAAGATCATGAATCTCACAAAGGATATACAGCTGATACATGGGGATCACTGAAAAGAGTCTATAGCTCTGGGGGCAATACGAGACCAAATTGAAGACCTTGAGAACAGGTCCTGAAGGAACCTAAGCATTAAAGGATTACCAGACTGGCAGTTTATAAGGATTGTGGAACTGTGGTTTGCAAAATTTGCACAGAGATCTTAAAGGATGAACAGGATTTTGCTTCTTCCGATTTCACTGTTCTAAGGACACATTGGGCTCTGGAGCAGCCGTGTGAGGGGAATCCTCGTGATGTGGTTATGTGTTCGCAGACTATTCTATGGAAAGCTCATCAACTGAAGGAAGTCCAATAGAAGTATTATAAATTTACAATTTTTGAAGACCTCGCTTGGTTCACTTTGCTTAAGAGATGTTTCCATGATGCCATAAATACAGATGGATGTTTTCATTTGTTCTCTGGATCACAATGAATGATAAATTGCAGAAAGTTAAGATAGCAGATGAAGCTTAGTCTTCATTTAAAGACTTGGGATGTAACAACCTGCCTTCAGTTTCCCCATGGCCAGAGGAGGCACTGGAGCTGCCTAGAGATTCAGCTTGGCAAAGGGTGGTTGGGAATTGCAAGAAATCTGAAAATCCTTTGCTTGATTGGCTAGATTTATAGTGGAGCTTTGATTATTTTTTGAACATAATGGGACTTAACTGTAAGGTCATCACTGTTCTTAAACTTCTAACAAAGACTTTTTGAAATAGTCATATTTTCAGATTTTTGCGAAACAGAGTATACATAGGAGTAATACGAATCTCCATAGAAAGTGAATTCGTTTACAAAAGTTAGATAGCTCTAAGTCGAATAGATGTTGGCATTGTCATCTCAAAGCAGGACTTTAGATCATTTATTGTTCTATTGTCCATTTATTTTGTCATTTTGGAATTCAATATGGGGCCAAATAAACTATCTATTGGAAAATCCAGTGGCATTGTCTTATGATACGGTTTTATTTGGCATGGTCATGAGGGCTAAAAGCCAAATATCATCTAAAAACAACAGGCTTTTATTAATTATGACAGGAGTCGCCATACAACAAATTACAAACAATTGGAAGAATTGTAAAAGGCTTAATTATAGTTTTTGGTGGAATTCACTATGTCATATGTACAAAATGGAAAGGACATTGGCCATTCAGAAAGGACATTTTAAGAGGTTTCAGGAGATTTGGGAGCCATTAGCAAAATATTGCAACGTTTAAATAGTTTTTCCCTTTAAATATGCACATCTGGGTGGGGGGTGGGAATTTTGAATAACTGATATGGGGTAATTATAGATATTTATGTATGGATATTGTGATTGTTTAGTGGGGAGGGGGATATAATTCTGAAATGGATATTATAAGACTATTAAGTATGGAATTTAGATATATAATGTTTGTATTTACTGTGACACTTATTGTAAATATTGAAAATAATAAAGAATTGGGAAAAAAAAGAAAGTGCATTCCAGACTTTTTGTAGTTTGATAATTGAATGATTTGCATTGAGTTGACTTGTAGTGAGTCGACTTGTATTTTACGCCTTTCAGAGATGGAAAGTGAAATGGTGTGGTAGCCGTGTTAGTCCATTCTTCAAGGTAATAAGTAGAAATAAAACAAAAACATAAAGGAAAAAATAATACCTTCTTTACTGGACTAACTTAATGTAGTTTATGATTAGATTTCAAAGGTAACCCCTTCTTCCTCAGATCAGTGGCAAGCAGGTCTATCTTGGGTGTTCCTTCATTCAGAGACCAATCATAGAAATATAGCACTCAACCAAGTCTCTCTCCTAAGATATTGTCTCTGCCTGTCAGGTAGTTTGCAAGGTTGCCCCATGGGTAGCTCAAATCCTAATGAGATCCCAACACAAAAGGAATGAACTTGTTCTTAACTTGGGTAGGTGTATCCTTGATAGGATTACCATATGGCTCCAGAAAAGGGAGCAATGGAAATGAAACCTGTATGTCACAATCCATCCTTTTTCTGGAGCCATATGGTATCCTTAATCCTTGAGATCTAGAAAGCATACCCGCTCTTTCTTATTTAAATAGGGCATAAGGATGCTCAATGAAATAGTTTTTCAACATAAATTTGCTCAAGATCCTAAGATCCAGGATGGGATAGAATCCCTCTGTCATTTGTCAAAAGTTGTAATGGGGCAATGCATTACACAAAGCCTGTCTTCTTTTGGCAGACAAATGTTGACTGCAAAGAATATCTGAAGCACAGAGCAAATGTCCTTTATTTGCCACTTCCTTAAATTTAGCTGGACTTGAGATCAAGATGGCGTCGGGAGCGGACGCCTGAGCGAGCTCTCTCTGCTCGTTTGTACCTGAATCTGCGTTGGTGTCTCTTCTCCGGTGGCGACATGGGGAAGAGGAAGGGAGTCTCCCGCGTTGTTCCTCCGGCGGCTGAACCCTTTCAACGGCTGATTCAGTCTACCATAACGAGCGCCTTTGCTCGCATGGGTGAGGTGACCCCAGTTACTTCGGGAGGGAATCCGGATCTTTCGGCGAACCTCAGCGCAGAGAGTCGGACTACTTTGAGTCCGGACCAGAGGCTGGTTCCTCCCCAGCCCGGAAGTGCACAAGTGCAGGGATTGCTTGGAACCAGACAGTCCCGAGAGGGAGAGAGTGATTCCAGCATTGGAGGGACATCCCTATCAAGCCTTTCAACGGAAGGAGGAGATGGGAGCCATCAAGAAATCCCCTGCACTTTGGAAGAAGAGGTGAGAGGTGCCTCGGGAGGGAATACTATCAGTTTTGGGGAGATGAAGAAACCAGATAAGATAGACATGGAGGCGCTATGGCAGGCCATATCAGTCATGGATTCCAATCTCAAATTGACTTTATCTACAATTAAAACAGATTATGGAACTGTTTTCTCCAAGGTGGAGCAACAAGGGGTGTTTCTCACTAATGTTAATGAAAGGTTGGAGAAACAGGAAAATAATTTGAATGAAGTAAAGAAGGTTCAAGTGGAATTGGTTAAGGAGAGATCTTATGTTTCCCGTAAGATGGAAAATTTCGAAAACCAACTGAGGAAAAATAATTTAAGATTTTTGAATTTTCCTAAGTGTCCTATTATTTCACCAGTTGAGATGGCTAGGAAATATTTCCGAGAGACTTTAGCCATTCCATCAGAAAACTTACCTCCAATTGTTAGAGCTTACTACTTGAATTTAAAGACAACACAAGGGGAATCCACACCTATAGAAACCCCAGTGGATAAAGTAGTGGATTTGAATTTGTCTTCATTTCTGGAAAATTCCCTTGAGGTTGTCACTCAAAGAACTACCATGTTGTTAACTTTAGCCTTGGAGAGCGACAGGGAATTTATTCTTCGTATGTATTTTCGACATATAAATGATAAGTTTTTGGGTTCTAATGTTCGAGTTTTTCCAGATTTAGCTCAGATGACCCAGAGACGTAGGAAGGAGTTCTTGTCCTTGAAGTCAAGGACCCTGGCTCTGGGGGCTACTTTTCTTGTTAAATTTCCTGCAAAGTGTTATGTATCTTTTCAAGATAAGAATTTTCTTTTCTTTGAGCCCAAACAACTTTTGGAATTTATTGGATCAAAAGAGAAAATGGTAACCATGCCTAGTAATGTATGACTTGCCAGCTGGCTGTAATTTGGGAATCTAATGCCGTGACCTTGATTAGTTGATTATGTTACTACTACTGTTTTGGAAGTTTATTTCCTTTCTTGATCTTTAAATTGTGGTTTAAATTGTGGACTAAATAAGATATAATGTTTTTCTTTACAAGTTTTGTTGAATATTGTTTCTGGATCTTTTGCATTGTATAATGTAATGTTTGTATTAAAATGGAAAATTTTATAAATAAATTAAAAAAAAAAAAAAAAAAATTTAGCTCTGGAAACATTTTTCTCCATGGTATGACAGATTTGTAATCGTTTTCAGCACTATGCCTCTGAAGTAAGAGACCCACAGCCATTAGAGTCTGTGGGTACCTATTGCCATGGCAGGAGCTCTTGATTTCATTTCAAGAACATCATAAGTTGAAGAAACCAGATGCTTTTCATACTCCTCTCCAGGGTTCATCAGACAAAATGAATCTCCCTGGATTTCCTGAAGAAACTGGTGACAGAAAATTTTGCTCCTTCATGAAAAATTAATAGGATTCTGTTCAGCAAGTTAACACACCATTCTGAAAGAACTTCCTCCAGAAAAAGCTTACTGTCTGAGAGTCATATCCTAGGTTTTGAGGTACCAAAGAATGATTTATTGGTCTAGGGTGGATTTAAATGTCATAGATTGATGTGATAATTTGGGTTTGCTGAATCCAGGAGCAAATTGAACACAAAGGGGTTAATATTCAGCCAGTGATGCTTAGTATTTTTCCAAGCACCACTGACATTATGCCCAGAAATTCAATGCTGGGCCATGTCTGGACTCTGGCATTGCATTTCTAGAGCTTCCCTCTGACTGGACTGCCTGGGTGGAAACAGGAAGCTGAGTCAGAGGAAAGTTTTGGACTGAGCACTGCGTTGCCGATCTGAAGTTCTGTTGATGCCAGGGGTAGAAGGAGGCCCATTTCCAATCTTAAGTATCATTGCGGGGGGAGGGGGGACATTGCCAATCTTGTTGCCAAAATCAGAAAGGTGAGAGGAAGGGAGAGAGATGGGCCTGTGGTGGATGGAGAGATTGAGAGAAGGGGGCAGATGATGGAAGTGGGGAGAAGGGGGAGAGAGAAGAGGGCAGATGATGGAAGTAGAGAGAAGGGTGAGAGAGAAGAGGGCAAGTTTCAAGTTTATTGGTTTTTAATATACCGACCATCAAAGAATATCTGGACGGTTTACAATAAATCTAAAAAGAGATAAAAGTAAGATAAAATGTTAGGGCAAATGATGGAAGTGGAGAGAAGGGTGAGAGAGAAGAGGGCAGATGATGAAAGTTGGAAGAAGGGGAGAGAGAAGAGAGCAGATGATGGAAATGGGGAGAAGGGGGAGAGAGAAGAGGGCAGATGATGGAAGTGGGGAGAAGGGGCAGATGATGGAAATGAGGAGAGAGAAGAAGGCAGATGATGGAAGTGGGGAAAAGGGGCAGATGATGGAAGTGGGGAGAGAGAAGAGGGCAGATGATGGAAGTGGGGAGATAGAAGAGGGCAGATAATGGAAGTGGGGAAAAGGGGCAGATGATGGAAGTGGGGAAAAGGGGCAGATGATGGAAGTGGGGAAAAGGGGCAGATGATGGAAGTGGGGAGAGAGAAGAGGGCAGATGATGGAAGTGGGGAGATAGAAGAGGGCAGATGATGGAAGTGGGGAGAAGGGAGAGCAAATGTTGAATGGAAGTGGAGAAAGAGAACACATACTGAATAGAAGGAGGGATAAAGAAAATGGACATATGCTGGATGGGGGAAGAAGACACACATCTGGAGTACTGTGTGCAATTCTGGAGGCCACATTACAGTAAAGATGTGCGCAGAATTGAAATCGGTTCAACGGACGGCCACCAGGATGATCTCGGGGCTCAAGGGTCTCTCGTACGAAGAGAGACTGAACAAATTGCAGCTCTACACTCTTGAGGAACGTAGGAAGAGGGGAGACATGATCGAAACATTTAAGTACCTCACGGGACGTGTCGAAGTGGAAGATGATATTTTCTTTCTCAAGGGACCCTCGGCCACAAGAGGGCACCCGCTCAAATTCAGGGGCGGAAAATTTCATGGCGACACCAGAAAGTATTTCTTCACAGAGAGAGTGGTTGATCATTGGAACAAGCTTCCAGTGCAGGTGATCGAGGCAGACAGTGTGCCAGACTTTAAGAATGAATGGGATACCCATATGGGATCCCTACGAGGGTCAAGATAAGGAAATTGGGTTATTAGGGCATAGACAGGGGGTGGGTAAGCAGAGTGGGCAGACTCGATGGGCTGTAGCCCTTTTCTGCCGTCATCTTCTATGTTTCTATGTTTCTATAAGATAGTTAGTGAGATAGTGGAGGGGTGAAGGAAAGGGGTGACTTGCTGTGGGTAGACACAGTGAAAAGAGGGAAACTGAGGACTGCATAGTAAAAAAAGAATTTAATTTAGACGGAGGCAGAAAATAAAGAAGGAAGACCAGAGAAGGAAAGGGAAGAAAGAGAGAGGAGAGAGAGATGCCACAGAACAGGGAAGGAGACAGAGATATCAGATCTGAGCGGAGGAAATAAGAAGAGAGAGATGCCAGACCATGAGGGAACAGAGGGAAGATGATAGATGCCAGACCAAAGGGGGGGGGGTCTAGAGGAGAGATGGCAGGGGGAGACAGACAGTTTCTGGAAGGGGCAGACAGTGGATGGAATGGGCAGATGCTGGATTGAAGAGACAGGGTAGACGCTGGAAGGAAAAGAGTGAAAATAAGATAAAAGCAGAAACCAGAGACAACAAAAGGTAGAAAAAAAATCATTTTATTTCTATTTTGTCATTAGAATATATCAGATTTGAAATATATATCCTACTAGAGACATAACTGGGGACTGCAAAGCCCAGGCAGTGTTTTTTTTTAGCTAGATGGAAGGGGTAGAGAAAGAGGGCACATGATGGAAGGAGGGGATAAATAAAAGGAGGGCACATGATGGGGGGGAAAAAGATTGAGTTAGGGACATGCTGGAGGGGGTGAAGGAAAGAGGTGGCGAGCTGTAGGTAGACAGTAAAAAAAGGAAATTGATGAGAGGGTAGTAAGAACGTAATCTAGATGGATGCAGAAAATAAACTGAAAAGGAAAATGAGGGAAGAAAGGGATTGCAGAAGAGAGGTGTGGGAGAAGGAAGCAGAGGTGAGAGATGCCAGACCAATGGGGGTGAAAGGAGAGATGGAAGGGGGAGGCATACGGTTTCTGGAAGGGGCATAGGAGAGAAGATGCCATATAGGGACAGAGAGATGGCAGACAGTGGATGGAAGGATGAGAGTAACAAGAAGATGAGGAAAGCAGAAACCAGAGAAGACAAGGGTAGAACAAAAATTTTCTATTTATTTATTGCTTTAGGAGACATGTGTCACTGTTTCTGTGGTGTTGCATTGTATCCAGAGTCCAGCTTCTTGCTGGTTCAATTTAACCTTTGTCTATGTATTTCTATTTTATCTCCCCTTTTACAAAACTGTGGAGTGTTTTTTAGCGCCAGCCGTGGTGGTAGCAGCTCTGATGCTTAGAATTCTATGAGTGTCAGAGCTGTTACCACCGTAAAAGGGGAAGGGGTTAGTTTGTGATGACATATTCCATACTAGGCGAATGTGTTTTCTGTGTTCTGTGTGTTCAAAAGACATGGTTTTCTGTTAGGATTGACGGTGTAGGATTGATCTGTACTAGTCTGGCTTGTTTAGTTTTACAATGGGTGTATTGATGTTGTACTGCTCAATGCAGTATGTAAGATGCTGCCTTTTCCTTGGTATTCATGTGTGACGTGTGGCTTGTTACTAAAAATCATGTTTTTCATACAGAAGGTGAAGGGACACGTCTTGTAGTTTTCCATAGAATGTGTTTTGGAGCAGTAAGAAACCCAGGCCCTGTTTGTTTTTCCTTCTCTGTAATAATGCAAGGACATCTAATGTTTGAAAAGATGTGTGTCCTTATGCTATGTTTAATCCAGATATTGTTTGCCTTCTCTTGCCAAATATTATAAGGCTATTCTATTATATAGTTTTCCTTAAGTTGTGTTTGAAGTTGTAAATCCAGATTGTTTGCCTTCTCCTGCTGATATACTACAAGGCCATTGTATATTTGAGAGATGTGTTTTCTTCTGTAGTAAAGTGAATCTAATTGTTTTCTTAGCTGTATTTGTATGAAAATTTAGATAAGACTTTGTTAGCCAAAGCACCTTTAGACTTTGGCTTTAGATAAGTAAAGGATTTTGTTATTTCTTTTAAAGTTGCATGTGATCTGATATGGTTTGCATTTACGTCATATGCTGACGACCCTTACCCATGTAAGATGATATAAATTGAGGTACAGAACATTCAATAAAGTGGACATGTTTGAGAGACAATAGGTGTCTGTTTTCTCTTAGATATTGTCCCCGGATGCATCTGCTTGTCAAATGACAGAGTGTGTACGGCCATAATCGGGCTTTAACGGTGGGGGCTCCTCCGGGAGGGACGTTGATATCACCGGTATTTTGTGAGTATTTCTGAATTTTGAATTCTGTTCTTTAATACTCACGGGTATTAGGTGCCCTGTTCCCACCCTTTATTTGTTAAATATAGATTTTTGGGAAGTCTATAGCGGAGTTTATAACAATAAAGAAACTCCTATTGTTCTTTTGGGAAGAACTATATTACTTATAGAGCTGCCTGCGCACTCTGTCGTTTGTGGGGTTAACACTTTTTGTATGTGCCTTCTCTCTTCTATCGCTATTCTTTTCTATTGCTTAGAGATAAGATTTTATAGAGTATAAGACTATATTGTATATTACTGTTCTGTATCTCGCTTATAAGGTAAGATAAGCGGGATTCCTGCATTGCTATATTGTTTTTGTAATGGGTCAGAACGGTAGTAAGGTTCCCCCCCCCCCTAAGAAAGCTGAGACCTGTAAGGCTTACGTTGCCCGTGTATGTGACACGGGATATTATCTTATCGATCCTTGGATAGATAATATGGCTGGCTGGACTGAAGGACTTCATAGTTCGAGTCCGTTTCCCCGAGATGGGGCAAATGATACGTTTCATATGGATATGATAAAGGGATTGTGTTTGGGGGATCATGAGGCATGGCCATATTATTTAGGGGATCCGCACTGGGACAAAGAATATATGAGAAGGGGAGGCATTAATTGGCTTACATATGCTCCTTATTGGTCAGCTACTGATAAAGATAAAACATCCAAGCTGTCCATTCTTTCCCCTGCTCAATTACATGCTGCAGAACAATCTATCTGTGCTGCTAGCCCTCCTCCTTATCATTTACAAATTCCTTCACCCGGTGCTCCTCTTAAACTTTATCCCTCTTTATCTAAGGATGATATTGACCTCCTTATCGGTAGTACTCTTATTCCTCCTCCTCCTCCACCTCCCGTCCTGTCCGGTGCAGTTGCATCAGGACAGGTTGCTGACACTTTGTCCCAAGACATTACATTTCCCACTGTATCCACGACCAGCCCCACTGTTCGGGGGCCGATAATCTCTTTTTCACCCCTCCACACTCGTAGCGGTACTCAAAGGGTTGCGGAAGTACAGGAGCTGATGCAAGAACAGATGCCCTTTCTCACAGTGGGGGATACTCTTTTGAAGAAACCCATTGAGTTAGAAGACATTAACAAGATCATTAAACACTGCCCCAAGCCTCTTGTCTCTGCTAGTGCGACTTTTCACTATTTAAAACGAGCATGCAAGGGTCGAAATTATACGCAGGAAGATATGCGCCTTATTATAGATGGCATTGTTGGACACAGTTCCCCTTGGGACTGGTCTAATGTCCCTAGTATTAGTGTTTTAGAGCCTGCTACTGTCACAGCTACTGCTTATAGACTGAATACTGAAGCAGGAAATGCTGTTATGTGGAATGAATTACAGGCAGAGCTTGATCGGTGTTTTAAGTCTCGATCTTCCCTTCCTATTGCAGTAGCCTGCAAACAGAAATCAGGTGAAACTGTTGTGGATTTCTGGAAGAGGTTTAATGAAACCTGGACCCAAGAGGCGGGTCTCAGTTCTCATGCTAATATGGATTCCCTACTTATTCAGACTTTTCTTTCTAACCTCCGTTCTCCCTTGCAAATTCTGGTCAAACAAATGATTTCAGAATGGCCCACTAGTTCTCGTGCTGAATTTCAAAATAAATTAATGGAAAAAGAGGCAGCAGGTTGTTTTGAGATCTCTAAACCTCGGGAAATCCTGCATCAGGGCCAGCTACCCACCTGGGGACCGCGCCTGACTACTACTCGTGGAAGAAGGGGTCGCGGGTTTCGCAGGGGGAGGGCTCCAGTCTCCGGTCGAGGTGGTAATAATCCATCCAGAAGTACTGGATGTTTTAATTGTGGGGACCTTAGTCACTGGCTTAATCAATGCCCTCATCCCAGACCCCCCGCATTACCAGTTCAGCCCGCCCCACCGGTGGTGCCTACCCCTCCCTCTACTGTGAGACCATCTGCCACTTCTCCTCGTTTTCCTATCTCCTGGCACAGCCCCCCTACTCCCCAATGAAGGGGCCCGGAGGTTTACACCCCAGCATTCACTTTGGTCTCTGCCTTTGCTAAGGATTCTCCTATGATATCTCTTATTGTACAAGGGAGTCCAGTGCCTTTTCTTGTAGATTCGGGTGCCACTTGTAGCACCATCAGTGAGGATTACTATCGGGGCCCACGCATGAATGCTGAACCTTCTATGGGAATTAATGGGGTTTTGACTAAATCCTATCGTACCACACCCCTGTCTGTAGCTCATCCTGATACAGGCTTTACTCTTTTTCAGCACTCCTTTCTTATTATTCCCCATTGCCCTGTCAGCCTTCTTGGTCGAGATCTTTTTTTTCCTCTCCTCATTCAGCTCACTACAGATGATACAGGAGGTTTGCATGTCTTTTCCTCCGTTATTCCCATTCGCCCTCCGTCCACCCTTTACCTTTCTACTTGCCCTGACACACTTTTGCCCCTTCCCCCAGACTCTCCGGTCTGGGCTTCTACTGACACTGATGTAGGCTTTATTTCATGTACCCCCTATCGTGCTTCTCTGAAATCACTCATTCCTGTTTTCATTAAGCAGTACCCAATCTCCCAAGAAAAGGAGAAAGTCATGATTTCACTAATTGCTTCATTTCTTTCCTCTGGTATTATTAAAACCACCATCTCTTCCTACAATACGCCCATCAATCCTGTTGTCAAAGCTGATGGCACCCCCCGTTTTATTCAAGACCTTAGGGCTGTTAATGCTTTGGTGATTCCCATTGCACCCATTGTCCCGGATGTCCCTTCTCTACTCTCCTCCATTCCACCTGCAACTCATGTTTTTTCAGTCATTGATTTGAAGAATGCTTTTTTTTCTGTCCCTGTTGATGAGGACACTCAGCCCCTTTTTGCATTCACTTTTAAGCAACAGCAGTATACCTGGTGTAGAATGCCTCAAGGATATGTTGATTCCCCTGTGGTTTTCTCCATTGTCCTGCGGGCTACTTTACAGTCATGGACTGCCCCCCATGGTTCTATTCTCATTCAATATGTGGATGACCTTCTTTTGTGTTCCATAACTCAGGAGACCTGTCAAGCTGATAGTTTGCACCTTTTACAATGGTTGTCTCTGTGTGGTCACAAGGTGTCACGAAAGAAACTACAATGGTGTAAAACTGAAGTGGAATACCTGGGTTTTGTCCTGACTCATGGTCAGAGGAAAATTAGCACTTCTCGCATTGCTGCTGTTCTGAGTTTGCCTCGCCCAGCTACTCAAAAAGACATGCTTACTTTTCTTGGTATGATTGGTTACTGCCGCCAATGGATCCCTGATTGTTCCTTCTATGACCAGATTTTGAGACAGACCCTAGGTACTGAAATGACTGATCTTATCAGATGGACTAAAGAAATGTTGGACGCTTTTGGACATTTGAAATGTGCTTTGGTTTCTAGCCCCGGCTTGGGTCTTCCTGATTATGACCAAATGTTTCATCTCTTTGCTCGTGACAATTGTAAAACTATGGCGGGCGTCCTGGCTCAGGATCATGGCGGTAAGTTACGCCCTGTTGCTTTTTTTTCTAAAGTTACCCCTGTTCAAGTTCAAGGCATGCCTGCCTGTTTAAGGGCCCTAGCTGCATGTGCTATGGTGGTAGAGATGGCTACTCCTCTAACCCTTGGTCACCCCACTACCCTTCATACTTCTCACGATGTCCAAGCCCTCCTTCGCAATATTCATACCCAGCATATGTCAGCTCAGCGCCTTAGTGGTTATGAGGTCATCCTCCTTTCTAATCCCAATCTCACCATCAGATATTCTGCCCCGACATATGGCCCTGCTCTACTTTTAAATGGTCTTTTGGGTCTTAAGGGTGAACAGGATGCGCTTCCTCCTGATCATTCCTGTGTCTCCCTGATATATCAAGACACTTCCCCTCGCCCTGATTTGTCCTCTACTCCTCTCCCTGATGCTTCCTCCATTTTTGTTGATGGTTCTTGCTCACGTCCTAGTGACAACACCTTCCACACAGGATATGCTGTGGTTGAACTCCCTGATATCATCCATGAGGCCTTTTCCCTCCCCTATCCATCGGCACAGGCTGCTGAACTCATTGCTCTTACTCGCGCCTGTCACCTTTTCTCTGGTAAACGCGTTAATATTTATACTGACTCTAAATATGCCTTTGGTGTTGTACACGACCATGGTGTTATCTGGCAGCGTCGCGGCTTTGTGGCCGCTGATGGTAAGCCTATTTCTCATTCTTCCCTTGTTTCGGATCTTCTCTCTGCTTTACTCCTGCCTGCTGCAGTTGCTATTCTTCATTGTCGTGCACACACTGGCCTTCAGACTGAAGTTGCCAGAGGTAATGCTCTGGCTGACCGCATTGCTAAACAAGCTGCTTTGGACCCCCCTCCTTCCTCTGTTCTCTTTCCTCTTCTTTCTCCTCCTGCTTTTCCCCCTTCTTCTCTTTTTTCCCAGCTTCAATCCTTTGTTACCCCCTCTGAACTTGATGCCTGGCAAATTGCTGGTGCCCAAAGCCGCCCTTCGGACGGACTTTGGTGCAAAGAGGGGAAACCCTGTATACCAGCCGCTAGTTCTCCCTTATTCATTGCTCAATATCATGGCATTGGTCATCGTAGTGCTCGCTCGACACTCCAGCTCCTTGCCAGTGATTTTTTCATTCTTGATCTTCGCTCCCTGATACAGACATATATAGCTCGATGTCTAACTTGTCTCCGTGCTAATCCCAACATACCCCATAAAGCACCACACCAGCATCTTACTTACCCCACTTCTCCTTTTTCACACTTACAGATTGATTTTACTCATATACCTCATGCCACTGGGACCCGCCAGGATTATGCTCTTGTTATTGTTGACATGTTTTCCCGATGGCCTGAAGTCTTTCCCACTACAAATGAAACTGCTCAGACTGTGGTGAACATTTTACTTCGTGAAATCATCCCTAGGTGGGGATGTCCCATACACATCAATTCAGATAATGGTCCTGCTTTCACTGCCAGAGTATGCAAAGCTTTAGCTACCGCACTCCGTATTGAGTGGAAATTTCATCTTCCATATCACCCACAGAGTTCTGGTATTGTCGAACGCATGAATAGGACTATTAAAGACAAAATCAGGAAAGCCACAGCTGGCACGTTTGTGAATTGGAAAAAATTCCTCCCTATTGTTTTAGCTGAAATCAGGATGCAGCCTCACTGCACCACTGGCTACTCTCCCTTTGAGATTCTCATGGGACGACCTTTCCCCGCCCCATGGGTAGACAGACCCTCCATAGTTGAGAGTAGTGATCTTCCTTTGATACAAGAAGAATATGTTCGGAAGCTCATTGAAACATTAGGGCATGTTGAAAGAACTGTGTCTTGCACTTCTCCTTTCTCTCCACAGACTCCTACCCATTCCTTCCAGCCTGGTGATGAAGTCATCATCCAGAAGCTTTTCAAGGATCGGAAGCAGACGGATTTCCCCTTTGGCCCTCCCACTACTGTGATCGCTGTGACCAGGACCGCTGTACTCACTGAGGAGTCTCCTGTTTGGATCCACGCAAGTCGCTTGAAGAGGGTTAACCTAAAACCCCAGAAGCAAGCCGTCTCTGCGCAGATTTCACCCCCTTCAGAGGAACAACATGATGATCTCATCACAGCATTCCACCAACTTTATCTTTCTCCTCCTGGCAGCGCTGCTGCTAGTTTTCTTTCCTGTATGGATCATTTCTAACTGTGTCTACAGGGATGATGTGTCCTGGGTTCACGACACTTTCTGCCCATACCCATCTGTAAATGACACTCCAACAATGTACTCATCTGCAAACAGCACCCCCGGCGCCTCTTTGCGACTGAGACGTCAAGCTGGACTACTCCCTCGCAAAGGCTGTCCTTCAATTGGAATTCAGAAAGATAGACAGTATACTACCTTTTGGTATAATTCCAGTAGTGTGCAAGTTGCCACCTTCTCCTTTGAGTATTGTGACATTATGGTCTGCTCATCAATTGATATCCCAAGGCTATGCCATTGGTCCTCAGAGATTCCTAAAACTAAAGATATATATATATGTGTTGCTGACTTACGTTGGGGGGATAAGTGTGCATCCTGGGGAGCAGTAGGGTGGAATACTGGCACTGACTGGGCTTATAGACCAGAAAGTGCTCTAAAAAAAGTGGATCAAAATGGTAAATCTCTGCTTACTCGTATGACCCTTCGTAAGATTGGAAACTGTTATAGGAGAAGGGCTCCTGAACAAATTATTAAGCTTTCTCTTACTATTGACAACCCTAGACCTACTGATGAAGGTATGTACGTTATGGGCATATGGTTTAAGGGTGGGTCTAGCTATCCGACCCATCAGTTTTTCTTACGGGATCTATCTACCTCCACTCATCCTCTCCCGCCATTTTGTGGGGGCCCCAAAAATACTAACCCACTGGCCCCTACATTCAATAAACTTACTGACATGATGGCTATTGCCAATCCCACTTTTGAAGATACTATGGCTGTTGAGGTAGGGTTTTCAGAACGTAACCTTTGGTTAGAATGGATGAAATTCACTGCTGATCAACATAATAAGAGTAATTGTTACATATGTGCTCAAGCTAGACCCCATCTAGGAACCGTACCTCTGGACCTCCCTCCTGGTATCCAACCATGCTTTTTTGGGTTATTTACCAATATCTCCTCTAATTTTACTGATCCCCTTTGTGCGCTGTGGCGTTCTAAATACCCTTTGCTGCCAGGACAGAAAACGCTTGACATAGCCGTTACTATCTATAAGGGTAATTACACATGTCATGTTTCTAATTTGACACAGGGAAGTTTTGTGGGCAACTTTCCCCCAGGTTATTGTTCTGTCTTGGATTATAGGTATGCCCCATTGTTACAGCATCAGATTTTCACTCTAGGTGATATTTACTGGCTCTGTGGAGACTTTAGGCTCCGTGTTAAGCTACCCAGCCAGTGGATAGGCCAGTGTGCTTTAGCTAAGGTTATTATGCCTCTGCATATCCTTTCTGAAGGGCACTCTTCCTCCTATTCACTTTCTTCCTCTCCTCTGTCTCGACATAGACGTGATCTCCTTGGTAGTTTTGATCCGCATGTATATATAGATGCTATAGGGGTCCCAAGAGGGGTCCCAGATGAATTCAAGGCCCGAGACCAGGTTAAGGCTGGGTTTGAATCCCTTATTCCCCTTATTACTATCAATAAGAATGTTGATTGGATTAATTACATTTATTATAATCAGCAACGCTTTGTGAATTACTCTAGAGATGCCTTGCAAGGTATTGCTGATCAGTTAGGCCCCACTTCTCAGATGGCTTTTCAAAATCGTATGGCCCTAGATATGATTTTAGCTGAGAAGGGGGGTGTTTGTAAAATTCTTCCCAGTACTTTATCGTGTTGTACATTTATTCCTGATAATACAGGTCCTACAGGAAAAGTTACTATGGCCATTCAGAAATTAGCAGACCTCTCTGCTGAGCTCAAACATAACTCTGGTTTATCTCATCCTTGGGACCAGTATTTTAGTTGGATGCAGGGCTGGGTAAAAGACCTTCTTATCGTTATAATCTCTATTATTATCTGCATTCTTGTCTCTTATGTAAGTTTTCGACTGCTCATGCGCTGTGTTATTCGTATTACAGCTCCTAAAACTCCTCCTCGAGAGACATATTTGGAATATCTCTCCCTCCAAGCTCATGCTGTACATTCATGACGTCATTTACATGACGTAAGAGGGGATTTGAAGGGACACGTCTTGTAGTTTTCCATAGAATGTGTTTTGGAGCAGTAAGAAACCCAGGCCCTGTTTGTTTTTCCTTCTCTGTAATAATGCAAGGACATCTAATGTTTGAAAAGATGTGTGTCCTTATGCTATGTTTAATCCAGATATTGTTTGCCTTCTCTTGCCAAATATTATAAGGCTATTCTATTATATAGTTTTCCTTAAGTTGTGTTTGAAGTTGTAAATCCAGATTGTTTGCCTTCTCCTGCTGATATACTACAAGGCCATTGTATATTTGAGAGATGTGTTTTCTTCTGTAGTAAAGTGAATCTAATTGTTTTCTTAGCTGTATTTGTATGAAAATTTAGATAAGACTTTGTTAGCCAAAGCACCTTTAGACTTTGGCTTTAGATAAGTAAAGGATTTTGTTATTTCTTTTAAAGTTGCATGTGATCTGATATGGTTTGCATTTACGTCATATGCTGACGACCCTTACCCATGTAAGATGATATAAATTGAGGTACAGAACATTCAATAAAGTGGACATGTTTGAGAGACAATAGGTGTCTGTTTTCTCTTAGATATTGTCCCCGGATGCATCTGCTTGTCAAATGACAGAGTGTGTACGGCCATAATCGGGCTTTAACAGAAGGGGGGGTGTCAAAAAATGATGGGCCCCGTGTGTCACATATGCTAGTTATGCCACTGCGGTTAAGTGTGATATTCAGTATTTAACTGGCTAAAGGGCACTGAATAAAGGTAGGACTGACTTTTAGGTGATCTTATTTATGTGGTGAGGCAAACAGATAAGGTAAAATTAAAATCTGAATAAAAAATGGAGACCAAGATATGGTATTTGAAATCGTCAGAAACATTACATCGCAAAGTTCCCAGATCTGTGAGCAGTGTTCTTCTGCATCTTCCTATAGGCGTGCTCTCGAGTAAAATCCATAAGCTGGCCTGCTAGTCAACTTCTATTGGCTGCTCACTGGTAGCAGGCTCATCCTCCGGTGTGCAGTCAATTGATGAATAAATTAAAAGCTTTATTGCATAATCATCTTACACCTTTTTTGTGTGGGACTCATATATACGATGGATAGAAAGTCCTTCTTGAGTTCTGTGCTGATTCCATATAGTTCGTCTAGAGTTCTTAGATCATCCTCTCAGTCTACTTTAAACGTTCCCTCTTTAAAAATTATCGGAACACGCCGTGCTTTTATCTTTTCGGTTACTGCCCCAACGATTTGGAACTCTCTTCCTTTATACTTAAGACTTGAACAGGATTTGCAAAAATTTAAGAAAAGTTTAAAGTGCCTTCTTTTTAAAGAAGCATTTAACTGAAAGTTCACTTTCCCGGTAAAATCTTATTGTTTCCAACCTCCCTTAAATTCAGACTACCAATATCCCTCTCTATTGACCTTTCTTTAGTCCCTAATTCTTTTCCTCACACCCCCCTATTGTACTTCCCTTTTATGTACTTTTTCTTTAAAAATTGTATTTCTTCCCCTCTTTCCTACTGTTTCTAGTGGTTTTTAAAGTTGTTACCCTTGTATGTTTGGTTAATATACTATATATAAGTGATTTCTCGAAATCCAATTTTATCTTTTGTAAAACGCTTTGTAACTTGGAAAAGCGTTCAATCAAATAACATAAATAAACTTGAAATAAACTTGAAATAAACTTGATGTGTTTAGACCTGTGGTGCCCATACCCACCTATATATTTTTTCTACTTGTAACAATGGCCCTGGGGCGGGGGAGGGGAGCGGGGAAGGTTTTTCTGCGTTTTGGTAATGAGCATTGTACTGAAGAGTTACTGTACAACATTCTGATGAGTTGGGGGGGGGGGGGTTGGTTGTCATTGTTGCTGTGTATATTTTTCTGTTTGTAAGTGGCATTATTTCTCAATAAAATTTTTGAAACTTAAAAAAAAAAAAAATGGAGACCAAGGTCCTAACAGCAGCACTCTGCAGTGAAAGAATAAACTTATTCTGAAATTGATATCCTATCACAAAAAGACATTCAACTTGAAAATTTCCATTAATTGAACTAAGAAGATAAGAGGAGCTGAGTAAGAGGAGCCCCAGCAAATGGAAAGTAGAAAAGAGTCAATATCACTGTAAAATCTCCCCAGCAAAAGATATGGTAAACATGTTCAGTGTACTCAGTGAATGAAAATAAAGACAGGGCGCAACTACACAAGAAGTCACACATGCTCGGAAAAGCCTTATAAACTATTTTAGATAGCTGTGGAAATGCTCCTGCACGTGCATGACTTCTTGTCTCTCAGAAGAACAATTTCTCCATTTGATAAAATTTGCTAAAAAAACAGTAAACATATAAGCAAGGAGAGAAGTACCTTTGTTCCGTGTAGCCTGTTGCCACAGGATCTTTGCTATGTCACTAGTCCACATTTGTTTGTTTTGAACTGTGCTAGCCTGAAGCACATAGGTATCACTGGACTTTCGTCTTCGAAACCAAATTTCAAATCGCAATCCGCTGTCACCAGAGTTTTCTGTTAGACCAATATCAGCAGTCTAGAGTTAGGAAAAAGTTAACAATGAAAGAACATTAGGAAAAGGGAGTTAGAGAATGTGTACATTAAACAAAAAGAAATCCTATTTGGTGGATCTATTTGAATCATTTTTGATACATTAACCAATAGTAAGGTAGCTATTGCCAACACTCTCAAACACTAATCAATGAGTAAGCACTATATCATCACCAACAATTCTATTTATTTATGGCCCAATATTTAACCTCAGTGAGCAACAGTTTAGTAAAACACCAGCCTGATTAAAATGAAACCAGATAATCATTGCCAGTACCTGGATACCAGCCGGTACTGAACATCCAGTTTCAGTGCTAACCCATAAGCGCAATCTGGTTAGTAGGCATACTCAAACCACTAACTAGTAAAAGTAAGAACAGCTTGAATATGACTGCTAACTGGATAACTTTTAGCTTCATCCAAGCTCCACCCATGGATTGACCCAGCACTGTATGGATACTGCCAAAGCAGTCATGGAACATACTTAGCAGCACACTCTAGTTAGTACTGCTGAATAACCTTCTCACTGGCACTTATCCAGATAACAGTTCTTGCTAACTCGATTAAATGTCTTTGAATACTGGCCCCTTAAAAATCTAGTTTTCAATCTTCTTGGAGGGATTACAAGCCCACAAATCTTCCCCTTAAAATTAATTCCCTAGCAAGGATTATGGCCATAACAGTGCCCACAGAGTTTTCAGGTGCAAACTTCCATCCCCAGGGGTCTGTGCTGGGACTACTGCTTTTTAACATATTTATCAATGATCTAGAGAAGGAAATAACTAGTGAGATAATTAAATTTGCTGATGACACAAAGTTGTTAAAAGTTCTTAAATTGCAAGAGGATTGTGAAAAATTGCAAGAGAACCTTGGGAGATTGGGCATCAAAATGGCAGATGATGTTTAATGTGAGCAGGTGCAAAGTGATATATATGGGAAAGAGGAACCCAAACTATAGCTACGTGATGCAAGATTCCATGTTAGGAGTCATTTCCCAGGAAAAGGATCTAGGTGCCATTGCTGAGGATAAGTTGAAACCCTCAGCTCAGTGTGCAGCGGTGGCTAAGAAAGCAAATAGAATGTTAGGAATTAGAATGTTATAATGACATAAAAACATAAGAAATGCCTGCACCGGATCAGACCATGGGTCCATCTAGTCCGGCGATCCGCACATGCGGAGGCCCATCCAGGTCTACCCTGGCAAATTCCTTAGTTACTCAATGTGTCTTTCAAGAAGATATGCATCCAACTTGCCCTTACATCCTGGAATGGTGGTTTCCTCCACAACCTCCTCCAGGAGAGCGTTCCAGGCATCCACCACTCGCTGTGTGAAACACAACTTTCTGACATTTGTCCTGACCCTGTCTCCCCACAGCTCCATGACCTCTTGTCCGAGTCACCTTCGACAATGTGAAAAAAGGTGTTTCCTGTTCTATTTTGTCGAATCCTTTCAGTATTTTAAAAGTCTCGATCAGATCCCCTCACTCAATGATACAGCCACATCTCAAATACTGTATGCAATTTTGGTCATCACATCTCAAAAAAAGATATAGCAGAATTGGAAAAGGTACAGAGAAGGGTGACAAAAACGATAAAGGCTAAAGCGGCTAGGGTCTTCAGTCATGAGAAAAGATGGTTCAGGGGAGAATTGAGAGATCTATAAAACACTGAGTGGAGTAGAACGGGTAGATATGAATTACTTGTTTACTCTTTCCAAAAATACTAGGACTAGGGGGCATGCAATGAAGCTACTAATTAGTAGATTTAAAACAATAAAAAAAAGCAAGAGAGATGTCCTAATCAACCAAAAAGTAAACTTTATTATGACAAAGTATCAACAAGGATGAAGATATCTGTTGAAACCTGGATCCTTGTTGGGACTTTGTCATAATAAAGTTTACTTTTTTTGTTGATTAGGACATCTCTCTTGCCTTTTTTTCCTGTTTGCTCTTTCTCGTTTTGCTTGTTTGTGTTAGATTTAAAACAAACCAGAGAAAATATTTCTTCACTGTAATTAAAATCTGGAAGTCATTGACAGACAATATGGTGAAAGCAATTAGCTTAGTAGGGTTTAAAAAAGGCTTGGATAATTTTATAAATCAAAAATTCAAAAGCATCATAAAATCTGTTTTACTCCTTGGGATTTTTCTAGGTACTTGTGCCCTGCTGTTGGACAATGTTGGATACAGAAGACTAGTTAACCAGCACCCATGGGGATTGACAGATGCCAGATAAATGTAGTTTCTGCTTGCTTGAGAGTTACTATTAAAAATATGCATGACTAATACTATACCCCATACTATGCCATATCATAAACTGTTCCAGACAAACTACTGGACATGTAGTAGGCAAAGCATGGGCGTGCCAAGTTTATGCTTAAATTTCTGCCAGAAATTGATTTTATTTTCATTTAACGTATTACAGTAGTTCTTAGATTTTTTTTTTGTTGCTTGAGAGTTCTGGTTAATTGAGTTCCGGTTAACAAGGAAGTATGCACAGGAAGTTAAATATAAACTCCCTGCACAAAACTAACAGAGCTGAATCTGACTTCATCCTTGGTATCACCCTTTTGACCCACAGAGAAATGTATGCAAGCTGCTGACAGCACAGGTGTTCTTCTTCAAAGGTCTCTTTTCCATGAATAATAAATGAAACCAGATAATTTCTTTAGCACAGAGAAGCTCCTGGCTGGTTAAATGGCACTTAGCTGGCTATCCTGAATATTCAGCAGGAGATAAGTGGCTATCTCCCGTTGAATATTGTTGGCTAGCGCTTAACAGGTAGCTGATTATATTGTGTGATATAACCAGCTATCCAGTGATATTCAGCACATCACTGGCTAAGTTTGGCAGCCGAAATACCTGGAATATCTTTCGCTGGTTTAAACCTAACTAGCCAACGCTGAATACCGACTTAGGTGGTCAAATTTAAACCAGCCAAAAACCACTCGGATATTCAAGGCTGGTCACAGATATTGCCCGGCACTGAATATGCAAGCTGACTACTGACTGCAGGAGTCAGTCCAGCTGACTCCCACAGTCTGAATATTAGCCTTAGTTTGCTTGATATTCAAAGTGAATACTTACAGAGAAAGGGCTACTTAAAATTGCATTCTCCCTCTGTAGGGTACCTGTACAGTTTGACTGTGCAGAAAATTATTAACCTATATATGTGTTTATTTATTTATGTACATTTATTATATGCCAATCCTCCTAGTTCTGAATGGAGTACAAACAGGTAATACCATAATATCATACAAACAATATCAAAAGATGTTCTCTTAGGCTTCTGCAGCTGGCATCATAATTGTTGCAGTTCTCCAGGTCTTGCTGCATCTGGGTAGGCAAAACAAACGTTTCAGTCATTATGCTGTGGCTTTTTTCACGGTATGAACATAAGAATTTAAGAAGTTGCCTCCGCTGGGTCAGACCAGAGGTCCATCCCGCCCAGCGGTCCGCTCCCGCGGCGGCCCATCAATTATACAGCAGGGTTGAAAACATGGAAGACTGCAAAGATCTCCAAAAAGATCTGACAGCGCTGGAAGAGTGGGCCAAAAAGTGGCAAATGAGCTTCAACATAGGGAAATGCAAGGTCATGCATATAGGGAAAAAGAACCCGATGTTCACTTATAAAATGGGGGGATCACCGCTAGGGGTGAGTACCCTTGAAAGAGACCTGGGAGTGATGGTAGACACATCATTAAAGGCGTCGGCGCAGTGCGCCACAGCCTCAAGGAAGACAAACAAAATGTTGGGTATCATTAAGAAGGGTATCACGTCCAGGACGAAGGAAGTCATCCTGCCACTGTACCGTGCAATGGTGTGCCCGCACCTGGAGTACTGCGTCCAATACTGGTCGCCGTACCTCAAGAAGGACATGGCGGTACTTGAGAGAGTCCAGAGAAGAGCAACTAAGCTAATAAAGGGTATGGAGGACCTCTCATATACTGACAGATTGAAGAAGCTGGGGCTTTTCTCCCTGGAAAAGCGGAGACTTAGGGGAGACATGATAGAAACCTTCAAGATCATGAAGGGCATAGAAAGAGTAGTCAGGGACAGATTTTTTAAATTATGGGGAACCACAAGTACAAGGGGACACTCAGAGAAATTGAAAGGGGGAAGGTTTAGAACAAACGCCACAAAGTTCTTTTTCACCCAGAGGGTGGTGGATACATGGAACGCACTGCCGGAAGATGTGATTAACAGGAGCACGCTACAGGGCTTCAAAGAAGGTTTGGATAGGTACCTGGAGGACAAAGGGATTGAGGGGTATAGATAGGAGTAGAGGTAGGAGTTAGAGGATAGGATTAGAGAATTAGTGGCAGTTACAAAGTTAGTCAGGGGCACTGTTCAGGAAATTAGGCCTGATGGGCCGCCGCGGGTGCGGACCACTGGGCAAGATGGACCTCTGGTCTGCCCCATCGGAGGCAACTTCTTATGTTCTATCACCTGTGCAGTGGTCCCTGACTATTCCTATAACCTACCTCTACTCCTATCTGTACCCCTCAATTCCCTTATCTTCTAGGAACCTATCCAAACCTTCTTTGAAACCCTGTAACGTGCTCTGGCCTATCACAGCCTCCGGAAGCGCGTTCCATGTGTCCACCACCTTCTGGGTAAAAAAGAACTTCCTAGTGTTTGTTCTAAACCTGCCCCCTTTTAATTTCTCCGAGTGCCCCCTTGTACTTGTGGTTCCCCACAGTGTGAAGAATCTGTCCCTGTCTACCTTTTCTATGCCCTTCAGAATTTTGAAGGTTTCTATCATGTCTCCCCTAAGTCTCCGCTTTTCCAGGGAGAATAGCCCCAGCTTTTTCAACCTGTCAGCATATGAGAAGTTTTCCATACCCTTTATCAGTTTAGTCACTCTTCTCTGGACTCCCTCAAGTACTGCCATGTCCTTCTTGAGGTACGGCGACCAGTACTGGACACAGTATTCCAGATGTGGGCGCACCATTGCACGATACAGTGGCATGATGACTTCCTTCGTCCTGGCCGTGATACCCTTCTTAATGATACCCAACATTTTGTTTGCTTTCCTTAAGGCTGTCGCGCACTGTGCCGACGCCTTCAATGTTGTGTCTACCATCAGCCCCAGGTCTCTTTCAAGGTTACTTACCCCTAGCAGTGATCCCCCCATTTTGTAGTTGAACATCGGGTTCTTTTTCCCTACATGCATGACCTTGCATTTCTCTATGTTAAAGCTCATTTGCCACTTTTTTGCCCACTCTTCCAGTATCGTTAGGTCCTTTTGCAGGTCTTCGCAGGTTCTAACCCTGCTGCAGAGTTTGGTGTCATCCGCAAATTTGATAATCTCACATTTAGTTCGCGTCTCCAGGTCGTTAATAAATATATTGAACAGGAGCGGTCCCAGCACCGACCCCTGCGGAACTCCGCTCGTGACCCATAGCCAGTCTGAGTAATGGCCCTTTACTCCAACCCTCTGTTTCCTGCCTGCCAGCCAGTTTTTGATCCATCGGTGGACATCTCCTTGCACCCCGTGGTTCCACAGCTTCTTAAGCAGCCGTTCGTGTAGTACCTTGTTGAAGGCTTTTTGGAAGTCAAGGTAAATGATGTCTATGGATTCCCCTTTATCTATCTGGCTGTTTATCCTCTCAAAGAAGCACAGTAAGTTTGTGAGGCACGACCTTCCCTTGCAGAAGCCGTGCTGACTCGCCTTCAGCAGTCCATTGTTTTCTATATGGTCACATATGCTGTCCTTGAGCAGTGCTTCCATCATCTTTCCCGGAACCAAGGTCAAGCTCACCAGCCTGTAGTTTCCTGGGTCACCCCTTGAACCCTTCTTAAAGATGGGCGTGACATTTGCTATTTTCCAATCCTCCGGGACCTCCCCAGTTTTTAAGGATGGGTTGCATATTTGGCGAAGTGGTTCCGCTATTTCGTTCCTTAGCTCTTTGAGTACCCTTGGGTGGATGCCGTCCGGACCCGGTGATTTGTCGCTCTTTAGTCTGTCTATCTGTCGGAGGACATCCTCTTGGCTTACATCTAGTTGGACCAGATTTTCATCCTGATCCCCATTTATGATCTCCTCGGGCTCTGGAATATAGGATGTGTCCTCTCTCGTGAAGACTGACCAGAAGAACTTATTTAACCTGTCAGCTATCTCTTTTTCCTCCTTTACCACTCCCTTCTTGTCTCCATCATCCAATGGTCCCATTTCCTCCCTGGCCGGTTGCTTCCCCTTCAAGTACCTGAAGAATGATTTGAAGTTTGTTGCTTCCCCCGCCAGTCTCTCCTCATATTCTCTTTTTGCATTCCTCTTTTTGCTATGAGGTCTGCAGTTTGTTATTATATATAATGGGTCCTCTAACCTGACTGGCTGGGGTTTGAGGTGATTGAGGCAGGAAAGTCCATTGCTTATGAAATAGAATTTTGGCGGGACAGTTTGTTAGTCACAAATTTGAAATTTGTGGGAAAGTTCATTATTAACAAATTTGAATTGTGAAGGGAAAGTCTGTTGGTCACAGATATAAATTTTTGAATTTTGGAGGTTTGGAGCAGAAAGCACAGTTACTTACTGTAACAGGTGTTATCCAGGGACAGCAGGCACATAAGGGTGATGTCATCAGCAGAGCCCAGTTGCGGAAGCTCGCAAGCAGACTTGCTTGAAGAAACTAGAAGTTTTGAGTCGACCGCACCTCGCATGCACGAGTGCCATCCCGCCCAGCGTAGGGTGCGTCTCCTCAGTTCAGATAGCTAGCAGAGAAGCCAACCAGGGGAGGTGGGTGGGTTGTGAGAATAGCTGCCTGCTGTCCCTGGATAACACCTGTTACGGTAAGTAACTGTGCTTTATCCCAGGACAAGTAGGCAGCCTATTCTCACATATGGGTGACCTCCAAGCTAACCAGAATGGGATGGTGGGAGTGTTGGCAATTCAGGAGAATAAATTTTGTAATACTGTCTGACCAAACTGGCCATCCCGTCTGGAGAAAACAACCAGCCAATAGTGAGAAGTGAAAGTATGAACCGAGGACCAAGTAGTAGCCTTGCAAATTTCCTCAATAGATGTAGATCTGAGGAAAGCTACTGAAGCTGCCATTGCTCTGACTTTATGGGCTGTGACTCTACTGTGTAGGGGTAATCCAGCCTGGGCATAGCAGAGAGAGAGATGCAAGCCGCCATCCAGTTGGAGATGGTACACTTAGAGATGGGATGTCCCAACTTGTTTGGGTCAAAGGAGACAAAAAGTTGAGGAGCAGTTCTGTGTGGTTTGGTGCGTTCCAAGAAGAAGGCCAAAGCACGGCAGAGTATGAAGAGCTGATTCTCCAGGATGAGAATGAGGCTTAGGAAAAAAGCACTGGAAATACAATGGATTGATTGAGATGAAATTCTGAAACTACTTTAGGTAGGAATTTAGGATGAGCACAGAGAAACACCTTGTCATGATGAAAGACAGTAAAAGGTGGATCAGCAACTAAAGCTTGCAGCTCACTGACTCTGCGAGCAGAAGTGAGGGCAATGAGAAACACCACTTTCCAAGTGAGATACTTCATATGAGCCTTGTCAATTGGTTCGAAAGGAGGCTTCATTAATTGAGCAAGAACAACATTTAGGTCCCAAACCACAGGAGGCGGTTTGAGAGGAGGTTTGACACTGAAAAATCCTTTCATGAATCTGGAAACCACCTGATGAGCAGAGAAGGGTTTCCCATCAATAGGCTGATGAAAAACAGCAATTGCACTGAGATGGACTCGGATTGATGTAGACTTGAGGCCAGAAGTAGATAAGTGCAAATGATAATCCAAAACAGAAGATAAGGAGGAAAGTTGAGGCTCCTTATTGTGAGAAAAACACCAGGTAGAAAATCTAGTCCATTTTTGGTGATAGCATTGTCTAGTGGTAGGTTTCCGAGAAGCCTCTAAAACTTCTCTTACAGGTCAAGAAAACTGAAGAGGAGTTATGTTGAGAGGTACAAAGCTGTCAAGTGTAGAGACTGCAGGTTGGGATGAAGAAGAGATCCTTGACTCTGTGTAAGCAGAGATGGAAAAACTGGTAGAAGGTATGGCTCCTTGCTGCTGAGTTGAAGTAGAAGGGAGTACCAAGGTTGTCTCGGCCACCGACGAGCAATAAGAATCATGGTGGCATGATCGTTCTTCAACTTGACCAGAGTCTTGAGAATGAGAGAGAATGGAGGGAATGCATAGAGGAAGAGATTCGTCCATTCCAGAAGAAAAGCATTTGCCTCGAGGTGGTGAGGAGAGTATATCCTGGAGCAGAACTGAGGCAGTTTGTAGCTGTGGGGAGCTACAAAGAGGTCTATCTGAGGCATTCCCCAACTGTGAAAAAATGTGATGAAGAGGCGAGGAATGGAGTGTCCATTCATGAGGTTGCAGAAGATGACTCAAGTTGTCTGCCAAGCAATTCTTTGCCCCTTGTATGTAGACAGCTTTGAGGAATGTGTTATGGTGGATTGCCCAATCCCAAACCTTCAGAGCTTTGTTGACATAATACATGGCGACTTGGTTGTCCATCCGAATGAGGACTACCTGGTCATGAAGAAGATGTTGAAAAGCGTGAAGAGCCTTGGGGGTCGCTCTGAGTTCCAACAGATTGATATGACACCAATGATCCGTACTGGTCCAGTGGCCTTGTGTACGGAGACCATCGAGATGAGCGCCCCTAAGCATAGGTTGAAGAATCTGTCGTGAGAACCTTCTGATGGGGGGTGTTTGAAACAGCAAGTCTCTGGAGAGATTGGAAGAGAGCATCCACCAACGGAGAGACTGTTTAAATGAAGGAGTGACTATTATGTGTCGAGAAAGTGGGTCGCAACCTTGAGTCCATTGAGATGCCAGGGTCCACTGAGGAATTCTGAGGTGAAGTCTGGCAAAAGGAGTCACGTGTACTGTGGAGGCCATGTGAACTAGGAGTACCATCATGTGTCTTGCTGAGATGGAAGAGTGGCAAGACACTGTTTGACAGATTTGAAGAAGAGCTTCCAGACATTGTTTTGGAAGGAATGCTCTGAGTTGGATATTATCCAGAACAGCTCTAATGAATTGTAGATTCTATGAGGGCTGAAGTGGGGATTTGAGAAAGTTGATTTTGAATCCCAAACTTTGTAGGAACCAGGTAGTCCATTGGGTTGCTACAATAACCCCCTGAGATGTTGAATCTTTGATGAGCCAGTCATCGAGGTAGGGAAATACCTGAAGACCATGGTTCTTTAGAGCTGCTGCTACCACTACCAGGCACTTGGTGAACACTCTTGCAGCACTAGGTATTGATAATGTAGATTCCCCACCCGAAATCTGAGATATTGTTGGGAGGCCGGATGGATGGGAATATGATTGTAGGCCTCCTTGAGATCCAGAGAGCATAACCAGTCGTTCTGCTTGAGATGGGGAAAAAGGGATGCCAGGGACAACATTTGAAATTATGTCTTTGACCAAAAATTGGTTGAGAAACCTGAGATCCAGAATGGGCCGCAGATCGCCCGTCTTCTTCGGAACAAGGAAGTAACGGGAGTAAAAACCCCTGTTCCAATGGAACTGGCTCAATGGCATGGAAACGAAGCAGAGCTTGAGCTTCCTGAAGAAGAAGGGCGGTCTGGGATGGATTGGAAGAATACTCTCTTGGAGGAAGCTCTGATGGAACCTGAGTGAAATGAAGAGAGTATCCTTCCTTGATGATGGTGAGCACCCAGAGGTCAGATGTAATTGTCATCCATCGGTGGTAAAAATGATGGAGACGACCTCCTACAGGGGGAAAAGAATTCAGAGTCAAAACGGTGGAGGTTATGCTCTGTTTTAAACAGTCAAAAAGGCTGAGTAGCCTTAGATGTAGCAGAAGATTGAGATTTTTGTTGCTTCTGAGGCTGCTGTTTCTTAGGAGGAGGGCGATTGTAAGGAGCTGTCCTCGGAGCAAAACGCCTCTGATAGATAGGATGAGGGCGTGTAGGTTTGGAAGGAGCTGGCTTTGGCTTAGGTCTTACAATAGAAGCAAAGGATTTTTCATGGTCAGACAATTTCTTGGTGGCTGCCTCGATAGATTCATCAAAGATCCATTGCCTGCACAACGAATGTTAGCCAAGCGGTCCTGGAGATTAAGATCCATGTCAATAGTACGAAGCCAGGCAAGACAGCGCATGGCTACAGAACAAGCAGCCGCCCTGGCAGATAACTCGATTGAAGGAGATGTAATCTGAGCTGTGATAGAGAAGCGATGACTTCTTGAAATTCAAAATGTATCCAAATAACTCAAAAATTTAGGCAAAAGAGTAATGAGGAACTCAAAATAGGTAACAAAATGAAAATTATAATTAAGGACTTTAGAGGACATCATGGCATTTTGATAGATGCGACTTTGATAGATGCGAATTTGTCCATAGTTTTCCCTTCCCTTCCAGGAGGAACGGTGGCATAAACCTTGGAAGGATGGGACCTCTTCAAAGATGACTCCACAAGCAGGGATTGGTGAGATAACTGTGAGTTATCGAATCCTTTGCGATGAAGAGTTTTATATCTAGAGTCCAATTTGCCTGGAACAGCTGGAATGGTATAAGGAGTCTCCAGGCATCTGCCAAAAGTCTGAGACAAAAGCTTATGAAGAGGAAGCTTAAGTGACTCTGCCGGAGGTTGAAGAAGATGCATAACTTCTAGATACTCCTTAGAGTCATGTCTCCTTATTTTTCCTCTAACTCTACTTTTCACTTCTCTATTACCCTCTAGGTACTTTAGTTAGATTGTGAGCCTTCGGGACAGTAAGGGAATTTTTCAAGTACCTTTCTTATTTCTAATCTTAATGTATATTTTCTGTAAACCGCTTAGAACCTAACGGATGTAGCGGTATATAAGAAATAAATTACATTACATTACATCTAATTGAAGATCCAAGTCAACAGCCATCTGATGAAGAAAAGATGAAAAAGATAGCTGATCCGCTAATGCTTTGCCTCGAGAAGGACTCGAGGTCGTCGAGGCAGCCTGGGTCCAAGATAAGGCTTCGGCCGGAAAAAAGGCATCAAAAGAATATGGCGACTTAGATGAAGCAATCGAAACCGCTGCATCCTCGAGGTTTGGAAAGGGAGACCTCGATCGAAGAGTCGGCGGTCCAGTAGAAGTAGGAGTAGATCGAGGCTTAGTTGAAGGATGTTTATTAGAAGAAGAACTATGCCTGGAAGTATGCCTCGATGAAGGCCTCGATTGTCGGTGAGAACGATGCTTGGAAGCAGATCTCAAAGATCGAGGAGATTTCGCCTCGGAGACTGAAGCAGCCGATGCTACCAAAGAATGGATAGGACTGGAGGCTGTGGATCGAAGCTCCAGAGGCTTGGTGGAGGAACCTCGATGCACTCCCAAAGACTGCTCCTTGGATAGAGTGTGAGGATTCCTGCTGAGACACTTGCAAAGATTCTGCTCCTTGCGCAACGTGCTTAGATGCCAGATCAGACACTCGCAGAGACTCTGCTCCCTGCAAAGACTAAGGCAAAGGAAGAGGCTTGACCTCGCAGGAGTCTGCAGAATGCCCAGGCTGGATAAGAGGAATAAGCTTCGGTCCCATATTAGTAAGGAACTGAATGAATTGCTTCTCCAACATGGTCTGGAAAGAAGCCAGCAAGGATGGATCCACGTCTGAAACCGGACCACCTGCTTTGGCTGGAGGTTCCACAGAGGCAGTGGAAATGTGCTTCGACTTGGAAGTCTTAGGCACCTTAAGCACCACCGCTGGAACCTTTTGCTGAGCTATCTGACCTGAGGAGAGAGCCGTTGCACACAAAGGTCTGATGAGGCTCGAGGTCGATGTAGTAGAAGCAGGATGAGTCTCGGTCGAAGGTGAGGTCGAGGCCGCCTTCCAATTCGAGGGATCGGAGGAGGAATCCATCCTGAAGAGCTTCTGGACCAAAATTCGACGACGTTTAAGGGCTCGAGGTTGAAGAGTAGCACAGCGCTTGCACGACTTCGGTTGATGGTCTGGCCCAAGGCACTTGAGGCACCAATGGTGTGGGTCCGTGAGGGAAATCGCACACTGGCACTGGCTACACTTCTTGAAGCCCGTTGCTGGCCGGGACATAGGAGGAAAAATAGCCGCCACAAAATCGAAGCCCCTGGGCTGCAGCTGGGCGGCCTACCCCGGCAGCCGAACGGAAGAAATAAAATTTAAAAAAAGAAAAGAAAGAAAAGAAAAAAACAGCGATTCGTGAAGAAAAAAACACAAACTGCAGTGTAGAGAAGGCACAAAGTGAAAAAGTTAAATGCAGAGAGTCAAAGACGGACTTCTCGGCTCCGTGGAAAACTGAGAACTGAGGAAACGCGCCCTATACTGGGCGGAAAGGCACTCACGCATGTGCAGTGCGGTCGACTCAAAACTTCTAGTTTCTTCAAGCAGGCCTGCTGATGATGTCACCCATATGTGAGAATAGGCTGCTTGCTTGTCCTGGGATAATAGAATTTCTAAACCATCTGAATAGCAGCCACTCCAACATAGAATTCACTATGGAGACCAAGATCAATGGATGCTTTCCCTTTCTGGACACAATGATCAGAAAACGATCAGATGGAAGCCTGGGACACACGTTATACAGAAAACCCACGCATACCAATCGTTATCTGCATGCAGAGTCCCATCACTACCCAGCCACAAAAAGAGGGGTTCTACCTAGACTACTGACCAGAGCACTAAGAGTTTGCAACCCGGGCAGTATTCAGAAAGAAAAGGGTACCCTCCAGGACTCATTTCTTGCTAATGGCTACAGTAGATGGGCTCTCTCTATAGCCCTAAAACTCATGGACAACCCGACAATTCAAATTTGTGTACTAAAGAACTTTCCTGCCAAAATTCAGTTGTTTGGCCAATGGACTTTCCCTTCAGAATTCAAACTTGTAACCAATGAACTTTCCCACCAATTTGAAATTTGTGATCAACAAACTTTCCCACCAAAATTCAAATTCATGACCAATAGACTTTCCTACCTCAAATCCCAGCCAATCAGGATAGAGGACCTACTATATATAAAGACAAACTGCAGACCTCACAGCATACCCTGAAGAAAGTCACAGTATCCAGACGTGGCGAGTCTCGGACAACTGCAACAATAATATCAAAAGATACCCTAAAAGAACTGAAACAACAAAAACCAATTAAAAACCTGCATAAAAAAATACGCTCTCACCTGATTTATAAATTTTCTGAAAATCACTCTCTATATGAACATTTGCCTGTGATGAAAATGGACAGATCCAGAGGTTGAGCCAGCTGACTATGAATGGAGATTTCATTTAATAATTTCTGCCAGTGGTTTTAGTCACGGATGGTTGAAAAGCAGGTGTAAGAACATAAGAATTGCTATACTGGGAAAGACCAAAGGTCCATCAAGCACAGTACCCTGTTTTCAACAGTGGCCAATCCAGGTCACAAGTACCTGGCAAGATCTCAAGGAGAAAAAAAAACAGATTTTATGCTGCTTATCATAGGAATAAGTAGTGGATTTCCCTAAGCCATCTTAATAATGGGTTATGGACTTCTCTTTTAGGAAATTATCCAAACCTTTTTAAAATCCTGCTAATCTAAACACTTTCGCCGCATTCTCTAGCAACAAATTCCAGAGTTTAATTACACATTGAGTAAAGAAATATTTTCTCCGGTTTGTTTTAAATCTACTACTTAGAAGTCTATAATATACTGAGTGGAGTGGAACGGGTAGATCTGAATTGCTTGTTTACTCTTTCCAAAAATATTAGGACTAGGGGCATGTGATGAAGCTACTATCATATCTCCCCTGAATCATCTCTTCTCTAGGCTGAAGAGCCCTAGCTGCTTTAGCCTTTCCTCATAGAGAAGTTGTCCTATCCTTTTTATTATTTTTGTCACCCTTCTCTGTACCTTTTCAAATTCCATCATATCTTTTTTGAGATGTGGCGACCATAACTACACAGTATGAGGTGCAGTCACACCATAGAGAGATACAAAAGCATTATAAAATTTTCATCTTTGTTTTCCATTACTTTCCTGATAATTCCTAACATTCTATTTGCTTTCTTAGACACTGCCACACAGTAAGCTGAGGGTTTCAACATATCAAGTTTATTAAAAATTTGATATATCACCTTATCATTTATTTGAAGGTGGTTATACATTTTAAAATAGGGTACAAACAGATAATACAATTTAACATAACTTTAACAAAATAAACACATACGATTAGACAAAACAATAACATACATGACTGGACAAACGGGTACGAGTGGAGAAAAAGGGAAGAACTACAATGATTAAAGAAAAGTAAGATATAAAGGTATAAACAAAAGGGTGGGGTTAAAAGTCCAATACAAGCGGACTCATAAAAGATGAACAATGACACCTAGATCCTTTTCTTAGGCAGTGACACTAACATGGAACCTTGCATCATGTAACTATAGTTTGGGTTCTTTCCCACCTGCATCACTTTGTACTTACTCACATTAAACATCATCTGCCATTTTGATGTCAAGTCTCACAAGGTACTCCTGCAATTTTTCACAATCCTCTTGTGATCCTCTTGCCAGTCTATTATTTCCAATTGGAAACCCTGCAGAGCACATCCCTTGGAAAATGAGCTAACAGTCCCATCTGTACAATTTCTACAGAATTTCAAAACTTCCCTTGAGGACAATTTTAAAAGCATTTCCATCAGTAAAACAGTGCTTTAAATATAGAAATAGGCTTTTATACAATTGTCCTTCCAATATTTTGATAAACTTATATGCATACAGTCTACAGTATATGCACATAAGTTTACCCAAACTGAATAGAAATAAGGATGAAGTTGGAGAAGCATTAGCATTTATATGCATACCTTATATAATCCTCTATAATAAAACCCTAAGCGCGCATGCGCACTTACAACGGCGTGATCCTGCTTCCATGGCCGTGTTTGATTTGCGGTGCGTGTGGCGGCTTGCGGCGCGAGCAGCGGTTTGATCGTCGGTGGTGATAGGTGGCGGCGAGAGCAACGGCAGGAGGGTTCACTACCGAGAGCAACATTAGGAGGGTGTCTTTCAGCCTGGACGAGGTGGACAGGGTGCGGGTGCTGCAAGGCGTCCGGCTGCTACTGCTGCACAGGGAAGTGGAGGGGGAGAGGAAAAGGGGTCTGCTTTGGGGGGAGGGGTGTGCTGGAGGGCAGGCAGCAATCTTGGTTTGTTCTGGGGGGGAGAAAGAAGGGGACCATGGAGAGACAGGCAGGCATGGCGCAACATAGAGAGACAGGCAGGCAGGGGGCCAGGGAGAGAGACAGACAGCGGCCAAGGAGAGAGAGAATGAAAGACCAGGGAGAGACACAGACAGAAGGAATGACAGACAGACAGGGAGCCAGAGACAGTGGCCAAAGAGAGAGAGACAAAGAAAAAAAGACAGACAGACAGCGGCCAAGGAGAGAGTGAGAGAAAGAAAGACAGATAGACAGGGGGCAAGGGAGAGACACAGACAGAAAGAATGACAGACAGACAAACAGTGGCCAAGGAGAGAGACAGAAAGAAAGAAAGACAGACAGACAGAGGCCAAGGAGAGAGACAGAAAGAAAGACAGACAGACTGAAAGCAACCAAGGAGAGAGAGACAAAAAGAAAGACAGACAGACAGCAGCCAAGGAGACAGAAAGAAAGAAAGAGAGACAGCGGGCCAAGGAAAGAGAGAGACAGAAAGAAAGAAAGACAGACAGACAACGGCCAAGGAGACAGAAAGAAAGGAAGACAGACAGACAGAGGCCAAGGAGAGAGAGACAGAAAGACAGACAGACAGAAAGCAGTCAAGGAGAGAGACAGAAAGAAAGACAGACAGACTGAAAGCAACCAAGGAGAGAGAGACAGACAGACTGAAAGCAACCAAGGAGAGAGAGACAGAAAGAAAGAAAGACAGACAAACAGCAGCCAAGAAGAGAGAGAGACAGAAAGAAAGACAGACAGAAAGCAGTCAAGGAGACAGAAAGAAAGACAGACAGACTGAAAGCAACCAAGGAGAGAGAGACAGAAAGAAAGAAAGACAGACAGACAGCGGCCAAGGAGAGAGACAGAAAGAAAGAAAGACAGACAGACACAGGGGCCAAGGAGAAAGACAGACAGAAAGAAACAAAGACAGACAGACAGCAGCCAACGAGAGAGACAGACAGAAAGAAAGCCCTACTGCTGGACAGGGGGAGCAGGCAAGGGGTATGGTGGATAGCCGAGGAAAGAGAGAGAAACAGAAAGATAGACAGCGGCCAATTTATATTTAAATTCAAAATGGGAGTAGTATGTGTTTTCATTTTGAAAAACTGTCAGTACCTGTAAAACAAAACATATGCATACAATGTTTATATATTTGTGCAATTATAAAATTAACCTTGTAGTTGGCATGCTGCTGAAGTACATACTTTATCAGTTCAACATTACTTAATTACCTGATATGTATTTTAGCTGAACAACAAGTGGATCTTCAGATACTGTATAAAGTACATGGGTATTTTGTGTTCAAGGATCTGCTAGGTTTGTGTAGGGTGAAAAAAATTATTCCTTCCAATATTCAGCCGGCGGTGATCAGCATCTTCTAAATGCTTACTGTCGCCAACTACAGTAGATTAGCCCCAAGTATTCAATGCCAGGCTAATAATACAGGCTGTAGATCTGGCTGCCGTGTCCTGGCTGATATTCAGGGACCTGCATAACTAATTTTTTTACATGAAAGCTCCTCAATCCCCCTTCCTGGCCTCTACAACAGCCCACCTTCCTCCTACCCCCTCCTCCCAAGCTGTGAGAATCCCGGGACCTCACTTTCCCCCTGAACAAGCTCTCCCAATTCTAAACACACCGAGTTCTAGGTAGACCTCCCTAGGTTTACCTAAGGTTCCTGGTGGTCCATGGGGGTTGTGCAGAGCAGGAGTTGTCCCATCAACGGCTGCTTTGTATAGTACCATGAACCACGAGAGGTCATGGCAGCCATTTTCAAAGAAAGGGGCAGGAGTCAGTGACCTTAAGCTTTCCTCCCAAAGACCCCCATACACCATCAGGAACATCAATTAGGCCTAGGAGGCCTACCTAGAGCTCAGGGTTTTGGGATTTGGGGGGCAAGGTGAGAGCCTTAGATTCTCATGAGCTGGAGGGGAGAATTTGGTAGGAAGGAAGAGGGCTATTTTGGAGGCCAGGAAAAGGATCAGAGGACTATCATATCAGAATATAGTTATGTGGGTTCTGACTGCTATTCAGTGCCAGGGCCTGCATAGCTAAGCGGGTTAATTTAAGGAAGCTTTTGAGCTGTCCTAAATTGACCTGTATTACTATGAAGGTCTCTACAATGAATAGGGCCAACACCTGCAAAACCTCTGGTTCCTATCCAACACCGTCCACAGCACAACCCCTGACCTGCCCACTTTTTTGTTGGGTATTCTGTGGTTCAGTGGCACTGAATATACCACTTAGGTGGTTGTAAACGATTTAAGCCTGCAGGAGAGTCTCCTGTCCGCTTAAATCACTTTGAATATCGTATAGATTGTCAATTAGGTTCAATACTAAAATGTCACCTTTCAATACTAAAAAGTCACCTTTCAATGTACATAAAAGGGCACGTTGATAACTGGATGCTCACATTTACATGCCAATTGCATGTGTAAATGTACAAAATATCAGCACTTTTGCAGATAAGTGTACATGTGTAAATGGCAGCAAAGCAACTATGACTGTTCTGCAAGGGCATGTGCAAGTAGCATAGCACATAAATGCAAGGGGGCATTCACATGGATCTGGAATGGGAGGGGTAATGTTACTTACATATGCAACTTATGAAAGTTACTCAATAGTGTTGCCTGCAGTTACACCAGGTCTGTGGATGGTATAACTGCAGGCACTTATAGACTGTCTGGAAGTAACGTTATATAAATAACGTTACTTCTATAATTTGTTACATGGTCCCCCTTATTCTTTAGTCATGTTCCCTTTTTCTACTATGTAATATTTCAAGGTGTTCACATCCTTGTAAAGCCAGAACACAGTAATTCAAAAGTAAGCTAACTCGCCAGATGTCCCATAGTTACTGTATAAATTTCTTAATATGGAAGCCATTTAACATTTGGATGCATTTTCAAGTCTATAGCAAAAGTCTAAAACATAGTATTTCTTGATAAATGGGAGATATGTTAAGCCAGAATACAACTATATTAGTTCTGGTAAAGAATTAAGTGATAGAGATTTGTTAAAAGAAATGTTTTTGGGACTTTTCTCATATTTATATTCTCAACAGTTACTGTGTTTTGGCTTTTCAGGACAGTTAAGATGTCCCTTGATTCTTAAGTCCTTTGTTCTAACATTAAGTAGGTCCATACGCTCCACAATTTCCTTAGCTTAGTACCCTTACTTTAAATGATCTCTTGTATATAAAAACATCGTATCCTCCCTCAACCTTCTTAGGTTTACTGAACAGAATGAGATCCTCAAATAAGAAGACATGACGCTGACATTTCTTGCGTCCTAACCAAACAGTGAATTCGTCTTGCCGCACCAGCTGTCCCTGCTCCTTTAAGTTCACCTGAAAAAATGAAAATGATGGTATTAATTGTCCTAAATGCTTTGGAAGAAGCAACTTAAAAACAGAAAAGATAGGTACATCAGTCCCTACAATGCATAGTATCCCCATCATTATATGGAGGGTATAAATAAAATGGTTTCTGCACATGGTCCAGACGTGTTGTAAAGCAGGGGGTTGAAGTGGATACAGTATATCTTCTCCAAAAAGTCTAAAATGTGAGTGACCACTATGCATCACGCATTTTGATGCTAATGTACTGAAGGACCATCCAGCATCTAATCTACCTTTGCCTCCAAACTACCATCCAAAGTACATAATGTATACTGGCCACAGCACAAACAACCCTTTTAAGAATGATCACTTTCAATCAGGTTAACAAAGTAGTGTTTGATCTAGTTGATCATACTATATTACTTAGCAGAATACCAGATATTGGTCTATCTGAAACAGTATTTAAATAATAATCTCTGTGTAGTTCAGTGACAGAACAGGCTCTCACCTTTTTAATTTTGCTGTGAGGTCCCCAGGTATTAATTCTAGCACCTATCTTATTTAATATTATTTTAATGGCCCAAATCCCCTGTTTGATTCAAACTCTGTAACTAACTCCATTCATCTATGAAGATGATATTAAGATTTTGACCCAAAATTGACCCCTCAAACCCACAAGATGTTCTGTCCATCTCTGGTTCACTATATATTGCTGATTTAAAAATCTCCTAGGTAGTAATGGTAAAAGTAGTACCCATGTACCAAATCATGAGCAACTTATGGAGGCTGCCAATGGAGTGACAGTTTCTTGATAGACTATTAGCGGCAAATTCTATAAACAGCCTCGGGGTTTCGGGTTTGCTCCGTCCTTGGGTCAAGGATATTGATAACCCATTTCTTTGGCATCTTATTTTGTTGTGGAAATGGGTACGGGACAAATTGGGGAATAGTGCTTTAGTGTCCTCTTTGGCACCCAGAATGGGTGATCCTCAATTTTCAGCAGGGCGTGATAATAAAGTTTTCCGTCAATGAGCTCAGAAGGAGCTGGTTACATTTCAAGATTTGTTGGGGACGGAGGGGGTAATATCTTTTAAATTACTCCAGAGGAAGTATGGGTTGCCTGATGGGGACTACTTGGCTTATTATCAGGCCTGCCATTTTATGCTTTCATGGGGCTGGGGTTCTAGATCACCAATTTCGCAGGAACATTTTGCAAATTTGTGACTGGTACTACAGAAGGTCCCTAGACCTATCTCAGTCCTTTATCAGTATTGGAGGGGGCATACTTTCATTCATTTTCTATATATGAGGCATTGGGAAGGGGACTTAGAGCAGACATTACTTTTAAAGAATGGGGGGTCTTATGTGGGGAAGTTTATCAAGCGTCTTCTTGTGCTCTTGTCCAAGAAAATGCCTATAAAGTGTTGACGCGTTGGTATTATACGTCAGAGTGACTGCATAAAATGTTCTCCCAGGTGTATAACCAATGTTGGAGATGTAATGCTTCAGTGGGTACCTTTCTACATATTTGGTGGGAGTGTTCCCTCTTAAGCCCCTTTTGGAGGAAAGGTTTCACTAAATCTACCACACTGACCAAGGTCCTCAAATTCAAGGACACAAACTTCAAAGAAATGGGAGACTTCGTTCACCAGGCGCTACAAAGCCAAGCAGAAACCGAAAACGTGGAAGAAATGTGGTCGACTTTGAAAGCCACCATACAAGAAGCAACAAACCGCTATGTTAAATCAGTAAGTAAACGGCGAAGGAACAATAAGCCACAGTGGTTCTCTGCGGAGATTTCGGGCCTCATCAAGGAGAAGAAAAAAGCATTCATCTCTTACAAACAATCAGGGAAACAGGACTCTAGGGAAGTCTATCTGGCCAAGTCAAAAGCCGTCAAAACAGCAGTTAGGGAGGCCAAATTCCACATGGAGGAGTCTCTAGCGAAGAACATCCAGAAAGGAGATAAATCCTTCTTCGGGTATATCAGTGACAGAAATAAGAACTCAGGCGGGATAGTACGTCTTAGGAAACCAGACGGAGACTATGTAGAAGCGGACTCGGAAAAAGCCCAACTGTTAAATGAATACTTCTGCTCAGTCTTCACCCGCGAGGCGCCAGGACTCGGCCCTCAGCTACAGACAAGGGTTGACGCAGATGACCCGTTTAGCAATTTTGAGTTTACACCCAGCGGTGTCTACTGCGAGCTGTCAAAGCTTAAGGTTAACAAGGCAATGGGGCCTGACAACCTACACCCCAGGGTGCTCAGGAAGTTGTGTGATGTCTTGGCGGAACCGCTATCCACGCTCTTCAATCTCTCCCTTAGTACGGGTAACGTCCCGTTGGACTGGAAGACGGCTAACGTCATTCCACTCCACAAGAAAGGCTCCAAGATGGAGACAGCAAACTACAGACCAGTGAGTCTCACATCAATAGTGTGCAAACTAATGGAAACTCTAATCAAATGCCAATTGGATACGATCCTGAACGAGGAGAATCTACGGGATCCCTGTCAACATGGATTTACTAAGGGGAGATCCTGCCAATCCAACCTGATCAGCTTCTTTGACTGGGTGACGAGGAAGCTGAATGTTGGGGAGTCCCTGGACATCGTATACCTGGACTTCAGTAAAGCATTCGATAGTGTACCACACCGCAGGTTGCTGAGCAAGATGAGTTCTAAAGGATTGGGCGACACATTGACGAAATGGGTTGGGAACTGGCTTGGAGGTAGACTTCAGAGGGTAGTGGTGAACGGCACCTCCTCCGAAATGACAGAGGTAATCAGTGGAGTGCCGCAGGGCTCGGTCCTGGGCCCGATCCTATTCAACATCTTTATAAGAGATTTGGCAGAAGGGCTGCGAGGTAAAATAACATTATTTGCCGATGACGCCAAACTAAGCAATGTAGTGGGCAAAAGCACAACAGACATAAATTCAATGTCCGACAACATGATGCACGACCTACTCCTACTAGGAGCGCTGGTCTAGGTCCTGGCAACTCAGCTTCAATGCCAAAAAATGCAAAGTCATGCACCTGGGCAGCCAAAATCCATGCAAGACTTACACCCTTAATGGCGAGATCCTAACAAGAACTGAAGCAGAACGAGACTTAGGAGTGATCGTCAGTTAGAACATGAAGACTGCCAATCAAGTGGAGCAAGCTTCATCCAAGGCAAGGCAAATCATAGGTTGCATATGCAGGAGTTTCGTCAGCCGTAAGCCTGAAGTCATTATGCCATTGTATAGATCCATGGTGAGGCCCCACTTGGAATACTGTGTGCAATTCTGGAGGCCGCATTACCGTAAGGATGTGCTGAGAATGAGTCAGTCCAGAGAATGGCCACCTGGATGGTCTTGGGACTCAAGGATCTCCCGTACGAGGAATGGCTGAATAAGTTGCAGCTGTACTCACTCGAGGAACGCAGAGTGAGGGGTGACATGATCGAGACATTCAAGTATCTCACGGGCCGCATCGAGGTGGAAGAAGATATCTTCTTTTTCAAGGGTCCCGTGGCAACAAGGGGGCATCCGTGGAAAATCAGGGGCGGGAAACTGCACGGGGACACCAGGAAATTATTTTTCACTGAAAGGGTGGTTGATCACTGGAATAGTCTTCCACTTCATGTTATTGAGGCCAGCAGCGTGCCTGATTTTAAGGCCAAATGGGATATTCACGTGGGATCTATTCACAGAGAAAGGTAGGGGAGGGTCATTGGGGTGGGCAGACTAGATGGGCCGTGGCCCTTATCTGCCGTCTATTTCTATGTTTCTATTGTCTGATCTTTAGGGAAGGCCACTGGGACTTACACCCCAAAGTTGTTTATTGGGTTTGTATAATATACAGGAACATAAATGGCAAACTTTGTCTAGCTGCGGCGAAGAGTTTAATAGCGAATCACTGGAAAAGTACTTCAGGCATATGTACATTGTACAGGAAAAAACATTAGCAATACAGAGAGGATATTTTGGTAAATTTCAAGAGGTTTGTGGACCATTAACAGACTTTTGTAATAAGTAATAAACATTTTCCCATAATAAGATAATTGAAATGAAGGGATGGGAATGGGTGGGTGGGGTGGTATTTTTTGATATTTTATTAAATCATATAATGTATAAAATAATATATTGATGTTTTAAGGGTGGAAAGGGTGGTTAAATTTCATGATTTCCAGATAATATTATAGCAAATCAAGTGATGTTTTACAATTTAAATGTTATTTCCTATTACACTTGCTGTAAGTTATAAAAACAAATAAAAATTTATTAAAAAAAAAAAAAAAGAAGAAAAGTACTTCAGGCCCCTCTCATGTTGACTGGATTAACCGATTGGTGTCCTTGGGGAGAATGGAAATATCTGTGGCTAAAAGATTTTATTATTATGTATCTCAAAAATATACTTGGAAACTGTTGGGGGACAAATTAGATGCTCTTTAAGGTTTCTTGACTGTTATCTACTCATGCTTCCTCATGGGGGAATGTAGGGGTGTTTCCTTATTTGCACCTGAAGGTTAGGCCTCTCTGACATCATCAAGCATGAACCATTGTTTGCAAGAAATCATTCCAGCCTAAATCTAGTAAGAAGAGAAAGAAGAATACATCTTTGCTGTTTCTGCCTGATGCATTCTGGGTATGTACCAGAACTGTATTATATTCAAGGACATCCAGCTATGCCTACAAGCTCTGCCTATGTGAATTTTGGGGGAGTTATGGCTCATGTGCTTCTTATCTAACGAAGGCGCCTCTGTTTCACAGCCAGGCTATTCATCTAAATTATGTTTCTGGATTGGTCCGAAGAGGTCATCTGATAAGTTCCAAGTGAAATGTGCTAATTATAATTTAGTCTGTGCCAGGATGTGAGGGAACTCGCATCTTATCATAGGTTACTCTGCATTTTCTATAATAATTAAGACCTGAAAAGTTACCTCTTGTGACTCTCTGCCTGAGAGAGAGAGAAACCGGACTTTAAACAGATTTGGATTCCATCACTGCCAACCTAAGTTACAGCTTCTCCAGTTGCTGACGGACTGTTCCTAAACAGAAGGATCTCCATATCTGCTGAGCAGAGGAAAGATGTCTTCCAGTTCACCTGATTCTGTGCTACGGCCTAATTGGATGGTGAGGATAAGGAATTATATGTCTTTTCAGCTGGGTTAGAGAGGGAATCCTATTGTCTTTAGGATAAGGATTTGTAAAGCACCTGTGGTGATAAGCGATATATTTAATTTGCTGCTTATTAGGAATTATTATTATAAGGAATTATTTACAGTGTAAGAATTTGTTTTACTCATTTATCTAGCAAGTGTGGTGTGATAATTATGTAATGAGTTAAATGCATGTATTTGGATATTTTGTGAACAATAATTAGTTATTGCTGCTGGCTTATGAACTATATTTTTCTATTTTCATAATAAAAATATTTCATAACGATTGGGTCTCTGTTCTTAGTATAAACTGGCAAAATAACGAACCTTGGGTAAGGAGATTATGGTTTCCCTAGCATCTGACTAAAACAGGTACGTATTTGTTTATATTACTGATTAGTCATCCATAAATTTTTCTACAGGAAATAGGAGATGGGGGAGGGGGGGTTTTGCGACCAGAGTTGGAATGAGGGGTGGATCTCTGCTGTCTAGGGGGGTGGGGGTTTAGGGGAATTTTTTTGTTTAGTATATTGAGGGGGATGTCTGCTGTATTCTGGGAGATGTAATCCTGTAGCTGATATAGTTGTGTGGTTATATTTTTTATTCAAAAAAATTAATAAAAATCTAAATATATATAAAAAAAATTATAAACGGTGTCCCGATTGTAGGCGGCGGTAGGCGTTCTACCGCTGTCTAACCAGCCAATCAGGGACACACGTTAAAAAAAAAAAAACATCCCGAGGCAGGCTGCCTACATTTTGGGCATCTTTGTAAGCCTAGGGAGTGTGTAGGGCCGCCTAAGTTCGTCCCAAGGCTAGGCATTGGCGTGGTTTCACCCAGAAGTGGCCTTAGGCAAGCTTAGGCAGCCCTAGGCATCTCCATAGGGCTTCGATAGGCACCTGAAATGTAGGCCAGCAATATGCTGGCCTACGTTTCAAATAGACATGGCCGCTGAACTAATCACGGCAAGGGAATCTCCCTGCTGCGATCAGTTTAGGGGCAGGGACCTGTCCCCACGCTCATGAAGACTACCGGCAGGAGTGATGCCCAGTGCCTCCTTCTGGAACCCCAAAGCCGCTCCCCCCACCCCCGAATGTCTGTGGCAGGAAGAATGCCCAAATCCTCCTGTCACCAGCCCCCCAAGACATCCCCTGGCAGCAGGGATGCCCAGTCCCTCCTGTCGGAACCCCCCTCCCAAAGAACATCAGCAGGAGGGATGCCCAGTCCCTCCTGCTGTAACCCCCCCACAAACCCCCTCCAGACCCCAAAGTACCTTGTTTTAAGTGGGCCGGATGGATGCTTCCTCCGTCCATCTGTCAGGCCTACCTCCACTGAATGGCGGACCTGCCCCTTCCAGGTGCATCGTGGGATGCACCAGGGAGGGGCCTGAGGCCCTGACTGGCCCAGACGCTTAAGGCCACTCCCATAGGAGAGGCCTTAGGTACCTGGACCAACCGGAATCTTAGGTCTCTCTCCCAGTGCATTCTGGGATGCGCTGGGAGTGGCCTAAGATTCCAATTGGCCAGATCCCTTAGGCCACTCCTATATGCTTGGTCTTGAGTATGCTTAAATCTATATGCCCCAATATTCAGCCAGTAGAGGTCAGCATGTTTTAAAATGCTGATTGCCATCAGCTAAATTAACCAGTGATATTCAGTACCAGGTCATGTCCGGGCACCGGCTCCGAATATCAGTGGATATTTTTGGGTGACCTGGCCACCCTGAGCTTATGCGGCCCAGTCGATATTCAGCCACGTGGAGTTGGGTGGTCTGAGTGGGATATTCAGCGGTACTCTCAGCAATAATCACAATCCCTATTTTAATGGATAAAACTCTCTCTCTCACTCCTAGATATGCTTTAATTATAGCTCTTCCAATGTGCATTGTGTCTGTCTAAATCAGACAAGAGACTGAAAATAATGGAAATCATGCAGGGCTCAAAAGTGGTGGTAAGTACCTTGCAAGTAGCAGCTCTAACCAATCTCTACCTCTAGACTACCCATAACCTAGCTAATTTTGTATTGGCCAGTTAGAGCCCATACTCCATGGTACTACCTGGTTGTGCCACTAAATATTTGTTCAGCAGGATTTAACCAGGCAGGAACCTCTTCTGCCTTGTTTAAATGCCTTTGAATACTGACCCTAAAGAAATTAGAGAATTGTGTTATAAACTGTGCTTGTAATGTAATTTTGGCAATGTGATAACATCAGAGCCATGTACACTTCTCCCTCCGTATTCGGTGTGATAGGAGATTAACAGACCCGCAAATACAGAAAAACCGCAAATAACTTTTTCATATGTTATTCGCTGTTTTCTATTAAAAACCATTGTGAATATGGTGAAACCATGAATAACATGGTGGGAGACCTGGCCGGTTCCTGAAGGAGAGGCAAAACATGGTGAAAAAAGTACTGGGAGTCAGTGATTTTCTCTGTAAACGCTTGGAATCAGCGATTTCTCTATGCAAGCTGACGTAATTTGAGGGGAAGAGCCAGCAAGCTAAAAACCGCGAATAATCGAAACCCCGATTGCTGAAACTGCGAATACGGAGGGAGAAGTGTATTAAGATATCTTAAGGTGCATTACATGATGCTGTTCAATCACTTGATTCAAGTTCTTCAGATCACTTTAGAAAATGTTTGGTTTTTTTTAAATTCTTTATTCAGTTTTAACTCTTGCAACAAGTGTACAAAATTCAATCAAATAATTCGTACAAATCACTTGACATTCTAACAATTATTGTCAAATGCATATAAAAAAAGACCCCTCCCCCATCCATCCCATTCATCAGGAATAAACCCATTAAATCACATAACATACCTCCCCCATCCCTACATTAAATATAGTCCTATGTAATAAAAAGGTGTCCAAGGTGTCTAATCATTAGAATATGCAATCAATGGCCCCAAATCTTTTTGAAACTATTATAATTTCCTTGCTGTATAGCAAGCACTTTCTCCATTTTATAAATATGACAAACTGAATTCCACCAAAAGGTATAATTAAGTTTAGTATAGTCCTTCCAATTTCCAGTAATATGTTGAATGACAACCCCCGTCAGTATTAACAAAAGCTTATTGTTATTTGCTGAAATTTGACTCTTGAATCTCATAGACGTTCCAAATAAAATAGTATCATAGGATAGGGCAACATGATTTTCTAACATTGAATTAATTTGGGACCAAATTAACTTCCAAAAGGCATTGACAAAGGGACAGAAAAAAAGTAAATGATCTAGAGTCCCAGCATCTAAATTACAATGCCAGCATCTATTAGACCTAGAGCTATCCAACTTTTGTAAACAAACTGGGGTCCAAAAAGCTCTATGTAACAAAAAGAACCAAGTTTGCCTCATAGATGCTGACCTTGTACTTTTTAATCTCCAAGACCAAAGTCGTGGCCATTGAGAAGCAGAAATTTGGTGCTTGATCTCAAAGCTCCAAATATCCCTAAGACCAGTTTTTTTGTTTTTTATTCAAATATCCATACAACAATTTATACCACAGCGCGACTTGGTGACCCAAAAAATCTGCCTGAAAGCATAGGAATTCCAAACTATACTGAGTATTAAGATCTTTCCATTCAGGGAACCCCTCCTGAATAGCCTTCTTCAGCTGCAACCACTTAAAGCTTTGTGATTTATTTAATCCAAATTTATGTTGCAGCTGTGAAAAACTAAGCAGTGAACTATTAGAAACAACATCATTTAATGTCCGTATACCTGCAATAATCCAATGCTTCCAGACGATTTGAAAACCGCCAACTTTAATCTTGGAGTTTAGCCAAATGGATTGATTTAATAATTTAGAAATTGAATTTGGTGATAAATTACTAACATATTTTAAAGTTTTCCATGTATCAAGCAATATTCTATTGTCTTTATATTTCCTGGGCAATTTTATACTTATAAGATGAGACAAATGCAAAGGAAACAGGAGTCACCATTCTAAATATAACCAATCTGGTACATTCTCCATGAGCTCTGGGAGGATCCAATACATACCCTGTCTTAAAATATAGGCTTGATGATACCTATTTTGTATAAAAATTTGGAAAATTTACCCCTCCCTCCACAATTGTCTTTTGTAAAGATACTAAAGCGATTCTGGGTCTTTTACCCAACCAAACAAATTTAGTAAGAATACCATTTAACTTTTTGTAAAATGACCCCTGAAAAAAAAATTGGTATCATACTCATTTGATAACAAACCACAGGCAATATCATCATTTTAACCGTTTGAATTCTCCCCCACCAAGAAAGATGTAAAGGATTCCATTGCTCACACATTTCTGATGTTTTCTTTAATAAAAAATTTTCATTCTCCTTCACTGTGTCTTCTATTGTGTTCTTAATAGTAATACCTAAGTATTTTAACCCATCTTCCTTCCAAACAAAGGAAAATGAATCAAATAATCCTTTGGTACAGTGAACATTGAGCGGAAGAACTTCAGACTTACTCCAATTGATCTTATATCCAGAAAATTTTCCAAACTTCTCTATTAATTCAAGTAAACATGGAATGGTAATTTCTGGGTCCCTCAAATAAAGCAATATATCATCCGCATAAGCAGAAGGCTTATATTCCCAATTCGATTACGGAATTCCTCGTATCCCCTTTGCTTGATTAATGGCTATTAACAAGGGTTCAAGAACTACATCAAAGAGCAAAGGAGATAAAGGACAACCCTGTCTAACACCCCTGGGCAAGTTAAACCGTTCTGACAAATTATTATTAATACATAATCTTGCACCAGGAGAGCTATACAGTGTCTGAATCATTTGAATAAAACCAGAACCTATACCAAACCATTCTAAAGCCTGATACATAAAAGTCCATTCAACTTGATCAAAGGCTTTTTCTGCATCCAAGGAGATCAAAAATGTTTTAATATTTTGGTTAGTACCCCGATGGAAATATCCCCATGAGGTCTGGATAGGGATCCTATACTTACATCACAGTCTCGGATTGTGTCCATAGCTAGTAAGTCATTTCCATGGCGAAGCTGAAATTTTACCATTTCACCAGCAGCTCGGAGGGAGCTCAGTTCCTGCTCTTGCACTTCGCTGCATTCTTTGACCAGATCCTTTAAGAGCAAGGCATATTTGCTCATACGCTGGATTGGCTTCAACAAGTATGATGCAAGGTCCATCTTGTCCCCTAGTTCCAACTGTTTGAACTAAATGCAGAAATTTAGAAGACAATGCATTCACATCCTGAAACAGCATGACAAAGACTGCACCACTTATCTACAAATGGAGTTGGGTTTGATATACCTCCTTTCTGTTGTTAAGATCAAAGTGATTTATATATTATATACAGATACTTATTTTGCATCTGCAGCAATGGATGGTTAAGTGGCTTGATCAGGGTAACATGAAGCAGCAATGGGAATTGAACTTGTTGCCCCTGGTTCTTAGGCCATTGCACCAACCATCAGGCTACTCCTCCACTCCACTCCATTCTATTCTACTTTACTTTACATCAGGGGTGTCAAAGTCCCTCCTCGAGGGCCACAATCCAGTCGGGTTTTCAGGATTTCCCCAATGAATATGCATGAGATCTATTAGCATACAATGAACAGTGCATGCATATAGATCTCATGCATATTCTTTGGGGAAATCCTGAAAACCCAACTGGATTGCGGCCCTCGAGGAGGGACTTTGACACCCCTGCTTAACATAGAATGCTGAGATTGTGAGGTGATGTGCTTACTAGTTCCTTTAATATTTTAGAAACAGCTCTGCTGAACATGGATTCTTTCATAAATACATGTAAGCGGGAGTGCCATTTTACAAAGTTTCAGGTTTATTAGGTTTTTATATACCGCCTATCAAGGTTATCTAAGCGGTTTTACAATCAGGTACTTAAGCATTACACATAAAAAAGGAGCTGCATGAACATGATAGTTTCCAAGTGGAAGCATGTTTCCATACCTATTTGGGTTGGCCCAGGCACCTCAGGCACCACCTGTGGGCGGGGTTTGAGCCACCTGTGCCAATCAGGCCCTAAGGCCAGCCATTCAACGGATGGCTGGCCTGCTGGACGGACGGGCTTGGCACCCATCCTTCCGGCCAACGATTTAAAGGTATGGGGGGAACTGGGGGGGGGGGATCGAGGGACTTTGCTGTTTAGCAATAATATTCAGTCCACTAACTGGCTAAATAAGCATATAAAGTTAGGATAGCATAAGGTCTGTGATGGTGTAACCCAAAGAAGGGAAAGCATGGGGAAGCATTAGTAAAGAATATATGATATAGAACTGCTATACTTGAGTTCTACTGTATATTACCTTGAAGAATGCATTTCCATGGCTGCTCAGCAGCATATCCGATTTTGGCTTGTTTTTGCTGTATAAAGCATACATCCCAAACTGGTCTTTCTACAACAGAAAACAATAAAGATTTTGCAATATAATTCAATAAATCCATGTAACAGAGTTTATGTAGTCAATAAGAATCACTGGCATAGTAAAAGGGGGTAAGGGGAAACGCTTCGGGCACCAGCTCCTTTCATCTTCCCCGCCCCCACCATACCTTTTCAAATGTTTTGCCAGCCATAAGCTGCATCTCTTACCTGCTGCTCATGCCAGCCTCATACCTCTCTTTGACATCACTTCCTGTTCACGGGAACCAGGAAGTGACATGAGAGGGAAGGAAGAGACAGGCACAGACAGTGGGTAAGAAATGCTGATCACAATCAGTGAAGATTTTAAAAGCTACAGGGATGGAGTTGGGTGAGGCGAGAGGAAGGATGCACACTTGTGTTGATGTCTGAGGGGGGGGGGCAGGGCAAATGCAAGATTCCCTTGCTACACCACTGATAAGAATCATATTGATGTATTCCTATATTCCAGATATTAAGCCAGTTGTATGTATCCCTCTACAGCATACAGTGCTTCCTAATGTACACTGTATGAAGAGGAATGGAAGATTGTATAATGATATGCACCCTGGAATTATTTATTTACTATATTCTTCTAGACATGTGAATCTGAGTTTTAAAGCTCCCGAATGATATTGACATGCAACAAAATAGGCAAATTATTATAAAAACATAGGGGTCCTTTTACTAAGATGTACTAGCCGTTTTACCTAACGCATCCATTATATCCTAATATTTAGCGCACGCTAAAACAGCTAGCGTGCCTTAGTAAAAGGACTCCATATTTATTTACAAGCAGATAAAACAACCAAATGTAAAACAAATATGAGGTAGATCAGAAAGAAGCAATAGGCAGTTGCTTATCAATAATGAGTCAAAGTAAACACACAACTTAGGAGCATAAATTGGACCATCTGTTTATTACCAAATAGCTACAATCAAGCTTGTTTATTCAACCTAAGGAGAGGAGAATCTCTTGTTGGTGAACAGTTTGTAGGAAGGGCCTTGAAGTGCCAACAGCAGTGCAGAGATATGAAAAGGAGTTCAGTGATAACAGCTTTGAGCTAACAGGCTGTTATCAGTGACAGCTCAGATCTGATGAAGTGATCAGATAACTTCTGATCTCCAGAGAGGCCTTTAAATACACTCTGGTAGTAGCCCTATCTCTGGAGATAAGGTAGACACTTCACTGTGTTCTGGACATTCTAACCTTAGAAACCAAAAGAATGTCCATTTTACGTCACTGAAGATGCAGTCCTTGGAATTCAGGAAAGTTCCTGGACCTAGGCATCAGAGTGGCTGAGACAAGCTGACAATGAAGTCCTTACCTCTGCACAAGAAATTCAGGGCACAATGATTGTGCAATCATGATCCAAGTTTCCAAGTTTATTAAAAATTTGTTATACCACCTTATCAAAAATTTCAAGGTGGTTGTACAATAAAATCAAGAGGGGAACAAATTATAACAAAGAACACAACAGCATCAATTAAAACAACAGCCAACTAAGACCACAGAACATACTGAAATGAGTGGAAAAGGGAGAACTACAATATAAATAAAGAAAAGAGAGAAACAGGAAAATACAAAAGGGCCGGGTAACACGTAGTAGTCCAACTAAAGTGGGCTGAAATTAAGTTTATAAAATCCTTAAAAGGACAGTCAAACTTGGAATGCATCCTTAAAAAGGAATGTTTTAAGGAAGGATTTGAATTTCTCCATAGATGTTGGCTCTCTTAAGAGGTTAGGCACTGAATTCCAGAGGGAGGGAGCAACAACTGAAAAAATGGAAATTCTCCCTGTATTGATGTGTCTAAGTGATGGGACTAGCAATAAATTTTCATCTGAGGATTTAAGGGTGCGTGGTGAAGAGTATGGGATCAGATGTTTGTTGATAAATTCCAGCTGTCCTGTTTTTCTTTGTTTTAAATGTCAGCAGTAATGTTTTATAAGTAATACGGTTTCAATAGGAAGCCAATGGGCTTTAATCAAGAGGGGAGTGACATGATCGAATTTCTTGGCCTTAAATATGATTTTGACAGCAGTATTCTGGACTATCTGTAGACGTCTGATCTCTTTTTTTGTAATTCCATGGTATAAAGCATTACTGTAGTCCAGGCAAGAGATGACCAGAGAATGGATGAGAATATTTAAAGCAGAATTGTCAAGGAAGTTAGCGAGAGAACGGCTCATCCGGAGGCGGTGAAAACATTTTCGAACTACTGTGCTTATATGGTCATGAAAATTAAGAACATAAGAATTTGCCTCCGCTGGGTCAGACCAAGGGTCCATTGAGCCCAGCAGTCCGCTCCCTTGGCAGCCCATCAGGTCCATGACCTGTAAGTGATCTTTTGTCTAACCCTTGGATTCCTACTTCCTTATATCCTGAAACCCTCTTCTTCCCTCTTATCTTTGCCCTTTTTGCTCCTGTGTCCTCCTTTATGTAATGTAATGTAATGTAATTTATTTCTTATATACCGCTACATCCGGTAGCCCTCAATCCCCTTATCTTTCAGGAATTTATCTAGTCCCTCTTTGAAACCCCTTAGTGTAGTCTGTCCTATTACATCTTCCGGGAGCGCATTCCAGGTATCCACCACCCTCTGAGTGAAGAAGAATTTTCTGGCATTGGTTCCAAATCTGTCCCCTTTCAATTTCTCTGAGTGCCCTCTTGTTTTTGTAGTTCCTAGTACGCTGAAGAACCTGTTCCTCTCCACCCTCTCTATACCTTTCACAATCTTGTAAGTCGCTATCATGTCACCTCTGAGTCTCCGCTTCTCCAGGGTGAAGAGCCCCAGCCTCTCTAACCTCTCAGCGTATGAAAGGTTCTCCATACCCTTAATCATTCGTGTCGCTCTCCTCTGGACCCTTTCAAGTATCGCCATATCCTTCTTAAGGTATGGCAACAAATATTGGACACAGTACTCCAGGTGCAGGTGCACCATCGCCCGATACAGCGGTAGGATGACTTCCTTTGTTCTTGTTGCAATACCCTTCTTGATAATACCCAACATTCTGTTTGCTTTCTTCGAGGCTGCCGTGCATTGCGCCGTCGGTTTCATTGTTGTATTCACCAACACTCCCAAGTCCTTTTCAAGGTTACTTTCCCCCAGTACCAGCCCCCCCCCCCCCATTTTGTAGCTGAACATCGGGTTCTTTTTCCCTATATGCATGACCTTGCATTTCTCTATATTGAAGCTCATCTGCCATTTGTTCGGCCACTCCTCCAATGTTGTCAGGTCTCTTTGTAGTTCATCACATTCCCCTATAGTTTTAACCCTGCTACAGAGTTTAGTGTCATGTGCGAATTTTATAACTTCACACTTTGTCCCCGCTTCCAGGTCATTTATAAATACATTGAACAGCAGCGGCCCGAGCACAGGCCCCTGTGAGACACCGCTCGTTATCCTTCTCCAGCCCGAGTAGTGGCTCTTCACTGCAACCCTCTGCTTTCTGTCTGCCAACCAATGTTTAACCCATCTATGTACGTCCCCTTCCACCCCGTGGTTCCACAGTTTCCTAAGTAGCCGCTCATGAGGTACCTTGTCAAAGGCTTTTTGAAAGTTGAGATATATGATGTCTACGGGGTCCCCTTTGTCCATCTGGCTGTTTATCCCTTCAAAGAAGTGTAGTAAGTTTGTTTGGCATGATCTTCCTTTGCAGAAGCCATGCTAGCTCGTTTTCATTAGTCTATTTCTTTCTATATGCTCACAGATACTGTCTTTTATCAGTGCTTCTACCATCTTGCCCGGCACTGAAGTCAAACTCACTAGTCTGTAGTTTCCTGGATCCCCTTTCGAGCCCTTTTTGAAGATAGGTGTGGCATTTGCTATTTTCCAATCCTCCGGGATCACCCCTGTTTTCAAGGACAGGTTGCAAACTTTTTGGAGTGTCTCTGCTATTTCGGTTTTCAGTTCCTTTAGTACCCTTGGGTGGATCCCGTCTGGGCCTGGGGATTTGTCGATTTTCAACCTTTCTATCTGTCGGAGGACTTCTTGGAGGCTTACCTCTAACGTCGACAGCTTTTCCTCTGGGTCTTCTTTTAAGAATTCTTCGGTTTCCAGTATATTGGATGAGTCCTCGCTTGTGAAAACTGATGAGAAGAACATGTTTAATCTGTCAGCCAGCTCCTCTTCCCCCCCTTATCGCTCCTTTGATGTCTCCATCGTCCAACGGTCCCACTTCTTCCCTCGCCGGTTGCTTCCCTTTAATATATCTGAAGAAGGATTTGAAATTTCCTGCTTCTTTGGCCAGTCTCTCTTTGTATTCTCTTTTCGCTTTCCTGACCACTCGGTGACATGCTTTCTGATGTTCCCTGTGCTCTTTCCAGTTTTCCTAGGTTTTGTCCCTTTTCCACTTCCGGAATGATTGTTTCTTGCCCCCTATCGCATCCTTCACTGCATTGTTTATCCGCACCGGGTCTTTTGTTTGATTCTTTTTGCACCCTTTTCTGAATCTGGGGATGTACAGGGTTTGTGCTTCCTGTACCGTGTCCCTGAATAGGGACCAAGCTTGCTCCACGGTCTTTGTTTTTCCCAAGCCTTTCCTGAGTTTCCTTCTCACCATTGCTCTCATAGTGTCATAGTTCCCCTTCCTGAAGTTGAGCATTAACGCTGTGGTTCTCTTCCCTTTTGATGCTCCTACTTGTAGTTTGTACTGGATCATGTTGTGATCACTGTTTCCTAATGGTACTATTACTTCCACTTCCTTTGCAGGTCCCCCCAGCCCATTGAGTAGTAGGTTGAGAGTTGCATTCCCTCTCGTTGGTTCCTTGACGAGCTGGTCCATGAAGCAGTCCCGTACAGTCTCTAGGAATTCCATTTCCCTTGCATTTTTTGAGCTTCCAATACTCCAGTCTATCCCGGGGTAGTTAAAGTCCCCCATTACCGTGACAATTCCGTTCTTGCATTCTCGCCTTAGTTCTGCTTCCAGTTCTTTGTCTTTTGCCTCTGTTTGTCCAGGTGGACGATAGTACAGTCCCAATTTTATGTCAGTTCCATTTCCTCCTGGTAACTTAACCCATAATGATTCTAATCCATCCGTCTCTGTTGCCGTATCCACTTTGGTCGAGTGAATGGTGTCCTTTATATACAGTACTATTCCTCCACCCTTCTTTTGTGCCCTGTCTCTTCGATAGAGTTTGTACCCTGGCAGTACTATGTCTCACTTGTTTTCCTCGTTCCACCAAGTTTCCGTGATTCCGATGACATCCAGGGCCTCTTTTGTGGCTGTGATTTCTAGTTCTCCCATTTTGTTCTTTAGGCTCCTTGCATTTGCTTACAAGCAATTTAGGTCCCAGTTACTTCCTTTCTCTGTTATGTTCTTCCTGTCGTCCCCTTTTTGAGTTGCCAGACCCTGAGTTCTGTTCATTTCTTCCTCCTTTTTTGTCACATCTTTTTCTTCCCCAACTCGTTTCCTCAATTCCGCCTGTTCCTCCAGTCCTTGCTGATTTCCCTTGCCTTTGTTCACCAACTTCTCTTGTTCCCTGAACTCCTGTTGTTTGCCTTTGGTTTCTTTCCAACATTTTTCCTGCCCAGTATCTTCTTTGGATACTCTCACCCGAACTGTCGACGTCCGGTTGACTGTCGGCTTTCCCCTTCCTTTCAGTTTAAAGCCTGTTCTATTCCTCTCTTAACGTTGCTTGCTAGAAGTCTCGTTCCTGCCGTGCTCAGATGAAGTCCGTCCCTCCTGAAGAGCTTGTTCTTCCCCCCAAAAGTTGTCCAATTTCTCACGAAGTGGAATCCCTCTTCTTCGCACCATCTTCGCAGCCATGCGTTTATTGCTTGTAGTTCCATCTGCCTCTTCATGTCTGCCCTGGCAGATCTCTACTACTACTGGCAGGATCTCTGAGAACGCTATCTTCTGTGTCCTCAGCTTCAGTTTCCTTCCCAGGGTCTTGAATTGTTCAGTTAGCGCAGTCCTGCTGTTGTTGCCTCTGTTGACATCATTTGTCCCAATGTGGATTATCACTGCCGTCTCTTCCAACTCTGCTCCTTCCAGGATCCTCTCAATTCTGTCGGTGATGTCCTTTGTTCTTGCTCCTGGGAGACAGGTCACTAGTCAGTCTTCTCTCCCTCCTACTATGTGACTGTCCACTTCTCTCAGGATTGAGTCTCCTACTATGATTACAGATCTCCCTTTCTTCAGCTTCCTCACTGGTCGCAAGTCCGTGTCCACGGTGTGGTTCTTTACTTCCCCTTCAGGGCTCCATTGAGACTTCACCTCCTCTTCTTGCATGATTGTTCCGCAAGCTTCTCCATGCATGGTGTCTGTTGGTTCCTGTCTTCTATTTCGTGTGGGCGTAGCTTCCTCATTCCAGCGCTGCCTCTGATCGTGTTCCTCCACCTTCCTATAGGCCTCCTCAATGAACCTCTCGAGCTCCCTTACTTGCTCCTCAATGTGGCTTTCTCCTGCAGGGTCTTCAGCTGTGTTGGAGGGGGCTTCCAAAAAGTGCAGTTCTTCCAACTCCTGAATCCTGCACTGCAGTCGACTGACTTCTTTCTTCAGGCTGTCCAGTTCCTGACACCGACCGCATATGTACGTCTGTCTCCCTGAGGGGAGGTAGTCGTACATATGACACTCCGTGCAGTACACTGGGAAGTTCCTCTGGATTCCTGCTGCTTCCATCTCTGTTCCTCTTCGATTTGCTTCACAAGGTGCCTTTTGCTTTTATGTGTCTGTGCTGGCTCTCTCTTATGCTTGGCTCGGTTTCACCTACTTGTCTGTTGCCTTCTCTATTGCTTGTGAGTAGTGCTGTCCTCTGATGGGACCACCTCTTTTCTGTCCATGGAGTCTGCCTCACTGCTTCTCTTTGTCTTGCGTGTGTGTTCCTGTCTTGCCGCTTCCCCTGTTGTGAGTAAGTGCTGTCCTCCCTTGGGCCTACCCCTCTCTTGTCCCTGGATCCTACTGTCTCTCCTTACCACTTTACCTTGTGTGAGTGCTCTCCCTGCTCGTGTGCCCTCTTTTTCCTTATCTTCCTGTGTTTTGCTGAGTCCTTGTCTGTATTCGCTCGGCCCTTCTTAAGGCTCCTTTGCAAAGGCGCTCTCGCTAACTTCGCCGCGCACCGAATGGCTGCGTGCCATTGGCTCCCTTCCTTTTAAGGGGGAGTCTGAGCACTGACGCGGCGCTGACGTGCAGGGGGTGGGCAAAGCCTTCTCTCATCGCTACCCGCTCCTGCAGCCGCTAGCTGGAACTTCTGGATCCCCTTCAGGCTCCTCTTTTCTCCCTCTGCCTCTCTTCGCCGCTTCCACGCGGCCCGCAGTAGCCCTTGCGCCTCCGCCGCAGCTCCCTTCCTTTTAAGGGGGAAGTCCGGGCGCTGACGCGGCACTGACGTGCAGGGGGTGGGCGGAGCCTTCTCTCGCCACTACCCGCTCCTGCCGCCGCTAGCTGGAACTTTTGGCTCCCCTTCTGGCTCCTCTTTTCTCCCTCCGCCTCTCTTCGCCGCTTCTACGCGGCCCGCAGTAGCCCTCGTGCCTCCGCCGTGGCTCCCTTCCTTTTAAGGGGGCAATTGAGGTTCTCATTTAGAGTAATTTCTAAGAGCTTGATTGAGTTGACTGACTGAACCGGAATAGACTTGAATTTGATTGGAGAGAGCAGAGAAGACCCTTTCTTAGTAGGAAAAAATCATTGTTTTGGTTTTATTAATGTTAAGTGATAACATGTTAGAGTTAAGCCATTCACTTATTTTTTCCAGCTTTCGATTAATATTGGTGATGTCTTCGAGGTTATCCAAGTTGATGGGATGAATTAGTTGGATATCGTTGGCATAGGCATAGATGGTAAAGCCAATTGATTGTCCAAGGGTAATCAGAGGAGCCAGGAAAATATTGAAGAGGAGGGGAGAGAGAATTGATTCCTGAGGAATAACAAAGTTGTTTGAGTATGATTCAGATAAGGAACCGTTAAATGATACTTTTGAAGTCCAGATCAAGTTACGGCTGATGAGTGAATTCAAGCTAAAGTTCATCCTGCACTGGGGATCTGTTCTTGCGGGAGTGTGTCAAGCCTACCAGTGGCACTACGAAAACAAAATATCTTTGAAGTCTTCAAATCTTGGTGCAGATGTATGCAAAATATGGACAACGGCCCCAAGGTCAAGACCAGTGCTCCAAATGAGTCCAGTCTCACTAGTTTAGCATGAACTTGTCCAACTTTGTCTTGAAACCCCGGAGGGTGTTTTCCCCTATAACAGACTCTGGAAGAGCGTTCCAGTTTTCTACCACTCTGGGTGAAGAAGAATTTCCTTACGTTTGTACGGAATCTATCCCCTTTCAACTTTAGAGAGTGTCCTCTCGTTCTCCCTACCTTAGAGAGGGTGAACAGTCTGTCTTTCTCTACTAAGTCTATTCCCTTCAGTATTTTGAATGTTTTGATCATGTTCCCTCGCAGTCTCCTCTTTTCAAGGGAGAAGAGGCCAAGTTTCTCTAATCTCTCGCTGTACGGCAACTCCTCCAGCCTCTTAACTATTTTAGTCGCCCTTTCGAGTAGTACCGTATCCTTCTTCATGTACGGCGACCAGTGCTGGACGCAGTACTCCAGGTGAGGGTGCATCATGGCCCGGTACAGCGGCATGATAACCTTCTCGGATCTGTTCGTGATCACCTTCTTGATCATTCCTAGCATTCTGTTCGCCCTTTTCGCCGCAGTAGCACATTGTGTAGATGGCTTCATGGACTTGTAGATCAGAACTCCCAAGTCCCTTTAGCTGAGTTGTTTTAGGAAAAATAAATGTTTCTCTGATTTATTAATTTGGTTGGGACTAATTAAACAATTTTTTTTTAAATAAATTTTTATTCGTTTTTATAACTTACAGCAAGTGTAACAGGAAATAACATTTAAATTGTAAAACATCACTTAATTTGGTATAATATTATCTGGAAATCATGAAATTTAACCACCCTTTCCTTCCTAATACATCAAAAATATTCATATATTATTTTATACATTATATGATTTAATAAAATAACAAAAAATACCACCCCACCCACCCATTCCCATCCTTTCATTTCAATTATCTTATTATGGGAAAATGTTTATTATTCATTAAAAAAACTCTGTTAATGGTCCCCAAACCTTCTGAAATTTACCAAAATATACTCTCTGTATTGCTAATGTTCTTTCCATTTTATATATATGAGATACAGAATTCAATCTGCTCTGATTTTTCCAATTGAATGTAATCTGTTGAATGGCAACTCCAGTCAAAATAAATAAAAGCTTGTTGTTTTTTGAAGAAATCTGATTTTTCGCTCTCATTGACATGCCAAATAAAATAGTATCATATGTCAAGGCCACTGGATTTTCTAACATCCTATTTATTTGGGTCCATATTGATTTCCAAAATAACAATATAAATGGACAATAGAATAAAAGATGATCTAATGTCCCAGCCTCAAGATGACAGTGCCAACATCTATTAGACTTAGAGCTATCTAATTTTTGTAAACGAACAGGGGTCCAGAAAGCTCGATGCAAATTTTGATATTGTGCATGTGATATTGTACTCTGCCTTGGATAAAGGCAGATTATAATTGGAAATAAATCTAAATACAGTAGATCTCTGTATAATAGGAGTGTGTGGTGCAGTGGTTGAAGCTATAGCCTCAGCACCCTGTGGTTGTGGGTTCAAACCCCATGCTGCTCCTTGTGACCCTGGGTAAGTCGCTCAGTCCTTCATAGTATGTTAGATAGATTGTGAGCCTACCGGGACAGATAGGGAAAATGCTTGAGTACCTGATTGTAAAACTGCTTAGATAACCTTGATAGGCGGTATATAAAAACCTAATAAACTTTAAAAAATATAGGCAGGGTCCTAGCCCCTACATCCCGTGGTATGAGCTAGCAACACTTTCCCTACAAACAGTGATAAGGTTTGGCAAAATAACATGGCCATTGAGACAAAGCAGACAAAATGTGTTCTATATAAGAAACATGAAATATCGGCAAATGGGGGAATACTGAGATAGATATTCAAAAGTATGTACATCAGACATACCTCATGTCAGAACAGTGATGCCATGAATTCCATAGATTTCTGACAAGCTCCTCTGAGAAAGGGCTGATTGCCCACATCACAGTGATAGTGTAGGGCCCTATATGTTCATGAAAGATCTACAACTTGAAGAAATCAACTCCTTAGGGAAGAAAAGGGTTTGATGAGAACTACTAATCCTGTTGTTTTCAAAGGACCCCTGTTATAGGTGAACAGGTTTGCTTTCTTCAAGAACAAGCAAGTTAAACAGTCCTCACTGATAGAAATCCCTAGCTACAGGTTTGCCTTCAAACAAAGAGGGCAAAAATTCAAACCAACAATTATCAACAAATAATAGTTCTGGTTGGCAAAAGCCAATTTTACGGATTTTACATTGTAGATAATGAAAATTTGTCCCTTAGGGGATGGAATTGGTTTCTATTCTTCAAAAAGTCCACTGTTCCACTGAGAATCTAACCCCCTCTTCTACGAAACCGCAATAGCGGTTTTTAGCGCAGAGAGCCGTGTTGAATGGCCCACGCCGCTCCCAACGCTCATGGGAACTCAATAAGCGTTGGGAGCGGTGCAGCTCTTTGTGCTAAAAAAAACGCTAGCGCGGTTTCATAGAATGTAAGTGATGGAATGTAAGTGTGTAGACTGAATTCATAAGAACATAAGCAATGCCTCTGCTAGGTCAGACCTGAGGTCCATCGTGCCCAGCAGTCCGCTCACGCGGCGGTCCAACAGGTCCAGGACCTGTGCAGTAATCCTCTATCTATACCTCTTTATCCCCTTTTTCAGCAGGAAATTGTTCAATCCTTTCTTGAACCCCAGTACCGTACTCTGCCCTATTACGCTCTCTGGAAGCGCATTCCAGGTGTCCACCACACATTGGGTAAAGAAGAACTTCCTAGCATTTGTTTTGAATCTATCCCCTTTCAACTTTTCTGAATGCCCTCTTGCAAATTTCTTTTATGAAAGCTGATATGAAGTGAGCCATTGCCACAGTTTTGAAAGTGTAAAGTCAATTTATAGTAATGTGGACAAACTGTCCAACAAAAAAAATGATAATATCTGTGACATTATGGGGTTAGTTCTCTAAAGAGTGCTAAAAATTAGATTGCAAAATGCAGTGCTCTGACTGAATTCTATAACAGCATCTGGGCACCCAGATTCCATTATAGGATACTAGCATAAGTCAATATTTACATGCCAACATTTCAGTATGCTTTCTGTACTTTTTAGAAAAATTTTAAAAGCTGTATTATATTTAAGCATATATTCAACAATGGCAATGATCTTATATTCAAATATATTTAGAGAAATGGATTCAATAACAAAGATCTAATCTCCAAGTTCATTTAGCAAAGTAATAATATTAGATTCCTCTCACAAGACCTCGTGACACCACTCAACGCTCAATTAATTTTCATAACATTAAGCTTTATGTGTCATATCTTAATAGGTAGGGCCAGATTAAAGGGTATGCTCAGTAGGCATGTGCCTCAGACCTGAAAATATCAGAGGGCCCCAGGGCTGGCATTAGGGGGGGAGCAAACAAGGCAGAGGGCCCCCAACTGTCTGGTGAAGTCTCCTTTCCACTCCTTCACTGCCCTCTCGCTCGAAAGTGAACTGAACCCAGGTCGCGGGGCTTTAACACTGCGCGCGCTGGCTTCCCTTCTCCTCTGAAACAGGAAGTTACATCATTCCTGTTTCAGAGGAGAAGGGAAGCTAGCACGTGCAGTGTTAGAGCCCCACGGCCTAGGTTCAGTTCGCTTATGGGCTGTGGGCAAGAGGGCAGTGAGGGAGTGGAAGGGAGGTAAGCTGACCTCACTTCACCAGGCAGTCGGAGGGGGGGGAAGGGAGAAATGCTGCTGTACCGAATTGGGGAAAGAGAGGGAAGGAGGGAGAAGGAAGACCAGGGAAGGGAGAGGAGAAGAAAGAGAGATGGCAAGACCATGGGTAGGAGGGGAAGGAAAGGAGATACCAGTCCATGGAGGGGGAGGGAATGGAAAGAGACAGATGCCAGACCAGGGGCAAGGAAGAAGAGAGGGAGAGAAATGCAGGAGAGAAAATAGCCAGATAATGGAGGGGGAGATAGAAGAGAAGGAGAACAGAAAGATGCCAGGGCTTGGGGGGGAGTTAAGGGAAACTAAGCAGACAGATGCCAGACCAGAGGGAAAGGAAAGAGGAGATGACAGAGCATAAAGGGAGAGATAGAAGAGAAGAAAAGGAGAGAAATGCCAGGCCATGGGGTTGAGTGGGAAGAAAGGGTGGAAAGGAGATGAGAGAGATGCCAGAGCATAGGAAAAAGGGTGGAGACAGAAAAATTGAGAGGGGGGGTGAAGCTGAAATGAATCATGTACAAAGGAGAGATGGGGAATAGGAAAGACAGTTTATTGAAGGGACATAGAAAGAGGGAAGATGCCATATGGAAGAGAGAGAGAGGGCAGAGACTGGATGGGAATGGCAGAGAGGGAAGTGGATGGATGGGGTGAGAGAGAGGGTGAACAGTAGATGGAAGAGGTAGAGAGAGGGGGACAGATGCTGAATTGAAGTATGGGGGAGAGGAAGACAGACATTGAATGGAAGGGGGTGAGAGAGGGGAGCAGATGCTGGACATGGGGAGGAGAAAGAAAAACGGGCACATGCTGGATTGGGGGAAGAGATTAGAGTTAGATACTGGAAGGGGTAAGGGAAAGAGGTGGCAAGATATAGGTAGACACAATGAAAGAGGGAAATTGAGGACTGAATATTAAGAAAGAATTTAGACAGAGGCAGAAAATAAATTGAGAGGAAGGGAGTGGAGAGAGAGATGCCAGAGCAGGGGGTAAGGGGAAGAGACAGATACCAGACCTGGGAAGAGGAAAGGAGGAAAGAGACAGATACCAGATCTGAGGGGAGGAGAGAGAGATGCTAAAATCTGCTGGGAGGGAGGGAGAGATGGAAGGGAAGATGACAGATGCCACACCATGGGGGGAGAGGAGAGAAGTAGATAGATTCCACACCAACGGGGGAAAAGGAGAGATGGAAGGAAGAGGCAGTTTCTGGAAGAGACAGTGGATGGAAGGAAGAGAATGATGAGATGAGGAAAGCAGAAACCAGACAACAAAGGTAGAAAAAAATTTCTATTTGTTTTATTTATTTATTTTTGTTTTAGGATAAAGTATTATTGTAGCTTTGTTGATAATCATTTATTAGCAGAAAATGGAAATAAGGTGATCCTGTTTATTGGACTAATTTTAATATATTTTTTTACTACTTCAGAGACCATAACTCCTTTCAGGACAGGGATACTGTAACAGTAGTTTAATTTATTGACCTGAAGAAAGAGGTTTTAACTTCTGAAAGCTAATTGAGAAATGTATTAGTCCAATAAAATGCCGGGCACTAAATTTTCTTTCCGCCATGCACCATGCCTCATACTCAAATGCAAAATATAAATTGGTGGGCTTCCCAAAGCCATGCTAGCTGAAGATCTCTTCCTCTAGGAAGGAAGGGGAGATTTGTTCAGAGATGTTTGGAGGTTGCATAGAAGAAAAACTGTACACTGGCATTGGTATAGTAATTTTTGTTGTTTGTTTTGAATTTTAAAATAAAAGAAATAAAGTAGAAATAAAGAGGTAAATAAGAAAATGAGTAAATAAAAGGGGCCCTTGATGAATTAATCCTGCCCTGTTCATAGATCCTTTAACTATAGTCATTTGTATATATATTTAAATTAATCAGCTTCTTAAAAAAATAATTTCATTGAAATGCTCAATAAATATTTACTTAACTTTCCTCCATTCTGCATCCCAAATTTGTGCCTCCTTCTCTCCTTCCCATGGGTGTTCACCTCCACTGGCTGGCTGCCTCTTCCCAGTCGCACTTCTCTTCGTAAAGCTGTGAGCAGCGACTCCTGCATACAGCCTGTGGCTGACTTAGAAGCCTTCCCTCTGACATCAGAGGGAAGGCTCCCGGGTTAGCCACAGGTGTGTGTAGGAACCGCGGCCGTGGCTTTGTGAAGAGAAGTGCAGCTGAGAGGAGGGAGCCGACCAGAAGAGGTAAACATCCTTGGGAGAAAGGGAGACACGAATTTGGGACACAGAACAGAGGGAAGGACAAAGAGGGGCGTGTTGGGACACAGAAGAGAGGAGGGTTGCATTGGGATAGAAAGGGAGGAAGGGGGGGTGTTGGCACAGGAAGGGAGAATCTGGGTCACATTGGGATGCAGAAGGAAAGGAGGGAGGAAGCACAAACTTCGGACGAAGGAAAGAAGGCAGAAAAAGGGAGGGTGCATGAACTTGGGATACAGAATGGAGGAGAGCATGAACTTGGGACATAGGATGGAACAATGAAGGAAGTGAGGGAAAGAGATGCTGAGGTGGGGAGGGAATAGGTGTCTGAGTGAGAGGGAAAGAGGGAGGGTGCACATGGGGAAATAAAGAAAGCGGTGAATTGTAATGTTGGGCATAGGGAGGGAGAGAGAAATATTGGACATAGTAGTGGGAGAGGCGTGATGTACAGATGCATGGGGAAGAGAGAGATGAGAGGGAGAAATGTTGGATGGGTGGTAGAGAGGGAAGTTGGACGGATAAAGAACAAAAGTAAGAATAAACCTATCTTTTCTTCTATTTAAACTACAGTACTTTATTTTGAGAACTGTTTCTTTAATGTTTTCATAGACTGGGTACTGTACAAGATCTGAGCTACATACAAATTCAACTTAAGAACGGTCTAAACAAATAACTCGTTCTTAACCCAGGGACCTGTATATAGAGGCTCTACCTATGCACCCATGCATCCTTCTGACTTTTGCCATCACCCTTTTTTTGCAATTAGTTGGCCCTCTTAATATCATCAGGCAAGATTTGCAAGAGTGTTTTGCTCATCTTGCAAAATACTTGCATACCGAGGTTTGACTGTATTAATTTTAATGTTTAATACCCAGTCTGAACAAGGCAATTTACAAAATTAGTAGTATGAGTAAGCTTGAAATCTTTTGGTGGCTTTCAGAGCTTTCTCGTATTTACAGTGCAGCCCATTACATGAAAAAAAGGTTAAAGACAATTGCTTGATCCCATTCTCTTGCTAGATAAGGTTCTTGTGTGTTTGTTTCATGCTTTTTGAATTCTGTCACTGCTATTGTCTCAACCACCTCCACTGGGAGAGTGTTCCAGGTATCTATTACCCTTTCTGTGAAAAAGTATTTTCTGCTGTTGCTTGTGGGTGTGATTATGGAGTAAAGGAATAGGCAGCTATGAACCAGGGAAAGCAAGTCACTAACAATTCTGGTGTGGCAAATGCATAAAAGCCCATTCAATTTCTATGAGCTTCATTGCATTTGCTTTGCCAGAATCATTATCATGGCTGTGTAAAAAGAGCCCTTATGGAAAAAAACCTAAATGCTGGGAATTAAATAATTTTCCCTTCCATTATAGCTCTTAAAGATCAACAACCAGAAAGTTTCCAATACCCTTGGATCTCTGGTCCATTCAGAAATCATTTAGCCAACAAAATTATCATAATATCTGCCACTGCGCAGACTGAGCCAATTAAACAAGTACAAATTGGAGATCAAAAAGACATTCCTTTCATAGTTGATATGGGCGCAACATGACTTCTGTAAATTTTGTCCCACCTCATTATCCAGTCTCTACACGCACTTTTCCCACTACAAGGATAGAAGGGGGAGCACAGCAAAACCACATCATCCCAGATGTACTTTTGATAATTGATGGACAGGTGGTACTCACAGATATCCTATATGTTGTCACCTACCCAGTGAACCTTTTGGGGCGGGATGTGCTTTCAAAAATTAAGGCAGTGATCACTTTTGCTGGCCTTAGTAGAACAATGCCCCAACTTTGTGTCATTGGCAAAAGGGGCGCTCAGGGAGGATAAGGCCATAGTGGAAAAACTGAATGAATTCTTTGTTTTGGTCTTTACAGAAGAAGATGTAAGAAATGGTTTTCAAGGGTGATGATGCGGAAGAACTGAAAGAAATCTTGGTGAACCTGGAAGACGTACTAAGCCAAATTGACAAATTAAAGAGTGATAAATCCCCTGGACTGAATGGTATACATTCCAGGGTACATGAAATTGCTGATCTGCTATTAGTGATCTGTAACCTGTCGCTAAAATCATTTGTAGTACCCTGAAGACTTAAGGATGGTCAATATTATGCTGATTTTTAAAAAGGTTTCTAGGGGAGATCCAGGAAATTACAAACTGATAAGCCTGACTTCAGTGCCAGGCAGAACAGTGGAAATAATTATAAAAAAAAATAAAATTGTGGAACAATTAGACAAACATGATATAATGGAACAGAGACAGCATGGGTTCAACCAAGGAAAGTCTTGCCTCACCAATTTGCTTGACTTCTTTGAAGGTGTGAATAAACATGTGGATAAAGGTGAGCTGGTTGATGTAGTGTATCTAGATTTTCAGAAAGCTTTTGACAAAGTTCCTCATGAGAACGAGGCTCTTGAGAAAATTAAAGAGTCATAGGATAGGAGGCAATGTTCAGTTGTGGATTAGGAATTGGTTATTGGACAAAAAATAGAGGGTAGAGTTAAATAGCCATTTTTCTCAATGGAGGAAGGTAAATTGTGGAGTGCTGCAGGGATCTGTTTTTGGACCGGGGCTGTTTAACTTATATATAAATTATCTGGAAATTGAAACAATGAGTGAGGTAATTAAATTTGCAGATGACACTAAACTGTTCAAAGTTGTTAAAACGCATATGGACTGTGAAAAATTGCAGGCAGACTTTAGGAAATTGGAAGACTGGGCATCCAAATGGCAGATAAAATTTATGTGGACAAATGCAAAGTGATGCACATTGGGAAGAATAATCAAAATCCATAATCAACAAACACTAGGGTTCACCTTGGGGGTCAGCGCTTAGGGCTGCAATTGGTATTTATCATTACCATGTAAAAGGTAAAACCTACATAGTTTATATTTGACAGTTTCATGTGGGGTTTGCTTATAGTGAATTCTCCTATTAGAACTTCCATTGTATCTAAGGGCTCCTTTTACAAAGGTGTGTTAGGGCCTTAACGCACAGAGTAATGTGTGCTAGCTGCTACCGCCTCCTCTTGAGCAGGCGGTAGTTTTTCAGGTAGTGTGCGCTAATTCGGTGCGTGCGCTAAAAACGCTAGCGCACCTTTGTAAAAGGAGCCCTAAGGGTCTCAACCTGTTACTAACTCAGCTGATTAAAGTTCCTTGGAAGGTTATATTTTTGGCAGTAAACATTTTAGCACACGGACTTAAGCTTCGCCCCAGCAATTTTTCTATCCTTTAAAAAGCTGGGGGGGGGAGCCACACTGTCTAACTGGATAGTAGATTAAACCTCTTTATTGTGTTTATCTTCAGAAGGGCATGTTAGGGCTCAAGAGGCCAATATTCAAAAGCATATATGCAAATTGGTAACAATATCTGCATAGATATTTTTAACCAGCATTTGAACATATAACATTGACCATTTTAAACACATAGGTCATCTTAAAAAAAGGCATCATATGTAGATGCCTAAAGAAACATCTAAATAGGCACTATTTTATAAAGCCAAATACTTGTATTTATAAAATACTAGGATATACTACAAAGAATATGCCATGAATGTGGGCACAATCATTTACACCTACTCGAGAGCTGAAGTATATGAAGGCACATATTTTACACATGTTTGTGCATATATTACATTATTTTATAATTATGCTAACTGCATATATGTTTTGCACAAACTGCCTCTATGTACAGCCACTGCAAAGTACATGCTATCATATCATGGCGCATAATTTTATACCACTCAGTATTTTATAAGAAGTCATATGTTGCCACATATGCACAGAAATGACTTTCTACAATTATCTCCAAAATGGCCATATTTACGTTTTTAAGAAAGAATTATGGTTTGAGGCAGAGGTACAAATCTTCTGTATATAGTAGTTATCCATCTAATTGGTAATGAGTAATTAGCAAAACACCATTAGGCACTTACCTCGATAATCTTTTTTTTGTTAACACAGCATACGAGTCCTGACAGTAGGTGAATACTACATACTCGTGAGTTGGTTGCAGGAGGATGAAATTTATCTTCTTCAGTTCAGCCTCTTTCTCTAGTGCTGTGGAGCCGCCTTCAGTTAGTACTAAAGCAATTGAACAGCACTACAACACAGAAAACAAGAAGGAAGGGCAACAGGGAGTCTCCCTGCAAACACAGTTCCATTCTGCTCTGTAAGAAATATTAAACAAGGTTAAATAACACCTTAAAGAACTTAGGGTGAATGAACCAAAACCACATTCCAAAAATATCAACATGCATTAAGAGTGTTTTTTCTATTGAAGCACTCACCCTTCACTCTACCCCCCTCCCCTTTTTTATTTTTTATTTTACTGAAAGCATAAAATTTTCATCAGTGTACACTGAACTCTGATCCATGGCATACACAGGCGAATTCCAGAATGATAGGGCAAGTTCTCAGGACTCGTATGCTGTGTTAACTGAAAGAAGATTATCGAGGTAAGTACCTAATCTTTCCTTCTGTTACACAAAGCATACGAGTCTTGACAGTAGGTGACATACCAAAGCAGTCTTCTGATTCTAGGGTGGGGCAGATGAGCCTGCCTGTAACACCAAGGACCCAAATTCTGTATCCTCTCTCGCTGCTACATCCACTCTATAAAGTTATGTAAATGTGTGAAGAGTGGACCACATAGCTGCCCTACAAATTTCTTCAGGAGAAATTGCCCGCGTCTTTGCCCAAAAAGATGCTACAGTTCTGGTAGAGTGCACTCTTGTAGAGATCAGAGGCTGTTTCCCACAGTCAATGTATATCAAAGATATAGCCATACAAATCCATCTGGCAATGGTTGCCTTTGAGGCTGGCTTGCCTCGCTGAGCTGCATTTGTTAAAACAAAAAGATAATCTGAAAGGTGAAAATCATTCATCACCTTTAAATATTGAAGAAGAGATCTCCTCACATCTAGTACTTTCAACTCTTCACCCCTGTTCTGGGAACCTGTGGACTGAAAAGTGGGTAGCCTAACCTCTTGATTAATATGAAACATTGAGACCACTTTCAGTAAAAATGAGGGTACAGTTCGAAGCACTACTCCCACTTCTGTAATTATGAGTAACAGATCTCTGCAAGACAATACCAGTATCTCTTAGATTCTTCTTGTGGTGATGATGGCCACAAAAAATGCCATCTTCACTGTTAAATTCAGAAGAGACGCCTTCTTAGAGGGTTCGAATCTTGCCTTGCTGAGGCCCTTATGCATGATGTTCAAATTCTATGAAGGAAAGTGTTGCCTTGTTAGGGGTCTCAATCTGAGTGCCCTCTTCATGAATCTGCCTATATCTGAATGCAAAGCCAAGGATTTCCTTTTCACAGGGGCTCTAAAACATGAGAGACTCACTACCTGCACTTTAAGGAACCCTACTGCCAGACCCTTTTCCAGACCGGCCTGTAGAAAGGCCAAAACTACCAACACCGGCGCGTGCATGGGACTTACCTGATCCTTAGTGCACCACTATTGAAACAATCTTCAGGCCTTAGCATATGCTGAGATGGTTGATGGTCTCTTTGCTCTGAGGAAGGTAGCGATAAACACCTCCAAATAGACTTTGCACACTAGGACCTCTCACACAAGAGCCATGCTGCAAAACCAAAGTGTTCTGTATTCTCTAAGGGTACTGAACCCTGAGATAGGAGATTCACATGCACTGGTAGCCTGAGACAGGTCCCCATACCATGGTTGAAAAGTTTTTACCACAGATTTTCACTGAAACTTCCTCAGGTTTTTCACTGAAACCTCTGCAGATTTTCACTGTAATGCAGGGACTCCTCAAAATGGCCAAACACTGCTGAATTAGTTAGGTTGGCACTTCTCTGAGGCTCCCATTCAGTTAACCCTTGCTTCTGTAACAGTGTTATCATTCAGACTTTGTAGTTTTTTGAACAACTTTCTTTAATAACTTGAAGTAAAGAATAAACACTCACAATTTGATGATTACAAGGCAGTCCAACTTTGTTACAGAATCTTCTCACTCTACCAGCACATCCTATCCAAGGGGAAGTTGGGAGTGTGTCCACACTTGTACTGCTCGATTCAAGGAAAGTTTTTTTGATTTGATTCAATTTGGCCTATTGAATCAATTTTTTGATTCGATTTGATTTTCCTTCCTGACAGGTTTATTTTGTAGCCTTTCACCCCCATCTCCTTTTCCTTCTTCAACCTCATACCGGCGCTGTGGTATAAACAAAAGTCTTTTCCTCTCTCTGTTAGGTCCTAGCTCATACTTGCTAACCACCAGCTCTGGCAGGTTACACATTTCAAATCTGACATATTGTAATCACAAAGTAGAAAATAAAATTATTTTTTTCTACCTTCCAATGCCATATCCAACATATGTTTATTTTCCACTGTCTTCCATCTCTCTCTCTTCCTGCCTTGTGCCCTGGGTCAAACCTCCCAATTCCCCTCCATGCAGCATTTTTCCCTTCCTTCCCTCTATTATGATGTGCAACATTTCTTTCCCTCTCCCTATGCATCATCTCTTCCTGCCCTCCACCTTATGCCCAACATTTCTTCTTCTCCCTTCAGGTTTCTCTCCCCTCCAGCATATACAGGTTTTTTTCCCTCTCACCCCTTTCTCCTCTTCTCTCCCTTCTTCTTCTCCACCCCAACAATTCTTCTTTCCTCTCTTCCCACATGTGCAGCATCTTTTCTCCCCTTCCATCCCCCTGAGCAGCAGCCCATTCCCCTGTGTAGCAGTTTTCCATCCCTTCTACCCTCCCATCCACTGTGCAGTTGTTTTCCATCCCTCCCTCCCATCCCCCTGTGCAGCAGCACCCCACCGACTCTGCCATCATGAGACCTGACATACTTCCAAGGCCTCCTAAAGCAGCGGCAGCAGTGGACAGTCAGTAGCAGCATTGCTTTGAAAGGGCTACTTGCAATCTGCCCCGCCAGAGCTTCCCTCTACCACATCATCAGTGACATGGCAGAGGGAAAGCCCAGGCGGGGCAGGCCGTAGGGCAGCGCGTTCAGTTATGTCACTACACATCGTCCACCAGAAGGCCTCAGAAGTATTTCAGGTCTCACTGGAGGGGGAACAGGGGGTGTTGGTCTTTGAATCAGTGAGTCTAATTTCCTCAGACAATGAATTGATTCAAATCAATTCACTGAAGTGAATCAGGGAATTGATTTGAATCAGTGAATTGGGCAGCACTAGTCCACACACCTTGTGGGGAATAACACTAAGTCTGGAGACTTAGATACTGAACCAAAGCTGTATTAGGCTAGCGGAAATAAAGGGTGAAAATCTGTGGTCTCATAAAATGGATACTGTTATCTCCTAGAAGCTAAAGAAGGGCAGCCTGGCTCTCTGGGAGAAGCAAAGCATTCTGGGGATTTTAGTCCACAGAACACACACTGATTACACATCTTAGAACAAACACATATACCTGTTTTTATACAAGAAACTGAGAAACTGCCCCCATGAAATGGGGGCAGAACATTGGCTGTCATGGCCAATTCACAGCCACCAGGATTATCTGCCCTTGATGTCTCGCTATCTGGAAAATAACTTAGTCTATCATGGGCCATAGAGGAAACACGTTCAGCAGGACCTGCTGTGGTCACAAACGCACCAGGGTGTCTAGACCTTTGCTTTCTATCTTGACTCTTCTGCCATGAGGTCAATCACTGGGCACCCTCAGCATTTCACTATGCAATTGAACACCCTTTGGGACAGTGACCACTCCCTCGGGTGTAAAGTTTTTCTGCTGAGATAGTCAGCTTGTACATTGTTTACTCCCACTACATATGTCGCTGATATCGTTTGTAGATTGAGCTTCACCCACTAAAACAGTAGCTGGACCTCCCGATTCAGAGCAGCACTCTTAGTACCTCCTTGTCGATTGACATAAGCCACAGCCATGGAATTGTCTGAGAACACACACACTGCTTTGTCCACCAGGGACTTCTCCAGCATCAGCAAAGCTAGGCAGATGGCCTGTAACTCCAAACGGTATATGGACCACTTCCTCTGTGACAGGGTCCAATGTCCTTAGGCTGGGTACCCTAGGCAATGCCCTATCCAGCCATAGAGACTGGTATTGGTCATCAGAATAACCCAAGAAGAGATCCAGAGTGGAACTCCTTTTTCCAGGGACTCCAGCCTCAGCCATCAACTCAAGTTCTACTGAGCTGCTATAGACCATGCCAGAAGTTTCTGGAGTGAATCCTTCTAAAGAGACCAGCGGAACAAGGCATGATGGAGCAGATGCATGTGTGCCCTTGCCCATGGAACCACCTCTATAGTCGCTGTTATGGAACCCAGAATCTGTAGGTAGGGCCACGCGAGTAGGACCTCAAACAAAAAATGAAGAATTACATATATGCCCTACTTCCCTATATGATGGAATCACTAATTGATTGGCCTCTAGTCTTCTGAGACTTTTTTGGGCAATGTGAAGTATTTATTTATTTTAAAAAATTATATACCACCTAAATCTAAGCGTTTTCCCAAAACAAACATATTTATTATAAAACCATAACACATAGACATTGCCTGATCATTCTCTGCCTAACCACTGTTTAAGACGTACTACACAATTACCAGATACAGCATTGAATTGTCTATCTGCCATATATTACATATAGGCATCAATGAATAACTGTGTTTTTAGCAGTCTCTTAAAGATGTCAGTCAATACATGGTCTTAGATGCCCAGGAAGAGCATTCCACAAATTCACACTGGCAAGTGAAAATATTTTTGCTTTCGTCGCCACATAGTGCACTCCCAGTTCCCTAGTTGCTGTTAACTTCATTCCTTCCTCTGACCTCAATGCCCTTCTTGGTCGATAGACCACCCATAACACTTGAAAACAAATAGGGACCAGTCTATACAAAACTTGGTGCACTATAGACATTACTTTATAATGCATTCTTTGTTTCAGAGGTAGCCAGTGTAGTTGTTTCAAAACAGAGGTAATATGTGCCATTCTTTGAATGCCAGTGATCAGCCTAGTGGCCGAGTTCATCATCAACTGCAGTGCCTTATAATTTGTTTTTGTCAAACCCAGATAAAGTGAGTTGAAGTAGTCCAATTTCGGCAAAATTAAATCTTGCACAACTGACCTGAAATCATAAAGTGTTAACATCAGTTTCCTTCTATATAGGGTAAGCAATTGTGCATTACCACCCCCTCCCCCCGAATGGTTTTCAAAACTTGTTTTACCAATGTTAGTACAGAGTCCAAGCAAATCCCCAAGATTGTCATTTCTTTCTTCACTTCTAATTGGGCCTTTAATACTTTTAAACAGTCTACATAATTTTCATCATGACCCTGATGAACAATCATCACCTCAGTCTTATTGACATTCAGTTGTAACCCATGAGACAACATCCCTGAGTACACCTCCTTCATGCTCAAGCCCGATTCTTCATGCAGAATGGGTTCTGTGGCCCAGAGACCCCAGGCTGCCTTCTCTGGCCGTCCGGCTGTCGAGTTCACAAAACGATCCCTCAAAGGGTAGTTGAATTTGAGTTGGTATCCTTCACAAATGATGTACAGAACACATTGGTCCAATTTGATCCATGTCCACACCTCCCAGAATTTTAATAGCTTGCCTCCTATCTGCTACCATCTTGGCTTCAGTGGGACTTCTTTGAGACCGGGTTGGAATGTGGTCTAGCGGACTGTATACTCCTGGGGGTATAAAATTTCTGATGGGATCTCTGTCATATCCTTTGGGTAGAATCATCTAGAGCAACTAAAATTATTCTGATTAGAACATCTACAATTCTGAAATCTACTGTCCGGAAGCATCTTTGGCTGACAATCAGTCACACTGGTCATCAGATCATCCAGGCCCTTTCCAAATTGTATCTGTCCCTTAAAGGGAAGTCTGCTTAAAGTGGCTTTAGAAGCCGAATCTCCCGCTCATTGCCTAATCCAGAGCATTCTGCGGGCAAAAGCAGAATAAGCAAGACCTTGTTCAGGACTCAAATAATGTCATAAAGGGCGTCTGTCACATAGTCAATCCCCGCCATAACCAGCTGAGGGCACAGTTCATCATCTGTGCTGGTAAGCTGACAGACTCTGTTGTGACAGGCTCGCACCACAAAATAAGCCACTGAGACTGCCTTAAGCCCCAAGATAAGGGCTTCAAATTGACGCTTAAGGACTACATAAACTCTGTGGTCCTGTGCAGGGAGGGAAATTCGCTTGGTAACTTGAGCTACCAGCAAGTTCAGCTTAGGCTGGATGAATAACTGCTGAAACTCAGAAGTCAGGGGATACAGACATGTCATTGTCTTAGTTCCCTTTAAGGAGCCCTCTGGGACCTCCCAATCCTCTGTAATTAAAGAAATAAACATAGAAATATGACGACAGATAAAGGCCAAATGGCCTGTCTAGTCTACCCATCCACAGTAACCATTATCTCTTTCTCTCTTTGAGAGATCCCACCCACGTGCCTAAACCTCTTGAATTCAGACACAGTCTCTGTTTCCACTACCTCTTCTGGGAGACTGTTCCATGCATCTACCACCCTTTCTGTAAAAAAGTATTTCCTCAAATTACTCCGGAGCCTATCACCTCTTAACTTCATCCTTTGCCCTCTCATTGCTGAGTTTCCTTTCAAATGAAAGAGACTCAAGTCATGCACATTTTTTTTACATAGGTATTATAAGGTCTAGATGTGATGGAAAATTTCCCTGAAAATAAGCCCTAACCCGAAAATAAGCCCTAGTATGATTTTCGGGGTAGGTCTTAATATAAGCGCCACCCCCGAAAATAAGCCCTAGACATCGGCAGCAGCAGCCGACACTGTCAGTTTGTTATAAGGTATTTATTTCGGTCTCACGGTTCTGATGGGAGGAAGAGATGGGCCAGCGGGTGTGTGTGTGTGCACATGGCGGGGGAATAGAAAGATGCTACATGGGGGATGGGAGAAAGGGAGGGATAGAAGCTGCAAGGGTTCTGCTGCAGAAGGGATGGGCGGGAGGGAGAGATAGAAGCTGCAAGGGATGGGAGGGAGGGAAGGATAGAAGCTGCAAGGGTTCTGCTGCACAAGGAATGGGAGGGAGGGGAGGAAAGATGCACATGTGGGGGCGAGAAAGGAAATAGGAAGAAATGGGGTGAAGGAGAGGAAGGGAGAGATGATCATTGTACATGAAAAAAATAAGACATCCCCGAAAATAAGACCTAATGCCTTTTTGGGCCCAAAATTAATATAAGACAGTGTCTTATTTTCGAGGAAACACAATATAAAGTCTACACTTGTGAAGCACTCATAATCAAGAACTGTGCTGCCTTTACCTGAAGTGAATTTATAATATGTCCACCACAAATTTATAAACCAAAACATATAAAATAGTGAACATTTGAATAGTAGAAATTAATAAATAATTTACTTGTTATTATAACGTTTAAATTAATTTTTGAAAATTCATTATCATAATTTGTTCCTCTTTATCATTGTAAAATTCCTTCCTCTTTTGCTATAAACGTTACCTGAAGTGGTTCCATATTCAGTTCCCTCAACATCTCTGGAATAAGCTCTAGCAATGCCAATGCTTTGAAGAAGCGGCACACTATCAGGTCTTCCCCAGCTCCTGGAATCCAGCCTCTGGCTGGGACTCAGAATCCTCTAGGAGAGAAATCTCACTATGAGACAGTGATGGCTTGGAATCTGACTTCCAGTCTCCCCAGTCATTATCAGTCTGGTTCTCTGGCTCTTGTTCAACCACTTCTGCTGACAAAAGCACACTGGGAGAGACCATGTCCTCTTGCGCAGCCCCCAGCATCCCATCAGCCGAGGAAGGAGATCCCCACAGTTTAAGCAGGCTTTCCATAACAAGCTTATAAAGCCTGGAGTAAATCCCTGACTAGGGACCCCCAAGGTACCCATCCAGGACTCACCCTGTCTTTGTCTGGGCACCGTAGTGTCCACACACCTGCGCTCCTTTCCAAGGCTCTAGGGAGCTTCTTTTTCCCAAAGAAGGGGCCTTTTGCAAATCCCCTGCCAGATGGGGCTAGAACTATAGCTCTTGCCTCTCCCTCACATGTCCCACAACATGTGGCACACGGCCACTGTTCATAGGAGTAACTCCACTAGAAAAGTCCATCCCTACTGTTTTCCAGTGAAATTGGAGAGGGGGGGAGGATGAGGCTTTTTATCCAAACTGGGAAAATCCAAGGTGACTGCCGCTAAAACATGGTCATGGCAAAAACAGCCACAAAAATCTACCTAAGGGTCAAAAAATTATGACAAGAGGATTTTGGAGGTAAAGGAACCTAAATACAGCCCCAGAAAACCTTAAAATCAGCAAATTCAGACCCCCCCCCCTATTTTCCCATAGACTTGTATTGGCAGTACTCACTGTGTGTTTGTTGGGAAAGCTTGCTGCTGATGATATAGAAGATGGGAATTGGAGAGGATGTTGCTTAACTAAGCCGTGCAGGTCCACATGCTGAAATCTTTGGGCTGCCAATTAGATCCAATATCTGACCAATACCCGCAGAGCCACGCGTGAGTGAGGGGAGGGACTTGCACAGCCGGCACCCATGTCCTCCTGCTGGACCGAAAACTGGGGCCAAACAGCCTGTGCTCAAGCACCTGATAAATCAGGATGTGAGTTAGCTTCAAAGGGAACAGACCCCGAGCTCAAAAGGTTCAAGCAGGCCAGCTGGACAGGAACCCAAAGGATACCATGCCAGCTGCAGCCTTCTGACAGAGTCTGCGTCCACTCCCTGGCAGAGCTGCCCCCAGGGTCACTGAAGGTCCTGTAAAATACCCAAAGTCTCAGACATGGAGAAACAAAAAATCTGAAAAATAAAAAATGATCAGAGCAGATTAGAAACACACTTCTAAACTTGCTGGCAGAAGGAAAAAAAACTGAAGGGGGCGCCACAGCACTGGAGAAGGAGGCAGAGCTGAAGAATGTAAATTTCATCTTTCTGTAACTAACTCACGAGTATAGGATATTCACCTACTGTCAGAACTCATATGCATTGTATAACAGGACTGTAGATAAAAGGGAGAAAAGGGAACCGTCTGGAAAGCTGTATAGACTAATGCTCATAATATGGAAAATACATTTCTGGATCTAGAGGATGTATTGAAAGAGGCTGTCTTGGATATACTGGAAGTTTTGAAGATGTGGTACATAGAGAACCAGGACTAACATATTGTTATAAAGGCTACAAACTATTCAGGAAAGAAAGAATAGGAGGAAAGGGATGAGGAGTGCCAATACAAGTTAAAAAAATAATATTAAAGCCATTTTGTAGAGGCAGCTGCTGGGTGCAGGAACAAGTGGGATTCACTCCTATCACCCCCCCCCCCCCACTGCACTACTAGACTACCAGGGAATTGAAGTAAGCCCACAAGGGAAATCCTGAGTGGGGAGTGAGGATGGGAGGGGGCTGTAGACCTTGCTGGAAGGGTGGGAAGGGGTATGAGCCTCACTGGGAAAGGAGGATTGGAACCAAAACAGTGGTGGCGGGGGGAGCAGAGGAGCTTAGGGCATCTTTTTCATGTTATGTGGATGCTGGCCGATACTTAATGCTGGCACTCACACAGCTAACCAGGCAAATTTAGGACTACTTAAAAGCGTAACCCCTGGTTACTCCCCGACTCCACCCCCCATAATGCTCTTTGTGGCCCAGATCAAAAATGGCCATTTTATCCTGCTATTCAGAAGCACTACTCAGTTAAGTGCTTCTGAATATTGGCAAAAAGCCGGTTCCAAGCAATTTAAGCAGACAGGAGTCTCTCCTGCCCACTTAAAATGCTTTGAATATTGAGTGGACTGTTTCTAAAGCTACTCTGCAAGGTAAAGGGCATAGATGACAAATTCCAAAACTCAATAGTTGTCTGGGAGTGACAGGTATGGGAATGAGAGCATGAGAGAGACTAGGTGAAGGCTAGGGGAGGGACGGTTTGAGCAAAAGAGACTAAGTGAAGGGAGGCTATAATCAAGAGAAACCGGGTGAAATCTAGGGAATTATAAGAGAAAGAGACTGGGTGAAGACGAGGGGGAAGGAATGAGAGAGAGACTAGGGAGTGGAGACTGAGGGTGTTGAGACGGAGGGACACGGGTGAAGATTTGGGGAAATGAGTGAGAAAGAGAGAAAGTGGGAAAGACTGGGGAAAGCTGAGGGAGGGGGACTATAGGAGAGACTGGTAGGAAACCTAGGCTATAGTGATATGTGCCTCTTTGTTCCACCTATAAAAGGGGTGCTGTTACGGAGCTGACAGCATGTTTTGGAAGGGAGACTGCTGGCCAGTGGCATAGCCAGACAGCCAATTTTGAGAGGGCCTATAAGCCCAAAAAGAGCAGGTATCTCTCTCTTTCCCTCTCCCCACCCAGCCAATGCTGGTGAAATGCCATACCAGAGGGAGGGGAGGCAAGGCACCCCCTCTGGCCTCTCCCATGTCCATTTTTCCCTCTCCTACTCCCTCTGTCCTCTTCCAAGTCCATTCTCTCTATCCCCCTTCTCCTCCCTGCCACCTCTCCCTGTCTTCTTTCTACCCCCTCTGCCCTCCCCCAAGTTCATCTTTCCCTCTCCCTCATAAATCTGACATCTCTCCCTCCCTTCTACCCTTATCCCATTTCTGAGTCTCACACTCTCCCTCCTTCCTTCATTTGAGTCCAACATCTCTCCCTTCCCCCATTCCCTCCCCCAAACCCATTATCGCTCCCTTTCTGCCTTCTACCCTTCCCCGAATCTGACGTGTCCGAGAGGGGCATTATTTCTAGCAGCACTCTGGTGGAAGCAGCATCTTGCTTGCGTATCGGCTGGTCGTCTCACTCTGCTGCATCCCCTTCTCGGCATCTACTCCTTTTATTCCTCCCCCTTCCCAGTGCATCTACCTTAAATTTGTTTTAAAAATTGACAGGTGGTGGCTGCGATTCACTGCTGTCCTGCTGTCAACCCCAGTGCCTTCTCTCCACTGTAGCCCGCCCCAGCAGAAAATGGGAGTTGTAAGAGAGGGTGGGCCACAGTGGAGAGAAGGCTCTGGGGTCGGTGGCAGGACAGCCCTATGAATCGCTGTGTTGCCCAGAAACTTTTGCAACAAATTTAAGGTAGATGCACCGGGAGGGAAACAAAAGGAAATGCCGATCCAGGGGCGATAAAAGGAGTAGATACTGGGAAATGGACGGGGCAGAGAGAGACAAACAGCAGGTATGCTGGCCGGCGACCTGTGGCTGCTGGGTGGATGGGCCTAGGCCTGCCCGTGGCTTTGCCCCTGCTGCTGGCTTCTGTTAGTGATTTTTATTTCTACATCTTATTTTTTAAATTTGCAGAGGAACCTTAAGGAACTGATTTACTAAAGCGTCTTTGCCCACAGATACAAAATAGGAAATGAGCCTTAGTAAATCAGTTTATAAAAGAGCTACTGCTGATCTGGGAGAGGCGTTCCATTCCAACACCCGCCTCCCCTCCAAAAAAAAACCAAAAAGAAAACAAACAAACAAACCTTCAATAGGGAAAATGTTGGAAGACTTGGGAAAATTTGTTGAGGCCTATACTAAGGCACAATAATGCCCAACTTGCTTTTATGAAAGCGGACCTATATCATTTAAGGTTACCAGATTTTGCATCTGGTAAAGGAGGACTCGCGGCCCTGCCCCGTTCCGCCCTCGTGCCCACTCTGTTCTGCCCCTAGGTCCACCCCATTCCATTCCCATCCCATTCTGCCTCCCAACCCCCAGCCCCACGCAAAGCTTGTCTCTTCAGGCCGGGTCTGGAATGCATCTGTGCATGCGTGCGACATCACTGTGTCACAGATGCACGCTAGACTTGGCCCCGATCTTACCAGCTTTTCAAAACCCAGACAAAGTGCCAGGTTTTGAAAAGCCATCTGGACACCCTCTGAAAAAAGGACATGTCCGGGTAAATCAAGACATCTGGTAGTCCTAATATCATTACATGTTTCAAGTGAATAAGTATGAGGCTAATTGCAGAATGGTATCAGGGAAGGATCCTTGTATGTCACAAGAGACAGTAGTTGAGTCTTAGGGAGTAGTTTCAAAACAGTATCATTACTTGCCACAGGAAATAAGGGCTGACTCTTAGGGGGTAGGTACAAAGTAATATGAGGTTAGGTTTCCTTTGTATCACCAGAAGATTCCTTACATGTCGCAAGAAACAATGGCTGACTCTCAGAGGATGGTTACAGCAGCTTTCCAACTCCTTCAGAAAATACTGGCTGTGAAAGTCATAAAGTTTTTCCAGGTTTCCAAAGATGACGCTGCGTTTGCCTCTTAGGTCCTGTGGTAGATCCAACCGATCCATCTCAGGGTAATAATTTTCAATGATATAGCAGAGAGACCTCACATACTCCCTCTCTGTCACCACCATTTCTTCAAGAATGTGTTTCAGTTTGCTGAAAAGTATCAGATTCAGCATCAGCATCTTAAGAAAACTCAATACATTGTTAAATACATAAAACATTCCTGAATTCTTGATTGGCTAAGACTGATTAATGAATCAGTGTGCATTTTCCTTCTTTCCCTGAAATCTAAGCATTTATTTGACTTGCAAAAGAACAGAAGGTGACCAGACAGCTCTATGTCATAAAAGATTGGCTGATTCTATCCTGAATTTACCTCATTTCCTATAATTTTCAATACAGCCATCATGTAGCCCATTAGGCAACTCACCCTCCAGACAGGCTTTCCATCAAAATGCGTGAACGATTTGGTGGTTTCTAATGTGTCTTTCATTACTGTAGAAATTTCTTTGGTGCTATTTTAGGTTTTCTATATCTAATTAAAAGTGCTCCTTGTTTTGTATACACTATTATTTGCATGGTACTTTTCTCCCATGCAAATAAGCCCTGCAAAAACATACCAGCCAATATTCAGAATGATTTAAGCGGGTAGAAGAGGCTCCTGCTTGCTTAAATGGCCTTTAGAAACCTAACCCCCAGATATTCAGTGGAACTAAACCAGGCAGTGCCGCTGAATATCAGCTCTGATCACCCATATTAAAAGTAGGCAAGTTAGAGTAGATACATGGGGCAGAGTTGGGGAGATGTAAGCAGTTATACAGGTGTTCGCACCCACATAATTAAATGACCAAATCATATGCATAAAAAGCAGTCCTAATTTTGGTCAATTATGTAGCAGGCCCCAGAACTGAATACTGGCTGGCACCCACATAACATTTGCTTTAAGGTCTACAATCCTCCTCCCAGCCAAAATTATCCATCCAAAAAAAGGGTAATTGGAGAGCACTCAGGGGCTAGCAACACCATCTAACTCAGTGGTCTCAAACTCGCGGCCCGGGGACCACATGCGGCCCCCCAGGTACTATTTTGAGGCCCTCAGTATGTTTATTGTAATCACAAAAGTAAAATAAAAGTTTCTTGCTCAAATGTCTCTTTAGCTATAAATGACAATATTATTATTAATACTTAGTCAAAAGGAAAGATTTATAAACTATAAAGATTTTTACCTCATGCAAAATTGTTAATTCTTTAATAAGACATTAACTATTTTTTTTGCGGCCCTCCATGTACCTACAAATTCAAAATGTGGCCCTGCAAAGGGTTTGAGTTTGAGACCACTGATCTAACTCTATCCATGCAGTGAAAATCAAGTGTTAAACATATACCAGTTAATATTTAAAAGGATGATTGTTGTAGTCAGAATTAGGTCCTGATATTTAAACTAACTGTGTAGGCAGAAGTCCATTTTTGGAGGACCAGGGGTGAATTGGAAGGGCTATGCATTTCTTCTCAGCTCTTTCCCCCTTCCCTTCCCCCTGCAATGGCATTATGTCCTATCTTTGCTGGCGGGGATGATTGAGTCCTGCCAGTTGAAGAAACCTGCTGCCGGAGCAGCAAGAAGTCGGTGGCATGCTTCAGCCACTTACGCCAGCATTCAAGCACATGCTCAATTCATGCTGTTGAACTGAGAATGTGCGGGAAGGTCTCAGGCAGTAGACCTCTTCGGCTGGTGGGGCCAACATGACTTCTAGCATCAGCCTTGCTGTACTGCACACTGAATATGTAAAGGACAAGAGAAATGTTAACAGAAATTAGGAAGGCTAACAAATTTGGCAACACTTTAATAATGGGTGATTTCAATTACCAAACACCACTAAAGTGAAAACAGAAGGGAAAACACACTAACCACTCAAATACTGCTGTAATAAATGACTTTATCTGACAAGCTTAACATGGACCCAATCATTATTCATGTTGACTCCAGAATACTGTAGGAGAGAATCGAAGCATAAAATACACAGGAAACTAAAAAAAGCACCAAGGACCATCTAGATTCAGGCAAGAAGATGGACTTTATTCTGGATCCCGACACAGGCCATGTTTCAGCGAAAAATGCTTGCCTCAGGGGTCTAAAATAACAATTCATAAAAAATTAATCATACAGAGATGATATGATTGTGTGACATACAAAATATAGAAATAATACTACTAATATAGGGCTCCTCTTATCAAACCGCGGTAGAGTTTTTTTTATTGTGGGCCAGCACGGTAAATGCTCCGACACTCATAGGAATTGAGCATTAGAGCATTTACCTCGCCGGCCCGCAGTAGAAAGCTCTACCATGGTTTGATGAAAGAAGCCTATAATCCATTAAAAAGTCTAAAATATATCAATATTAGGGCTCATTTTACAATTTCCACTGCGGGCCGGTGAAATAAATGCTATGATGCTCATAGGAATTCTATCAGCATCAGAGCATTTTCTTTGCAGAGCCACAGGAAACCTCTACCACAGCTTTGTGAAAGCCAGTGTAAATATAAAAGTATAAAAAATATAACCATAAAACACGTAATAGTTTATAAATACATCAATATTATAAACTAACCCTCCTTTTACAAAAGCGTGGAAGAGATTTTTAGCACCGGCAAGCGATTGCATCAGAGGGAACGTGCTACCGAAATAGAGAGCGGCCTGCGAGGTTCGCTACAGTTGGCCAGTGATCCTCAGTAGGCTGCTTTGAAGAGGAGCAGCAGCGGCAGCAGCGGTTCGTTCGGTGGGCCAGAAGACACCAGGAAGCCGGGATGGAGGGAGGGTAAGAACAAGCATGCACAACAGGAGCAGGCATCGCACAACAGGGGACCAGGGGGAGAGGGAAAGGGGGCTGCTTTGGGGGGGAGGGGTATTCTGGGAGGCAGACAGCAATCATGCTTTGCTCTGGGAGGGGGGGGAACCAGAAAAAGGTCATGGAGCAGGCAGGCATAGCACAACAGGGGGCCAGGGGAGAGGGAAAGGGGGGATGCTTTGGGGGAGGGGTGTGCTGGGGGCAGACAGCAATCATGCTTTGCTCTGGGAGGGAGGAAACAGAAGCGGGCCACGGAGCAGGCAGGCATGACACAACAGGGAACCAGGGGGGAGAGGGAAAGGGGGCTGCTTTGGGGGAGGGGTGTGCTGGGGAGCAGACAGCAATCATGCTTTGCTCTGGGAGGGAGGGGGAAAGAGAAGGGGACCACGGAGCAGGCAGGCATGGCACAACAGAAAAATACATGCAAGCAGGGGGCTAGGGAGAGACACAGACAGAAAGAATGACAGACAGACAGGGGGCCAGAGAGACAGACAGCGTCCAAGGAGAGAGAGAGAGAGAGAAAGAAAGACAGACACACACATCTATTCTAGCACCTGTTAATGTAACGGGCTTAAAGACTAGTTTATTTATAAACTATTATGTGTTTTATGGTTATATTTTTTATACTTTTGTATTCATTTATATTGATATATTTATGACTTTTCAATGGATTATCCCCTCCTTTTACTAAGCCACGGTAGATGTTTCTACCACAGTCCAGAGTGCTAAATGTGCTGCTGCTCTGACACTCATAGAATTCCTATGAGCGTCAGAGCTGTAAACATTTAGCGTTCCAGGCCATGGTAGAAACCTCTACCGTGGCTAAGCAAAAGAGGGCCTATATTAGTAATATTATTTTTTATATTTTGTATGCCACACAATCATATCTGATCTCTGTATGATTTCTGTATGATTAGTTTTTTAATATATTGTTATTTTAGACCCCTGAGGCAGGTGTTTTTTACTGAAACTTGGCCCTAGTCAGGTCCCAGAATAAACTTAATTTTACTTCCTAAATCTGGATGATTCTTGGTCTTTTTTTCAACTCCAGAATATTCCCTGAAGCAGCTTTTTTTTAGCATACCAGGAACCCCTGTCATAACACTTTGAGATCTGTAATGTGAAGATCATATTGCAACTCTGGAGCTATTTAAGTAGTTGTGCCAGATAAGTTCTTTAATCTAATTTAATCTTCTATTTTTGCGTCGCATATACCTAAGCAGGCTCAAGGCGACTTACTAAGAGAAGTGAGAGGAAGCGGCGAGAGGCAGGGAGAAAAGGGGAGGAGACATGGGGGGAACATGTGGGCAGGGGAAGATCTGAGATGTTCAAGTGTCAAAGAGGTAGGTTTTCGGGTTTTTTTCCGGAATGTGGTGCAGTTGGGTTCCGTTCTGGTTGTTTTAGTGAGGTCATTCCAGGTTTTCACTCCTAGGAAGGTAAACATGGAGTGGAAAATTTGCTTGTATTGGAGATTCTTTGTTGAAGGAAGGTTTGCAAGTATTCTGTTAAGGGTTCTGTGGGAGGTAGACCATGCCTTTGAGAAGAATTGGATGAGTGGAGCTGCTGAGTTTCCGTGTATTATTTGGTATATGATGCATGAAGTTTTAAATTTTATTCGCAATGGAATGGATAACCAGTACAGTTGCTTGATGAAGGCTGATATCGAGTCATATTAGAGGGCCATGTAATTACACTAGCCTATTCTCTATCTCCCCAACCCACTTCCAGTGCCATAAAATACAAAATATTTAGTGCGTGGGAAGCAAGTGTTGATGCCAAAACTCCCATGGGATGCCTGATCATGCCACGCAATAAGGCACTGTAAAATGTCTTACTGTGTTAGTGCATATTGCCACTTAGTAAAAGGACCTCTTATATTTTAAATATACAGTGTGGTTTCTTCAGATCTTACCTTGAACTCCACGTAGATTTATGTTCATGGGCATATTTGTACTTTAAACTGATTTATGTTTACAAGTATGGATTTGGATTTCAAAGTTTATAAAGACTCGTGTGTGGAGTCTTTTGACCACTGAATATGCAGAAAGTAAGTTTGCCTTTTTGGAGAACTATAGGCTACAGCTTATCTAAGGTCTTTTTCTCCAGATATTTTTACCATTAAAGAAAATCTTTTCTTAACGACTGGGTCCATATTAAAGAGCTTATTTCTGAAACATATTGACATCTCAAAATGTCCAAATGGACACTGTAGATCAGGGGTCCCCAAAGTCCCTCCTTGAGGGCCGAATCCAGTTGGGCTTTCAGGATTTCCCCAATGAATATTCATGAGATCTATGTGCATGCACTGCTTTCAATGCATATTCATTGGGGAAATCCTAAAAACCTGACTGGATTGCGGCCCTCAAGGAGGGACTTTGAGGTCCCTGTTCTAGACAGATGGATTATATCCCCATAGCTGTGTGCATCTACAAAAGGAAGTTGGACACAAGGGATGGTATGATGGGGGGTGAGGGATAGAGATACTGGATAGGAGGGTAGTTGGGAACAGAAAGGGAAAGCTGGTGGAACCTGGGGCGGTAGGGAAGGAGGGAAAGATGATGGATGAAAAGATGGTTGAGAAAAGGAGATGGTGGATCTGGGGATGGTGGGGTCCAGCTCTACAGCTGCGGGGATGGAGATAAAAAAAAAGGAAAGATGCCAGACCTCCGGGGGAGGGATGGGAAACGGAAGGGAAGGACAGAGATGGAAGATGGATGGTTAGCACAGAGAAAGAAGAAAATGACAAATGGGCAGGAGACCCTGGCAAGCGAGTTATCAGAAGACAACCAGAACCTGGGACCAACATGATTTGAATAATGACCAGACAACAAAAGGTAGAAAAATAATTTTATTTTCTGTTTTGTGATTACAATATGTCAGATTTGAAATGTGTATCTTGCCAGAACTGCAAACGTGAGCTAGGATTTAACAAAGAGAGGAATATTCTTTTTTTTTGTTTGTTTGTTTATTTTGTTTACACCACTGTGGGTAGGAGAGGGCAAAGGGGGTGAAAAGGCTATAAAATAAACTCACCAGGATGTTTGAAAAAACACCCAATTGGGCAGGAAAATCGAATCAAATCAAATCGAAAAATTAATTCAATAGACTGAATTGAATCGAATCAAAATTTTTTTTCCCTGAATCGGGCAGCACTATTCTCCAGTAGTTGCTTTCCACCCCCCACTCCTGACCCCTGATATTAAAACTGAAAGGGTATACCAGGGTATATGAAAGCTTCAGCTATTATGGGCATTCTTAGCAAAGCAAGCAACAAGTCTATGGAGCACATAAAAACATAAGAATTGTCATACTGGGCTAGACGAAAGATCCATCAAGTCCAGTATCCTGTTTCCAACAGTGGCCAACCCAGGTCACATGTACCTGGCAAGATCCCCAGGAGTAACACAGATTTTATGCTGCTTATCCTATGCACTTCTCTTTTAGGAATTTATCCAAACATTTTTAAAGCCCTGCTATGCTAACTGATTTCACCACATTCTAATTACACATTGGGTAAATCGGTTTTAAATCTTCTATTTAGTAGCTTCATCGTCTGCCCCCTAGGCCTAGTATTTTTGGAAACAGTAAAGTGATTCACATCTACTCTTTACACTCCACTCAGTATTTTATAGACTTCTATGATATCCCCCCTGAGCTGTCTATTCTCCAAGCTGAAGAGCCCTAGCTGCTTTAGCCTTTCCTTATAGGGAAGTCGTCCAATCCCTTTTATCACCCTTCTCTGTACCTTTCTAATTCCACTATAGATAGTGATCTGAACAGGGAACTGCAGTCCATTCTGTATCCATGATGAGGTTGGGAAGGGGTGGGGGGGGGGTTGGATGTTATACGAGTGTGTCCTTTTATGTGTGTAGGACCTGATGTTTTTAGGTCTAGTTGACTATCGAGGAAGAATTTTTTTGAAATTGGAGATGCTAGTGTTGTTTTGAGACTCTAGTGGAATATTTATGTCACCTAAGACAAATACTCTTATATATTGGCAGGTGCAGTTTGAGATAATTTGTAGTTTTGTGGTATTAGGTTACCATGGTCCAGAGGGGGCGATAGAAGAACATAAAAACAGCTTTACTGGGTCAGACCAATGGTTCATCTAACCTAGTAGCCTGTCCTCATGGAAGCAAATCCAGGTCACTAGTACCTGGGAAACCCCCCCAAAAGTAGCAACATTCCATGCTACCAATCCAGGGCAAATAGTGGCTTCCCCCATGTCTGTCTCAATAACAGACTATGGACTTTTCTTCCAAGAAACTGTCCAAACGTTTCTTAAAACCAGCTACTTTAACTACTCTTACCACAACCTCTGGCAACGTGTTCCAGAGCTTGACTATTCTTTGAATGAAAAAATATTTCCTCCTATTGGTTTTAAAAATATATCCCTGTAATTGTGAGTAATTGCAGGGATATATATTAGATTTACCTTCTAATTTGCATATCATATATTTTAGATCAGGGAGGATTGAAGAGTCTGTTAATGTGATTTGCAAGAAGCTTTTGTAGACTAGTGTGAGACTACCTCTACGTCTGTTCAGTCTGGGCATTGTCACAGGGAAGTTTCTGCATATGCCAGTGTAAACTTAGAGAAACCAATCACAAGTAGAAGGCAAAATTGACTCAGTCCATAGACAAACATAAACCCATACCATAGCCTAGAACTGGGGGAAGGGGGGGAAAGGGGCACACAGTGGAAATACTAAAGAGAATGTGTTCAGGCAACCTGGTACCAATTTATCTTTTCCTAGGTCCACGTTCAGTATGAAAGTAGGAACCATAAAGTCAGGAAGAAAAGATGCAGGTAGTGTTTCTAATTAGACTGCACCATGCTGCAAGCAGGGGGCCAGTTTAGATAAACACACAGCTCACACTAGGAAGAAGGTAATTAGAGAATAGCGTACACCTGTTGCTAGTTCCCTCAAACCTAGTAAAGAAAGGCAGAGGGGTGGAGCACTGAGCAGCCATGCTTGGAGAGGAGAAGCACAGCTCACTAAAGAAACCAGGTCATACAGCTACAAGAGTGTGTTTTTGAATACCCTGAGGTTGAAATGCAAGAGGATTCCCTGACAGATCACTCTGATAGCAGGGAGTCTGAGTCAGGAAGAGCTTATGGACTTTTGTAAAACTAATTTTGATTTTTCATCTCCTGAAAATCAAATGGAAACTGGCAAGGAATATGCATTGAAAGCAGTGCATGCACATAGATCTCATGCATATTCATTGGGGAAATCCTGAAAACCCGACTGGATTGCGGCCCTCAAGGAGGGACTTTGAAGACCCCTGATGTAATGTACATAGATTTCCAGAAGGCTTTTGACAAAATTCCTCATGAGAGGCTCCTGGGAAAATTAAAGAGTCATGGGATAGGTGGCAATGTTCAATTGTGGATTAAGAACTGGTTATCGGACAGAAAACAGAGGGTAGGGTTGACTGGCCATCTTTCTCAGTGGAGGCGGGTAAATAGTGATATGCCGTAGGGATCTGTGTTGGGACTGGTGCGATTTAACTTATTTATAAATGACCTAGAAATTGGAACAATGAATGAGGTGAATACTTTTGCAGATGACAATAAACTGTTCAGAGTTGTTAAAATGCATGTGGACTGTGAAAAACTGCAGGAAGACCTTAGAAAATTAGAATATGGGGCGTCCAAATGGCAGATGAAATTCAATGTGGACAAATGCAAAGTGATGCACATTGGGAAGAATAATCCAAATCATAGTTATCGGATGCTAGGGACCACTTTGGGGGTCAGCGCTCAAGAAAAGGATTTGGGTGTCATCATAGATAATACACTGAAGCCTTCTGCCCAATGTGCGGCGGCAGCCAAAAAGGCAAACAGAATGCTAGGAATTATTAGAAAAGGGATGGTTAACAAGACTAAGGGCTCCTTTAACGAAGCCGCGTTAACGGCTTTATCGCATGCGACTTTTTATCATGCGCTAACCTCCAAGCTAGCCGAAAAACTACCACCTGCTCAAGAGGAGGCAGTAGCGGCTAGCGCGGCCGGCAGTTTAGCACACACTATTACGTGCGTTAAATCGCTAATGCCTCTGTATCATTCATTGGTGCAATTCATTTTGAGTATTGCTTTTAGTTCTGGTCTCCTTATCTCAAAAAAGATATAGTGGCAATAGAAAAAGTTCAAACAAGAGCGACCAAGATGATAAAGGGGATGGAACTCTTCTCGTTTGAGGAACGACTAAAAAGGTTAGGCCTCTTCAGCTTGGAAAAGAGACAGCTGAGGGGAGATATGATTGAAGTCTACAAAATACTGAGTGGTGTAGAACAGGTACAAGTGGATTAATTTTTTTACTGCATTATGATTTACAAAGACTAAGGGGCACTCAAAGTTACAGAGTAATACTTTTAAAACCAATAGGAGGAAATATTTTTTTCATTCAGAGAATAGTTAAGCTCTGGAATGCGTTGCCAGAGGATGTGGTAAGAGCAGTTAATATAGCTGGTTTTAAAAAAAGGTTTGGACAAATTCCTGGAGGAAAAGTCCAAAGTCTGCTACTGAGATAGACATGTGATGGTCGCATGGAATGCTGCTACGTTGGCTCTGGCTGGAAAGCCACTAAGATAAGTGTTGTTGCTCTTGTATAAAATACATATCTAGAATAACATATATACTGATTAAGCCTAACAATTTTAAAATTGTATCCCCTAGTTAGTTAGTTGGTTTTTTAACCATTTCATCAATAAATATTTCCATAAATATTTTAATAAATCATAAAGAAACAAATAAATTTATAGGTAGGAAGGAGGTTTTGAAGTAGATGATTACATCATATGCTTTCAAAATGAAGACTTGAAATAACCATCTAGGTTATAAGAGGTCTCTTTACTGAGAATTATGCATATTTATGATACTTCAACCTCGTTATAGAGTGGGGATGAGTTCTATCTTTAAATTAGGTTATTGTCTATAGGTTCAAAACAAGCAGAGCAGCAGAGAGGAGAAGAGCAGCATCGGGTTCCCTTGTTCCGGCCGAGGAGAAGAGCAGCGTCGGGCCGGACACAGCAGGGAAGCGGCAAGGAAGGAAGCAGAAGGCTAGGAGAAGCGGCGAGAGTTCGCTCCGCCCACCCCACCGTGTCAGAGGCAGCGCCGGACTCCCCCTTGAAAGGGGAAGAGCCAGCGTGGCACACGCGGCTGAGTAGAGCAGCAGAGAGGAGAAGAGCAGCGTCGGGTTCCCTTGTTCCGGCCGAGGAGAAGAGCAGCGTCGGGCCGGACACAGCAGGGAAGCGGCAAGGAAGGAAGCAGAAGGCTCGGGGAAGCGGCGAGAGTTCGCTCCGCCCACTCCACCACGTCAAAGACAGCGCCGGACTCCCCCTTGAAAGGGGAGGAGCCAACGGCGCCCAGCCATTCGGCGCGTGGTGAAGGTGAGCGGCAAAGGCGCTCGCCTTAGCGAGAGCACCTTTGCGAAGGGCCTCAAGAAGGGCCAAGTTACTACACCCAAAAACACCAAGGAAAGACTGAAAGGTAAGGAAGAAGCAGGCGCAGAAGGAACAAACACACACAAGCAAAAGTAAGGAAAGGTAGAGCAAAGGCAGCACACACAAGAAGAAGGGAGAGCAAAGGCAGCACACAACAAGAAGAAGGCAGCACACACAAGAAAAAGGCAGGAAGCAGGTGCTGAGGGAAGCAGGCACAGAAGGAACAAACACACAAGCATAAGTAAGGTAAGGTATAGCAAAGGCAGCACACACAAGAAGAAGGCAGGAAGCAGGCGCAGAAGGAACACATAATCTTAACTGTTATCTTAAAGCAGGAACAACAATGGAAGCAGAGGGGAACCAGAAGATGAGCTTTCCAATGTTCTGCACAGACTGTCATATGTATGACTACCTCCCCTCGGGAGGTATGCGGTCGGTGCCAGGAGCTGAAAAGCTTGAAGAAGGAAGTCAAGCGACTAGAGGACAAGATACAGGAGCTAGAAGAACTCTACACCACGGAGGACCCAGTCAAGACAGCTGAAGACTTCATGAGTGAGAGACACATCGAGGAGGAAGTCAGGGAACTCGAGAACTTCATTGAGGAAGCTTACAGGAGGAGGGTGGAAGAAGATAAACTTCAGATGAAAAATGAAGTTATACCAACACCAACACGGAAGGGAGAACAAGAAGCAGATGACCTCAATGAAGACACCCACAGAGGAATACCACAAGAGGGGGAGGAATTGGCTAGTCGATGCCCAGAAGAAGAAAGAGCGAAGCAGATCGAGGACATTGACCTGAGACCGAAGCGAAAATTGAAGAAGGGAAAGTCAGCAATCCTAGTGGGAGACTCGATCCTCAGGCATGTGGACAGCCACATAGCAGGAGAGAGAGAGGATCGACTGGTGACCTGCCTCCCAGGAGCAAGAACCAAGGATATTGTGGACAAAATTGGGAAGATTCTGGAAGGAGCGAAGACGGAAGAGACCGCAGTAATGATCCACATCGGGACGAATGATATCAGCAGGAGAGACTACAGAAGAAGCACGCTGATAGAACAGTTCAAGATTCTGGGAAGGAAGCTGAAGATGAGGACCCACAAGATAGCGTTCTCAGAGATCCTACCGGTACCGAGGGCAGATGTGAAAAGGCAGGAGGAACTACAATCAATAAATGCGTGGATGAGGAAATGATGTGAGGAAGAAGGATTCCACTTCATGAGGAACTGGACAACGTTCTGGGGCAAGAGCAAGCTCTACAGGAGAGATGGACTGCACCTGAGCACGGCGGGAACAAGGCTTCTATCAAACAACATCAAGAGAGGAATAGAACAGGCTTTAAACTAAGAGGAAGGGGAAAGCCGACAGTTGACCTAGCATCGGCAATTCGGAAGAAGGTATCCCGTGATGATACTAAGGAGAAAAAAGGCTGGGAAGAAACATGGGACAAATTACAGGAGTCAACTAACCCAGAAGAAGAGGTTAGAAAGATTGTAGCAAAAGAGAAGACACTAAAGACCAAAACACAGGGAAAGAAAATGAAGACATTTAAATGCCAGGATCTAAATTGCATTTATACTAACGCAAGGAGCCTAAGAAACAAAATGGGGGAACTAGAAGCCGTGGCCAATGCAGAGGACTTAGACATCATTGGAATCTCTGAACCATGGTGGAATGAGGAAAGCAAATGGGATACAGCACTGCCGGGGGTATAAGCTCTATCGCCAGGACAGGTCAGGACAGAAAGGAGGAGGAATAGCCCTATACATAAAAGAAAGCATACAATCGACAAGAATAGACACAGCGGAGACGACCAACAAGTTGGAATCGCTATGGATTAAAATACCGGATAGGAAAGGACATGAAATAAAGATGGGCCTATACTATCGTCCACCCGGACAAACTGGTGATATCGATAAAGAAATGGAAGCTGAGATGAAACAAGAGTGCAAAAGCGGTTACACAGTTATTATGGGAGACTTCAACTACCACGGGATAGACTGGAGTCTTGGATACTCAAAATGCACTAGGGAAACAGATTTCCTGGAGGCTACACAAGATTGCTTCATGGAGCAGCTTGTTAGAGACCCGACGAGAGGAAATGCCACTCTGGATTTAATCCTAAATGGGTTAATGGGACCTGCAAAGGAAGGTGGAAGTAGTGGGACCGTTGGGAAATCAGCGATCATAATATGATCAAGTTCAAGGTTGAAGCCGGAATACCAAAAGGAAAGAGAACCATGGTGACAACTTTCAACTTCAGAAAAGGAAACTATGAAGCAATGAGGGAAATGGTAAGGAAGAAACTTAGGAACACTTCCAAGAAAATGGCAAATGGTAGAACATGCCTAGTCTTTTTTCAAGGACACGGTGAGAGAGGCACAAATATCTGTACATCCCCAGATTCAGAAAGGGAAGCAAAAAGAGTCGAATGAAAGACTCAGTATGGATGACTAAAATAGTGAAGGAAGCGATAAACAATAAGAAAAACTCATTCAGGAAATGGAAAAAAGGACAAAACTGAGGGGAACTGGAAAGAGCATAGGAAGTATCAAAAGAATGTCTACCGTGTGGTTCAAAAAGCCAAAAGAGAGTATGAAGAGAGGTTAGCTAGGGAGGCACGAAATTTCAAACCGTTCTTCAGATATGTTAAAGGGAAACAGCCGGCTAGGGAGGAGGTGGGACCGCTGGACGACGGAGACAGGAAGGGAGTAGTGAAGGAGGAGAAAGAAGTCACAGAAAAACTTAACATGTTCTTTTCATTTGTATTTACGAACGAAGACACAACCAACATACCTGAGCAATTCTTCAATGGAAATCAAGCAGAAAAAATTAACATCCATGGAAGTGAGCCTTGAAGACGTGCGCAGGTAGATAGATAAACTAAAATTTGACAAATCCCCCGGGTCTGGATGGAATCCATTCCAAGGGTTCTTAAGGAATTAAAGGAGGAGATAGTGGAACTATTGCAGCAAATATGCAACCTATCCCTGAAAACAGGCATAATCCCGGAGGATTGGAAGACAGCCAACGTCATGCCCATCTTTAAAAAGGGATCAAGAGGTGACCCGGGAAACTACAGACTGGTGAGTCTGACCTCGGTTCCGGGGAAAATGGCGGAAGCAATGATAAAAGAAAACATCAATGAACACTTGGAAAGAAACAAACTTCTGATAACCAGCCAACATGGTTTCTGCAGGGGAAGATCGTGCCTAACTAACTTATTACACTTCTTCGAAGGAATTAACAAACGGATGGACAGAGGTGACCCCATAGACATCATATACCTTGATTTCCAAAAAGCCTTTGACAAGGTGCCTCATGAACGACTACTCCGGAAACTGAAGAACCATGGGGTGGACGGAGAGGTACATAGATGAATCAGAAACTGGTTGGCGGGTAGGAAACAGAGGGTAGGGGTGAAGGGCCACTACTCGGACTGGAGGAGGGTCACGAGTGGTGTTCCGCAGGGCTCAGTGCTCGGGCCGCTGCTATTTAATGTATTCATAAATGATCTAGAAACAGGGACGAAGTGTGAGATAATAAAATTTGCAGACGACACCAAACTATTTAGGGGCGCTCGGACTAAAGAGGACTGCGAGGAATTGCAAAGAGACTTGAACAAACTAGAAGAATGGGCGACAAGATGGCAAATGAAGTTCAACATTGAGAAATATAAAGTATTGCATGTGGGAAGCAGAAACCCGAGGTACAACTATACAATGGGAGGGATCCTATTGAATGAGAGTACCCAAGAGAGGGAATTGGGAGTAATGGTGGACACGTCAATGAAGCCGACAGCACATTGCGCAGCGGCCGCTAAGAGAGCAAATAGAATGCTAGGTATAATCAAGAAGGGTATTACAACCAGGACGAAAGAAGTGATCCTGCCGCTGTATCGGGCGATGGTGCGCCCGCATCTGGAATACTGCGTCCAATATTGGTCGCCGTACCTTAAGAAGGATATGGCGTTACTCGAGAGGGTTCAGACAAGAGCGACACGACTGATAAAAGGGATGGAAAACCTTTCATACGCTGAGAGATTGGAGAAACTGGGTCTCTTTTCCCTGGAGAAGAGGAGACTTAGAGGGGATATGATAGAGACTTATAAGATCATGAGGGGCATAGAGAGAGTAGAGAGGGACAGATTCTTCAAACTTTCAAAAAATAAAAGAACAAGAGGGCATTCAGAAAGTTGGAAGGGGCCAGATTCAATACAAATGCCAGGAAGTTCTTCTTTACCCAACGGGTGGTGGACACCTGGAATGCGCTTCCAGAGGATGTTATAAGGCAGAGTACGGTACTGGGGTTTAAGAAAGGATTGGACAGGTCCTGGACCTTTGGGCCGCCGCGTGAGCGGACTGCTGGGCAAGATGGACCTCAGGTCTGACCGAGCAGAGGCATTTCTTATGTTCTTATGTTATGTTCTTAAGTAGGTTAATAAATTAAATCATTTATAATTTGAAGCACTTTAAGGGCAAAAAAATTACAATAAAGGTAGTATAAACTATCCTAGACCCCCATTTTTGCTAATTTGTATACTATTTGGGGTTTTGCCAGGTACTTGTGACTTGGTTTGGCCTCCACAAAGGCAGGATACTTGGCTAGATGGACCATTGGTCTGACCCAGTGAGGCTATTTTTATGCTCTCTTGAGGTTATTCTGCAATGTCTTTTGGAGGTATGGAGAATGGGAGGATTTAAAATTAGCTGACTGGAGATTACCTTATTGCGGTTTGATGATCTTCACTGGTTGTTAAGTGGAACATTCATGGGTTCCAGATGGATTCATGGGTTCCAGATGGTTGATTGCACTCTTCTCCACAGATGTATGTTGTATTGTGGATGTGAGGGTAATGTAGCTCTTGTTCTCAGTTTCTATTTCAGTTGCTTTTGTAAACTGCACAAAGAATTGTGCAAAGAAGCACAACTTTGGCTTGCACCTTAGGAACGTACAGGATAATTTGGGGGGGGAGGGGAAGAAGGAGAGGGGAGAGCGATATCTCCCACAGTGGCCCGACTGACTTTCCACCTCTGCCGACCCTGAATGCTAGTGGGGCAACTCCTAGTGGCAATGAAGCTACCCTGTATTTAGGTTTGGTGCTTTCAAACTCCCATTCATTGCAGGATGGTAGCAGAAGTATTGGGTGGGAAGGGCAGAGATTCTCCCATGCTGCCCAACTCACTCCCCTCCTCTGGCCAATGCTGGATCCGGTGGGGCAGCTCCTGGTGGCAACGGAGCTACCCTGTGTTTAAGTTTGGTGCCTTTGGGCTCCCATTAATGGTGGCATATAGCAGGAGTGTCGAGGGGGATGGACCAAATCTCCCTCGCCAGCCCAACTCACTCCCCTCCTTTGCTGACGCTGGACCCTGGTGGGGCAGCTCTCAATGGAAGAAGATAAACAGTGGAATACTATAGGGATCTATACTGGGACCAATGCCTTTTAATATATTTATAAACTTGAAATGAATGAGTGAAGTGATTACATTTGCAGATGACATAAAACTATTCAAAGTTAGTAAATTGCACCCAAATTGTGTAAAAAATTGCCATGAATCTTGCAAGATTGGAACAACTGAACATCCAAATGAAAAGATGATGTTTAGGACCCCTTTTACAATGTTGCAAATAGCAATTCAGCCACAGCAAATGCACCGAAAAGCACATTCAATTCTTATAGGCTTCAGTGTATTTGCCCGTGGGAGAATTGCTTCTACAGCTTTCTATAAGGGTCCTAAATGTAGACAAGTGCAAAAAGATGCACATTGGGAAGAATAACCCAAATTATAGATACAACAATGCTAAGTGCAAATTAAGGCATCACCACTCAGGATAAAAAGATCTAGCTGTCATTATGGACAAAACCTAGAGGCTGATATTGAGACCACAGGGAGGAAGGCCAGCTACCGCCCATGGTTGGCTCAAACCCCCCACACAGAACACCATTCCTCAAAGAGACACCAAACACCACATAAGCCCGAGAGGGTTGAAAAGTCTCAGAGACCCAATAGAGTGGAAATCACCTTATCCAAATATCTCTCTCTTCCTTAGACGAGCCTTTTCAAGAACCAAGCTGTAAGACAAAAGGGATCCGGATCGAACATTGGAATGGGACCCTGAGACAGGAGATCGGATGATAGGGGCAGTGGGAGAGGATCTGTCATGAGCAGATGAACCAGATCCATGTACCATGGACATCTGGGCCAATCCAGAGTCACGAGAATCACACAGCCTGCGTGTCGAGCAATCTGAAGGAAAAAATTAACTCTGTCCACCAGAGGCTACTATGGAAAAAAATATAGCAGGCTCAATCGGTCAGCCAAGCCTGAAGCAGAACATCCAGCACCTCAGCCCGGCAGGACTGAGAGCCTCAATCACTTTGGAATTGACACTGATGGCCATGCGGGTCCATAATCGTCCAACCCGAGGCCCTGAACAATCAATTTAAATGGAGTCCAGCCTGAGACATCACTTGCTGGGATCCAGAGCATGACAACTGAGAAAGTCCACCTGGACATTGTGCCAAGATTGTGTTGAATCACTTCTAGGTAATCTCATATCTCACCCCCAGTAAACCTCCCACAGCCAGGCTCTGACTAGAACTGAGGGGAAGGAACGGCAACAGATGTCACTGGGCCGCGGCGGAGGAGCCCTGGATGGAGTCGTGACCCCCCCCCAGCGGGTCCCCAATATTCAATGTCAGCCATTTCCAGTGACTGGTACTGAATATTCAGTCTATCTTTGGCCAGCTCAAACAGCCAGCTATGAGGGACATTCAATAATTTATCTACCTGAGTATGAAAAAAAAAAAAAAGTAGCAAGTATGTTGAAACAAGTTTGTGCATGTTGTTGACATGTCTCAAGGTTGTGATCTTAGTGTGAGTCTAACATTCCAAGAGACAGGAAGTCAGGAGAGCCCTCATGCGAATAAAGTAAGAAAACTGCTAGATTTTGGAGCATGTGTTCAGTGGATAAAATTTCTCACAAAAGGGAAAAAAACAAAAGAGATCCATTGACCACATGACTGAAGTTTATGGTGAATCTGCCCCATCATCCTACAAAGTAAAATTTTTGGAGCAAGCAGTTTAAAGTGGGATAGAGAATCCATTGGCGATGACCTCACACTGGACGGCCTGTAGAAGCAATGTCCACAGAAATGTGAAAGAAATGTTGATGATTTAATTTTGTCAGACAGACGAATTAAGGTTTCCCTACTAGCTGAAGAAATGGGCATCTCGGCAGGTACAGTTTGGTAAATAACTCATGAAAAGTTGGGCATATTCAAGGTTAGTGCAAGATGGGTTCCAAGAATTGCTGATGCCACAAGGCTCCAGTGCTGTCAGGAGAACTTGTTCCATGAAGACCAAGTGAATTATTTTCCTCGTTTGGTAACTGGAGATGAGACTTGGGTTATCACAGAGATCCTGAGTCCAAAATGGAGTCAATGCAGTGGAAACAAAAAGTCATCCCCACCCCAAAAAAAGTTCAAGACAGAAAAATCTGCAGGCACAAGTCATGGCAACTGTCTTTTGGATTGATGAAAGACTTTTGCTTCTGGAGTTCATATCAGAAAGGACAACCATAACTGGGAGAGTTACGTCAACACAATGATCTCTTTGCCGGAGTCAATCAAAGAGAAAAGATAAGGGAAAACTCACAGCAGGCATGCTGCTTTCTTCATGACAATGCACCAGTGCCCATGTCAACGACAATCATAGGCTGTCATCCTAAGGAATGTGGGTTTCAGCAGCTGAACCATGCATCATACAATCCTGACCTGGCTCCCTCGGATTATTTCCTGTTCCAAGTTTTGAAGAAAGCTCTCTGTGGACAGCAGTTTTCAAATGATGAAGACATCAAAGAAGCTGTGACATTGTGTTTGAAAGTTAAACAGAAGAATTCTTTCAAAGGGGTTAAAGTCATTGCAAAAGAAGTGGATAAAGTGTATGGAGCTATCAGGAGACCCATACTGAAAAATAAAACAAACATTTTTTGAAAACTCTTTTCTTTCCTACTGAGGTAGATAAATTATTGAACATCCCTCGTATGTTCATTTTAAACACTGGCCTTCTAAGTTATAGTAGCCAAAGACATACCTGCTTTTTGCATGGCCCTACTGGGCCTCTATAACTTGGTTGGATAGCACTTAAAAAGGCAGCTATCGCGTGATATAGCCAGCCAAGTTTAAGCTACTAAGTGCTAATATTCAGCAGATATAGCCAACTATCTTCCACTAAATATTAAAAGTTAGCTGATCAAATGCTATTTAAGTAGGCAAGAGCCATTTATGGCTGGATAAATAGCACTGAATATCAGGTGGCATCTGCTCAGGGTACAGTGGTGGCCAAAACACAAATAGAATGTTAGAAATCATGGGTCTGCTAGTCAAAAAAAGTTGATACTTCCAAATTTATGCTGCTAAATCGGTGCCCTTTTTCAGCTGGGAAATGTAATCTTTTAGATTACACCAGCACAAATTTATGAGCATAATTTATGAGCATAAATTTAGGAGCTTACTGGCTGATTATTCAGTCAGTAGTGGTGTTTCTTTGAATGCTGACCACCGCAAGCTAAATTAGACCTTTCCAGGCACCAGCATTGACTAGCCAGGTCTTTGGTGATACCTGAAAGTTATCCAGATATAGTCAATATTTAGTAACATACCTGCATAGCTAACCAGGACTGCTTTTTATGCAGTTCTACATGTCTGGTTAGCTATGCAGGCATTGGTACTGAATATCACCAATGCCCTGTAAAGAGTTCTACCATGGCAGTCTGAGCAGTTCAGAGCCAAAGCGGTCAGAATGAATATTCAGCAGCCACTAAATACTGGATCCTGGGCCAGCCAGCACAATTTATCTGGGCAGGAGCCTCTCCTGCCTAGTCAAATCAGTTTGAATGTTGATCCCTTGTAAGTTCTGAATAACAGGCCCAAAATATACAGGGACAATATTCAGCCTAAGGTGAGCAGCATTTTGTTAAAAATACTGGCCACTGTAGGCTGAATTAGACATGGATACTCAGTACTGGTCAGGGTAGATAACCTTATCATCAGAGACGCCAGCAGAGGAAATCAGAGCATGGGAAGGCCGCGAAGCAGCGTCTTTAGTATGATGTGGCCGCTGCTGGAGCAAGTAGGTTTGACAATCATCTCGCGGTGGGAGGGTCAGTGGGGTCGGCTGCATGGCGGCAATAGTGGCGAGGGGGGAGAGGGTTCTACTGCACAGGGGGATGGCTGGCAGACAGGTTGGCTTCGGAGGGTAGGGGAGGGACAAAGTATGGAAGGCAGTGAGAGGGGGAGCATGGAAGAGAAGCTGCTAGACCGGGGGAGCAGGGAAGAAGGACCAGGGGAGCAGGAAAGAGGGATAGGGAAGGGGTGCTGCTGGACAGGGGGAGTAGAGAACATGTGCTGTTGGACAGGGGGAGCAGGGAAGAGGGACAAGGGGAGCAGGGGAAGAGGTGCTGCTGGGCCAGGGGAGCAGGGAAGAAGTGCTGCTGGAGCAGGGAAGAGGGACAGGGGGAGCAGGGAAGAGGTGCTGCTGGACAGGGGGGAGCAAAGAAGGGGGATGGGGGTAAAATATGGGTTTGGAGCTGGAGCTGCGGCTGAAAATAGGGGACTATGTGAGGGAAGGAGGCTTTACTAGCACCTGAAACACTAGTATTATTATAAAGTAATATATCCATAATACAGTAGCCCCTGTCTTGGAATAATGAATTTTTATATTGTAAACCGCTTTGATCTGGAAAAGATAAGCAATATATCAAGTTTTTAGATAAAACATAAACTGTATATGAGATCATCATCAATTAGTGCCTTCAGAAATGAACATTCCTTTGACACTGTCAGTCCTAAATTACATGCAAACACAACACAAGCCCCTCGAAAAACCAAATCAATATAATCTCACTACACTTTCGACCTGGTTTACAGCACAGCACAACTACTCATGAAAGATCAGCAGAGTCCACAAAGAGAAGTACTAAACATTCCACAGGCATAGAGTTCCAGAACAAGGCAGAAAAACCCACAATTCGCACATCAGCAAAGCTTCTTCTGTGAAAATTATTAAGAAGAGGAAAAAGCCTCAGATCCCCTCCTCCACCAAACCGAGAAACTCAGGTTGAAAAACAGGTGGAGTTTTACAGGGTTTAATAAAGTCACTGGCATAAAAAAACCTCCTCAATAATATTTCAATAGAGAAATATTATTGAGGAGGTTTTTTATGCCAGTGACTTTATTAAACCCTGTAAAAACTCCACCTGTTTTCAACCTGAGTTTCTCGGTTTGGTGGAGGGGGGATCTGAGGCTTTTTCCTCCTCTTAATAATTTTCACAGAAGAAGCGTTGCTGATGTGCGAATTGTGGGTTTTTTCTGCCTTGTTTCTGGAACTCTATGCCTGTGGAATGTTTAGTACTTCTCTTTGTGGACTCTGCTTATCTTTCATGAGTAGTTGTGCTGTGCTGTAAACCAGGTCGAAAGTGTAGTGAGATTAAGTCCTAAATTACCTGTCATTAATTACATCATCCCCTAATGTTGCCAATAATGAGGGCTCTCAGCACTCATCAGTACGTATAAAGAATACTCTCCCTTGCAGAACCTCAGAGGCTCCCCAACGTGACTAGTACCGGGGGCTGCAAGCAGAAATTAGAGATCAATAGTAAAGTTACATACCTGCCCCTGTTCTTAGCATCAATGGAAGAGATACTACTTTCTGCGCTGTTCAGGATGATTATTGGCTGGCCAAGCATGAGAGCTCATCTCCTGCGAGACGTATGCCCTGTCCACCAGTTCCATACTGCTCACCTCCAGACCTTTAATGAAGACCCCAGTATTGCCGCGTCTGGCAGGTTCACTCAGGGTTCTGTGACAGCTATACTGTACACCATCATCACAGGGTAGGTCCAAGCTCTGAGTCTTTTTTAGGATCCTTCTCTGCTTCTGTCTGCCTAATACTGGTGTGGAGGAAAAAGAAGGCTGGGACTGCACAAAGTCCACAATGCTACTGTTCTGATGCAGTTCCTCATCAGAAACACTGCAGAGCAACAGCTTCTGAGCAGCCAAAGAGCCAGAGCACATACTCATTGAAGGTCTTATGCTGGGAGATGTTCTGGTGGTAAATTCTTTAACAATCCCTATGTCTGCAGGAGAAGCTGAAACATGTACCCCAGGAGAAGAAATGGTCTTCTCTAAATATGAACTACTGCTGCTTCTTTTAGAAAGCATGCTTGGACCCATTGCCGTCAGAATGTCTGCGCTGGACAATCAAACAATCATCACTGTGAACACTACTACCTTCTCCATGGCAAGACAGTCTCCTAATTCTCAGAGCTACTTCTAGTTTCTTTTCAAATACAAGTTTGGTCTCCTGACACTTGGACCAGGCAAACTGCCACTGCTTTGTGCCTCTGTTGTTCCCCAGCTCTGAAGCCAGCTCCTTCATTTCCTCGAATGCAGTTTGGCAGATTTCTGGTGCTGCTCCTTGTAAGCCTCCCAAAGACTTGATGGCCATGGCACAATGGTCTGGCGAGCTGCAGTCCTCCATGCTGATGCTGGCTAGATGTCGCATCCCCTCCAAGGCCCACTCATAAGCCTGTCAAAAAACATGAAAAACAGTCAAGCAATCTATTACTGCACATATATTTAAAAAATCAGGCTGTCTATGTGAAAACTCAGCAGAGCAGTGATCCAGCTGCCTAAGTAATGCAGTAAAAAAAAAAAAAATAAAGGGCTTTGTATTCTGCAGAGGAAAACAAACATTCCCATTCTCCTGGTTCTTTCAGCTGCACCATGGAGCTGGTCACTCCTCAGCTGGGTCACTGTTTTGCCTGATTATCCAGAGATTCCTTAGGATTCAGTGTTTATTTTTCTCAACAAATGCCCATGAGAAAAGCTAAGGTGTGCTTTCTAATGTTTGCTACAAATCTTCTAATTTTCTTGTACTTATATGTGGGTTTAGCTCATAATCTATTTATACTTCTTAGAATTTACAAATGAATACCAGAAAAAAGTCGAGAACTTTTTTTTTTTTTTTTAAATCTACTCATGGGAAGTAGCATTAAAAGGCACCTTTTGTTTTAAATAACCACTGCTTCTTCCTTTTGAAAATGACATAATGAAATCCTTGAGATTACTGTTGGTCCCAGGAGCTGTCTATTAGAAGAATTCCAAGAACAGGAAATGAAGTCTTGAGTATAAAAACAAACTCTGTGACTTGAATGAGATATACAAACCTCAAACTCTTCACATGTGTAATTAAACTATGGAATTCATTGACCGAAAATGTGGTGAAATCAGTTAGCTTAGTGAAGTTTTAAAAAGTTTTGTATAATTTTCTAAAAGAGAAATCCTTAGGCCATTATTGAGATGGCTTGGCGAAATTCATTGCTTATTCCTAGGATAAGCAGCATAGAATCTGTTTTGTTACTTGGAATCTAGCTAGGTGCTTAGGACCTGGGTTGGTCACTATTGGAAACAGGATACTGGGCTTGATCGACCTTCAGTCTGTCCCAGTATGGCAATTCTTATGTTCTTAAACTCCAAACAAAATAATCTGCAGATTTTAAAAAAGCCCTCAACAAACTCTATGTATTTCCTTGCACAAAGAGAAACCACATACAAAATGTAATAAAATCCAAAAAATACATAAGAACTTTTAGAATAGCCTTACTGGGTCAGACAATGGTCTATCATGCCCAGTAGCCTGTTCTCAAGGTGGCCAATTCAGGATACTAGTATCTGGTGAAAACCCAAAGAGTAGCAACATTCCCATGCTTACCGATCCTGGGCAAGCAGTGGCTTGCTACATGTCTTTCTCAACATACAGACTATAGATTTTTCCTTCAGGAAATTGTCAACCTTTCTTAATAACCATAGCTACACTATCCACTCATTACCACATCCTCTGGCAATGTGTTCCAGAGCCTTAACTATTCTCTGAGTGATAAAAAAATTTCTTCCTATTGGTTTTAAAAGTATTTCCCTGCAAACTTCATCGAGTGTACTGTTGTTTCTGTAATTTTTGCACGGAGTGAAAAAATTCGATTCACTTGTACCAGTACTACTCCACTCAGGATTTTGTAGACTTCAATCATATCTCCCCCTCAGCCATCTCTTTTCCAAACTGAAGAGCCCTTACTTGATTAGTCTTTCCTCATACGAGAGGAATTCCATCCCCTTTATCATCTTAGTCACTCTTCTTTGACCCTTTTCTAGTGCCGTTATATCTTTGTGAGATAAGGAGACCAGAAATGGAATGCAATACTCCAGGTGAGGTTGCACCATGGAGCGATACAGGGGCATTATAACATTCTTAGTCTTGTTAACCATCCCTTTTAAAAAAAATTCCAAGCATCTTGTTTGCTTTTTGGGCTACCGCCGCACATTGGGTGGAAGATTTCATTATATTGTCAACAGTGACCACCCCAGATCCTTTTCTTGGGCGTTAACCCTCAAGGTGGACCCTAGCATCTGGTAACTGTGATTTGGATTATTCTGCCCAAAGTGCATCACTTTGCATTTGTCTACATTTAATTTCATCTGGCACTTGGACGCCCAGTCTTCCAATTTCCTAAGGTTCTACCTGCAATTTTTCACAACCTGCATGCATTTTAACAACTTTGAACAGTTTTCGTGTCACCTGCAAATTTAATCACCTCAATTGTCATTCCAATTTCCAGATCATTTATAAATAAGTTAAATAGCAACTGTAGTCATGATCAAAAGTAAAAATTTAGATCTAATACATTTCATTTAAACTTGTCCATTGGACAGGCCTCTAGTCCTATTTCAAGACCACTATTTCCTCCAAGTCATCTGATACTATAGTTACCTACTACCTACTACTTCTGTTAATCGGAACTCAATTAACCAGAACTCTCAAGCAGCCAGAAAAAAAATCTAAGCAATACAGAACTACTTTAAATAAAAATGAACATAAATCAATTTCTGAAGAAATTAAGAGGAAACTTGACACACCATACCTGAGTATGCCCATGCTTTGCCTACCACATGTTTGGTAGTTTATCTGGAACAGTTTATGGTATGGCATAGTATGGGGTATAGTATTAGTTAGGCCTATTTTTAATAGTAACTCTCAAACAACCAGAAACTACTTTTAACCGGCATCTATCAATCCCCATGGGTACCGGTTAACTGAAAGAGTCTACTGTATTACAACTATTAATTATTTCTAGAGTGCTACCAGACAGATTTACAAAGAAGACAGTTCATGCTCGAATGAGCTTACAATCTAAACAATCAAGACAGACAAGCAGGATGCCAAGCTAGGGGTTATAGTTAGATGGGATAGTTAAACTGCTGGCTAGGGGGTGAGCAGAGGGGAGTAGGGTTATGAGTTGAAGGCTTTCTCAAAAAGGTTCAGCCTATGTCTGAACAAGTGAAGAGGGCATGTCAGATTGACTCTGGTAGTTTATTCCAGGCATAGGGGACGGCGAGATGAAAGGATGAAGTCTGGAATTGTAAGTGGAGAAGAGTACAGATAAAAGCAATTTGTCTGAGGAACAGATTTCTTGGGAGGATGTATAAGGAGAGACAAGAGAGGAGAGTTACTGAGGAGCTGCAGAATGAACACACTTGTAAGTTACTAAAAGGAGATTAGTATGTTCTTACCTTGATAATATCTCTTCCAGTAGATAGGTGTGTTATTCTGAACAAGCCGATAATTTCCCCATTGCTGCGAACTCTGCAGAAGGAATTCACTCTGGATTTTTTTCCATAATTTCTTACATCACTGAGAGCTCTAATGCCTCCTACAGATGAAATTTAATGTGGACAAATGCAAAGTGATGCACATTGGGAAGAATAACCTGAATCACAGTTACTGGATGCTAGGGTCCACCTTGAGGATTAATGCCAAAGAAAAGGATCTGGGTATCATCATAGACAATACGATGAAACCTTCCGCCCAATGTGTGGCGGCGGCCAAAAACGCAAACAGGATACTAGGAATTATTTAAAAAGGGATGATTAACAAGACTAAGAATGTTATAATGCCCTGTATCGCTCCATGGTGTGACCTCATCTAGAGTATTGCGTACAATTTTGGTCTCCTTATCTTAAGAAAGATACAGTGGTGCTAGAAAAGGTTCAAAAAAGAGCGACCAAGATGGTAAGGGGATGGAACTCCTCTCGTATGAGGAAAGACTAAAGGGTTAGGGCTCTTCAGCTTGGAAAACGACAGCTGAGGGGAGATATGATTGAAGTCTACAATATCCTGAGTGGAGTAGAATGGGTACAAATGGATCGATTTTTCACTCTGTCAAAAATTACAAAGACTAGGGGACACTCGATGAAGCTACAGGGAAATACTTTTAAAACTAATAAGAACAAATTTTTTTTTCTCTCAGAGAATAGTTAAGCTCCGGAACGTGTTGCCAGAAGATGTGGTAAGAGCAGATAGCGTAGCTGGTTTTAAGAAAGGTTTGGACAAGTTCCTGGAGGAAAAGTCCATAGTCTGTTATTGAGAAAGACATGGGAGAAGCCACTGCTTGCTCTGTGTCGGTATCATAGAATATTGCTGCTCCTTGGGTCTTGGCCAGGTACTAGTGACCTGGATTGGCCACCGTGAGAACGGGCTACTGGGCTTGATGGACCATTGGTCTGACCCAGTAAGGCTATTCTTATGTTCTTACAGTTAGTTTTAAAGCATGCAAAAGCTCCTCCGAGAGTAGGTGAAGTAAGGAAAACGGGAAAACTTCCCAAGCACATAACAGTTCTGCTCTAACAAATGAACAAGAGAAGATTAAACAAATCCAACAGAAACATCAAAGGAGCTCGGGTAGTACCCTTGTAGATACTGAAAATAGACTATATACAATTCTTCATGGCCCAAAGGACTGACTGATATCCAAGAAACATACTTGGAGAAGAACAAACAGAATGAGACAATAGGCAGGCCCAGGAAGGACAGGGCAGGGCTCCAGAATGACACACCTAGCTACTGGAAAATATATTATCAAGGTAAGAACATAGAGGCTCATAATCAAAACTTTGAAAAGTCCAAAAACCAGCCCAAGTCAGCACTTGGACATCCTACTAGCCGGGACAGCCAAGTGCCGATAATTGAAACTGACTTTCTGGACATCCAGCATCACTTCTATCCCCCTGTGCAGCAGATTTCCATCCCTCCCTCCCATCCCCCTGTACAGCAAACTATCCCTCCTTCCTATTCCTCTATGTAGCACCTCCTAGCCAACCTCCTCCACCATGTGATCTGAGGTCAGAGGGAAGAGGCAGTGCTCAGAACAGGCTGCTTCTGGCCTGTCCCATCAGGGCTTTCCTCTGCCACGTCATCAGTGATGTAGCAGAGTGAAGGCCCTGGAGGGACAGCTTGTTCCGAGTTCTGCCTCTTTCCATCGGCCACCGCCACCGCTGCTTTAGGAGATCTGAAGGTGTCAGGACTAACTGAATCGGTGAGTCCAATTTTTTTAGAAAGTGAATTGATTCAAATCGGCGAATCAGACAGCACTACTCTCCAAATAGTGGTTCATAGCTTCCTCGGTACCAGGAAAGATGGTAGAGTCACTGATAAAGGACCACATCATTGATCACCTTGACAGACACGGGCTGATGAGGACCAGTCAGCAGGGTTTTAGCAAAGGCAGATCGTGTTATGACGAACTTGCTGCATTTCTTTGAGGGAATTTTCAGAAGACGTTTGACAAGGTTCCGCATGAACAACTACTTCAGAAAATTGTGAGCCATGGGGTCTAGGGTGAAATACTCACGTGGATTAAAAACTGGCTGGAGCATAGGAAACAAAGAGTGGGGGTAACATGGACAATACTCGGACTGAGAAAAGTGTCACCAGTGGGGTGCCGCAGTGTCACCAGTGGGGTGCTTGGACCCATGCTCTTCAACATCTTTATAAACGATCTGGACATTGGTACAACGAGTAAGGTAATTAAATTTGCGGACGATACAAAGTTATTCAGAGTAGTGAAGACGCAGGGGGATTGCAAAGATCTGCAATGTGACATAATCAGGCTCGAGGAATGGGCATCAACATGACAGATGAGGTTCAACGTGGACAAGTGTAAAGTGATGCATGTAGGTAACAAAAATCTCATGCATGTATACAGGATGTCCAGGGCGGATATTGGAGAGACCTCCCAGGAAAGAGACTTGGGAGTTATGATCGACAAGTCGATGAAGCCGTCTGCGCAATGTGCGGAGGCAGCAAAAAGGGCGAACAGAATGCTAGGAATGATAAAGAAGGGGATCACGAACAGATCAGAGAAGGTTATCATGCCACTGCACCGGGCCATGGTGCGCCATCACCTGGAGTACTGCGTCCAGCACTGGTCGCCCTATATGAAAGACACGGGTACTACTCGAAAGGGTCCAGAGAAGAGTGACTAAGATGGTTAAGGGGCTGGAGGAGTTGCCGTACAGTGAAAGATTAGAGAAACTGGGCCTTTTCTCCCTCGAACAGAGGAGATTGAGAGGGGACATGATTGAAACATTCAAGGTACTGAAGGGAATAGACTTAGTAGATAAGGACAGGTTGTTCACCCTCTCCAAGGTAGGGAGAACGAGAGGGCACTCTCTAAAATTGAAAAGGGATAGATTCTGTATGAATGTATGGAAATTCTTCTTCACCCAGAGAGTGGTAGAAAACTTGAACGCTCTTCCGGAGTCTGTCATAGGGGAAAACACCCTCCAGGGATTCAAGACAAAGTTAGACAAGTTCCTGCTGAACCGGAACGTACTCAGGTAGGGCTAGTCTCAGGACGCTGGTCTTTGACCAGAGGGCCACCCCGTGAGCGGACTGCTGAGCACGATGGACCACTGGTCTGACCCAGCAGTAGCAATTCTTATGTTCTTATGTTCCTTCAGTCTCACAATTCCAATTTTTATCTTCCTTCTTTTACTAATATACCTGAAAAAATGTTTGTCTCCCTTTTTTACTTTTCTAGCCATTTGCCACATGTATTTCTCTCTTGGCTTCATTGGTTAATGAACAGACTAATTGCTATCGGTGGTAGTGCAATACTGTACAATACATTACTGTATTTGTTTTTCAGCATTGTTGTGTGCAATATTTATTTGTTTAAGAATTTTATTTCTGGAAGCAATAATGAAAATAAAAAATATGTTTGCAACATTCTAAATGTTCTACTATGATTTTTGTCAAATGCTGTTCCTTGCAGGCCCCTAACCCTATTTTTCCTATAGGATCCATTATTCACTTTATGCAGTTTTGAGGTACAAAATGTACTGCTGGAACCTAACCTCTATTTTCCCATAGACGCATCGTTTCATTATTTGTGATTTTGCGGTTTGTGAACTTTTCCAGGAGACATATTACCGCGAATAATGAGAATGAACTGTATATCTACAAAACTTTATAAATCAGGAGAAGATCTCGGAACCCTGCTTATTGTTGTACAGCATACTTGTAGCTAGGGTTCTATTCAACAATCATTGATCAGAAAAAAAGAGATTATGTACTTACCCTGGTAAGTTCTTTTCCAGTAGATAGATGAGACATTCTAGACAGTAGTGTTATTTCCCTCTAACCACATGCTACTGCAGAAGGAATCCACTCTGGATTTTTCACTCTGCCTCTGTTGTACTTCACAGGGCTTTCTAGCTGCACCTTCAGTTAGTACCCAAGCATGTAGAGCCACCTAATACATGTGAAATAGAGGCACCTGTAGCAACAGACCTAAACAAATTGTTCTGATCAAAGTAACTAAACAGTACCATTAACCGCCAACACTGGCTACAAAGGATCTCAGAAACTACTCCCGAATAAATTGAAATATATAAACAAATTCTTCCCAGCTGACAAGGGCTGACAGGCATCCAAGATTCAACTTGGAGAAGCAAAAAACAGATTGAAACAGTAGACAGGCGCAGGAAGGACTGGGCGGGAGTCTAGCATATCTCACCTATTTACTGGAAAAGAGCTTACCAGGGTAAGTACATAATCTCTTTTTCCAGTGTAATTCTAGACCAGTGTTCTTCAACCTTTTTACACCTGTGGACCGGCAGAAATAAAATAATTATTTTGTGGACCGGCAAACTACTAAGACCGAAATAAAAAAACACATTTTCGCCCCGTCTCCGCAAGCTCGGTCCCCACAAACCATCTGATCCCATCTGCACAAGCCTCAGTTATGATTTTATATTGAACGTATTTTATTAAAGTATAAATGAAACAATATTCTGTACAATTGTCATTTTATAAATATAAATATTCAGAGCAAGGACCAACAAAACCCCTGTCTCCCCTCCCCTTCACATATATCCCCTCTATTATCAAGAAAACTGAACAAGCCAAGTTATTATAGAATGCTACATAGAAATATCATGCTAACAGAATACTGCAGTCCCCAGTTGTGTCTCTAGCAGGATATATATTTCAAATCTGATATATTGTAATGACAAAATAGAAATAAAATGATTTTTTTCTACCTTTTGTGGTCTCTGCTTTCATCTTCTTTCCACTCTTCCTTCCAGCGTCTGCCCGTTCCATCCACTGTCTGGCCTCTCCTCCTTCCATATGTATCTGACTTCTTTCTATGCCCCTCTCCCCTTTCCATCCAGCTTGTGCCTCCTCTCTCCTTTTTACATCATTCATTCCAGCTTCACTACTTTCTTCATTTTTATCTCTCCTACACCTGATCTAGCATCTTTATCCCTCTCTCATTTCTCTGCTGACCCCCTTTCCAGCATCAATCTCTCTCTACTTTCTCATTCCTGTCTCTCCCCTTTCCCTCCACTAATCTCCCTGCCAGCTGTTTCCTTCCTTTTTTTCCTTCTCCCTATCCAACAGTAGCTCTCTTCCTATCCCTTTCCCTCTTCCCCTCCCAGCAGCATCTCTCTTTCTACCTCCCTCCAGGTGCAGTAGCAGCTCTCCCTTTATCCAGCAGCTTCCCAGCCTCCAACAGTGGCTTCCTCTCCTTCCAGGAGCTCTCAGTACTTGCCTGCAGTAGTGATTTCCTTAGGCAGCCTTGGGTCCGTTGCCGCCTCTGAGGAAAGGGGAAGTTGCCAAAGTGAATCACTGCCCTGGTAAGTACAGAGCTGCTAGGAGAGGAGACAGCCACTGTTGAAGGCTCCCTGCACATTCGTGACCCCCTCCCCCAAGCCGACAAAAACAGCTTTGCACTGCAGGCCCTGCCGCCCAAGACGAGCCGGAGGCCCCTATCCGCCGCATTCTGCACGTGGGCAGGCTTTCAGCACAGACGCTGCTGATGGCCCCAATCCACACACTGCCCCCCACCGCGCACGCTGACCATCTCCCTTCTACTTGCAGCTTCACCGCGGCCCTCTTCGGCGACTCGGCAGGGGCAGCGATCAAGACAGGCTACCAACGTTGGGATCTTTCTTCTCTGAGTCCCGCCTATTTTGTTTCAACTTCCTGTTTCCGCATAGGCGAGACTCAGAGGGAATGCCCGACGTCGGCAGCCTGTCTTGATCGCCCGAGGCTGGGAGGAACAGAAGATTTCCGCAAACTCCACCAGGGCAGGAAATTTAACATCTCGCCGGCCCTGTGCGGACCGGCAGGAATTTTCTGCGGACCGGCGGTTGAAGAACTGTGTTCTAGACAATAGGGATGTACAAAGGCATTCCCCCAAAAAGCTAGTGTGGGCTTGCTGTGCTGACCCTTAATACCGAGGACCCAAAAGTAGGGGCCTGTCTTTCCGCCATATCCATTCTGTAGAATTTGGCAAACACGTGAAGAGAAGACCACATCGCCGCTCTACAAATCTCCTCAGGAAAGACAGATCTACCTTCAGCCCACGAAGAAGCCACACTTTGATGGAAACAGGAGACTGTTTTCCTTGAAAGAATGTAAGCTGATGAAATGGCCCCTACGGATTCATCTAGAAATCGGAAGCGCCCCCCCCCCCCTCAACTGAATGAGTCAGCACAAACAAATGGTCAGACAGGTGGAGGAGTAGCTATCTATGTAAAGATCGATATCCAAGCAACAGAAATGCAAGGGACCTGGGGAGCGGAAGAAGCAATATGGATCGCTCTGAAAAGAGAATATGGAACTTCTATCTACGTGGATGTAGTCTTCAGACTTCCGACTCAATCGCAGCAAGATCTGATTGTGGATATCCAAAAGTTTGGAAAGAAAGAGGAGGTGCTCCTGTTGGGAGATTTCAAACTGCCGGATGCGGACTGGAAAGTTCCGTCTGCGGAATTGGAAAGAAGTAGGGAGATTGTAGATGCCTTTCAAGAGGCTCTGCTCAGACAAATGGTGATGGAACAAGCAATATTGGATCTGGTCCTCAAAAATGGGGAGAGTATATCTAATGTACCTCCTGGAATGTAGCAATCATCAAACGGTTTGGATTGATATAACAGCTAAAGTGGAGGGAGGCCGCACAATATTAAAAGACCTAGATTTCAAACATATGGACTTTAATAAAATGGGAGAGTACCTGAAGAAAGAGCTGTTAGGATGGTAGGACATAAGAGAAGTGGAAAAACAGTGATCTAAGCTGAAAGGATCAATAAAAATGGCTACGGAACTTTATGTGAAGAAAATAAATAAATACAAGAGAAAAAGGAGACTGACATGGCTATCCAAACTAGTGGTAGAGACAATAAAGGCAAAAGAGTTGGCGTTCCTGAAATATAAAAAAGCCCAAGAAGAGGAGTGCAGAAAGGACTACCGGGTGAAACTAAAAGTAGCCAAGAGAGAGATACGTCTGGAGGAAGAGCAAATGGTTAAAAATGTAAAAAAAGGAGACAAAAATTTTTTCAGATCTATCAGTGAAACGAGGAAGATGAAAAATGATACTAAAAGATGCTGGGAACCGATATGTGGAGAGTGATGAGGAAAAAGCAAATGTGCCAAACAAATACTTCTGCTATGTGGTCACGGAAGAAAATCCTGGAGAAGGACCGAGGTTCTCTGGCAAAGTTACATGGGAAAATGGAGTAGATTATGTGGCGTTCACAGAGGAAAGTGTTTATGAACAACTTGAAAAACTAAAGGTAGATAAAGCAATGGGACCGGATGGGATCCATCCCAGGATACTGAGGAAGCTCAGAGAGGTTCTGGCGGGTCCTATTAAAGACTTGTTCAACAAATCTCTGGAGTTGGGAATGGTTCCTGGGGACTGGAGAAGAGCGGATGTGGTCCCTATTCACAAAAGTGGTCACAAGGATGAAGCGGGAAACTACAGGCCGGTAAGCCTCACTTCATTTGTTGGAAGTATTGCTGAAAGAAAGGATAGTGAACTTCCTAGAATGTAATGAGTTACAGGATTCGAGGCAACATGGCTTTACTAAAGGTAAATCATGTCAAACGAACCTGATTGAATTTTTTGATTGGGTGACCAGAGAACTGGATCGAGGACATATGCTAGATGTAATTTACTTAGATTTCAGCAAAGCCTTTGACACAGTTCCTCATAAGAGGCTCTTGAACAAACTTGAAGGGCTGAAGTTAGGACCCCAAAGTGGTGAACTGGAAATAGAAACTGGTTGACGGACAGACATCAGAGGGTGGTGGTTAATGGAAGTCACTCGGTGGAAGAAAAGGTGAGTAGTGGAGTCCCCAGGGATCGGTGTTGGTGCCGGTCCTGTTCAATATGTTTGTGAGTGACATTGCTGAAGGGTTAGAAGGTTTGCCTTTTTGCTGATGATACCAAGATTTGTAACAGAGTAGACACCGAGGAGGGAGTGCAAAACATGAAAAATGATCTACAAAAGTTAGAGGACTGGTCTAATATCTGTCAACTAAAATTCAAAGCAAAGAAATGCAGAGTAGTGCATTTAGGGATTAATAATCGGAAGGAGCCGTACATGCTGGGAGGTGAGAGGCTGATATGCACGGATGGGGAGAGGGATCTTGGGGTAATAATGTCCGAAGATCTAAAGGCAAAAAAAAGACCCACAGTGTGACAAGGCAGTGGCTTCTGCCAGAAGGATGCTGGGCTGTATAAAGAGAGGCGTTGATGCCCCTGTACAGGTTGTTGGTGAGGCCCCACTTGGAGCATTGTGTTCAGTTTTGGAGACCTTATCTGGCGAAGGACACAAAAAGATTTGAAGCGGTCCAGAGGAGGGTGACGAAAATGATAGGTTTGCACCAAAAGACGTATGAGGAAAGACTGGAAACCTTGAATATATATACACCTTAGAGCAGGGCTGCCCAAGTCCGGTCCTCAAGATCTACTGGCAGACCAGATTTTCAGGATATCCACAATGAATATGCATGAGAGAGATTTGCATACCAAGAAGGAAGTGCAGGCAAATCTTTCTCATGCATATTCGTTGTGGATATCCTGAAAACCTTGCCTGCCAGTAGATCTCGAGGACCAGACTTGGGCAGCCCTGCCTTAGAGGAAAGGAGGGTCAGGGGAGATATGATCCAGATGTTCAAATACTTGAAAGGTATTAATGTAGAACAAAATCTTTTCCAGAGAAAGGAAAATGGTAAAACCAGAGGACATAATTTGAGGTTGAGGGATGGTAGACTCAAGAGCAATGTAAGGAAATTCTTCTTTACAGAGAGGGTGGTGGATGCCTGGAATGTGCTCCCGAGAGAGGTGGTGGAGAGGAAAAGGGTGATGAAGTCCAAAAAAGCGTGGGATGAACACAGAGGATCTAGAATCAGAAAATAATAGTAAATATTGAACAAGTAAGGCCAGTACTGGGCAGACTTGCATGGTCTGTGTCTGTATATGGCTGTTTGGTGGAGGATGGGCTGGGGATGGGCTGGGGATGGGCTGGGGAGAGCTTCAATGGCTGGGATGGTGTAGATGGACTGGAGTGAGCTTTGATGGAGACATCAGGAGTTGGAACCTAAGAACAGTACCAGGCAGAGCTTTGGATTCTTGCCCAGAAATAGCTAAGAAGAAGAAAATACCCCCCCAACAAATTTTTAGATTGAATCAGGTTGGGCAGACTGGATGGACCATTCGGGTCTTTATCTGCCGTCATCTACTATGTTACTATGACAGACGAAACTCAAAGGTGACCTGATAATGCAGAAGGACTCTGTGCACATCCATTTTATTCAACAGGTGACCTTGTATCCTGGAACCTGTAGACTGAGAGGCAGGCAAATACACTTCCTTAATAACATGGAAAGCCGAAACTACCTTTGGCAGGAAGGAAGGAACCGCCTGAAGGGAAACCCCAGTTTCCAAAATATGGAGGAAATGGACTTAGTACATCATGCCGAAGGAATGGCAACCAAAAAACAGTCTTGAATGTCAAGTCCAAGAGGGAAGCATTTCAAAGGGGCTCAACAGGAGCCTTGGTAAGGCTAGGTGGCACCAGGTTAAAGTCTCAGAAAAGGAAAGGTTGTGTAACTGGCGGTCTGACATGAAGAGCTCCCTTCAGAAAATCAGCAACATCAGGATGAGACATCCACAAGACCGATGTTCCCAAGATCTAAAAACAAAAGAGCCTGGTCACCTGGACCCAAAGATAAGCCACAGAAAAGCTTTTATCCAGACCAGCCTGAAGGCCTGCGAGAATCAGCGAGGTCGGAGCACCACCTGGTCCTGGACAACCCAACGTTAGAAGGTCTTCCACAACCTAACACAAGCCAAAAACATAGACAATTTCTTAGACTTGAGAAGAGCATCTTTAAACCATAGCAGAACCATGCTCTGAGGCTGCCATGGGAGTGCCCTGTTCTCTAAAACTCCCGTGGGAGTGGCCTTAGGGATCTGTCCAATTGGAGTCTTAGGCCACTCCTAGTGCATCCCAGAATGGGAGAGGCCTTAGGCGCCTGGACCAATCAGAGCATTAGGCCCGTGCATCCCAGGAAGGGGAAGACCTACCATTCTGAAGAGGTTGGCCTGCCGGCCAGAGAGAATAGCCATCCTTCTGGTCGGTCTTCCTCTTAAAGGTACTGGGTGGGGGGCAGGTTGACTTTGAGGAGTAGGATTATTTAGGGGTTTGCGACAGGAGTGATTGAGCATCCCTCCTGCTACAGACAGTGTGGGAGGTTCGTGGGTTCCCTGCTGCTGCCGCTCAGCTGATCGCAGCAGGGATATTCTCTTGCTGTGATCAGCTCAGCGGCAACGCAATTCTCTAAATGGCTTCTGTGACATGGATGTTGGTTAGAGAATCAGGGTGGTTAGGTGGGGTTACGCATCTATCCGTTAGGATACATGCAATTCTCTATAGGATGCCTATGTGTGATTCTCAAAAGCCACTTAGGCGGTTGCTGAGACCGGGCGTCCTATACAGAATCAGGCCCTTAGGGCCCAATTCTGTATATAGTGCAAAAAAAAAAAATCAGTACCGAATTAATGCGATTCTATGAGGTGCACATACTTTTTATAGAATCAAACTCTTTTTGCATTGCATAATTTTTAGGTTTATCCATTTAGGCCAAGGAAAACCAGGCCTAAATCCCCATGCCTAACTTGTGTGTGCATCGGGCATATTCTTTAACAGTGCGTCCAACTTTAACGAACACCTATAATCTCCCCATGCCCCCTTATCCAATTCATTCATTAGAACTGACGCATACCTTTTATGGAATCGTGCTTTCCAAGTTGTGCACATAACTTTTAATTAGTGCCAGTTAATGTGAATTCTGAGGTGTTAATTGCCAATTGGTGCCAGATGTCTGCACTGATTTGCAAGCACAATGTAAGGTGCCATATACAGAATTAGATGCCAAAACTAATAGAGAATGCTTTAGTTTGCCCCAGGTTCAGCCATTTTTGCTATATTAGACGCACATTAACATCTAATGCAGCTTAGTAAAAAGGATTCTAATTTACCCCCTCCTTTACAAATCTGCGCTAGCATTTTTAGCATCTGAGCTGTTACTTATGAGCGTCTGAGCTGTTACTGCGGCAGCCGGCGCTAAAAACATTAGCACGGCTTTGTATAAAAGGGGGTTATTCTTTTGCATTTGATAGTATGGCTTGTTCGCTTTTATATTTTATTTTGGATTTTAGATTTTAACCCCTGATGCATGTATAACCCAAAATTTGGCCACAATGGGTTTTATATGGAAATCCTTTTTGTGATATAATACCTACTTATTAATAAATGATATTGTTATATGTTTGTTTTATTTATTTGTTTTCAATTATATGAGATGAATACTGAGTAGGTTGTTCACCAATATTTAGCACTTAATTGTGGAGTGACACTGAATATTACCAATTAGCCTAATAGTTAGTGCAGTGGCCTGAGAATCAGGGGAATCCGGTTCTCTTTCCATTACAGCTCTTCAGAATGGTGAGCCTTCCCCTTCCCGGTGCATCTGAGCAAGTCTCTTAACCATTCATTGCCTCAGGTATAAAATAAGTGCCTGTATAAAATATGTAGACCGCTTTCATTGTAGTCACAGAAAGGCAGTATATCAAATCTCATCCCATGTCCCTATCCTAGCCTCTGTTGTGGCACTGTCTGATTAGTACCAGGCACTCCACGGGCACACCTTGGCCGAAGCTACTACTACTACTTATCATTTATAAAGTGCTACCAGATGCACACAGCACTGTACAACAAACACAAGAGAGACGGTCCCTGCTAGAAAGAACTTACAATCTAATTAAGAAAGACATAGGACAATGGCTTATATATGTTACACAGGTGAGAAAATATAAGGGATTAGAGGTAGGGGAGTAAAGAGGGAATGGCAACAGATATGGGTGATTTACAAGTTGGGAAAGTAGGGCAGAAACACAGTTTCAAAAAGTAGGATTTTAGCCTTGATTTGAACATCATGAGAGATGGGGCCTGACGCACTCAGAGGCATAGGTATTAATGTGGGTTACTGTTAAGACATCTTATTTTACCACTAACTTATGCTATTCTAGCAAAGGTCCCAGACATGACCCAGCACTGAATATCCCAACGTAGTTCAATCTGATTGTCAGCAGCTTAAAAAACATCAACTATCGTGGCCTGAATATTACCCTTTAAGTTTTTAAATCATTTTTTTAATGGTCATGCATTTTCATTGTACAGTAATTTCAAATTTTTCTTGAAAGCAGAGCAATTTTTAGAGCTTTATTTTTTTAAAATGCAAATTGGCTTATATAAAAGTTTCCTCTCGCTCTCCTCATTAAAAGTATTCACAAGTTCTAACAGCATACATATATATTTTCACCCAACACAGGAGAGGTTTTTCCAGGAAAAATTATATAGAAAGAAAACAGCATAAGGAGATTTTACTTTCAGCTCTACAGTATACATAAGGGATTTATTTCAGAACAGAAAGCCTATCTGAATAATACAAAAATATGAACAAATGTTCTTGTGCAAAGTTATATGTGCTCCAAAAATGTAAATATATTTTATAAAGTGTGCATGTATATCACCCAAACTGTTCCCCTGGGAATGACTCCACATACGTAAATCATGTAAAATTAAGCAAGATTTTGCACCTATTTTTACATGTGTATACCCACACACAATTATATGAGCCCCTTTTCAAATGTAAAACATGCTTCACACTTGGAAAATGTTTTACAAAATTGCCCCCATATTGTTTTCCATGAAAGAGTATGTTAGTCTGATATTACTTGTATGAAGTTCTCCAAAAGAGCCTACTTGTATAGTACCTACAAGTTTCAGAGGCAAAACGTATCCAGAGATTTTGCAACACTATGGGCTCCTTTTACGAAGGTACGCTAGCGTTTTTAGCGCGTGCTGAAGATTATCGTGCGCTAACCCTGCGCTATACCAACGCAAGCTCTATGGAGGCGTTAGCGTGTAGCGCGCGCTAAAACCGCTAGCGCACCTTCGTAAAAGGAGCCCTATGTTTTGTTTAAAATTTGCCCCATAAAGTAAACAATCACGTATTCTTTAGGAAACAATAAGCATGTGAGAACCACCGAGTGTCTGACAGGTGGAGATGGGCTCAACACTGGCACTGTGTGACAGGATAATGCAAAGCTGAGACTGAGAATCCAACTGATGGAGCTGGACTTCACAATAGCACCTTCTAATCTATTTCCCTTCCTTTCCTCAAGGCTTTGACTTTTCCACCTCTAATCTCTGTCCAGTATTTTTTTTACTCCTTTTCCTTAAATCCACATCTGCCTTCTTTCTATGGCTCCCTGAATGCCCAGGTCAGATTCACCTCATCCACTTTGCCTTCTGCTTCTCTCTTGTTTGCTTCCCCGTCTGCACTACAGTAAATGTCAATTTAATGGCTGGATGTCTACTGAAAACCCATTATTATTAACCAGCCCTTTTACAGTAAATTTAATATCTATAGACTGCAAAACAAACAAACAAAAAAAGCAGCAGCTGGTAGAACTACAGTTTGTTCATACCAGAGATATGCTCTCTTTCTTTTTCTCTCTAGTAAAAGGAATGATTCTATGCAATTTATATGCAATACACTGCTTTTCCCTTTAAACCTCAACTTTATAAACCTCTTTATAACTTTATAAACCCCTATAAACCTCAACTTTAAAGCTTTATCAAAACATACAAGTGGGATACAAAATATTGGAGAATGATTAAACCTAGTGCTTGCAAATAATAATTAAAAGATTTATTAGAAATCTAAATTTCAACCTTAATTGCCCAGTTATTTTAAGAAGTAATTTGTTTATAATATGTTCGCTTTGGACAACTTTTTACTAGTCTCTTTCTTTGTATTTTTGCCTTTGCTGTTCACTGAAGTGTTTCCCTTAAGCGCATCACAGTGAACCGTTTCCAGATACAGCAAACATGTTTAAAGAATGACCAGAAAAGTCAGAATTCTCATAGCAATTGAAGAGTTAAAAAATGAAAGTTTCTACCTTTTATATTTCTGCCGCCAGGCTCCTTCCCCCAGCTGGGTCTAACTTCTTCTGTTCTGCCTTTTCTTTCATCCCTTGTCGTCAGACTGTGGCTATGGCGCCCAGCTTGAGTTCCCTACCAAGTCCTGCTATTCACAGGCAAATGCGGTCAAATACCAGCTGGGCCATCCTGGGTAACTGCATGAAAGGGAAAGGGGGAAGGGAAGAGGGCCGAACTTCCCACTAAAGCTACTCAAGTATGCAGCGAAAACAGATTCTGGGGCTAGAATAGCACCTGCCTCTTAAAACTCACTTCCATCATTTTCATCATTCTGCAGAGCCTGTGCAAGGTTCCAGGCTGCAGTTAGTAACTTCAAAATGTGGTCCTTCACCGCTCTAAAGCTGATGCCATTGTTAATCATGGCCCCCTCCCCCAAATGATGATATGCAACCTTCCCTCTCTCCCTTCCATGCAGCTCATGATCTTGTTGGGCTTCTACTGCTAGTGAAGTACACCCCTGTCTGGTCCTCTCACCCTTCCCTGGGCTTCTAACATTGCTAATATACTGGCCATTTGTCAGGGACCTGAACAAGGGAACTGTGAGCCACACATGACCCCCACCTATTTCACTTTTTCTGGATGTATTCTGGGGAAGATGTAGAACTATATTTATTATGGATTATGACTATGCAGCTGACACCAGCTTGATTCATGGCTAGCTAAAGCACAGTTACTTACCGTAACAGGTGTTATCCAGGGACAGCAGGCAGATATTCTTTACGCATGGGTGACGTCACCGACGGAGCCCTCGGTACGGACCTTTTTAACTAGAAAGTTCTAGTTGGCCGCACCGCGCGTGCGCGAGTGCCTTCCCGTCCGACGGAGGAGTGCGTGGTCCCCAGTTAGGATAAGCCAGCTAAGAAGCCAACCCGGGGAGGTGGGTGGGACGTAAGAATATCTGCCTGCTGTCCCTGGATAACACCTGTTACGGTAAGTAACTGTGCTTTATCCCAGGACAAGCAGGCAGCATATTCTTTACGCATGGGTGACCTCCAAGCTAACAGAGAGGGAGGAGGGATGGTTGGCCATTAGGAAAATAAATTTTGTAACACAGATTGGCCGAAGTGTCCATCCCGTCTGGAGAAGGCATCCAGACAGTAGTGAGTAGTGAACGTGTGAACTGAGGACCAAGTGGCCGCCTTGCAGATTTCCTCGATGGGCGTGGAACGGAGGAAAGCCACAGAAGCAGCCATAGCTCGGACTCTGTGGGCCGTGACAGCACCCTCCAGTGAGAGACCGGCCCGAGCATAACAGAACGCAATACAGGCAGCAAGTCAATTGGAAAGCGTCCGTTTGGAGACAGGACGACCTAGACGGTTAGGGTCGAATGACAAAAAGAGCTGAGGAGAAGAGCGGTGAGCCCTGGTACGGTCAAGGTAGTAGGCCAGGGCACGCTTACAATCCAGCGTGTGCAGCGCCTGTTCCCCAGGATGAGAATGTGGTTTAGGGAAAAAGACGGGCAGCACAATGGACTGGTTGAGGTGAAAAGCTGAGACCACCTTTGGAAGGAATTTAGGATGGGTACGCAGGACCACCTTGTCATGGTGAAAAACCGTGAATGGTGGGTCGGCGACCAGTGCATGCAGTTCACTAACCCTCCTGGCAGAGGTGATGGCAATTAGGAAAAGCACCTTCCAGGTAAGAAATTTGAGCGAAGTTGTGGCAAGAGGCTCAAACGGAGGTTTCATGAGAGCTGATAAAACCACATTCAGGTCCCAGACGACAGGAGGAGGCTTCAGAGGTGGCTTGACATTGAAGAGATCTCTCATGAACCGGGAAACCAGTGGATGAGCTGTGAGAGGTTTTCCGAGGATAGGCTCGTGAAACGCAGTGATGGCACTGAGGTGGACTCTGATGGAGGTAGATTTGAGGCCAGCATTGGACAGCGAGAGCAAATATTCCAGTACAGTTTCCACCGCTAAAGAGGTGGGATCGTGATGATGCCGTAGACACCACGAGGAGAACCTGGTCCACTTCTGATGGTAACATTGGAGGGTGGCCGGTTTCCTGGAGGCGTCCAAAATGAGACGGACAGGCTGCGATAGATTCTCAGGAGAGGTCAGCCCGAGAGAAACCAAGCTGTCAGGTGGAGCGAAGACAGATTGGGATGTAGTAGAGATTGATGCTGCTGTGTAAGTAGAGTAGGAAACACAGGAAGAGGAATGGGCTCCCTGGAGCTGAGCTGGAGCAGGAGGGAGAACCAGTGTTGGCGAGGCCACCGAGGAGCGATGAGAATCATGGTGGCTCCGTCCTTGCAGAGTTTGGACAAGGTCCGCAACATCAGAGGAAGTGGAGGGAAGGCATACAGGAACCGATCTCTCCAATCGAGAAGGAATGCATCCGGGGCTAGACGATGAGGAGAGAGGAGTCTGGAACAGAAGTGGGGCAGCTGATGATTGTGAGGTGCTGCAAAGAGGTCCACCTGCAGAGTGCCCCAGCGAGCAAAGATGGAGTGGAGGGTTGGAGGGTCCAGCGTCCACTCGTGAGGTTGAAGGATGCGGCTGAGATTGTCGGCCAGAGAGTTCTGTTCGCCCTGGATATAGACAGCCTTGAGGAAGAGATTGCGGGCCGTGGCCCAGGTCCAGATGCGTAGAGCCTCCAAACAAAGGAGGCGAGATCCGGTGCCGCCTTGCTTGTTTATGTAGTACATGGCGACTTGATTGTCTGTGCACAGGAGAAGAACCTGAGGACAGAGAAGATGCTGGAAAGCCTTGAGGGCGTAGAACATGGCTCTGAGTTCCAGGAAATTGATGTGATGTTGACGCTCCTGTGGGGTCCAAAGTCCCTGGGTGCGTAGATCTCCTAGGTGGGCTCCCCATGCATAGGGGGAGGCATCTGTGGTGATGATCATAGAGTGAGGGGGCAGATGAAAGAGCAGACCCCTGGAAAGATTTGAGGAGTTCAACCACCATTGGAGAGATTGCTGAAGAGATGATGTCACAGAGATGGGATGAGAAAGAAGATCCGTAGTTTGTGACCATTGGTTGGCGAGAGTCCATTGAGGTGTTCTGAGGTGGAGACGTGCCAAAGGAAGGACATGTACTGTCGAGGCCATGTGACCCAGGAGGACCATCATCTGTCGGGCAGGAATGGAGGGACGCCTGAGGACCTGACGACAGAGATGGAGCAGGGTCCACTGACGATCGGAGGGAAGAAAAGCCCTCATTAGAGTGGTGTCCAGAACTGCTCCGATGAATTGAAGTCGCTGGGTGGGGAGTAGGTGCGACTTGGGGTAGTTGATCTCGAACCCCAGGAGGTGGAGGAGAGAGATGGAGTGATGAGTAGCCAAGTGGAGATGTAGGTGCTTTCACCAACCAATCGTCCAAGTAGGGGAACACCTGGAGGTTGTGAGACCTGAGGAAGGCCGCTACTACTATCAGGCACTTGGTGAATACCCTGGGTGATGAAGCGAGGCCAAAAGGTAGCACCTTGTACTGATAGTGGTGGTGTAGTACCTGGAAACGCAGGTAGCGGCGAGAATTCGGATTGATTGAGATGTGAGTGTAGGCCTCCTTGAGGTCCAGGGAACATAGCCAGTCGTGTTGAGAAAGAAGAGGGTAGAGCGTGGCAAGGGAGAGCATTCTGAACTTCTCCGTGACAAGAAACTTGTTGAGGTCCCTGAGATCGAGAATGGGACGGAGGTCTCCCGTCTTTTTGGGTACCAGGAAGTAGCGGGAGTAGAATCCCTGACCCCTTTGTTCTGGAGGTACTTCTTCGATGGCATTGAGAAGGAGGAGGGATTGAACCTCCCTTAGGAGGAGGGGGGTTTGAGATGAGTGTGAAGCAGACTCTACGGGAGGGTTGTCCGGTGGAAGAGTCTGGAAGTTGAGAGAGTAGCCGTGGCGGATGATGTTGAGGACCCACTGGTCCGATGTGATGACCTCCCAACGGCTGAAGAATATGCGGAGACGACCTCCGATTGGTTGTGGAAGAGGTAGCGAAGGTGGAAGACTGGCTATGCCCTGGAGAGAAGAGTCAAAAGGGCTGAGAAGGTTTTGCAGGTTGAAGAGGCTTGTTGGGTTGATTGGACTGAGAACGAGCCTGGGCATGGTGTTGTTGCTGACGGGGCCGCCGAGGTTGTTGAGAAGGCGGATTGAGTGGCCTGGCTGAGAACCTGCGCTGATAGGAGGATTGAGGTCTGTAAGGTCGGGCAGGTGGAGCCTTTTTCTTCGGCTTAATCAGGGTGTCCCACCTGGTTTCATGGGCCGAGAGTTTCTGGGTGGTGGAATCCAGGGACTCTCCAAAAAGTTCATCCCCGAGACAGGGGGCGTTGGCCAGACGATCCTGGTGGTTGATGTCCAAGTCTGAGACTCTCAGCCAGGCCAGGCGGCGCATGGCTACGGCCATGGCAGAGACCCGAGAGGTGAGCTCGAATGAATCGTATATAGAGCGGACCATAAATTTTCGCAACTGAAGGAGGCCAGAGATGTGTTGCTGAAAAAGTGGAACCTTTCGCTCCGGGAGATATGTTTGGAGGGCGGACAGCTGTTGAACTAAATGTTTCATGTAAAATGAAAAATGGAATGAGTAATTGTTCGCCCTGTTGGCCAGCATGGCATTCTGGTAGAGCCTCTTGCCAAACTTGTCCATGGTTTTACCCTCTCTGCCAGGAGGGGTAGAGGCATAGACACTGGAGCCCTGAGTCTTCTTTAAGGTGGATTCAACAAGAAGGGACTCATGGGGCAATTGTGATTTGTGGAACCCTGGAATAGGGATGACACGATAGAGGTTGTCCAGTTTACGGGGGGCCCCCGGTACCGTAAGGGGGTTCTCCCAATTTTTGTAAAAGGTCTCCCGTAGGATGTCATGTACGGGGAGCTTGAGGAACTCCTTAGGAGGTTGTTCAAAATCTAAAGCCTCCAGGAAGGCTTGAGATTTTTTAGAGTCTGATTCCAGAGGGAGGGATAAGGCTGCAGACATCTCCCTGAGGAACTTTGAAAAGGAGGACTGCTCAGGTTTGGAGGTTGCATCGGGTGCTGATGGATCCTCATCAGAGGAGGAGAGATCCTCCTCGGTACCGGGGGGGACTCTTCCCATAAGTCAGGGTCCCGGACCTCTGGTGCATGCCGAGACACCGGGGTGGAAGGTGCGGTATGGTGAGTCTTGGATAAAGATTTCCCAGAGCGCACTGAAACGGTACCGGGAGAAGAGGACCGGCGTCGATCCCGGTCCCGGGAAGTATGGTGCCCTGCCCGGTCCCGAGGGGGATCCGTCGCGGTATGGGAGTGAACCACCGGATGGGCATGAAGTTGCTCGGCCGACAGAATCGGCATGGAGGTGTTGATTGGTACCGATGGGGTGGATACCGGGGGCTCGGTACGGGGCTCGGGCCGGTCTAGTACCGAAAGGAGCGGTGCCAGGATAGTGGGTAACAGGTGCTCGAGCTGATGCTGCAGCTGTTCCTGGAGTTGAACCTGGAGGATGGCCGCAATACGGTCATCCAAAGGTGGCACCGGAACCGCTTTCTTTTGCTTCGGTTCCTTAGGTGCCGCTCCACGCCCCGGCGATGAGGAGGCCGATAACGAGGCACTCACCGAAATCGTGGCGGAGCGCTTTCGGGGTCGGCGCGAGGCCGGCAAGATCGGTGTCGCTACTGTGGCTGGTGGACGCTCTAGGGAAGAGGGAGGCTTCTTAGCCGGCTTACCTGGCGCCAGAGACGCCGATGCGGGGTCGGGCGTCGTCGAAGTAGACGGTGCCGATTTCTGTGGTACCGCTGTCGATGCCGAGGAGTCCATCGTCGACCCGGTGCCGAACAAAAGATTTTGTTGGATTTGTCGGTTTTTAAGCGTCCGCTTTTTAAGAGTGGCACAGCGGGTGCAGGAGTCCGCCCGATGCTCCGGACCCAAACACTGTAAACACCAATTGTGTGGGTCAGTGAGGGAGATCGGGCGTGCACACCGCTGGCACTTCTTAAAACCGACCTGCGGGGGCATGAAGGGGAAAACAGCCTCCGCAAAATCGAACCCCGAGGCCTGTTTAATGGCAACAGGCCCCGCCGGGGCAAAGTCGAAATAAAGGGAAAAAATATAAGTTTTTTTTTTTTTTGTAAAACAAAGAAAAAAGAGACCCGAAGGTAAAAAGGAAGAAAAAAATGGAAAAAAGCGCGAGCGGGAAGGCAAAAAGTGATTTCAACGGCCGTTGAAAAAACACACGCGTCTTCTTCGCTCCGCGGAAACGAAGAAACTGGGGACCACGCACTCCTCCGTCGGCCGGGAAGGCACTCGCGCACGCGCGGTGCGGCCAACTAGAACTTTCTAGTTAAAAAGGTCCGTACCGAGGGCTCCGTCGGTGACGTCACCCATGCGTAAAGAATATGCTGCCTGCTTGTCCTGGGATAACATGGCAGTAAGCATAGATGTACGGTAGTATATACCAGTGCTTCTCAGCTTCTTCAAGCCAAGTACCCCCTAAGTCTAACAAATATCAACCGAGTCTGCCCCGGATCCCACCCCCATAATAATTGTAATGCAATTTCTTCCATTCATTTTTCATATACACACAATATACCCCCTCTTCTACTAAACCGCGCTAGCAGTTTTAGCTCCCAACACTTGAGTTCCTATGAGCGTTGGGAGCAGTGTGGGCCATTCAATGTGGCTCACCACACTAAAACCACTAGCGCGGTTTAGTAGAAGATGGGGATAATCTTAATAAATAATGGTAACCAAAAATTTAAAAACCACAAAGAACACTGTACACAGAGAAAATGTTAATTATCATTTATAATCAGGTTTTTTTTTTCAAAGAGATCAAGACAGATGACTGGAAAGATCATAGTAGGCTCAATTTTAAATTTTAGTGGAATTCAGTATGTCACATATATAGAATGGAAAGATCAATAGCGGTACAGAATGGAAATTATAAAAATTTTATTAAAATTTGGGAGCCATTAACGTCCTTTTGTCATGATTGATGCCATTTTTCTAATAATTTTCTATTAATTATGTAAATTTAGGGTTGGGTGGGGGGTGGGTTTCCATTATATGAAAATATAATAATTAGAAGGATTCGAGGGTGGGAGGGGGAGGGTTATATTTTTAATTATAAGATATAATGATAAGATGCACAAGTGCTTAGATTTATTTTATTTATTATAAATTTTTGTACACTTGATAAAAGTTTTAAAATGAATAAAGAATTAAAAAAAAAAGACAGATGACTTTAAAATATGCAATGTAACAACTATAGAAATATAGAAAAATATAATGCAAAATATAGACAGCAGAAATAAATTCTCAAAACTGACACCTTTCGATCACTAAATTGAAAATAAAAATCATTTTTCCTACCTTTGGTGATTTCGTGAGTCTCTGGTTCCACTTCATTCTGACTGTGCATCCAATATTCTTTCTTCCTTTCTCCTGCACGCTTCCTCTCCTCTGGACCTTATTACCTACCTCAACCAACATCTCTCTCTGTTCCTCCATGAGTCCAACTTTTCTTCCTCTCTCCTCCACCCCCATTGGCAACATGTCTCCCCCCCTCTCTCTCTCATTGTCCATCTGTCTTTCTCTCATTCCCTCCCTTGCTGCAAAGGGAGTGGGGAAAGAGAGAGATCCATGGTGCATTCCTCCCACCCCCTCTACTTCCACAGCCAACATTTCTCCCTCTCTCAACCCCCAGATCATGTGCAGCATTTTTCACCACTGCCCACCAGCCCCATGCCCATTTCTCCATCTATCACTCCTCTCCAGCACCATGCCACATCTCTCCCTCCATCACTATGTCCAACATTCCTCCCCTTGCATCCCCTTCAATCTGTCCCTTTGTTCCCTCTCAAACCACCATATCCAGCATTTCTCTCTCTCATCCTTCTCTTCCCCATTCATCTCTACCTCAATCCTTTCTCCTCTCTATGCCCAACAATTTTCCTCTTTATTCCTTTCACCATGTGCATCATCTCTTTCACTCTCACTCACACTCTCATGACCAACAATTCTCCCAAGTTAGTTTTTCCTGCCTCCTTCCCTTCTGTGTCCCGAGTCCATGCCCTCCTCCCTTCCTTCCAGCCTTTGTCCCAAATTCCCCCTCCTTTCTCCCTTTGTCCCATGATCATGTTCCCTCTCTCTCTTACTTGCTACAATGCACTCGCTCCCTTCAGAGCCGTCCAGTTGGGCTGCTCCTTCTTGCCTTCAGCAGCACAGGGACGTGTCACGGGCAGCAGCTCATACACGCATGTGGCTGACCCACAAGCCTTCCCTATGATGTCAGCTCTGACGTTGGAGAGAAGGCTTCTGAGTGCAGCGTGAAAAAGTCGTTGCCTGCGACACATCCCTGTGTGGCTGAATGCCGGAAGCAGCAGCCCTGAAGGAGGTAACTGGGATCTCCCATTGACCTGTAAGGCTTCCCTCTGATGTCTGCACTGACATTGGAGGGAAGTCTTTTTGGGTCAGCTTCAGCGGAGGGAGGAATGCAGGAAGGAGGGTATGGGATCCCTGCTGGCAGCTGCACTTCAGCGGAGTGGGACGGGCAGGAAGGATGACATGGGATTCCTGGCAGCAGCGATTAAGGGGGGTGGGAGGGCTGTGTAGTACTGTGTATCCCCAACAAGTGGCTCGCGTACTGCATGTTGAGAAACTCTGGTATATACCAGGGTTTCCCAACTTCTTCAAGCCAAGTACTCCTTAAATCTAACAAATTTCAACTGAATACCCCTGACCACCAATCAGCATATATAACAAGTACAGATCATTGGAAATAGTATTCAGAATAAGCAACAGTTACAAGTGATGTATTATTCTTACAAACTGAATAATGATGAACAATGAGAATTACATATTTATAAAAACAGGAGAGCAGAAAGTTCTTCATAAAAGTGTAATGACCAGTCAGATTGCTTGTTTCATTTTCCCTGAGAATAAAAGATGAAATCTGATTAGTCACTTTTGTAAAGAAATTTCATTTTTTTCCTCATAAATATTTTATTGAAATTTTGAAGAAAAACATCCCTACACCACATTCCCGGCCAAAAAATCGCCCAAGCCCCAAACGCCCAAACCCAGACCTTTTAGGCGAAGGAGGGGCCAGTCCTTCGCCTAAAAGTAGGATTCTGTAACCGGTGTCTGTCAAAAAACGACGGTTACAGAATCCTGTAACTGCTCCCCCCCCCCCCAACACACACACAGCAACAATCGCGGCAGGAGAGATGCCTAATCTCTCCTGCCGTGATCACGATTTCCCCTCACCCCCGACAAAACCCCGAAGATGGCACCCCGAACCCACCCACACCCACGAATACCGGCAGGAGGGTTCCCAAGCCCTCCTGCCGAAGACAACCCCCCCCCCGCAAACCCCCTCCGAATGCCCCTTACTAACCCAATCCCCCCCACTACCCCAGAACCCCCCCACTAACCTTTTCAGTTGGCCGTCTGGCTGGGTCCAAGGTAGGCCCGCCATCTTTGGAATGGCGGGTCTGCCCTTTCCTGGTGCATACTGTTGCTTAATCAGATATGTGACTTTACAGTAATTAATTCATTACACTACCGTTTATGTGCCTGGGCTACTATTGAAGACTTGTTAACCCATTGATTATAGCTGAAAATAACAACAAGGTTTATGTTAAATTATTGGCTTTACCTGAATTTCTCACTACTTCTCAGGTCATATAGGCACTACTAGTGTACTAGTGCTGCCCGATTCAGGAAAAAAAATTTTGATTTGATTCAGCCTATTGAATCGATTTTTCTGCCCAATTGGGTGTTTTTTTCCAAACATCCTGGTGGAGTTATTTTATAGCATTTTTACCCCCTTTGCCCTCTCCTACCCACACTGGTCCTATGGTGTAAACAAAATAAACAAACAAAAATACTTTTCCTCTCTCTGTTAAATCCTAGCTCATGTTCGCGGTCCAACACCAGCTCTAGAAGAATACACATTTCAAATCTGACATATTGTAATCACAAAACAGAATAAAATTATTTTTCCTACCTTTTGTTGTCTGGTCATTTTTCAAATCATGCTGGTCCTATGTTGGTCTGGTTGTCTTCTGATCAGGCTCTCTTTCTTTCTTCTTTCTCCACGCTAATCATCCATATTCCATCTTTGTCCTCCCCTTCTGTTTCCCTTTCCTCCCCCGGAGATCTGGCATCTTTCCTTTTGTTCATCTCCATCCCCCCGCAGCTGCGGCAATGGACCCCACCATCCACAGATCCACCATCTCTCCTTTTCTCTACCCTTTCATCCAGCATCTCTCTTCTGTGTCCCTGTCCCTATTCTCCTCTCCAGTACTGTCCCCCTTGTGTCCCTGTTCCTATGCTCCCTCCATGCCCAGCTTCTTATCTCTCCCCATATCCAGCTTCTTCTTTCTCTCTTCCTTACCTCCTGTATCCCCTTCCTCAGGTACAGGCTTTCTCCTACTATCTCTCCTGCCATCCTGCACTCTGCCCACCTACTTTGGAGTATCTGTCCCTCTTGTACCCTTCCCCTTGTGGTCTTGCATTTATTTCTCCCTCTTCCTCTCTCCATTAGTCCAGCACCTCTCCTCTGCTTTCCTCCCCCTCTTTTTGGTTTGGTGTCTCTCTTCCCTTTACTTCACCCCAGGTCTGGCATCTCCTCTCTGCTCTCTTACTCCTTACTTCTCCCTCTGCACAGGCCTGCCTCATCACCACGAAGGTACACTTCCTCTTCCTCCCTCTGCACAGGCCTGCCTCCCTGCCATGAAGGCCTGCTTCCTGCCGCGAAGACCTGCTCCCCCCACGAAGGCCTGCTCTCCCCTGCCGTGAAGGCACTCTTTCTCCTCCTACCCGCCGCGAAGGCCTGCTCCCCCCGCCGCAAAGGCACTTTCTCCTCCTCCCCACCGCAAACACCTGCTCCCTCTGCAAGCCTGCATCTTCCCCGCTCTTACCTCCTTAAGGTAATACGGCAGCTTGCAGGATCACTGGTGTAATAGCGATCCCTGCAGATGCCCGTCATCCTCAGCGGCACGTTCTCTTTGCTGCGATCCTGTCCCTGACGTCAGAGCAGGGGCAGGACCGTAGCAGAGAGAACGTGCTGCTGAGGACCACAGGCAGCTGCAGGGATCGCTATTACACCAGCGATTCTTCAAGCTGCCATATTAGCCTTAAGGAGGTAAGAGCGGGGAAACTGGGGGAAGGCCTTTCTGACTGACCCTCCCCCCTCAAGCAGGAGCGGCAGCAGAAGGCCAGCAAGAGGCAGCGCTGCAGCTCCTGCTTTAGAAAGACACGGGGGAAGGGTCGTCATTGAATCGGGAGGCCGATTTTTAAAAAAAATTGAAACGATTAAAATCAATTCACCTGATTCGAATCAGTGAATCGATTCAAATCGTGAATCGGGCAGCACTAGTCTGTACTATTGTGGATTGTTAGATCGGCTGTATTAAAAGTTGTCGCCTTTACTTAAAACATACAGTGTTAAAATCACTCATAAGTTTCTAATGTCATTTATCATTTTTTACCTTAAATGTTAAAGGTTTTACAAATCCCAATAAGCGAAATAAAGTATTAAACTATATGAACAAATGTAAATCTGATATTTTGAGGTTTCAAGAAACACATCTATCAGTCACAGAATCTGGCAAGATTACTACTAACTGGTCATATCCCATCTTATTTTCTCCCGCTGATGGAAAAAAAAATGGAGGTACTCTTTTAGTAAGGAATTCTCATAATATTCACATTATTTCTTATACAACTGACACTCATGGAAGGTGGATTAAAGCTAACCTTGAAATTAATCACTGCCCTCTATTATCAACATATATGGTCCTAATACAGATAGTAACTACTACACAAAAACATCCACTGGTGAACCAAATACTTGTATAAGGTGCAGCTATGATGCCAGTAAAGGGGGTAATAGAGCCTCAGATTGTGGAGCAGTGTATCCAATTCGGGTTATTCATTTGAACAATGTTCATGAGCTCCTATTCACGTCACCTGCTCTACCCCCACGCTACCCCTAAATTACTTTTTAATCTTTAATTATGCATTTTTTAATAGTCTTAATATAATACTTTTAAATAACTTCATTTAAAACTTCTCCAGTGTTTAAAAAACATGCAATTTTCTTTCATTTAACCCGGGCAAAAAAACTTCCAGGAGTTAAAACACTACCGAACGGTGTTCATACACCTCACACTATACTGGGACCACGTGGAATATTTTTTTTGTCTAATACAGTTAGCTCATCTTTCTTTGACAAAATTGCTGATTTAATTGCTACTGTTGGATGTAATCCATGCATTATTGGTGGTGACTTTAACCTAATCCTAAACCTAGAGGTGGATAGGAAATCATCTGTATCATTCAGGAAAACAAATTGCAGGATATCATATTTCAACTGAAACTCTCAGACTCATGGAAACTCACCCACCAGAAAGGAAAGGAATACATCTTCTATTTGCATCCTACTTATTTTATTCCAGATTAGACTATTCTCTTATCAGTCGTTCATTGGTTGCAAAGATTGGTTCTACTGATATCTGGGAAATTACAATATTAGATCATGCTCCCATAATACTGAAGTTAAAAGACATGGGATTACAGAAAAAGTTTAACTGATGAAGACCTCATTCCTTATATAAATTCTAACATTCAAGATTTCTTCAACTTAAACAAGCCTCAACAAACATTGTGGCCTTGCTTTTGGGATGTGTTCAAAGCCTTTATAAAGGAGTAATTATTTCTTTTTTAGCCTGAAAGACCAAAATAAACAGATTTGCTATCAATCAAATGGAATTAAACAACTTGATTGTTACCTTCAAAAAACTCATGGGATCACAAAATTTTGGAACAACTCCAAAAATCAAGATTTGAATATAATTTATTACTTATGTAGTTGTTTGTGAAAGTAATAAACAAGTTTTTATGCAGTCTGCGAATTACTATGCTAACCAATGCTCCCTCTAAGCATTGGCCAGGTGCGTACAAATTGTTTCTCATATGAGCAACAAGTCCTAAAAAAATTTTTTAATGTGAGCATCAAGTTCTAAAAACTATATATTTTCCAAATTTGCAATAATTTTTGTGAGTGATCATGTATATTTTGTGAACCATGCTTCTAGAATGTATGAGCAATTGCTCATATGCTTAGTTTAGAGGGAACATAGATGCTAACGCTAATACTGTATTTTCACTCATATACCGCGCACCCGTGTAAAATGCGCACATGGGTATAGCGCGCGGGAAACTGTAATTTATGTAAAGAAATTTTTATATAGTGCGCACACCCGTATACCGCACATGCCGCCCCGACTCTCCCGTCGCCGCCCGACTCTCCTTTCGCCCACCCCGACTCTCCTCTGGCCGCCCCGACTCTCCTTTCGCCCACCCCGACTCTCCTCTCCCCCTTGAAGTCCTGTCCCCACCCTGAAAGCTTGATGCCCCCCCGACGTCCGATTCACCCCCCCCGCAGGACCGCTCGCACCCTCACCCCAAAGGACCGCTCGCACTCGCACCCCCACCCCGAAGGAAAAGGGCGGGACCGCCGGAAGAGGAAGCAGCACAGACGCAGGGCTCAGAGAAGGGGCGGGACCGCCGGCAGAGGAAGCAGCAGGACAACGGTAGGCAGCTTCTCCATGATGCCCCGGGGGGGGGGAGGCTGTGGGGGTGCGAGCGGTCCTTCGGGGTGGGGGTGCGAGTGCGAGCGGTCCTTCGGGGTGGGGGTGCGAGCGGTCCTGCGGGGTGAATCGGACGTCGGGGGGGGGAACTATGTAAAAAAAAATTTGTACAACGCGCTCACGAATATAACGCACATGGTTATACTCGGTTTGTAAAATCGTGTATAACGCACGCGTTATATGCGTGAAAATACGGTAAATGTGGACTTCACTTAGCTGAACTTTTTAAAATCTCGCTCTAGACTCTGACAAAACTAACATTCCAGCCATGAAACACTCTAAAGGCAAAATTCTTTTCAAGGAAGTAGATATTTTACAACAGCTCCAATCCTTTTATGAATGTTTATACACATCTGAAATACAATTGGATGCTGATTACACCTCCTTTTTCAAAGATATTTCTGGTCCTGCTTTAACTGATTTGGATAATAAATTACTAAGTAAACCATTTCATGTGCAGCAAGTATCCTCTGCTATTAAAAGTATGGCAAAAAAAGAAACACCTGGACCTAATGGATTAAGTAGAATTCTATCAAGCACTTCAAAACACACTTATGCCTCATTTATTAAATTACTTTACCTATAAAATTGACTCAGGACAGATCTCAAGAACCTTCACAGAGGCTACTATTATTGTACTACCAAAACAGGGCAAGGATACACTCAAAGTACAAAATTATCGCTCATTGTCTTTGATAAATGTGGACACCAAAATATTTCCTAAATTAATAACTATAAGATTACAACTGTTTCTTCCTAAATTAATCAATATGGATCAAAATGGTTTTATGAATGAGAGATTCTCTGGTGATAGCACCTGATTGTTTTAATAATAATCTAATATAATAAAACGGTAAGCCGCGCATGCGCACTTCCTATGCGTGCGTCCGTTTTCTGTGAGCTGTACCACACATAGAAAGTGCGCATGTGCGGCTTATGGTCTGGGCTCACGCGAGGCAAGACAAGTGGCATGCGCGCCCTTCCCTGCTCTCCACCGCTGCCGGCCGCTAGCACCCCTGCCCTCTCCGTTGCCTCCCGGCTCCAGCGGCGTAGGCAGCACTATAAACACGCTGCTTCGCGCCCTTCTCTGCCGATTTCCTCTGCCGCATCTCTGATGACATCATTGGAGACAGACGTGGCAGAGGAAATCGCCAGTAGAAGGCCGTGAAGCAGCGTGTTTAAAGTGCTGCCTACGCGGCTGCAGTCCCAAGGTTTGTCGGCGGTGGGAGGGTCAGGAGCAGGCCAGATCGACAATGGCAGTCAAAGAAGGGGGAGGGGCCGAACGGAGCAGGGAAGAGAAGGTAAGAGAAGGGAAAGGGGGAGTGGGGGAAAATGCTGCTACTGCTTCTACACAGGAAAGGGGGGGATAGGAGGGAAATGCTGTTGCTGCTGCATAGGGAAGTGGGATGGAAATGCTGCTGCACAGGGAAATGGGGAAAAATGACAGACAGCGGGAGGGAGGGAGACAGAAAGAAAGAAAGACACAGGGGCAGGGAGAGGGACAAAAAGACAGAGAAAGGGGGAGAGAGAGAGAGTCAGCGGGAGAGGGACAGGGGGCTGCTTTGGAGGGAGGGGTGTGCTTGGGGCAAACAGCTTTGCTCTGGGGGGGAAGACAGAAGGGGCCATGGAGAGACAGGGGGCTGCTTTGGGGGGAGGGGTGTGCTGGGGAGAGACAGAAGGGGCAATGGAGAGATAGGGAAAGGGGACAGACAGCTTTGCTCTGGGGGGAAAGACAGAAGAGGGCCATGGAGAGACATTTGGGGGGGAGGTGGGTGCTGGGGGCAGACAGCTTTGCTCGGGGGGGGGAGGGGGAGACAGAAGGATACAGACAGCGGTCAAGGAGAGAGAGATAAAGAAACACAGACAGACAGACACATCTATTCTAGCACCCGTTAATATAACGGGCTTAAAGACTAGTAATAATAATAATAAGTTTATTTTTATATATCACCCTACCACATAGTTCTAGGCATTTCACATACATTAAAAATTATACAATAAATAAATAAAATACAATTTGCTAAATTGTATTTTATTCATTGATTGTATAATTTTTTCCACCTATACATCTCTAAAGTGCACAGTGTCTAAACAATTCCAGATAATTTGATGTTTTCTCAAAGAGCTGTAAAAACACATTTGTTTGGTTTCTAGATAAGTAGCTCAGTTCATTGTAATAGTATATTGGATTTTAAATTTTGATGAGAATGTGAAATTTAAATTTTGATTTATTATGATGTTATTATTGTATTAACATAGGGCTCCTTTTACAAAGCTGCGATACAGGTTTCTACTGTGGGCCATCAAGGTAAATACTCTGATGCTCATAAGAATTCTATGAGCGTTGGAGCATTTACCTTGTACCACTTTGCTCTGCAGTGCGCTCCTGAATGCCTGAAGTGCTAGGCAAATGGCTCAAAGTTCCAAGCAGTTGATCGACTACTTCCTCTGAGAAGGGGACCAGCGTCTCTGTACTGGACGCCCTTCACAATGTGCACCCCAGCCGTATAGGCTGGCATCCGTCATCAAGTTCACTCATGCAGTGATGCGAAGGGGAACTCCTCTGGTTAGAGACTGAGAATCCAACCACCAGGTTAAACTGTGATGTGCTTCCGCTGTCAAAAGAAAGTGCTACTGCAGCAAATCCCTTTGTGGGCACCACCTGGAGAGTAGTGCATTCTGGAGAGGATGCAAGTGCTCCCTTGCCCAGGGAACCGCATCCATGGTCACAAACATTGCTTGTCCACAGAAGAAATCTCTATCACGCCTTTGTAAAAGCCAGAAATAATTTCTTATGTGTTTGCCAAGATAAATATGGATGTATCCATGTATCCATTCTGGGCTAGAAAATTAAATAAACCTAAAACTAAATGGTTTTACGAGTATGAATGGGAGATTCTCTAATGTGCACATTGTCTTGAAATCTCTGGGCCAATGGTTCTACCACAAGGACAAACAGGAAGGGGTGACAGGACTTTCCTGATATTTTTATTCAAAAGAATTTGTGTATCCTTACATTCATTTTTTTCCATATGGTCTCTATAAATTACATGTATCCACTTAAAAAAAAAATCTCTAAAGTGATTTTTTTTCTTAAATATTTTTTCTCTAAAACAAAAAAGGGGACATTTTATTTTCACTCTTACCTTATCAAAGAATTGATACAATTTCAATGTTTTCTCTATCTTTTTCTGAGATTCATCTAGCCTTCTAGAAAATTCTTGAAGCTGTTCTTTATGTGTCTGTAGCTTCATCACATAAGTAAACGTTTCTGTTGATGTAAAGTTTTCCCATCGACTCATCCTCTTTATCACTTCATGTCCCCGATTTAGGTAATTCTGAGAAGAGAAAGTTTAGCCTTCATAGTATTAAGGATACACAGTCTGAACCCTCTTATTTATTTACAAGTGAATTTTCCACGTTCCTCAAAACAATCTGCATCTATCAAGATACAGTATAAGGATTTGAATTTGTAACCCATCTTTCTCCAATAAAAGGACTCTTTTACAGAGTAAAAAGGCACAACTCCTTGGCATCCCAGTAGATCTCTCATATTTCTATCATAAAAGTGAGAAGCTTCTAAAGTTCTTTTAATAAAAAATAACTGGCACCAGCAAACTACTTGCCCTTTATCATTTTCTGATGTTTTAGTTCCTTGCACTATACAAGTGTAGCATGAAATACTGAGCACTAGACATATTTAAACATTTAATTCCACCAATATGAAACCTGAATTTTCAAATGGAGGTAGAAAAATATCAGGCTTAGAGAAGGGCTTGAAATAAGTGCTTAGGGACTATTTTACTGCAGTCTATAACAGAAGTTGGGAAACCAGGGTCAGAGTACGACTAGGGAAATGCAGACCATAGAGAGGACTAGGGATGATGGTTTAGAAATGATGGACAGAGCTAAAGGTGAGGCTGAAATCACAGAAGATCAGGCAATTTGGAGCAGTCGATTTGGGTCAGAGTTTGGAGCTAGGGTTGAGAGATCAAGGTGGAGTTTGTGGTTGAAGATAGGAGACCGAGGAAATGCTTAGTTTTAGATTTGGGAAATCAAGAGCAGAGATGGTGCTGAGGTACACAGATCAAAGTAACAGCATATGAAAACAGACCAGGGACAAATCTTAAGGCTAGGAAAATTATTTAAAAGGCAGAGATCTTTTCTACCAGTTTTGTTATATCAATAATAGTAATAATTTAAAAACAGTTTTTTTTATATACCCTCTCAACTTAGGAGGGTATATAGCGTGGTAGTTAAATTATAACTCCAATAAGAAAATCATCAAATATATGTTATTGATGCAAAACTTAATAATGAGAACTATTGAAGGTACTTAATAAACAACTAGGATTTCAGTAACTTCCAAAATTTAAGGTAATTTTTCTCACATTTAATTTCAGTAAATAAAGAATTCCATAAACTTGGAACTGCTATGCAAAACTTTTTCTTTAAGGATGACACCAAGCATGTAGAGCAAGCAGCTGGCAACTCAAACTTACCAGTCAGCATGAATGAGGCAATTTATCACAGAATAGGTCTTGGTTTCAGCTATGATTTCATATAAGGACAATTACCATATATTAACTTGAAATCCAAGCATAAGGTTTTAAATTCCACATGGGCTATCACTGGGGTCAGTGCAAGGTCTGCAGGAGTTGGATCACTATCAAATATAAACTTGCACAAAATTATCTTAACTGCGGTGTTTCTGTAATAACTGCAGTTTGGACAACTAAGGGACCCTTTTACCAAACCATATTAAGTACTAATGTACCCCTAATGTAGGAATAAAGGCTTACTGCAAAACAGTAATTTGCCTGCCGCTCATGCTAATCACATGCTACAGTATTTATATTGTTTTGCTATTTTTTCTGGAGGGGATGTGTCATGTACAGGGAATGGCATGGAAGCATTATCCAACTAGCACATTCACATTAGCGTATACTAAGGCCCATTTTCTATAAATGACACCTTAAGTTAGGCACCTAACTAAAGTTAAAAATATTGCTTAAAATATAAAAAATCAAATTAAAACAATATGTGGCTCATAATAATAATAAAAAAACCCTAAAAAGTGGCCTAAATGGGCACTTGGACGATCAAAAAGTCTGATCGTCCAAGTCCCATAATCAAAGCTGGTTTTAGACGTATCTAAAACCAGCTTAGGCCTTTCCCCTGCCTCTAAACGCATAGAGCAAAAAGAGGCATTTTTAGAGGAGGGGAAAGGGCGGGCGGTGGGCTGACCTACACCTATAACCAAAACTTTTGACAGGTTGCCAGTCGGCACTTATACGTTTTGACTTAGACCAAGTCAAAACAGGTATAAGTGCCAAAAAAGGGGCAGCTGAGCTGATGGCGGCTGGCGCTATCAGCCCAGCGGCCCGGCAACCTACCCACCCCCACCGCAACCATCAGGGCAGGAGAGATGCCTCATCTCCCCTGCCACAATAGCAATACTACCAAGTGCCACCAAACACGGCACTTGGGATCGCTAAAGCGGCAGGAGAGATGACCCATCTCTCCTGCAGCGATCCATCCCTTCCCCTCAATCCGATTGGGCCAGGAGAGAGCCCAAGCCCTCCTGGCTCCACTGACAACAATCGGGGCAAGAGGGAGCCCAAGCCCTCCTGCTCCGCCGAAAACCTACCCGCCCGACACTATCAGGGCAGGAGGGAGCCCAAGCCCTCCTGCCTACCAAAACCCCCTACTCCCATCCCCACTAAAATATGGGCAGGAGGGATCCCAGGCCCTCCTGCCCTCGACGCACCCCCCCTTGAACCCCCAATCGGCACCCCACCCCCACCCCCAATCCCCCTCCCCATACCTTAAAATCGGTCGGACGGACAGGTGCCAAGCCCATCCGTCCGACAGGTCAGCCATCCCTGGAATGGCTGGCCTTAAGGCCTGATTGGCCCAGGCGGCTCAAACCCCACCTACAGGTGGGGCCTGAGGCGCCTGGGCCAACCGGAATAAGCCCAGTAGTCTTAGGCCCCTCCTGTGGGCGGGGCCTTAGGCACATGGGCCTACAGAAGGTAGTCATATGGGGACAATATTACATCTGAAGCCCTCATTGGACAGATATAAAGGTTGCCTTTTTCTTATTATGACCAGGGTAGCCATACAAATGGTTACTCGCAATTGGAAGAACTGGGATCGCCTTAACTTTACTTTTTGGTGGGCAAATTTATGTTTAAGTTATAGATTTGAAAAGATGAATGCAGATATGCTGGGGCATACTAAGAGATTCAAGTTAATTTGGGGCCCTTTGACGTCTTTTATAGATTCATTTGTCTTTTCCTTTATTTATGTTGGTATAATGCACACACACCCAGGGGGAGGGAGGGCAGGAGGGTGTATTTCTTTTGTATGGTTCTATTCCCTTATGAAATGTTGGTTGGGTGGGGGATTTTTAATGTTGTATGGATTTTGATTGTTTATAAATGCATTTTTGAATAATATTATTTGTATAGACACTGTATTGCATTTTTTTTAGCTTTAGAAACTCAATAAAGTTAAAAAAAACATATGTGTAGGTGCCTATTGGTGCCTTAAAAAAAGCATCTGCATTGCACCTATGGAAGCGCTTTACAATGCCTAATGCCAAGCATAGAGAAGCACTCTTGGTGCCCCCTGGTAAATGACATAGGCTACCACCATTGCGTTATCCGAGAAAACTCATACCACTTTGATCTGCAGTGCGCTCCTGAATGCCTGAAGTGCCAGGCAAATGGCTCAAAGTTCCAAGCGGTTAATCGACTAATTCCTCTGAGAAGGGGACCAGCGTCTCTGTACTGGACGCCCTTCACAATGTGCACTCCAGCCGTATAGGCTGGCATCCGTCATCATGATCACTCATGCAGAGATGCGAAGGAGAATTCCTCTGGTTAGAGACTGAGGTTCCAACCACAAGGCTAAACTGTGATGTGCTTCCGCTGTCAAAAGTAACTGCTACTGCAGAGAATCCCTTTGTGGGTACCATCTGGAGAATAGTGCATTCTGGAGAGCATGCAAGTGTGCCCTTGCCCAGAGAACCACAACCATTGATCCCAGCACCTGTACATAATGCCAGGCCGTCAGAACTGTCTTGCTCCAAAACACATATCTGATGCAGATCACAAACAAAAACAGGGTACTCAATTTCAGGGGCACTGACTTCGCACGCATGGGAGATTTCGTCTACCAGATGCTACAGGTTCAAGAAGTAACTGATAATGTGGAAGCTATATGGACAACCTTGAAATCGATCCTTCATGAGGCAACTATCTGCTACATAAAATCGGTAACCAAACAACAAAGAAAAAGGAAACCCTAATGGTTCACAGATGAGGTATCACACCTCGTCAAGGAGAAGAAAAGAGCATTTCTATCATAAAAACGCATGTGGGAAAAAGAAGCAAACATTGAATACAGGACAAAGTCTGCAGCGGTCAAAACAGCAGTCAGGGAAGCCAAACTTCGTATGGAAGAAACTCTAGCGAAGAACATCAAGAAAGGGGACAAATCCTTCTTCAGATACATTAGCGACAGGAAAAAGAACACAAACGGGATAGTACGCCTTAGAACGCCAGACGGGAATTATGTGGAAACTGACTCCGATAAAGCCAAACTACTGAATGATTACTTCTGTTCAGTCTTTACCTGCGAGGCACCAGGGCACGGGCCTCGGCTGGATGCAAAGCAAAGCATGGATGACCCATTTCAGAAGTTTGAGTTCACACCAGCTGATGTTTACAGAGAACTGTCAAGACTCAAGGTGAACAAAGCCATGGGACCGGACAATCTGCACCCAAGAGTGCTCAGAGAGCTATGCGATGTTTTGGCGGAACCGTTAGCCATGCTCTTCAATCTCTCCCTAAGTACGGGAAGAGTCCCCCTGGACTGAAAAACTGCCAATGTTGTTCCTCTGCACAAAAAGGGTTGCAGAGCGGAGGCTGCGAATTACAGACCGGTAAGTCTCACATCAATAGTGTGTAAACTCATGGAAACTCTACTTAAAGGGAAATTAGACACGATATTGGATGAGGGGAATCTGAGGGATCCCTGTCAACATGGATTCACTAGGGGCAGGTCATGCCAATCCAATCTTATCAGCTTCTTTGACTGGGTGACAGGAAAGCTAGACTTGGGAGAGTCTCTGGACATAGTGTACTTGGATTTCAGTAAAGCGTTTGACAGTGTCCCACACCGTAGACTATTAAACAAGATGAAATCGATGGGGTTAGGTGAGAAACTAACGGCATGGGTCAATGATTGGCTGAGTGGAAGACTTCAGAGGGTGGTGGTCAATGGCACCCTCTCTAAGACATCAGAGGTGACTAGTGGAGTGCCACAGGGCTCAGTCCTGGGACCATCCCTTTTTAACATATTCATAAGGGACTTGACCCGAGGGCTTCAGGGTAAAGTAGCGCTGTTTGCCGATGACGCCAAACTGTGTAATATAGTAGGTGAAAGCGATCTCACGGATGGTATGGCGCAGGATCTGATCAAGTTGGAAAACTGGTCTTCAACATGGCAGCTGGGCTTCAACGCAAAGAAGTGTAAGGTGATGCATCTCGGCAGCAGAAATCCATGCAGAACATACACCTTGAATGGAGAAACACTAGCTACGACCTCAGAAGAACGGGACTTGGGAGTAATCATCAGTGCAGACATGAAGGCTGCTAAACAAGTAGAGAAGGCCTCATCCAAGGCAAGGCGGATGATGGGATGTATCAATAGAAGCTTCGTCAGCCGTAAACCTGAAGTCATAATGCCACTGTACAGAACCATGGTGAGACCTCATCTGGAGTACTGTGTGCAATTCTGGAGGTCACATTACCGTAAAGATGTACTTCGAGCTGAGTCAGTCCAGCGAATGGCCACTAGGATGGTCTCCGGACTCAAGGGTCTCTCATACGAGGAAAGACTGGGCAAGTTGCAGCTCTACTCTCTAGAGGAGCGCAGGGAGAGGGGTGACATGATTGAGACATTTAAGTAAGTCACAGGTCGTGTCGAGGTGGAAAACGACATATTCTTTCCAAAGGGACCTTCAGTCACAAGGGGGCACCCGCTCAAACTCAGAGGAGGGAGATTTGGTGGTGACACCAGGAAGTATTTCTTTACAGAAAGGGTGGTGGATCACTGGAACAAACTACTGGTGCAAGTGATCAAGGCCACTAGCGTGCTCGACTTTAAGAATAAATGGGACATCCACGTGGGATCTCTACGTGGGTCAAGCAGCACTCTGACTTAATGGGGTGGGACAGTAGAGTGGGCAGACTTGATGGGCTATAGCCCTTTTCTGCCGTCATCTTTCTATGTTTCTGAGAGGAATAGCACAGTTACTTACCATAACAGGTGTTATCCAGGGAAAGCAGGCAGATATTCTCACTGATGGGTGATGGCACCGACGGAGCCCCGGTACGGACTGTGACAAACCTAAGTACATTTCAGGTTTTGTCTATGAAAAAACCCAAGTCCGGTTTGGGTTTTGTCCCAGAGATAGGGAAGAAATAACTATATCCCTATGCAAGAGAGCTGACTCACAGACTACAGAACTAGCTGACTATTGCTGGGACAGAGAGTTGGCAACAGATGAGGTATGGCAGGGAAAGGACAGGTTTGAAAGCTGCACAGTTTAAACCTGTCCCTAACCCTGCCAGGAGATTTCTACTTTTCCAGCAGCCTATCCCTGTAAGAGTCAAGGCTGGAAAGGAACCTGCACTTAGCCAGATGGAACAAGCCAGTGTGTGGAAGGCCCTTCCGCCACCTAGGCTAAGGGGGAGTGTCTCTCCTTAGCTTAAAACGAGGCAGTGCAGAACACTAGGGGAGCAAGCAGAGTGGAGGCAAGCTGGAGAGAACCTGGCTGAACTGTGGAAAATGGAAGCTGGCAAGAGCCGGAGAGAAAGGGAGATTTTCTTTCCCCAGTCTAAGGAGGCTAGGGAAACTGACTGCCAGATGGTAGATACATAGAAGCTGGCTTCTGCCTCTGAGAGTTGGGAACAAAACCCAGGGGAAGCCATGGACACGCAGGAGAGTCTGGTAGGACCTGAGGCTTTTCCCATGGATATAGAAATGCAGTGAGAGATATGTGCTGTGTCTTTGCCTACAATCTCTGAGCCTCCAGAGAAGACAGTGTTTTTCTTTTGAAGGAGATTTGTATTTCTCTCCTTTTATATTGAACTTTAAGTTTGTGCCTGAGAGCTTTAATTTTGAGCCTAACAAATGTTTGGAGGTATTTTCCTGTTAGCATCTAGGCTGAGCAGAGTACGTTCCTCCCCCACAGCTGTGCATAATTAATCACAGTAACGTCTCAGCAGGGAAACGTTCTGAGAGCCCTGAACGTTCCCAGAGCCAAGGCTATCCAAAGTAAAACTTCTCCACACACTTGGCTGTGCTAAGTTTTCCTTACAAAACCTGTGCTTCTGAATGTTATGCCTACTTACAGAACAACACTTTGTTTGGGGAAACGTTGAGCTGAAGGGAAACCATGTGACCTGCTTGCCTGCTTTTGTTGTTCAGTTTTTGTTTGGAGTTTTTTCTTCTGTGCTTTACATGTCCACGAATTGGCAGAGCTGCTGGGGAATAAGCAGGTTAGTAAATGTTCCAAACTTATATTCTTAAAACTACCTGCTCTGGTGAAGAGGACTGTGTTTGAGGATACTGAGAATGTCCAGAATCAGGGGACTAAATTATGCTTTACTTACAAAACCTGGACACTGGATTTGAGGGTTTTGTCTCTGGATGAGAAGCTTATGTTTGCCAAAGGTGAATGATTGTTTTGAAACTGCTAAGCTGAAGCCTGCATTTTTGCTTTGTGAAACCAGTAACCATAATAAAGCTAAGATTTGATGTATTCTGACTTGGACTCTGCCCTTGCATGTCCTTATTAGGCTAATAGTAAGTCAGGTAAAGTCCTGAAGGGTCCCTTGGTGGTAAGGGACACGCCGGGCCAGAGAACTTTGTCACGATCCCGTGGGCTCATGACGCAGCTCAAGAGCGTGGGTGTGACAGGACACTGTGAATTGCACTCTAAGAACTTATAAAGTTCTGGCTAGCCTGCACCGCGCATGCGCGAGTGCCTTTCCACCCGACAGAGGCGCGTGGTCCCTCAGTTAAAATAAGCCACCTAAGAAACCAACCCGGGGAGGTGGGTGGGTTGTGAGAATATCTGCCTGCTGTCCCTGGATAACACCTGTTATGGTAAGTAACTGTGCTTTATCCCAGGACAAGTAGGCAGCATATTCTCACTGATGGGTGACCTCCAAGCTAACAGAATGGGATGATGGGAAAGTTGGCTATTAGGAAAATAAATTTTGTAACACAGATAGGCCGAAGTGCCCATCCCACCTGGAGAAAGACTCCAGACAGTAGTGAGAAGTGAAGGTATGAACTGAGGACCAGGTGGCAGCTTTACAGATTTCCTCAATAGGAGTAGATCTGAGGAAATCCACAGAAGCTGCCATAGCTCTAACTTTATGGGCTGTGTCAGGCTGGTCTGAGCATAACAGAACGAGATGCAGGCGGCAAGTCAGTTGGAAATCATTCTCTTGGAAATAGGATGCCCCAACTTGTTTGGATAAAAAGAGATAAAGAGTTGGGGAGAAGTTCTGTGGGGCTTTGTGCGATCAAGGTAATAGGCCAAAGCTCGTTTACAGTTCAAAGTATGCAAGGCTGCTTCTCCAGGTTGAGAATGAGGCCTAGGAAAAAATACTAGTAGAACAATCGACTGACTGAAATGAAAGTCAGAGACAACTTTTGGAAGAAACTTTGGATGTGTACGCAGAACCACCTTATCATGATGGAAAATTGAAAGGTGGATCTGCTACCGTGTTTCCCCGATGATAAGGCAGGGTCATCAAATAAGACAGCCCCCCCTTTTTAGAAAAAATTGTAAAATAAGGCACCCCCCCCGCAAATAAGCCACCCACCGATACCTGCGCTTACCCGAATCGGGTGGTACGGTGGGTGACTCCGTGTGGTCCCTCCGTCTATCGCGGGGGTCGGCAACCCGCGGCTCCAGAGCCGCATGCGGCTCTTTTCCACCTTTGCCGTGGCTCCGGTAGTGTGTCACGCAGGCATGCAACTTACAAGTCCGGCGTCGCGGCGGGAAATAGCCATGCTGAGCAGTGAGCTCAGCACGTACACAGATGAAAGCCTTGCTTGCTGATTGGTCCGGCGGCCGTGCCGCCGGACCAAACAGCAAGCAAGGCTTTCATCTGTGTAGTACTGAGCTCACTGCTCAGCATGGCTATTTCCCGCCGCGACGCCGGACTTGTAAGATGCACGCCTGAAAAAGAAATCATCCTGGCCGGGGTCGGTGTCATGCTCCGGAGATCTACAGCCTTCCTATCTCCCTCTCCCTTCTACCTGCTTCCGGCCACATCCCCTGCTCTGCAGCTCTCTTCGGCAACTCAGCAGCAGCGATCGACACAAGCTTCTGACATCGGGGCCTACCCTCTGCGAGTCCCGCTTGTTTCAACTTCCTTTTTCCACAAAGGCGGGACTCGTAGAGGGAAGGCCTCGATGTCGGTAGCTTGTCTTGATCACCGCTGCTGACAAGTTGCTGAAGAGAGCCGCGGAGCAGGGGGGTGTTGCCAGGTGCAGGTAGAAGGGAGAGGGCCAGATGCAGGACTCGTGGGTGAGGGAACAGAAGAGAGAGAGAAAGGATAGAGATACAGAGGGGACATGAAAGGGTAAATAAGGCATCCCCCCGAAAATAAGCCCTAGAGCATATTTTGGCCTTCCAAAAAAAATAAGACAGTGTCTTACCATCGGGGAAACACGGTACTAGTGTTTCTAACTCACTGACCCTCCTGGCAGAGGTGAGAGCAATAAGAAAGACCACTTTCCAGGTAAGAAACTTGAGATGAGCTGTGGCCATTGGTTCAAATGGTGGCTTCATCAAACTAGAAAGATCCACATTAAGGTCTCAGATGACAGGTAGAGGCTTGAGAGGAAATATTGGCAGAAGTATGGGTTCCCTGGAACTGAGTTGAAGTAGAAGGGAGAACCGATGTTGTCTGGGCCACCATGGAGCAATGAGAATCATGGTGGCTGCCTCTCTCTTGAGCTTGAACAGAATTCTCAACATGAGAGGAAGTGGAGGGAAGGCATATAGAAACCGACCCGTCCAATCCAGAAGAAAAGCATCCGCTGCCAGATGGAGAGGAGAGTAAAGTCTGGAGCAAAACTGGGGCAACTGATGATTGTGAGGGGCTGCAAATGTATCCATTTGGAGTGCCCTCATTGAGCAAATACAGACTGGAGAGTTACAGAGTCGAGAGTCCATTCGTGAAGTTGAAGAATTCTGCTGAGGTTGTCTGCTAGTGAATTCTTCTCTCCTTGAATGTAGACAGCCTTCAAGAAGAGATTGCGAGCTGTTGCCCAAGTCCAAATTTTCTGGGCCTCCTGACACAACAGAGAGAACCCGTGCCTCCTTGCTTATTTATGTAGTACATTGCTACTTGATTGTCTGCAAAGGAGGAGGACTTGAGGATAGAGAAGATGTTGGAACGCCTTGAGGGCATAAAACATCGCTCTGAGTTCCAGGAAATTGATGTGAAATTTGCTCTCCCTGGCAGTCCAAAGACCCTGAGTCTGCAGATCGTCCATGTGTGCCCCCCACGCATAAGGAGACGCATCCATCGTGATGATTTTGTGATGAGGCAAGTGAAAGAGACCTCTGGAAAGATTGGAGGAGGTCAACCACCATTGAAGCGCCTGCAGAAGAGAACGATGTCACAGATATGTACTGTAAAGGATGATCCATTGCATGAGACCACTGAGAAGCCAGAGTCCACTGAGGAGTACGCAGATGGAGTCTTGCCAATGGCGTGACATGAACTGTGGAAGCCATGTGGCCTAGAAGAATCATCCTGTGTCTGGCAGAAATGGTTTGAAGTGGAAGCACTTGCTGACATAGACAGATGAGAGTCTGAAGATAATCCGGTGGGAGGAACGCTCTCATGAGAGTTGTGTCCAGGATTGCACCAATGAACTGAAGACGTTGAGTCGGAATGAGATGTGATTTGGGGAAGTTGACTTCGAATCCCAGAATCTGCAGAAAAGAAATGGTCTGAGATGTTGCTTGGACCACTTCCTGAGATGAAGAAGCCTTGATTAACCAGTCGTCCAGGTAAGGAAAAACGGAGAGATGCGGCCACTACAATCAGGCACTTCGTGAACACTCTGGGAGAAGATGCCAGACCGAAGGGGAGTACCTTGTATTGGTAATGGCAATGATAGATCTGAAACCTGAGGTATTTCCAGGAAGCCGGATGAATAGGTTTATGTGTGTATGCTTCCTTAAGATCTAGGGAGCATAGCCAGTCGTTATGATTGAGAAGAGGATATAGCAGAGTGAGAGATAGCATCCTGAATTTCTCCTTTACCAGAAATTTGTTGAGATCTCTGAGATCCAGGATGGGTCTCAGTCCTTCAGTCTTCTTGGGTACCAAGAAGTAACGGGAGTAGAATCCCTAACCCCGCTGATCGAGAGGAACTTTCTTGATGGCATTCAGAAGGGATTGCACCTCCTGCAGATGGAAAGACTGTGTAGGGTTCAAAGCAGACTCTCTTGGAGGACTGTCTGGTGGAAGAGTCTGAAAATTCAGAGAGTAACCCTGACGAATGATGTTGAGGACCCAAAGGTCCGAGGTTATGAGCTCCCAACGAGTGATGAACAACTGAAGACAACCCCTGATGGGCTGAGGGCAAGGTTGAGAAATGAGAAGACTGGCTACGCCTCAAAGAAACATGTCAAAAAGGCTGTGCAGCTTTGGGTTGTGCAGCTTGTTGCTTCTGCTGCTGCTGCTGCTGTTGCCTTTGTCTACGAGGTTGAGACTGAGCTGGCTGCAGAGGTCGAGCAGTAAAACGTCTTTGATAAGAAGACTGTGGCCTGAAAGGATGAGCAGGTGGAGGCTTCTTCTTGTTCTTAATCAAAGTATCCCACCTGGTTTCATGAGCCGATACTTTTGGGTAGTGGTATCTAGACTCTCCAAAAAGTTCATCGCCCAAACAAGAAGCATTGGCTAAGCGATCTTGGTGGTTAATATCCAGCTCAGATACCCTAAGCCAAGCTAAGAATCTTATAGCCACAGACATGGCAGTAGTTCGATTTATAAGCTCAAAGGTGTAATAAATTGAGCATACCAAAAACTTTCACAGTTGTAACAAACTGGAAATATACTGTTGTAAAAGGGGTACCTTGCGCTCAGGTAGATACTTCTGAAGTGCAGACACTTGCTGAACCAAGTGCTTGAGATAAAAGGAAAAATGGAAAGCATAATTGTCAGACCGATTGGCAAGCATGGTATTTTGAAACAAACGCTTGCCAAATTGGTCCATTGTCTTACCCTCTCTGCCAGGAGGAACAGAAGCATAAACACTGGCCCCTGTAGCCTTATTCAGAGTGGAATCCACCAGGAGGGACTCATGAGGAAGTTGAGGCTTGTCAAAACCTGGGACAGAAATAACCCTATAAAGAGCATCCAGTTTACGAGGAGCTCCAGGGATGGTTAAAGGAGTTTCAAGGTTTTTATAAAAAGTCTCTCACAAAATGTCATGAAGGGGGAGCTTGAGGAACTCCTTAGGCGGCTGATCAAAATCCAATGCATCTAATAATGCTTTAGATTTTTTGGAATCAGACTCTTCATCTGACACAAGAAGCTCTTCAGAATCTTCCCAGAGATCTGAGTCCCACACCGGTGGTAAACCCCGAGAACCCGGTGTCGAGGACTCAACATGCTTAGTCTTCCGCACTAATTTCCCCGATCTGACCGGCATCGTGTCAGGGGAGGCATGGGCAGAAGAACGATGTCGAACTGGCTCCGACATCGACCCCTGAATCGGCGTCGAAGACCTTTGCTGAGGCGGTACAACTGTAGACGCCGGTTCCGCAAAGGTCGGTGCCGACAAAACAGGCTCAGACCACACCGGAGCCGTAAGGGTGGGAGTCGACAACCAAGCATCAGAGTGAACCATTACCGCAAGAGTCGATGCTGATAATAGAGGCTCAGACCGGACCGGCACCGAAGCCGGTGTCGCCAAGACAGGGAGTAAGATTTGTAACTGCTTCCGTAATTGGACTTGCATGATTGCTGCAATTTTGTCCTCCAGAGATTGCACCGGTACTGTTTGCTTTTTCGCCGGTACCTTTGGTGCTGCTCTGCACTCTGGAGATGAGGAGGCCGATGATGAGGCACTCACCTCAATGGGAGGCACTCACCTCAATGGGAGCCGCAAGAACACGAAAATTAAGAAGATTTTTTTTTTTAAACAATGAAAAAGAAAAACCGAAAGACGACAAAAAGTCAGAAAAAATAGCCGCAGGAGCTGGAAGGCAGCGAAAAAATTTCAACAGCCGTTGAAACGCGATTTCTTAGCTCCGCAGAAACTGAGGGACCACACGCCTCCTTCAGGCGGGAAGGCACTTGCGCATGCGCAATGCGGGCTAGGTAGAATTTTCTAAGTTCTTAGAGTGCAATTCACTCTAAAGTGTCCGTACCGGGGCTCTGTCGGTGCCGTCACCCATCAGTGAGAATATGCTGCCTGCTTGTCCTGAACGTGAACTTGCAGGCCTTGAGCATGCGCAGATGCTCAAGGCCCAGCAGAAGAGGAGGCCGATCTTTGGGCACCGGCACCAAGCACAGGACATGCCGGTGCCGGTGCCCAGATGACGGTAAGAAGCGGCGGGGGGGGGGGGGGGTGCCCAATCGCGTTGGGAGATGTGCTGGATCGCGGCAGGGGATGCCCAATCGTGGCGGGGGGGGGGTGCCGGATCGTGGTGGGGGTTGCCAAATCGCAGCCGGGGGGTGCCGGATCACAGGGGGGACCTTCGGGGGGAACAATACCGGTTCTCGTGGGGGGGGGGGGAACGTATCAAAGCGAGTTTTCATTATTTCCTATGGGGAAACTCGCTTTGATAAACGAGCATTTTGGATTACGAGCATGCTCCTGGAACAGATTATGCTCGTAATCCAAGGTACCACTGTATAGGCAAAAAAAGATGCTGCTGCAACTGCTTTTAAACCTTCCTCTGGACCAACTCCATCCTTTTTCTATCTTTTTGAAGATATGGTCTCCAGAATTAGACACAATATTCTAAATGAGGTCTCACCAGTCTTATACAGGAGCATCAATACCTCCTTTTTCCTAATGGCCATACCTCTTCTTATGCACCCTAGCATCCTTCTAGTTTTTGCCATCACTTTTTCAACCTGTATGGCCACCTTAAGATCATCACATACACTCACACCCAAGTCCCGCTCTTCTAACATGTACATAGTTCTTCACCCCCTAAACTGTACCTTTCCTTCGGGTTTTTGCAGCCCAATAAATGACCTTGCATTTCTTAGCATTAAATTTTAGCTGCCAAATTTCAAACCATTCTTCAAGCTTCACAAGGTCTTTCCTCATGTTATTCACACCATCCAGGGGTCTACTCTATTCAGATTTTGGTATCATCTTCAAAGAGGCAAATCTTATCCGAAAGCCCTGCAGCAATATCGCTTAAAAAATGTTAAAAGAACAAGTCTGAGAACAGAATCTTGAGGCACACTCCTGGTAACATCCCTTTCCTTAGACTGATATCCATTGACCATTACTCTCTGTCATCTTCCACTCAACCAGTTCCTGACCCAGCCTGTCACTTTGAAGCCCATCCTGAGGACACTCAGTTTATTTATTAGACGTCTGTGTGGAACACTGTCAAAGGCTTTGCTAAAATCTAAATACACTACATCTAGTGCACTCTCTCTATCGAATTTTCTAGTCACCCAGTCAAAGAAATTGATCAGATTTGCCTGACAAGATCTACCTCTAGAGAATCCAGTAATTTTTGGGATTTCATGCTTTGGTCCTTCCTCTCCCTCAGATGCTTTCATCTCCTCCACCTTCAGGGCAGCATACCGGTTCTTCAGTTCAAGGGCGGGCGGAGTTTCAGTGCCAGTCTTGCAAGGTTCCGTAATCTGAATCCAGCTGTCTTCTCTCAGTACAGCCTCTTCTTCCCTACAGCTGGAAATCTTTGACGCCTCATCGATTTACTCTCATTTAGACGGATGCTTCTCAGTCTTGCCACCTCCTCTGTCAGTTCCTTTAGTTCCTTCATGAGGAATTCAGGCTGAATACAGTTTGCACATGGAACCACTCCCTCTGCCTGGGTAACATTTTCTGTCTGCATTGAGACAGAAGCTGTAACATGAGCAGCAGCTTTGGTAACACAATGTTTCCCAGTCATATCTGTGGTTGCAGAAGTACTTACATCTGGAAGAAAAAACGAAAGAGCTTAAAAATCCTATCAAAGCAATGCCCTGTTCCTGGTTGGCTAAAGAGCCTATAAATCAAAAAGCTCCACCTTGGGGTGGGCGGGTAGGAATTAACACCACAGACTTACCTCAACAGCTATTTGTGCCCTAATCTTATCTTATGCCCTGAAATGCAACCTAAAATACTGATCTAGACTAAAACATATTTTTCTATGATACCAGCCAGAGGTCTCTCTTCAAGGGGCACTTTTCGGTTAGGGTGAGAGATGAAGTATAGCATGCTTGGCCTGACTTAACAGTTTTCCAGGCCTCTCTCCCATTTACTACTCCCCAAAGTCTCAAAAATGTCATAAACAGATCCAAAGAAGCTTTTTCGTCAACAGCTCTCTCCTTAAGTAAATATATGCAAATTATATATGCAGTTTACTGCTTGCTGTGAAAACTATCTTTAATGATGAGCCTCTACAACCTCTCTCTTAGAACCAGGCTACTGAGGGTTAGGCACTAGGCCGGCATTCCTCTCCGCAAGGGTCACCTGTGGAGTCTGATCTCTAAGAAAGTCTTCAGAGGGGAAATGTGGTCTGTGCTTTTGTGCTGCTCATAAGTGAGCACTGTGTGACAGAGGACTGTGGAGTCTCTATCTTTAATTCCTGTAGGGATTTCATGATCACCTAAAAAAGTGCTGAGGGCTTAAACAGCCTGCGCACAGTGGGATCCTCTCCAAGATCAAGAGCTTCCACCAGATCCGGATCTGCTCCCCTCCCACCCTTAGAAATGAAACAGCATCTCCTGCTACAGAGGACCCAGGGGCTAGCCTTGCTCCCAAGGGATTGGTTCCTGAGCCCACAAACTGTTAGTGCAGGTTTTCCAAATACGTACACTGCAAAGCAATCTGTCCTTTGGAAGCAGATCTTCAACCTGTGTTCTCCCGTAGCTAAAGATGCCCTAAGCTTGGGATCCTCTGTAGCATCGAAAAAGCCTTGCAAACAGTAAGGAAAAACTAAATTTAATGGTAATAATAATAATATAACAGTTTATATACCACAGGACCGTGAAGTTCTATGCAGTTTACAATAATTAAAAGATGTTACAGATTGAATGGATATAACAATGTTCTGCCGGTTAACATTGATTGAAAAATGTTACAAATTATATAAATTATTATCTGGATACTTGAATAAGAAACCAAAGTGTGGTCTTAGAGACATTTGGAGCATTGAGATTACCGTATTTTCACGCATATAACGCGCGCGTTATACGCGTTTTTACCTACCGCGCATACCCCTCGCGCGTTATATGCGTGAGCGCGGTATACAAAAGTTTTAAAACATAGTTCCCACCCCGCCCGACGCCCGATTCACCCCCCCAGCAGGACCGCTCGCACCCCCACCCCGAACGACCGCTCGCACGCGCTCCCACCCGCACCCGCATCCACGATCGGAGCAAGAGGGAGCCCAAGCCCTCTTGCCCGGCCGACTCCCCGACGTCCGATACATCCCCCCCCCCGGCAGGACCACTCGCACCCCCACCCCGAAGGACCGCCGACTTCCCGACAATATCGGGCCAGAAGGGAGCCCAAACCCTCCTGGCCACGGCGACCCCCTAACCCCACCCCGCACTACATTACGGGCAGGAGGGATCCCAGGCCCTCCTGCCCTCGACGCAAACCCCCCCTCCCCCCCAACGACCGCCCCCCCAGCCGACCCGCGATCCCCCTGGCGACCCCCACGACCCCCCCACCCCCCTTCCCCGTACCTTTGGTAGTTGGCCGGACAGACGGGAGCCAAACCCGCCTGTCCGGCAGGCAGCCAACGAAGGAATGAGGCCGGATTGGCCCATCCATCCTAAAGCTCCGCCTACTGGTGGGGCCTAAGGCGCGTGGGCCAATCAGAATAGGCCCTGGAGCCTTAGGTCCCACCTGGGGGCGCGGCCTGAGGCACATGGGCCCAACCCGACCATGTGCCTCAGGCCGCGCCCCCAGGTGGGACCTAAGGCTCCAGGGCCTATTCTGATTGGCCCACGCGCCTTAGGCCCCACCAGTAGGCGGAGCTTTAGGATGGATGGGCCAATCCGGCCTCATTCCTTCGTTGGCTGCCTGCCGGACAGGCGGGTTTGGCTCCCGTCTGTCCGGCCAACTACCAAAGGTACGGGGAAGGGGGGTAGGGGGGTCGTGGGGGTCGCCAGGGGGGTCGCGGGTCGGCTGGGGGGGCGGTCGGAGGTTCTTGGGGGGGGGCGGTCGTTGGGGGGAGGGGGGTTTGCGTCGAGGGCAGGAGGGCCTGGGACCCCTCCGGCCCGTAATGTAGTGCGGGGTGGGGTTAGGGGGTCGCCGTGGCCAGGAGGATTTGGGCTCCCTCCTGGCCCGATATTGTTGGGGAGTCGGCGGTCCTTCGGGGGGAGGGATGTATCGGACGTCGGGGGGGGGCATCAGGCTTTCAGGATGGGGACAGACCTTCAAGGGGGGACAGTGCACGGAAGTCAGGGGGGGTGAACGGAGAGTCGGGACAGCGCACGGAAAGTCAGGGCGGGCGAAAGGAGCGTCGGGCAGCATGCGCGGTATACCCGTGAGCGCGGTATACCAAAGTTTTTGTACATATCATCGTGATTTCTGCGCGCTATACCCGTGTGCGCGTTTTATACGGGTGCGCGTTATTTGCGTGAAAATACGGTAAGCATCAGATTTCTGCATCTCAATGGCCACGAATTTGGTCTTGGAGGATGAGATGTACAGTGTCAGCATCTATGAGACAAACTTGGTTCTTTTTGTTGCATAGAGCGTTTTGGACCCCTGTTAGATTACAAAAGTTGGATAGCTCTAAGTCTAATAGATGCTGGCATTGTAATCTGGAACCAGGAACATTAGACCATCTACTTTATTATTGACCCTTCATTAAGTCATTTTGGAATTCAATCTGGACTCAAGTAAACTCTTTATTGGAAAACCATGTTGCCCTCTCCTATGATACTGTTTTATTTGGAATGGCTATGAGAAAAAAGAGTCAAATATCGTCATATAACAACAAACTTTTATTAGTTATGACAGGGGTAGCCATTCAACATATTACCAATAATTGGAAAAATCATAAGAATCTTAATTTCATATTCTGGTGGAATTCGTTGTGCCATATTTTTAAGATGGAAAGAGTAATAGCAGTACAAAAAGGGACATATAATAACTTTATAAAGATATGGGGACCATGGGAAAAATATTGTGATGAATAGACATCATTTCTTTTCTGTTCCTTTTCTTTTCTTTCTTAGTTTTATCCAGCACACTCAAGGGGGGAGGGTGGATTTGGGATGTAATTAAATACAAGATATTATAATATGTTATATAATTTTGCATATTCTATTTTAATTGAGAATGGGATGAAGGGGGGAGGGTGGGAGTTTTACACTATTAGTGGGAGTTTTACACTATTAGCGAGAGCGCCTTTGCGAAGGGCCTTGAGAAGGGCCAGGGCACTACACCAAGGTCAGCACACAACCGGAGGCAGAGAGTGAGTGTGGGTGAGAGGTCACAGTAGCAGTAGGCAGAGGGAGTGAGGACACAGCAGCAGCAGGCGGAGAGTGAGAGTGGGTGAGAGGTCACAGCAGCAGCAGGCAGAGGGAGAGAGGACACAGCAGCAGCAGGCGGAGAGTGAGAGTGGGAGACAGGACACAGCAGCACCAGGCAGAGGGAAAGAGGACACAGCAGCATCAGGCGGTGAGCGAGAGTGGGAGAGGGTAAACAGCAGCATCAGGCAGAGGGAGAGAGGACACAGCAGCAGCAGGCGGAGAGTGAGAGTGGGAGAGGGGACACAGCAGCACCAGGCAGAGGGAAAGAGGACACAGCAGCATCAGGCGGTCAGCGAGAGTGGGAGAGGGGACATAGCAGCATCAGGCAGAGGGAGAGAGGACACAGCAGCAGCAGGCGGAGAGTGAGAGTGGGAGAGGGGACACAGCAGCACCAGGCAGAGGGAGAGAGGACACAGCAGCAGCAGGCAGAGGGAGAGCGAGGGAGTGAGGACACCAACAGATCAGAGGAGACCAGAGTGGTGAGAGCCAGAGGAGAGAGCAGAGCAGGCAGACAAGAGAGCGGAGAGCAAATAGACGGACCAAACGAGCAGAGCGGAGAGCTGAGGGAGACCGGAGAGCAGAGCGGATAAGACAGAAATGGAGGCAGCCGGAATACACCAGAGCTTTCCAGTATACTGCATGGGGTGCCATATGTACGACTACCTCCCCTCGGGAAGGCGGGAGTACATATGCGGTCGGTGCCGGGAGCTGGAAGGCCTGAAGTATGAGGTCGCGAGATTGCAGGCCAGGGTTCAGGACCTGGAGGGGCTGCACGCTTCAGAGGAGCCATGCCAGGCGTCTGAGGATCCAGACAGAAACAGCTCCATTGAAGATCAGGTGAGGGACCTTGAGAGATTCATCGAGGAGAGCTACAGGAGGGTCGAGGAGCAGAACCAGCAGCAACTCAGACAGGTGTCATCAGACGAGAGCCAGGACCCACCGGAGGATGGACCTAGTGGAGAGGCCAGGAGGGCAGAGGAGGCCAAGGACCACGAGGGAGAAGCGCCCAGATTCACCATGGACACGGACCTGAGGCAGAGGAGGCTCTTGAGGAAGGGAAAGACTGCAATTGTTGTGGGAGACTCGATCCTGAGGGAGGTGGAGAGTCACGTAGCCGGAGGTCGAGAGGACCGGCTGGTGACATGTCTCCATGGGGCCAGGACAAAGGACATTGCCGACAGAATCGAGAGGATCTTGGACGGAGCCGAAATGGAGGAGACAGCAGTAATTGTCCACGTTGGAACAAATGATGTGAGCCGGAGGAATTTCAGCATGCCTGCGCTAACAGACCAGTTCAGGGTCCTGGGAAGGAAGCTGAAACAGAGGTCACAGAGGATAGCATTCTCGGAGATCCTGCCGGTCCTGAGGGCAGATGCTAGAAGGCAGGTCGAGCTCCAGGAGGTGAATGCGTGGCTGAGGAGGTGGTGCAAGGAGGAGGGCTTCCACTTTGTGAGGAACTGGTTGTCCTTCTGGGGAAAGAGCAAGCTCTACAGGCGGGATGGCCTGCACCTGAGCACGGTGGGAACAAGAATACTAGCAGCCAACGTAAAGAAGAAGATCGAGAGGGCTTTAAACTACAGAGAGGGGGAAAGCCGACAGCTGACCTGATGACGCTTCGGACAGCAGTATCCAGAAAAGATGCTGAACGGGTTGACTGTAGGGAGGAGGACGGGGGTCCGATGGAACTCGCGATCAGACAGCGAGGACAAGATGGCACCAGGGTGCAAACAGAAGGCAATAAGGTGGAGCCACAGGGCAAAGGGGAGCCACAAGGCACGGGGGAACAAACCAAGGCCCAGGGGACGATAGCACGGGAGGGGGCTGGTACTCCCCGGGGAAAAGCGGGGAGGTGGGGTGGAGGGGACATGGGGAGGAAGAGAGTTGCGAGGGTAAAGGCGGAGGGCACAGCAGAGGCACCGGGAGCGGGAAAACGGCCCTAGACCCAAGGGAAGGCGGTCCAGGTAAAGGCAGAGGTGGAGGACAAACACCGGGACCTACAGTGCTTATATGCAAATGCAAGAAGCCTCATGGCTAAGATGGGTGAACTGGAAGTCATGGCCAAGGGGGAGGACCTGGATATAATAGGAATTACAGAAACCTGGTGGACAGAGGAAAATCAATGGGATGTGGCACTGCCAGGGTACAAGCTCTACAGGAGGGACAGGACCCACAAGAAGGGGGGAGGCATAGCGCTGTATATAAAGGACTATATCTACTCGATTGGGATCGATACGGCAACAAAGGCAGAGGAGCTAGAATCGCTATGGGTCAAATTGCCGGGAAAGAAGAGTGCAGACATAAAGCTGGGGCTGTATTATCGCCCGCCTGGTGCGTCAGAAACAATAGGACACGACTTGGAAGCAGAACTGAGACAGGAATGCAGGACTGGAAGTGTAACAGTGATGGGGGACTTCAACTACCCGGGGATAGACTGGAGTACGGGACACTCCAACTCCACGAGGGAAGCAGGATTCGTAGAAGCTGTGAGGGACTGCTTCATGGAGCAACTGGTCAAGGAACCGACGCGAGGGGGTGCTACTCTTGACCTCATCCTTAACGTATTAGGGGGGTCTGCAAGAGGGGTAGAAGTGGGAGGAACACTAGGCAACAGTGATCACAACGTGATCAGATTCACATTAGAAAGGGGGTCACCCATAGTGGGGAGGACCGCAACGACTGCGCTCAACTTCAGGAAAGGGAACTATGTTGCTATGAGGAAAATGGTGGGGAGGAAGCTCAGGAACGGCTTTAGGATGGAGACTGTAGGGAGCGCCTGGACCCTTCTCAGGGACACACTGCAGGAAGCGCAAAAACTGTACATCCCCAGTTTCAGGAAAGGCCACAAGAACAAGCGGTCAAAAGACCCGGTTTGGATGACACCTGAAGTAAAGAGGGTAATCAGTGACAAGAAAGTGTCCTTCCGGAAATGGAAGAGGGATCCAACGGAGGAAAATCACCAGGAGCACAGGAAATGCCAAAAGGAATGCCACCGAGAGGTTAGAAAAGCAAAAGGGAAATACGAGGAGGGGCTGGCCAGGGAGGCGAAAAACTTCAAGGCATTCTTCAGTTACGTAAAGGGGAAGCAACCAGTGAGAGAGGAGGTGGGGCCATTGGACAATGGGGATAGGAAGGGAGTGATTAAGGAGGATAAAGAGGTAGCTGAGAGGTTGAACACGTTCTTCTCGTCGGTCTTCACGAGCGAGGACACGTCCAATATACCGGACTCAGAGGAGCTCATGAGTGGGGAGCAGGCCAAAAGATTGGGGCATATAGAGGTAAGTCGGGAGGATGTCCTCAAGCAGATTGATAGACTGAAAAGCGGCAAATCACCGGGACCGGACGGGATCCACCCAAGGGTTCTAAAGGAACTAAGTCAGGAAATAGCGGGCGCAATCCAGCATGTTTGCAGCCTATCCTTGAAAACTGGAGAGGTACCAGAGGACTGGAAACTGGCGAATGTCACACCTATCTTTAAGAAGGGATCGAGAGGTGACCCCGGGAACTACAGGCCGGTGAGCCTGACTTCAGTTATAGGGAAGATGGTGTAAGCAATGATCAAGGACAGCATTTGCGAGCACATCGAGAAAAATGGCCTACTGCGGACAAGCCAGCACGGATTCTGTAAGGGAAGGTCGTGCCTGACAAACCTTCTGTACTTCTTTGAGGGAATAAGCAGTCAGGTGGACAAAGGGGAACCCATAGACATCATTTACCTCGATTTTCAAAAGGCCTTTGACAAGGTGCCACATGAAAGGCTGCTTAGGAAGCTGTGGAACCACGGGGTGGGCGGGGATATACACAGATGGATCAAGCACTGGCTGTCAGGTAGACTACAGAGGGTCGGAGTAAAGGGCCAATATTCTGACTGGCGGGGAGTCACGAGTGGTGTGCCGCAGTGATCGGTGCTGGGGCCGCTACTCTTCAACATATTTTTCAATGACCTGGAAACGGAGGCAAAGTGTGAGGTTATAAAATTTGCAGACGATATCAAACTCTGCGCCAGAGTTAGGACCAGGGAGGAGTGTGAGGAACTGCAAAGGGACCTCGATAAGCTGGAGGACTGGGCAAACAAATGGCAAATGCGCTTTAACGTAGATAAATGCAAGGTCATGCACATAGGGAAAAAGAACCCGTTGTTCGAGTATAAAATGGGGGGGAGATTGCTGGAAGACACCGGACTTGAGAGAGACTTGGGTGTGCTAGTGGATCCATCCATGAAACCATCTGCACAGTGTGCAGCAGCCTCGAAGAAAGCCAACAGGATGCTGGGCATCATCAAGAGGGGCATATCAACCAGGACACGGGAAGTCATCATGCCGCTGTATCGAGCGATGGTGCGCCCACATCTGGAATACTGCGTTCAATATTGGTCGCCGCACCTCAATAAGGACATGGCAGTTCTTGAGAGAGTCCAAAGGAGGGCAACAAAACTGGTAAGAGGGCTGGAAAACTGCCCATATGCCGAGAGGCTGGATAAACTGGGGCTCTTCTCTCTGGAAAAGAGGAGGCTCAGGGGGGATATGATAGAGACCTTCAAAATACTTAGGGGCATAGAGAGGGTGGACAGGGACAGGTTCTTCAGACTAAAAGGGACGACAGGTACGAGGGGGCACTCAGAGAAACTGAAGGGAGATAGGTTCAAATCAAATGCAAGGAAGTTTTTCTTCACCCAAAGGATCGTGGACAAATGGAATGCGCTCCCGGAGGAAGTGATCCGGCAGAGTACAGTACAGGGATTCAAATAGGGATTGGACAGATTCCTGAGGGAAAAGGGGATCGTGGGGTACTGAGGGAGGTGCTGGGGTGTTGCATAAGTATAGACAGCTCACCAGGTCGTGCAGGTGCAAGGCCGGAGGGTTAGGACATTGATGGGAAGATAGGACTTCAATGAGAAACCTAGGGGGCAAGGGGACCCTTCTGGTGATTAAGGCAGGTCATGACCTGTTGGGCCGCCGCGGGGGCAGACTGCTGGGCGGGATGGACCTCTGGTCTGACCCGGCAGAGGCACTGCTTATGTTCTTATGTTCTTATTTCATGTGCTAGATAATATAGTGCTATATTGAAATTATTTTTATGATATATTTTTATGCACTTATTGTTTGATTTAAAAAAGAATAAAGATTAAAAAAAAAAGAAAAATGCTACAAATTGAGTAGATTTAACACAGTTATTGTGGGATGAGGTTAGTTGCCTAAATACTTTAGAAACAGATGTTTTTAGGCGTTTCCTAAATTCCCCATAAGCAAGCATGAGTAGAAAAGACAGGCTCCTACTATCTCACTTGTGGAGAGACAACTGAGAAACTGGAGGACAGTCCAGACTGATGGGAGGCGGAGCAAAAGAATGCTAATGAGGCCTTCTATAAGAATTCTTGCGGAAATAGGTTGACTACCCGAATGTTCAGGAATAATGTGTCTGTCGCACTAGAAGATTAGCTGATGAGGGACTTGCCAACACCCAAAAAAATATTTTTCTATGTATTTCGTTTACAGAGTTAGCTAGTCATCCAAGTTGAAGTACCGTATTTTTCACTCTTTAAGATGCACCTATGTGTAGAGGAGGAAAAACCAAGGAAAAAAAAAATATGGTTCAGAATTTTTTTTTCTTGGTTTTTCCTCCTCTACATGTAGGTGTGTCTTGTGGTCTGGTGGTAGGCAGCCTGGTGGTGGTGGTAGGCAGCCCCCCGGTACCTTTTTTTAATTGCCAGTAGTCCAGTGCCTCCAGGTCCAGTGTCTCCGAGTCCTCTTCTCTTGTGGGCCTCTGCGATCTCCCCTGTGGGTTCATGTGCAATGCTGTGCACACGTAGTAGCAGCAGTTGAGAGATGAAGTCAGCCTGGGGGGAGCCACGGCCACCAAGTCTTCTCAGCCTCAGCCCCGCCGCTTCCCCGGTACAAACAGGAGCAAGTTCAGAGTGGAGCCTGCAAGGAAAACAAAGCGCCGCAGAAAACACGTGTTGTGCCACCTCATCTCCGTAGCACCTGCATGTCTACGAACACGCCCCCCTCCATCTGCCCTCCGCCAATCAGAAGGCGGGAGACCATCACGATCCCGTCGCTGAGAAGGGGTGGAGACGGGCGCTGGACTGCCGGCGATTAAAGAAAGGTGCGGGGTGTTAAAAAAAAAGGTGCAGTGGGTGCGGTATTTGCTCCATATTGAGCGCTGGACTGCCGGTGATTAAAGAATGGGGTGAGGTATTCGCTGGACTGCCGACGATTAAAGAAAGGTGTGGTGGGTGGGGTATTCACTCCACATGGAGTTATGGATTGCCGGCAATTAAAGAAAGGTGCGGGGAGGATAAAAAAAGTTGTGAGGGGGGCATAAGTGGGGGTATTCGCTCCATAAGATGCACCCTTATTTCCACCCACTTTTGGGGGGGAAAAAGTGTGTCTTCTGGAGCGAAAAATACGGTATGTTTGAAGCAGTGATAAATTCAAGAATCTCAGCAATTAATACAGTAATAGGAAAAACAATTTGAACATTATCATTTTAAGTATAATAGGACAAACCCATTGATTTGAATTCAATACCTAAAAGGCTGAAAAATATATATAAAAAAAAGAATCATCGAGAGAAGAGGGCCCTTTGTTACTCCATAATATGAAGACCAAGTTGAGAAAATCTCATTATGCATTTTTACTGCATACCAACAGTTCTTCCAAAATGCAGAGAACCAAGACCAAACTAGTCCACATATGCCTTCTGACTCTACGAACCTTCTACTAAGTTGCAGTAAGCCTCCCACTCATTAAAAAAATATAATTCATTTTTAAGTGTAAGGGGTGCAGAGAGTAGGTATGTTCTGTACTAATCAGTTAGCGCAGCTATATCACCGCATGCTGATTAGCACATGGGCCCTTAGGGAGAATTTCTGTAAATGGTGTTTAAAAATAGACAAGCAAGAAACAACGAAGGAGACCTTCGGTGCTCAATCACTTTACTGTATTATATGACTCAACACAATAGTTTTTCGGCCTTGAAAGGCCTGCCTCAGGAGTCTGAATAATAATCGAAATGTGATAATTAGAAAGTGTCACAAACTTACAATTAACGGTATTCTGGTGTATGAAACCATTGTAATTATTCAACTGTGATGATGCTGTGTTAGACATTTGAGTTTTTCAATGTTGGGACACTCAGGTTCCATCTGGAGAAGTATATCAAATGTCAACGCGAAAGCAAAAGTAAATCCGATTTCACTTTTGCTTTTAAAAATAGGCGCCTATCTCTTATCATACTTAAGTACCTATTACAGAATCACACCTAACTTAAAACTTAGGCATCTGTAATGTACGCCAGGGTTTTAAAGGTCTACATCGGGGCTGCCCAAGTCCGGTCTTCGAGATCTACTGGCAGGCCAGATTTTCAGGATATCCACAATGAACATGCATGTGAGAGATTTGCATACCAAGAAGGCAGTGCAGGCAAATCTCTCTCATGCATGTTCATTATGGATATCCTGAAAACCTGGTCAGCCAGTAGATCTCGAGGACCGGACTTGGTAAGCCCTGGTCTATATTATAGAAACCTAAGTTCTTTAAAGAATCGTGCTTAGTGGCACCTAAGTCCTTCTTCACCCCTAAACATACCTACTTTGGAGTTAGGCACCGCTAGTCACCATGCGATGGGTTCCTCTCTTTTGTAGTATTGAGCCTAATAAGATAGGCGCCTATCACCCAATTAATTCTTTTTTTTTCCAATTATGTGGCCTGGTAGTTAAAGCTATAGCCTCAGCACCCTGAGGTTGTGGGTTCAAACCCCACAATGCTCCTTATGACCCTGGGCAAGTTACTTAACGAAAGATTAGGTTCATACGTCTGCTAATCTTCTTTCTTGTAAATATACACTTTATTCCGGGTTATTTCCCTCCAGCCACCAGGGTCTGTAGGAAGCCTCAAAACTTCAAGGTTCCCCCCACCCTTACATATCTCCTCTCTGAGCATGCTCACCAGTCAGTCTGAAAGCAGCCAGGAACATCTGTAGAGGATAAGAACAAGAGAGAGAGGGGTACGGAGACACTCCCCAAGTAAGTATATTCTGCTCACAATTATAAATGCAAAACAGCAACAAGGGAACATAATCAAATCAGGATAACAAACATCAGTAACCTGAATGATAATAACAGTGCTAGAAGTAGAAACATAATGCACTGACAGAAGAGGGCACCATAACTGAGGACCCCCCAAACTGAGTGCTAACTCCATTCTGATGACACTCATAAAAACTGGACAGAAACGCAGAAGGCAATCGGCAAATCAGCAAGTATAGGGTGGGTTCCCGAAATAAAGTGTGGATTTACAAGAAATAAGATTAGCAGAGGTAAAAACCTAATCTTTCGTTCATGTACAATCTTACTTTATTCCGGGACCAGTAGGTCGTAACAGAGCAATCCCAAAAATTCAGGATGGGACTGATGAGCCCGCTTGCAAAACAGAGGCACCAAAAGCAGCATCCTGCTTGGCTGCCACATCGATGCTGTAAAACTTGGAGGACCAGTTAATGGCACTGCAAATCTCATCCAGAGAAACATCTGACGACTCTGCCCAAGAGGAGGAAAACCCCTCTGGTTGAAGGAGCCCGGACCCCGAGGGGGGTCTCTTTCTGAACGCCACATAAGCTACGGAAATGGCCATGTGAATCTGCCTGGAAATGGTAGCCATAGAAGCTGGCTTCTTTCTGCAGGTAAGACCCACCCAGACAAACAGGTGGTCAGAGAGGTGAAACTCATTGGTGACCTCCAGATACCACAATAAACTTCTACACATGGCCAAGGACCGCAACACCCAGTCCTGCTCCCGCAAACCAGAGGAAGCAAAAGCAGGAAGCCGAACTTCCTGATTCACATGGAAAGTGGAAAACACGAAGAAAGGGAGGAACAGTATGCGGCATCACCGTGGACTCCATAATCTGCAGAAAAGGATACCTGCAGGAGAGGGCCTGCAGCTCCAAAATCCTACAGGCTGAGGTAACAACCACCAGGAAGACCGTCCTGAGCGTGAGATCCATCAGAGACACCTGCTCTAGAGGCACAAATGGAGGGCGAGCAAGAGAGCGACAAACCTGATTAAGGTTCCAGGTTAGACAGGGAAGGTACAATGGAGGCCTGAGCTGCAACGTTCCCCATAGGAAACGAACCACATCTGGATGGACTGCCAATGAGCCCCTCATGGAACGAGCGCTCATACACAAAACCCAGTAATCTGTACCTGGAGTGAAGCTACTGCTAGACCTTTATTCAAGTCATCTTACAGAAACTCCAGGAGCCAAGGAATCGATGTAAAAGAAGGGTCCATTTGCCTCAGGGCACACCAGGCATGGTAACACTTCCAAGCCTTTGGATAGGCCACCACTGTGGACATCTGCTTGCTGTGAAGCAACATGATGATCACCGCTGAAGAATAGCTCTAGCTAGTTAAGACCATGCGTGCTTCAAAGCCATGCTATAAGACCCACTGGTCCTGGAATAAAGTGGAATTGTATAAGAATCCTCCATTGCCTCAGGTACGTTAGATAGATTGAGCGCCCACCAGGACAGAGAGGGAAAAATGCTTGAGTACCTGAATGTAAACCATTTAGACAACCTCCATTGATATGTGGTATATAAATAACTAATAAATAATAAATTGTTAGGCCCCTCTACCTTTTGTAGTAGCAAATTATGAGGCATCAGCAGCTCTGGTACTCCCTTATCCAATGTGGATCACAGTTCTGTAAATAGTGTGAGCAATCAGATCAAGTATGACTTTTTATTACAGTACAATACTTACACATGCAACAGCATTTAATGCCAGAAACTCATTTTGTGCTCGATACAGCATCTCCAATGTGTCTTCTAATTCACTCATTTTCTGTAGTTGCTTGTTTCCAATATTTTCAATCCATTCATTAACCTATGGAGGTAGGAACAAAACATCTTTAGAACCTGCATTGATATCTTGGGAAAGGTGTGACTCACTGGTAGAACTGCTGCCTCTGCACCCAGAGGTTGTGAGATCAAATCCCAATGCTGCTCCCTGTGACCCTGGGCAAGTCACTTAATTCTCTAATGCCCAACAGTTTGAAAGTCAGCTTTGAAATGCCTACGTCACAAAAAGGTGGTATACAAATTCCCATTACCTTCATACCTCCATACTAGCAGGAAGTTCATTATCACTGAAGTAACAGGCAAGCCTTTTAGTATTCAAATACAAAAACACTGCAATACCAGCACAGGGTCATAGCAACAGAGTAAGACCTTAGCTGTAACCTAGATTCTCAGGCTATTGATATTTCAAAGCTATTTACTGAGATGTGTTTAATGGGAGGGGGAGGGGGAGGGGTGGGGATGGGAGGTAAAATAGCAAACACTTATGACATTTAAATAGCAAGTGCAAATTACAGTTTACTATAATTCAGAGTTCCCTTTTGAAAAATTGTATAACGCATGTGTGTTAAAATTATCAGCATAGTTTGCAACTATGTAGGTTGTTTAAAAACTGCCATCTAAGAGCTTACTAGCTAGTGATATTATGCACAGTTGGGATCGTCTCCATAAACTAGTCTTCAAAAAATGGGTGATGGCAGGGTCTAATTGGTAACCACTAATATGGGAAGGCGGAAATGTTACAGTATATAGTCTAATGACTCTTTTACTACTATTAATTATTTGCATTACCAGATGTACGCAGTACTATACAGTCATAAAGAAGATAGTCCCTGCTCAAAGGAGCTTACAATCTAAACAGACAAAGCAGACAAACAAGATGTCATGTATGTAGTTAAGGGGAATGGTTAATCTGCTGGCTAAGTTGGAGGTGTAATGCTGCCCGATTCACAATTCGAATCGATTTACGATTCACTTTGGGTGAATCAATTCGAATCAATTTGGTTTTTGTAAGAAATCGGCCTCCCGATTCAGTGAATGACCCTCCCCCTCACCTCCTAAAGCAGGGGGCGAGGGTCAGTCGGGAAGTGCTGCAGTGTCCAGCTTCCCCCCTGACCTTCTGTTCTTATATTTACTTAATTACTGTAGAGCAGCGGAGCAGCCTGCAGTGAGGATCACCGGTGCTAGTGATCCTTGCAGGCTACCATCGGCCTCCGCAGCTGTCATTTCCTCTGCTGCGATACTGCCTCTGACGTCAGAGGAGGGGTGGGACCGCAGCAGAGGGAATGACAGCTGCAGAGGCCAATGGTAGTCTGCAAGGGTCGCTAGCACTGGTGATCTTCTCTGCAGGCTGCTCCAATTAAGTAAAAGTAAGACCGTGAGGCCAGGGGGAACAGGCAGGCCTTTAGGGGAGAGTGCAGGCATTCAAGGGGAGACAGACCTTCAGGGGGTCAAGCCTTCAGGGGGTGCAGGCCTTCGGGGGGGGGGACAGGCCTTCAAGGGGGGCCCTGGTGTAGGAGTACACAGAGGGAGGGAGGGAAGGGGGCTTCAAAGAGACGTGCATATGCTGGAATGGGGGGGAAAGAAATAATGGGTCTAAAAATAGAGGAGAGGGAGAGAGATGGTAGATAATGGGATTTATGGAGGGAAGGAACAGAAAGAGACAGAAGGGATAGTGTGGAGGGGGTGTTTGGGGGATAGAGATACTGGATAGGAGGGTAGTTGGGAAGAGAAAGGGAGAATTTATAGACCCTGGGATGGTGGGGAAGGAGGGAGAGATGCTGGATGAAAAGGTAGTTGAGAAAAGGAGAGATGGTGGATCTGGGGACAGTGGGTCCATCGCTGCAGCTGCAGAGATGGAGATGAAAAAAAGAAAAGAAGCCAGATCTCCGGGGGAGGGAAGGGAAACGGAAGGGGAGGACAGAGATGGAAGATGGATGGTTAGCACGGAGAAAAAAGGAGCCCCTGGCAATTGAGTTATCAGAAGACAACCAGAGCCTGGGCCAACATGATTTGAATAATGACCAAACAAAAGTTAGAAAAAATAATTTTGTTTTCTGTTTTGTAATTACAATATGTTAGATTTGAAATGTGTATCCTGCCAAAGTTAGTGTTAGACCGTGAACATGAGCTAGGATTTAACAGAGAGAGGAAAAGTCTTTGTTTATTTTATTTACACCACAGCGCCAGTGTAGGTAGGAGAGGGCAAAGGGGGTGAAGAAGCTATAAAATAAACCCACCAGAATGTTTGAAAAAAAATCGAATCGAAAAATCGATTCAACAGGCTGAATTGAATCGAATCAAAATTTTTTTTCCTGAATCGGGCAACTCTAGTGGGGAGTAGGGTTGATACAAATGTACACTTGATGTAATTACAGTAGGTACACAATTAATCAAAACTTTAAAGACCAGTAGCAAAGTTTTATATTGAATTCGATATTTATTTGATAGCCAATGAAGATACATTCATGTTGGAGAGATCTGATCAAAACTTGATAAACTGCATAATACACGTGTAGTGGCATTTTGTGCTATTAGCACCTCATTGCCTTTTTTAGTAATCCAATTAACAAGCTGTTACAACAGTCAAAATGTAGTATAATAACACTTTGCACAAGCAATCTAAAATTCCTGGACTAAGATAATCTCAGACATCTGATTGTTCTAAACTTGGAAAAGACGAAGCTGTTTTACGTACTTGATCAGTAGGATAGAATCAAGAATGACACCTAATGATTTGACCTTTTCAACCAATTTAATAGTGATATTCCTAGGTTTTTTTCTGTATTGATGATGTTACAGGCAGGATAACTTGATAACAGTAAGACTTTGGGCTAGATTCACAAAGCAAATCGATCATGTACTGATCGGTTTGCAACCCCTTAGCAACCAAATTCCCCTCTGGCATGATTCACTTACCTCTCTGCCGACCATCCTCTGATCCACGCATGCAAATGAGGGGAGGGACATTTAAAAGTAGGGAAGACAGCGATTTGCAACACAAAATTCTCCATCAAACTGGGTTGGCCGATCAACTTCTAAAGCAACTGCTGGGGACCAGTCGCACACCTCTCTACCGACTCTCCTGCTCCATTGCCGCCTCTGCCCTGCTCTCTACTGCCCCGATCTCGCTGCCTGTTTCAGGGGCTGCAGAAGCCCTGGGGCAGGGGGGAGAGCAGTGCCTGTTGGCTCCCTGACTTCCAATTATGCTGCATACATCTAGCAATGTTACAGAAATCAGTATTAGCAGGACATTACTGTAGATGTGGATACGTTAAAAACACATGCTGCTCTCAAAATTAATTAATATATACTGTACAATACATCTGTGCACTGCTGTAGATCTGCCACTCAATTTTCATACAAAGGCAAAACGACATGAAACCTTGTAAATGAACATTCAGTGCAATAAGGGGGCCAAATACGAGAAAACTGATCTCTGCTGCCTTCTCTGCAGTGCGAGCCCGCGGGTTTAAAGTGGGGCTGCACGCCACAGTGCAGCTCCACTTTAAACCCATGGGATCGCACTGCAGGGAAGAAGGGAAGAGGCTGCCGCCGCCACCGGGAAGAGGATGCCACCGGTGGCGATAGGAGCAGGAGAGTCGGGCCCAAAAAACCCCCAGTAAAAAAAAAAAAAGTGACACAAAACGCATGCGCAGACCATCTGCAGGGAAAGTAGATAGTCAGTCCATGTGCGGGAATCGCACACCAGCGATCCAGGCAGGCAGATGGGGCGCTCCTCCGATCACTCCCATCTGCATATTTTTGTTTCCTGAATTTGTCGGACCTGCCCGAATCAGGCCCGATCGAGCAGGTTCATAAGTCTTAGACACCTTCAACTTAAGGCAATTTGCCTTCATCCAATAATTAATCATTCCTAAATATAAGCACAAAAGATCAATATTTTCAGAAATCATGTTCTCAATCCTGAAAAAATCAATTGAGTGGCATCAGTGTATGTCCTATATTGAAGTCCCAGTTCTCCTAACAGGATGCATAAATTTCTCAAAAAATACTGAACAAAATTGCTACACCAGAGAGAATCTCACAATATTAACTGATTTTCAAAATATGGCTCATATGTCACTGCTGGCACAAAAGCAACATCTTCCTTCCGCCTATGACTGCAATACAAAATAGATTTTTAAAAAACTCAAATATGGGTTTCTGAACCATGGCATGCAGTCACAGGTCCAACTGTGAACTCACATTTATTTGTCACAATAAACAATGGACTGATCTTACCTTGTGGATATCATCTTCAACTGCCTGAAATTCTATTACTAGTTCCAACTCCTGCATGTGTTTATTGGCAAGCATCACAAGTTGATGTACCTCCTCATCCACCTTATTGTACATCACTGTCACAATTACAATAGAATCTCTGTAACAAGAACACAAACATTAAAATTACCTAGCAGAAATGACTGCTGTTGCGACCCTTGACCCAAACTTTTACACAGTAAACTGCTGCTATTTTCACAAAATAATACCATTGCACATGCTACACCATAACTGTTAGGAGGACACTGCATCTGTATGCCCTACTCTATACTGTCATACTCTCCACTAGCAAATAGAGAGAATCCAATATTTAATAGCCATGGTCAACATTTTTTTCAGTGTTAGCTACAGTGGTTAAATAAAAGATATATATTCAGCATAGCTATCTGGACAGCAAGTGGCAATAAAGCACAGTTACTTACCGTAACGGGTGTTATCTGGAGACAGCAGGCAGATATTCTTACACATGTGGGTGTCGTCATCCATGGAGCCCTTTACGGACAGTGAAAAGTGCACTGGCACTTTGAGAGCTTAAAAACATTGACCGCCCACACTGCGTATGCGTGAATGCCCTTCCGCCCGACATAGGCTCACAGTACCTCAGTTCTGTAAGCAAGCTAAGAAGCCAACCAGGGGAAGTGGGTGGGATGTGAGAATATCTGCTTGCTGTCTCCGGATAACACCCATTACGGTAAGTAACTATGCTTTGTCCTAGGACAAGCAGGCAGCATATTCTCATACGTGGGACTCCCTAGGGAGGGTTGGCCATTAAGAAGAAAATTAATTCTTTAACAATGCTTGGCCAAAATGACCATCTCTTCTGGAACAGGATTCTAGGCGGTAGTGAGATGTGAATGTGTGGATTGAGGCCCAAGTGGCTGTTTTGCAAATTTCGTCAATGGGAGTGGAATGTAAGAAAGCCACTGAGGTTGTCATAGCTCAAACTTTGTATGCCATAACACATCCTTCAAGTTGCAACCTAGCCCAAGCATAGCAGAAGGAAATACAGGCCACTAGCCAAGTGGAAATAGTTCTCTTGGTGACAGGATGGCCTACTTTGTTGGGATCAAAGGAGATGAACAGTTGAGGCAAAGTCCTGTGTGGTTTAGTCCTTTGTAGGTAGTACATCAAGGGCCGCTTACAGACCGATGTATGAAGAGCTGATTCTCCAGGATGAGAATGAAACTTTGGAAAGAAGACTGGAAACACAATAAATTGATTCAGATGAAATTCCATGACAACCTTTGGAAGGAATTTAGGATGAGTGCGAAGAACCACCTTGTCATGGTGAAACACTATATATGGTGGGTTGGAAACAAATGCTTGAAGTTTGCTGAATCAATGAGCAGAAGTGATAACAATCAAAAAAACCACTTTCCAAGTGAGGAACCTAAGATGATTAAACGTCAGTAGTTCAAATGGTGGCTTCATCAACTTGGCAAGGACTACATTAAGATCCCAGACAACTGGAGGCAGTTTTAGCGGAGGTTTGGAGTTGAATGGACCTTTCATAAACCTGGAAACCAGAGGATGAATGGCCAAAGGTTTATCAATGACAAGAGCATGGAAAGCACTAATAGTACTGAGGAGGACTCTGACTGAAGTGGTTTTGAGGCCAGAATTGAAAAGATGGAGAAGGCAATCTAGAACTGAAGGCAGTGAAGATGAAGGTTCTTGGTGATGAAGAGAACACCAGGAAGTAAAACTTGTCCACTTCTGTTGATAACATTACTGGGTAGATGGTTTTCATGACGCAGCAATAATGGTTTGAACAGAATCAGAGAGATGAAAATCTGATGAAGTTACACCAAAAGGTACCAGGCTGTCAAGTGTAGAGATTGCAGACTTGGATGCAACATGGATCCGTTACTCAGAGTGAGTAGGGATAGAAAGATCTGTAATGGAATTGGATCCTTGACAGTCAGCTGAAGTAGAAGGGAGAGCCAAGGTTGTCTGGGCCACCGAGGAGCTATCGGAATCAAAATGAGAGGGATTGGCAGAAATGCATAAAGAAATTTGTTCGCCCAATCCAGAAGGAATACATCTGTCTCAAGACCCTGCAGCGAGTATTGTCTGGAGCAGAATTGAGGCAAGCTTGTGATTGAGGGGAGACGCAAATAGGTCTATCTGAGGAGTTCCCCATAACTGGAAGATGTGATGGAATACTTTGGAGCTGAGAGCCAACTCGTGTGGTCGAAGGAATCTGCTGAGTTTGTTGGCAAGGACATTCTATTTCTCTTGCACATATATAGCCTTTATGAATATGCTACGAGGAATTGCCCAATTCCAAATGTGTTGGGCTTCTCGACAGAGAAGGAGAGAGCCCGTGCCGCCCTGCTTGTTGATATAATACATTACGACTTGTTTGTTTGGACTAGGACGATGTGGTTGAAAAGAGAATTCAGAAAAGTGTTGAGAGCATTTCGAATTCTAGAAGATTGATATGACTTTTCTTGCGAAGTCCAGTAACCCTGTGTCTTGAGGCCATCCAGGTGAGCTCCCCAAGCTTATATGGATGCATCTGTGGTGAGGAATTTTTGATTTGGGGGAACCCTGAAAGAGAAGACCCCTAGAAAGATTGATGGAATTCATCCACTACTGAATAAATTTTCAAAGTGGTGATATGACATTGATCCTTTGGGATAAGGGGTCAAAGGCTAGAGACTGCTGAGACGCTAGGGTCCACTGTGCTGTTCTGAGATATAGACAAGCAAATGGGATAACATGGACTGTGGATGTCATGTGGCCTATGAGTTGCATCATATGTCTGGCTGAAATGGTCTGCCGAGTGGAGACTTGATTGCAAAGACAAATCAAAGTGTCTTGTCTTTGTTAAGGAGTTTAAGCCCGTAACTGACTGGTATTGAGAATGGCTCCTATGAATTGGAGACATTGTGACGGTTGAAGGTGGGACTTTGGAAAGTTGACTTCGAATCTCAAATGCTGAAGAAACGTAATGGTCAATTTAGTTGCTAAGTAAACTGCCTGAGGAGATATGGCCTTTATTAGCCAATCGTCGAAATAGAGAAACACTTGGGAGACAGTAAGTATGGAAAGTTGCTGCCACGACCACTAGGCACTTTGTAAATACTCTTGGAGAGGAAGCAAGGCCGAAAGGCAGAAATTTGTACTGATAATGCTGATTAGCTATCTGGAAACAGAGAAATTTCCTGTTGTCAGGATATATGGGAAATGTGTGTGTAAGCCTCTTTGAGGTCTAGAGAGCATAGCCTTTCATTTTGATCTAGAAGGGGACAATGTCGCTAGGGATAACATTCACAATTTGACTAGATTTCTGAGGTCGAGAATTGGATGAAGACATCCCATCTTCTTTGGAATTAGGAAGTACCTAGAATAGAACCCCTGATTTTTCTGAGTAGGGGGAACTTCCTCTATGGCGAAGAAGAAAGGATGTCTGCTGAGATGTAAAAGAGGACTCTCTTGGTGGGTAGTTTGGAGGAATGGATTCGAAATGAAAAGAGTAACTCTCCCTGATAATTGTTAGAACCCAAGAGGCCTTGGTAATGAGAGTCCATCATGAGTAGAATTGAAGACGTCCTCCGATGGGAAAAGGAAGAGGCTGTAAGGTTGGGATATTGACTTTGCTCTCCAGAAACAGGTCAAAAAGATTGAGCCGGTTTCTGACGGTTGTTGTTTCTGAGATTTCTGCTGTCTCTGTCTCTTCTGAGGCAGTGGTTTAACAGAGGAAGAAGAGGCAGGATACTATCTCTTATAAATGTAAGAAATCAACTTTTGAGCAGGTTTAGTAGATTGAGACTTCTTGGATTTGTACAAGTTTTGTACAGGATTTGTACTCTGCTCATTCTGGGTAAGTTTCTGTGTGGCAGTTTCAATTTTTTCTCTAAAACGTTCTTCTTCCACACATGGTATGTTGGCCAAGTGGTCCAGAAGATTTATATCTGTGTCCAAGTCAGACCTGCAGCCAAACTACTCTTCTCAAAGCTATAGCCATGGCAGAAGCCCTGGATGAAAGCTCAAATGCATCAAAAGCAGTTCGTGCTAAATACTTCCTGGTTTGTATAAGGCTATGAGTGATATTCTGAAATTCTGGAAGATGGGCAGTTGGAATGCATTGTTTGAAAACTGCCAACTTCTTAACTAACTGTTTGAAATAAAAGACAAAGAAATTATAGTTTAAAACTCTGTTGGATAACATAAACTTTTGGTATAGACAACGGCCAAACTTGTCCATGCTTCTGCCTTCACAACCTGGAGGAGCTGTAGCGCAAATTCTACAACTAGAAGACTTCTTAAGGGTGGGTTCCACTAGCAACGACTGATGCTGGAATTGTGGTCTATCAAACCCTGGGCAAGAGATGATTCTATAGAGGGAATCTATCTTTCTAGGCACTATAGTGACAGAAAGTAGAACTTCCCAGTTCTTTAGAAAGCCTCTTTAAGAAGGTTGTGAAGTGGAAGCTTCAAGATCCTTGTCCCATGATGCAACTTGATAAGATAAAAGGTATTGATGAAATCTTTTAAATGTTCAGCCCTTAACAGATGGAAAGATGAATAGTGCATGGGATTGTCTGGAATGTTTTGAACTAGTGAATGTAAATGAATCCATAAGATATTTACGTATTAGACTTGCTAATGCCTTAAAGCAGATGCATTCAACTACACAAGCCTCCACTGATAAACAGTGCAGTTGCCGGTGAAAAGGTGTAACATGATCATACTTATTCAAATTAAAAATCAAATAGACAGCTGCGTTCTGAATGGTAAGAAATCTATAAAGATTTTTTTGAACTGGCGAGATGGACAATGTTACAGTAGTCAAGCTGGCTCAAAACCAAAGATTGCAGCAGAAGTCTGAATGAAGTTACAAAGTATGCTCTAATTGTTCACAATTTCCATAATGTGTGGAACCCCTACGGACCAGAGGATCAATCTGGTTCTTCATAGTCATATTTTTATCCAAAATTACTCCTAATATCTTAATAGTAATAGTAGGTTGAATAGTATAAGTTTTTGCATTTAGAATCATAGACATCTCAGTATCCTTCTGGCTCAGAGACGCATAGAAAAATGTAGTTTTTTTTGTGTTCAGTTTTAATTTAAATTCTGCCATCCATAATTCAATTATCAGAAAAATCTCAGTGATATGGCTGATCTGTGGAAGAGAAGTAGAAATATGAATCAAAATAGTTACTGTATATCATCGGCATAACTAAATAACTTGATCTTCAAATGAGATAGTCTATCGCCCAATGATGACAAATAGATGTTAAAAAGTGAAGGAGACAATGGTGAACCCTGTGGCACACCACATGGGTTGCTCCAATTGTTAGAATAATCATTGTTGACCTGTACTTGATATGTACGTGATACTTAAAAACCTTCAAACCATTTTAAAACTTTAGCGTGCACCCTGATAGCATCCAAGCACTCAAGCACTCTATTAGATTTTTGTGATCCACAAGGTCAAATGTGCTACTTAGCTTCAGTATCAGAGCACTGGTATCTTTACTAAACAAAGTATACAGGCTATCTAGGATGGAGGCTAGCACTGTCTCGGTGCTATGTAGAGGCCTAAAGCCTGATTGAGATTCATGCAGAAGGGAGAAGTGATCCAAATAATCTAGCAGCTGTAAATAAACCAAAGAATGGAATAGATGCGATAGGCCTATAATTGACGACTTTTGAAATTGGGTTTCTATGATTTTTCAGTACAGGTATGATGATGATATGACCTCCTGTAGGTGGAAATTTACCATTTTTGAGTTAGCCAGCCAAATAAATCTAGTTGGAAATTTAAAGGAGCTCCTTTCATAATTGCTGGAGGGCAAGAATCTAAAGAGCAATATAATTTTGCATACCTGTTATATAACTTTCTAAATTATAGAAGTCAGTGAACAAATTTCTATCAACTCAAATTGGATTACCAGACCTCAAAATATCCATGCACTACTAAACTAATTTTCGTGCCCTTACTTGGGTAGTAAATTCATCATTGGTCTTGGTAAAGTGACATGTGCTTTAAATGTTTATTATGAACTTAATTTAGTAAATTTCAATAATTATAAAGTGCCTTGAGTGCATAAGGTGCTTAAGAAAGGAAGGCACTTATCTTTTGTGCCCGAATGCTGCCCAACCGTTTCACACTCGGTTTCATTAGGGGCTATGCCTCCTTCAATTCATGCACCAAAAATTATTTGAAGAAACTCTTAAGGAGTAAAAATCGCCAGCACCTGCTGATGAAACCAAGTGTGAAACGGTTGGGCAGCCATCGGGCACAAAAAATAAGTGCCTTCCTTTCTTAAACACTGAGGGGAACTGGAAAGAGCACAGGAAGTATCAAAAAGAATGTCACCGAGTGGTTCGAAAAACCAAAAGAGAGTATGAAGAGAGGCTAGCCAGGGAAGTACGAAATTTCAAACCGTTCTTTAGATATGTTAAAGGGAAGCAACCGGCTAGGGAGGAGGTGGGACCGCTGGACGACGGAGACAGGAAGGGAGTGATGAAGGAGGAGAAAGAAGTGGCAGAAAGACCTAACATGTTCTTTTCGTCTGTATTTACAAACGAAGACACATCCAACATACCGGAACCTGAGCAATTCTTCAATGGAAATCAAGCAGAAAAATTAACATCCATGGAAGTGAGCCTTGAAGATGTTCGCAGGCACATAGAAAAACTAAAAACTGACAAATCCCCGGGTCCGGACGGAATCTATGCAAGGGTTCTGAAGGAATTAAAGGAGGAGATAGCGGAACTACTGCAGCAAATTTGGAATCTATCCCTAAAAACAGGCATGATCCCGGAGGACTGGAAGATAGCCAACGTTACGCCCATCTTTAAAAAGGGATCAAGAGGTGACCCGGGAAACTACAGACCGGTGAGTCTGACCTCGGTTCCGGGGAAAAATGGCGGAAGCACTGATAAAAGAAAACATCGATGAACATTTTGAAAGAAACGAACTTCTGATAACCAGCCAACATGGTTTCTGCAAGGGGAGATCGTGCCTAATAAACTTATTGCACTTCTTCAAAGGAATTAACAAACGGATGGACAAAGGAGACTCCATAGACATCATATATCTAGATTTCCAAAAAGCCTTTGACAAGGTGCCCCATGAACGCCTACTCCGGAAACTGAAGAACCATGGGGTGGAAGGAGACGTACATAGATGGATCAGAAATTGGTTGGCGGGTAGGAAACAGAGAGTAGGAGTGAAGGGCCACTACACGGACTGGAGGAGGATCACGAGTGGGGTCCCTCAGGGCTCGGTGCTTGGGCCACTGCTATTTAATATATTCATAAATGAACTAGAAACAGGGATGAAGTGTGAGATAATAAAATTTGCGGACGATACCAAACTATTTAGTGGAGCTCGGACTAAAGAGGACTGCGAAGAATTGCATAGGGACTTGAACAAACTAGGGGAATGGGCGACAAGATGGCAGATGAAGTTCAACGTTGAGAAATGTAAAGTATTACATGTGGGAAATAGAAACCCGAAGTACAACTATACGATGGGAGGGATGTTATTAAATGAGAGTACCCAAGAAAAGGACTTGGGGGTAATGGTGGACATGACAATGAAGACGACGGCATAGTGCGCAGCAGCCGCTAAGAAGGCAAACAGAATGCTAGGCATAATCAAGAAGGGTATTACAACCAGAACGAAAGAAGTTATCCTGCCATTGTATCAGGCGATGGTGCGTCCGCATCTGGAGTACTGCATCCAATATTGGTCGCTGTACCTTAAGAAGGACATGGCATTACTCGAGAGGGTTCAGAGGAGAGCGACGTGTCTTATAAAGGGGATGGAAAACCTTTCATACACTGAGAGATTGGAGAAACTGAGTCTCTTTTCTCTGGAGAAGAGGAGACTTAGAGGGGATATGATAGAGACTTATAAGATCATGAAGGGCATAGAGAGAGTAGAGAGGGATAGATTCTTCAAACTTTCGAATAATAAAAGAACAAGAGGGCATTCAGAAAAGTTGAAAGGGGACAGATTCAAAACGAATGCTAGGAAGTTCTTCTTTACCCAACGTGTGGTAGACACCTGGAATACGCTTCCAGAGAGCGTAATAGGGCAGAGTACGGTACTGGGGTTCAAGAAAGGATTGGACAATTTCCTGCTGGAAAAGGGGATAGAGGGGTATAGATAGAGGATTACTGCACAGGTCCTGGACCTGTTAGGCCGCCGCGTGAGCGGACTGCTGGGCACGATGGACCTCAGGTCTGACCCAGCAGAGGCATTGCTTTTGTTCTTATGTTATACACTCAAAGCACTTTATAATTATTGAAATTTATTAAATTAAGTTCATAATAGTCATTTAAAGCTCATGTCACTTTACCAAGACCAATGATGAATTTACTACCCCTGTCTTGCCTATGATCCGGTGAGTCTTCCCCACTATCTTCCTGCACAGTATCCTCCGGGTATACTGGTTCCCGAACCATCAACTCTTGATCAACTGTCGGATTTCCTCTTCTTCCTAGTTTAAAAACTTCTCAATTCCTCTCTTGATGTTGCTTGCAAGTAGCCTCGTTCCGTCCATACTTCCTGAAGAGCTTGCTCTTCCCCCAGAATGTCATCCAGTTGCGCATGAAGTGGAATTCTTCTTCCTCACACCAGCGCTTCATCCACGCATTGACTGCTTGCAGCTCTATCTGCCTCTTCTCATCGGCCCTGGGTACCGGCAGGATCTCCAAGAACGCTACCCTCAGCATTCTGGTCTTCAGCTTCCTTCCTAGCATCCGGAACTGGTCCTTCAGTACTTCCCTGCTGTAGTCCCTGTTGCTCACGTTGTTTGTCCCACATGAATCACCACCGCCGTATCTTCCTCTTCCATGCTGTCAATGATCCTGTCGATGCGGCTCGCTATATCTTCTATCTTGGCTCCCAGTAGGCAGGTCACCAGCCAATCCTGTCTTCTTCCTGCTATGTGGCTGTTAACTTGTCTGATGAAGGAGTCCCCCATGACGGTCACTGTTCTCTTTGTCTTCTCTTATCTCTCCAGCCGCAGGTCCATGTCCCTGGTGTATATCCATCTCTCCAGCCGTAGGTTTGTGTTCTCTGTACACTTCCATCTTCCCTCAACCTGGTGTTGGCTTGCACCAGACTCGTCTTCCTGTGGGTTCCCTTCGCTGTTTCCAGGTGTTGCTGCTGTGTCACCCATTACTTCCTTGTGGTTGTTCTCCAGGTAGTCGTTACTCACTGGAGGTGTGTATCTTGGCAGTTCCACTTTTGCTGGTGATTTTCCACGGCCTCACTGTATGCCTCCTCAATGAACTTCTCTAACTCCTGGACTTCTTCCGCAATAGTTTCCTCTGTCTTGAAGTTTTCTGCCTCTCTGTCCTCCTCCTCCACTGCTCGAAGTGCTTCTAGTTCCAGTATTCTGCCTTCCAGGAGTCTAATTTTTTTCTTCAGGCCCTCCAGTTCCTCGCATCGAGTGCATACATTAGACTGCCTCCCAGAGGGGAGGTAGTCCTACATATGGCAAATGGTGCAGAAAACTGGATAGCTCAACATCCTGCTTCTGGCTGCTGCTTCCATTGCTGTCCGCTTGAGGGTATGCTGTCTGAAGTGGCTTCTCCCTGGTTCCTTATATAGCATCCTTGGCATTACTGTGAGGACCCTCGCCTGATTTTAAGCCTGCTCTTCTTGCTTGCCTGTTGCTTGTGTGTCTTCTGTGTCTGCTGTAGTTGCTTTCTGCTCTTCTTTGCAGTGACTTGTCCCTCTTTAAGACCCTTCGCAAAGGCGCTCTTGCTAAGGTGAGTGCCTTTAACGCTCGCCTTCGACGCACACCGAACGGCTGAGCACCGTTGGCCGTTCCCCTTTTAAGGGGGAGCTCCCATGGATGACTTTGGGGGGTGGGCGGAGCTAACTCTTGCTGCTGTCCCTTGCTCTGTCCTGCTTTCCTTCTTTCCTGTTCACCCTTTGTTCCTCTCCTGTGTCTCCTAGCTTTTTTGCAAAGCCTCTAACTCGGCACCGTTGGCCCCTCCCCTTTTAATGGGGAGCTCCGGTGGATGATGTCGGGGGGTCGGCGAAGCTAATTCTCGCCACTGCCCCTTGCTCTCTCCTGCTTCCATTCTCTCCTGCTTCTCTCTTCTTCTGTTCGCCCTCTGTTCCTCTCCTGTGTCTCCTAGCTTTTTTGTTAAAATCTTCTTTCTACCTTTTGTTGTTTCTGCTTTAATCATCATTTTGCTCTCTTCTTTCTATACAGGGTCTGTCCTCTCTCTTCCTTCCATGCAAAATCTGCCTTCTCTCTGTGCCCCTTCCATCCACTGTCCACCTTCTCTGTCCTTTCTATCCAGAGTCCGTCCTCTCTCTCTTCCAAATGGCATCTTCCCTCTTTCTATGTCCCTTCCATAAAATGCCTATCCTGTGGCCCTTCTCTCCTTTATACATGATTTATTTCAGCTTCATCCCCTCTCCATTTTTCTGTCTCCACCCTCTCCCCTATACTCTGACATCTCTATCTCCTTTCCTTTCCTCTCCCCATCCCCTTGAATCTTTCTTCTCTCCTTCTCTATTATCTTTCCCTCCCCCTCCATGCTCTGGCATCTCCTCTCCTTCTTTTCCCTCTTGCTGGCATCACTCTCCTCTCCTATTCTATCTCTCCCTCCATGATCTGGCATCTCCTCTCCTTCCTTTCCCTCTCCCACATGCCCTGGCAATTATCCCTCCCCCTCCATGGTCTAGTATCTCCTTTCCTTTCCCTCCCTCCCCAAGGTCTTGACATCTCTCTTTCCTCTCCTTTCTCTTCCCTGGTCTTCGTTCTCCCTCCCTCTCTCTCCCCAATTGGGTGCAGCATTTCTCTCCCCCTCCCCTCTCTCCCTCCCTCTCTCTCTTTGTCACCCATTCCCCCCCATCATCAGTGTAGCCTTCACAACTCACTGTTCTTGCTGGCTTTGGGCCTTCCTCTCTGCCGGGTCTCGCCTACTTCTTGTTTCTGCCAAGGCAGAACCCAGCAAAGAGGAAGGCCCGATGGAGTAGCAAATTGTGAATACTGCCACTGCCAGAAGCTGTCACTACAGGAGCAAATGGGCTACTCCTAACATGTCTGCTGCCAGCCCTCAAGCTCGAGAAGTGCTTGGGAACTGCTGGTGGTAAGAAGCCCCCTTTGATCCCATCTCTCTTCCCCTCACAAATTATTTCCTTCCTCCTGGACTCTACAGCTACAAGGGGCTCCTGTCTGCCTGGTTAGGTGAGGTAAGCATCTCTCCCTTCGACTCCCTTGCTGCTCTTTCTACCACTAATGCCACAGCCTGTAAGCAAATTTAACCCATGCCACAGGGCTCTAACACTGGGCATGCCGCTGCCGGCATCCCTTCTCCTCTGAAACAGGAAATTAAGCCCTGAGGAGGGGGAAGAGAAGGGAAGCCAGCAGCGGCATGCACAAAGCTAGAGCCCTATAGCATGGGTTAAATTTACTTACAGGCTACGGCAGCGGTGGGAGAGGGCAGCAAGGGAGTCAAAGGGAGGGAAACTTACCTCACCTTACCAGGCAGTCGGGGGCCCATTCTAGCTGTGGGGCCCAGGGCAGCTGCCAATGCCAGTCCTGCTTTGTCTCCTTTCACTTAATTAGTTTCTAACTCAATCAGTTACTGTACTTTGTACCCATTCTGAGGGCACTCAGTTTATTTATTTCAATTACCTATGCAGAACTATGTCAAAGAATCTCAATATAAAACCTGTTTTAAATTGTGCCCGACACACTCTTCATTCCCCTCTCACTTCATTCCTTTCTATGGTTAAAAGAATGCCCGGCATTAACCACTGCATGTACTGTTTGCCCACAAGAAAAATAAGTAGAGAGGCAAAAACATGCATAGATTTCCATTTTCAGAACGAGGCACATTTGGGAGTAATACTCAGCCCATGGTGGTCAGCATTTTTTTAAAATACTGACAGTTGTGAGCAGAATTAGCCCCAAATATTTAGAGCAGGCTTTTGCCTCTTGTTTGTGAGTCCACAATAACTTACTGCTTCATCCTCAAAATATCACAATGTCTGAATTGCTCAAAGTATTTTTTGATGGAATCTGTAGTTCTAAACTACTGCTATTACTACTTATCATTTCTATAGTGCTGCTAGACGTACGCAGCACTGTACATTATACATGTAAGAGACAATCCTTGCTCAACAGAGCTTACAATCTAATTAAAACAGAACAAAAAGGGGTTAGGGAATTTCTCACGATTTTTGAAAGATGCTGGTGATATAAAACTTAAGTTTTTTTCACATTAATACAGTTGTCAAAAGGAAAAGTAGCAAATATTATTGGATGCGCCGCTGGTGTGAGGAAGTAGGAATCCACTTTGTGTTCAACTAGACGACGTTCTGGGGGAAGAGCAAGCTGTACAGGAAGGACGTACTCCACCTTAGCAGAGACGGAACGAGGTTACTTGCAAGCAACTTCAAGAGAGAAGTTGAGAAGTTTTTAAACAAGGAAGAAGGGGAAAGCCGACAGTCTACCAAGAGAAAGTCGATGGTTCGGTAACCGGTATGCCCAGAAGATAGAGGGGGAGACTCATCGGCGCATACCGTGCAGGAAGATACAGGGGAAGACTCACCAGATCACAGGCAAGACAGACCGATAGGGACACAAGAGGGAAGAAAATGCAAGAAGGGAACAGGCCACAAACTCAAGTGTATGTACACGAACGCAAGGAGCCTAAGGAATAAGATGGATGAATTAGAAGCAATGGCACAAAAAGATAACGTTGACCTCATCGGAATCACGGAAACATGCAAGGGAGGCAACACAGTTATCATGGGTGACTTCAACTATCTGGGGATAGACTGGAACCTAGGCACCTCCGGCTGCGCTAGGGAGACCAAGTTCCTAGATGCTGTAGGCGATTGCTCCCTGGAACAACTTGTCAAGGAAAATACTGAGGAAATGCAATATTGGACTTAATTCTAAATGGACTACGAGACCGGCACAAGGTGTAGAAGTAGAAGGAATGCTGGGAAACAGCTATCACAACATGAAGGGAATAGACTTAGTAGATAAAGACAGACTGTTCACCCTTTCCAAGGTAGAGAGAACGAGAGGGCACTCTCTAAAGTTGAAAGGGGATAGATTCTGTACAAACATAATGAAATTCTTCTTCACCCAGAGAGTGGTGGAAAACTGGAATGCTCTTCCGGAATCTGTTATAGGGGAAAACACACTTCAGGGTTTCAAAACAAAGTTGGACAAGTTCCTGCTAAACTGGAATGTACGCAGGTGAGGCTGGATTCATTTAGAACACTGGTCTTTGATCTGAGGGCCACCGTGTGAGCGGACTACTGGGCATGAGGGACCACTGGTCTGACCCAGCAGCAGCAATTCTTAGGTTCTTATGTTTAAAACACTAATCTTGTTTAAGGGTACATATTGCATTAATGTTTAGCCCAGGAGTTTCCAATCTCAGTCTTTGATAGCCTCAATCTAGTTGGGGTTTCAGGATTTCTCCAATGAATATGCATTAAATTATTTGCATACACTGCCTCCATTGTATGCAAATAGATCTACCTGACTTGGTGAGGACCAAGGTTGGTCACCCCTGGTTTAGCTCATCTACTGAATCCCCTGTTTCAAATATCACCACAAGCCACTGCCAACCAGATTGCAATGAAAGTTTCATTCATTCAGTATCAAAGAGTGACAGTGGCTACAGCTTCTCCCCTCATCTCCATGTACCAGTGATTTTACCCCAGCAGCACTCCCATACACTGTAATAAATCATGTGTCTGCACTGTCAGTAGCAGATTTCTTATTGTTTGAAAAGGATGCCTAGAAGAAAGGCAGATGGTGAGAAGAGAAAGTGGCGGCTACCCTCCCGTGAACTTTAGCATGCCTTCAGAGTTCTCTGTTATCCTTTTTGGACATGCTAATGAGCTGCAAAGAAAAGTTTAAAAAAGGGAGGTTTCACTCAAGTCTCTTCTTGTGACCTGATGCTAACAATAAATGCTGCAGGCTAAGCTCCACAACTCTATTTCCTGGAACGGGCATCTTTATGCACCTCATAATCAGCTGCATGCATATCAATACTAAAAAGCTCCTAGCAGGGCATCTGGAAAAGAAGCACAAGCAGGTCCTAATACCCTTCTTCAATACAGTGCTGACCACTCTGGCATACTTCATAAGCCATATGGTTAACCATGCTCACCATAATCACTAACTAGCCGGGATTCTAATTACATAATATATATTTGTTTTTATAATTTTTTTCTGATTCAAATGCTTCATATGCCTAGTCTCAGGTATGTAATTTTACTCTCATGATATCATAACCAAAAGACTCCCATCAAAATGGGACATCTATTAATATTCAGTCCCACCCCCCAATCCCACCCTAGCCCCACCCCAATCCTGGCCCCAATTTCTTCCATTCATTTTTCATGTACACATATCTTATTAATTCATAATGGTAATCATAAAATTAAAAAATCCCCACAAAGCACACTATATGCAGAGAAAATGTTAATTATCATTTATATTTGGGAGGGTTTCAAAGATGTCAAGGCAGATGACTTTAAAATATGCAATGTCACCTCAGTAACTATAGAAAAATAGACAAATATAGTACAAAATATAGAAAACAGATATAAATTCTCAAAACTGACACATTTTGATCTCTGGTTGCATTTCCTTCTGACTGTGCATCCTTTCTTTCATTTCTTTCTTTCTGCACTCAGATCCAACAATTGTCCCTTTCTATTCCTTCCCTCCTTCCTTCCTATGTCCTTAGTGCCTCCAGTGCCTCCTTCCCATGTCCTTAGTACCCCCAGTGCCTCCTTCCTATGTCCTTAGTGCCCCTTCCCATGTCCTTAGTGCCCCTAGTGCTCCTTCCTATGTTCCCCTCACTGCCTTCCAGCCTTTGTCCCACCCCCTCCCTCAAAGCCAACCAGCCTACCTCTCTCCCTGCCGTGCTAAAGCCATCCTGCTTGCCTCCATCCATCTAGTCCCTAAGCCTGGCCCCTCCTGGACCGGCCCCTGCTGCTGCTACCTACCCACCAAAGCCTGGCCTACCATCGCTTCAACACACACACACCCCCGGTCCGCCGCTGCTGCTGCTTGCTGCAACTAAAGAAAAAGAAGGTCAAGGCGTTGGCCTACACACCTTCTTCCCAACGTCAATTCTGACATTGGAGAGGAAGTTCCGGGCCAACCAGGCAGCAATTGGTCTGGCATCCATCTTCTTCCCTTCCCTCCTCCAATGGTTTGGCATCTCCCCTCTTCTTCCCTTTCCTCTCCCACACCCCCATGGTCTGGCATTTCACTCTCTGCTCTCCCTTCCCACCACTTCCATCAGCATCTGCCCCCTTTCTTTCCCTCCAACCTAATTCCATCCAGTATCCTTCCCCCTTTCCCTGCACACCACTTCCATCAGCATCTGCCCCCTTTCTTTCCCTCCAACCCAATTCCATCCAGTATCCTTCCCCCTTATGTCTCTCTCCTTTCCCTGCACACCAATTCCATCAGCATCTGCCCCCTTTCTCTCCTTCCACCACCCTGACCCCCTTTCTCTCCCTCCACCATCCTTCCATATCACCCTGACCCCCCTTTCTTTCCCTCCACCACCCTTCTTTGCTCCTCTCTCCCTCCAAACCAGCAAGGTTCCGTAATGACTGCTTTTGTTGCCTCTGCTCCGGAAGAGGTAAGTGACGTCGGAGGGGGTGGGCCGGCAGATGCAGGGAGTTGCGGCAAGGTCCCGCGATGACTGCGGCTGCTCGTCCACCCCCCTCCAACGTCACTTACAACTTCCAGAGTAGAGGCGGAAGACGGCAGTCATCACGGGACCTTCCTGCACTTCAGCACGGCTGCCGACTCGCCTTCAGAAAAAGTATGGCAGCTGCACTGAGGTGCAGGTGGTGATTATAGCAGCACGGGAGGTTCCAGACCCAACCGGCCGGCTGTGCACCCCCCTAGGGCTGGTATCCTGGGTGTTCCTGGTAACAACAGCGGGGGCTGGTCTGGGGGGGTGGGGCAGGCTTCGGTGCTGGAGGGAGGGATGAAGGCAAAGCTAGCTTTGGCACGGCAGGGAGGGAGGGGAAGTCCCATTGTCCCCCTGCACATCTTTGGGATGCTGTCCCTGAAAACGGGACATTTCGGCGTCCCAAAGCTGTGTGTGGGGACAACGGGACAGGGGATCTAAAAACGGGACAGTCCCGTTCAAAATGGGATGTATGGTCACCTTAAGTATACTAGAACAGAGGTAAGAAACTATACTGTTTGAGTCAAAACTGGCCCATAGAACTGTTATCCTGTCTCTATGTCTTTTTTTTTTTAAATAATGCAAAAATTGATTTACAAGTCCCAATGAATCCCCTGCTCATACCGCTGAAAAATAAAAGACAAATAAGAATGTCATCACTCCTTCCCTGCTATTCACTTGAGAAGTAACTGCCTCCAGGGTTGCCAGGAAACAGATAAATTTACTTTTCTGGTTTTTGCACAGGCCCAGCTTCTGGGTACTCCATTCTGCTATAGGTAGAACAGGAAACCTGGATGTGAGCCCTGTGGCAGAAACTACCAAGATCTCTGAAGTAACAAACATTTTAATACAACACATTCAACAGATATGAAGCGAACCTGTCCTACCAAACCAATTTTAACATTTCAAATTTTATTTATAATAATGCAAATAAAATGTTATCTAAGTGGTTTACAGTGGTTACCGTAATTAAGAAGAATGGAATTGGAAGATAAGGATCAAGATACAAACGTAGGCCTAGTTTTTATTAGCTACTACCGTAAATATAGGGGAAGAACCTGAATTATTTCTTGAAAAGCAATCAGTGCAAAAATTACAACATGCCCTAGAACAGTGGTCTCAAACTTTCGGCCCGCAGGTACTATTTTGAGGCCCTAGGTATGTTTATCATAATCAAAAGTAAAATAAAATAAAACAGTTTCTTGATCATATGTCTCTTTAGCTATAAATTACAATATTATTATTAAGACTTAGCCAAAAAGAAAGATTTTTAAACTATAAAGAGTATTATCTCAAGCAAAATTGTCATTTCTTTAATAAGACTAACTATTTTTTTCTGAGGCCCTCCAAGTACCTACAATCCAAAATGTGGCCCTGCAAAGGGTTTGAGATTGAGACCACTGCCCTAGAACAACAAAAGAAACTGGGCTGCTGCAGATCCCTACACAGCCACTGCATTCTAGCAGACTGTATGACTTTGGTCCAGTGACGTAATAAGGTAGGGTGGGGGCGGACCACCCCACGAGCCGTCTTCATGAGGATGCCAGCAACTCTCCTCCTCTCTGCCCTCCTCTGCGTGTACCTCTTGAAATGTTCACCAGCACGAGCAGCATCTTTCACATGCTGTTCAAGCCAGACTTGGCTCCCTTCTACCGGCACTCCCTGGTTGCAGCACCAGGATGTGATGTCAGAAGGGAGTCAAACAGCAGGTGGAAGATGCTGATCACACGGATGAACATTTCAAGAGGTACGCAGGAGGGATTGGAGCGCTTTAGCAGCAGGGAAGAGTTTGAGGGGCATTCAAGCGATGTGGAAGAATGGAGGGGGGGTACAACGCGGTGATGCCGGGTGCTGACCTTCCTCGTTACACCACTGCATTGGCCACATATACAAAGTACAGAAGAACCTTATCAAATAAAGAATAAGTACCCACAGACTAAAATTGGAAAAATACAAACAAAAGCTTAACTGGACCCCTCACAAAGCACATGTGACAAGTAATGCAATAGTGAAGAAATAGAAACAGAAATTCTTATTGCACTATGCAAAAGACAATCCAGTTAATATTCAGCAGGTGGCAGTTAGCATGCTTTTAAACACTGATCATCATCAGCTATGTCAGACCCAGATATTCAATACCAAGTCATATCCAGGCACTAGCATTCAATATTCGGGTCTGAACAGATGGCTGCTGGTTGCCAAAACCTACGGGGATCCCAGCCGATATTCAGCTAGGTCTAGGACTTTTATAAATGCTTCTCAGTTTCTCCTTCCCCCACCCTCTGATTCCAACCCCCTTACCAAACCCTCCTTGTAACCTGACCCCCCTGAGCCCCTGCCCCTGAGATCAGCATCACCACTCCCTGGTGCCTACCTTACATATATGAAACGCTGATCTCTGCTTTTAGAACCTGTGGCAGCCATTTTAGTCCAAGAAGCCAAGAGGGGCAGAAGTGAGGATTACTCCTGCCCAGGAAAGCCTCACTGGACCACCAAAGGATGTAAGGTAGGTACTGGGGGGGAGGGAGGAGGAGTTGGTCTCAGGACTGTCTGATCTTGGGAAGTGAGGGGTTAGGCACTGGCACTGAATATTGCCAGCACCTGCATTACTGCCAGCTCCTCCCCGACTCTACCCCCAAAACATCTCTCTCTGACCTACTTTGCACACAGCTGGTTAATGCCAATTCAGTGGCACTGTTCAGTTAAGTGGCGCTGAATAATGGTGGCTGATCTGCAGAGCTCTATTTAAGCAAGCAGGAGCCTCTCCTCCCAACTTAAATTGCTTTGAATATCAATCTGAGTAATATTACACACATTTCCTAAAAGAGAAAACCAAAGACTTCTCAGAAAAGAATGAGCAGGAAAACCTCTGTATAACAAAGAAACAATATCTTCTGTACAAGTATATGCTGCCACCATGCAAGAAATGTATCCTGACCAGAAACAATAAGGACCAGCACCATAACCTGGAAATTGTCCTCATCATTATTCCCTCTTTGTGATGTAATTTTATTTTACTGTGATTTCTACTTTTTTGTAAATTATATCCGGGGGTTTATTTTTTAATATTAATCACTGAAGGGCAAATTCTGTGGATGTCCAGCATCTTAGGCGTCCAAATAAATTGAATAATAAGCTCAATTAACAACTTTAACAAGCAATAATTGGAAGTTATATGTCCAAAGGCTGTGCGTGATTCACAAAATAGGCATCCACAATTTTGTGGACGCTCATCGCAAAAAGCTGCATCTATCGGGATAAGCATGGGAATGGCTTTGATATAGACTTCCATTTACAGAATCGCATGCCGCTCAGTGTCCTAACGTGTCTACATTCTCACCTAAAATGTAGGCATTGCAAAAGCAGGTCTACTTTTGAACGTTAGTTGGGCATGAGTTAGGTGGATACGACTTAGGTGCCACTTAGACGTGCCGGAGGCGTCCACATATAGGTGAACGGGGCTTCTATTTTGGGGAGTAAAGAGGACTCCAGTTTGGTGAAGGTATAATATGTTGAAAAAACTTTCAGACTCCTGAGGCAGGCCCAGTTGGAGCTGAAACACGATCGTAGGAATTCTATGAGCGTTGGAGCTCATGCAGAACACACATGCAGAACCCAGATAACCCTTAAGCAAATAGAGGACCACAAGCTAAGGCTTCCTTTTATGAAGTTGTATTAGGCTTTATTATCGCTGGCTGTGTTGGTAAAAGCGCCAACACTCATAGAATTCCTACGCGTGCCAGAGCTAATACCGCTGCAACCAGCAATAAAAAAGCCTAACACGGCTTCATAAAAGGGGGCCTAAAAGTACTAATATACACAAATGAAACCCTAAGATGCCAGACTCTACATGGAGTACAACACCAGAGAAATAGAAAGAAATTCATTTCTTCCTGAACAGTGCAAAATATAGATAGCAAATATAAATTCTCAAAACTGACACATTTTGAAAATAAAATCATATTCCCTACCTTTGTTGTCTGGTAATTTTATTTTACTTATCATCTTTTCCCAGTCTCTAATTGCACTTCCTTCTGTCTGTGCTCTTAACTGTGTTTCAGGGCTTTCTTATTCATTTGCTGATTTTCTTTCATTCTTCATGTTCTGCCCTACATCCATCTTTGGTATTTTAAAATTCTACTTTCTTCCATTTTTCTGCTTTCTTCTCAAAATCTATCTACTTTTCTATATCTTATCTTCCCTTCCCACCTATCCATATGTACCATCTCCTCCCTCTTTCTTCTCCCCTTCTTCTGCATCCCTATGCACCATCTCCTCCCTTTGCCGTAGCCTGACATCTCTCTTACCTCTTCCTCGCTCTTATGGTCTGGAGTCTCTCTCTCCTTTCCTCCCCCTACCTGTGATCTAACATCTCTCTCCTTCTCTTTCCCCTTCCTGCAGTCTGGTATCTTTCTGCTCTCCTTCCCACTGTCTGGCATATCTCTCTCTCCTCCTTCTCTTCCATTCCCTGGTCTGGCATCTCTCTCTCTTTACTTCTATCACCCTTCTCCAGACTCTGACATCTCTCCCTTCCTTTAGCCATTTTTCCTGCTTCCTAGTGTAATATTTCTCCCTCCCTTCCTGATTTTTGGCCCCCTCCCAATCCCACATTTCTCCATGCTTTCCCTCTACTGACAAATCCAACATTTCTCCCACTCTCATCCCCTGGCTTCTAATCTGTACAGCATCTTTTGTCCCTCCCCACCAGCCCCATGCCCAACATTTCTCCTTCTATCAACCCTCTCCAACATCATGCTGCATCTCTTCCTCCTTTCCCTCCATCACCATATTCAACATTTATTCATCTTGCATCTCTTTCCAACTGTCCCACCCTTCCCTCTCCACCACAACATCCAAAATTTCTTGTTCCCTCTTCTCCACCACTGTCATGTCCAAAAATTCTCCCTTTCTTCCTTTCCCCATGTATACCATCTCTCTTTCTCTCCCACTCCATACACCTATGTCCAACAATTCTCCTTTTCTCTTCTTCCCCCACCGGCAGCATCACTCTTTTCCTCCCTTTTCACCACCCCACCCATGCAGCATCTCTCTTCTCCTCTCTTTCTAAGCCTCCAGTCCATGTAGCATCTGTTCTTCCCAACCCCACCACCATCCTAGCTCATGCAGCATCTTTCCTTCCCTGCCTTCCCAACCCCCACCCCAGCCTGTGCATCTGTCCTTCCCTTCCTTCCTCACCCTCCACCCCATCCCAGCCTGTTCAACATCTGTCCTTCCCTGCCTTCCCAATCCCCCAGCCCCTGCTGCATCTGTCCTTCCCTAACTTCCCAACCCCCTACCCCAGTCTGTGCAGCATTTGTCCTTCCCTGCCTTCCCAACCCCCTAACCCCCCTAGCCCATGCAGCATATGTTTTTCCCAACCCAGCAAGATCCTGTGGCATGACCTCTCTCTCCAGCTCCTGACTCCCCTACCTCCCTCCTCCCAGGCTACCGTAATTTTAAAATTTCAGGCATCTGGCAGCGGCAAGCAAGTGAGCCCACTACCAACAGCCTGCCCCAAAAGTCTTCATTCTACAGCAACTTCTTGTTCCCACGAAGGCGAGATGATGCAGAATGAAGACTTCCAGGGCAGGCTGATGGAAGTGTGCTCACTTCCTTGCTGTTGAAGGCTGCCCTAAGATTTAAAATTATGGCAACCAGGGAGGAGGTAGATGGGGGAGTTGGGAGAGCCATAATTGACTCTTCTGACTGACCACCAAAATTGGGGAAGCCATGGACCCTATTGCCCTTCCCCATTCCAGTGCCTATGTCTGTTAGTATGTTTACTTTCTCAGCTTTGAAAAATCTCTTTCCAAGCTCCAATAGATGAAAATGACAGAAAGAAATTCATGCCAGCAAATGTTTAGCAGAAAAACAGTGTAGGACTTTTGCCTAAAAATGCTAGATTTAGACAGTGCTTACAGTTCTATTCCCCCAAAGGATTTTGCGTGTCTGTTTTTTCCTTTCTGTGAAACTATTGTTTCCTTCCAGAAACCATAGCAGATTAAATCCATGAACAAAAAGATACTGTATTTTAACATGACTATCGCTTTATTCATTTTCACTACCCCTGCAGCCCACATTCACTTTTGCACAAAACTTAAATTTACACCTTAATAGGTTTGAAGGCCATTAAATTCTATTTTATTGTTTTTAAAATACTTATAACAATTTTACAAAAGAGGATTACTTATGTCTATGGAGAACAGAATCCAGTTAGCCACAGAGAGGTAATTTAGATCTCACATCAGGGCTCATGTAGAAGATGGAAAACTAAAAATTTAAACATAAGAATAGCCTTACTGGGTCAGACCAAAGGTCCATCAAGCCCAGTAGCCTGTTCTCACGATGACCAAACCAGGCTAGTGCCTGGTCCAAACCCAAAGAGTTGCAACATTCTAAGCTACCGATCCAGGGCAAGCAGTGGCTTGCCCCATGTCTTTCTCAATAAAAGAATTTGGGCTTTTCCTCCTGGAAATTGTCCAAACCCTTCTTAAAACCATCTACACTATCCGCTCTTATCTCAACCTCTGGCAATGCGTTCCAAAGCTTAACTATTCTCTGAGTGAAAAATATTTCCTCCTATTGGTTTTAAAAGTATTTCCCTGTAACTTAATCGAGTGACCACTAGTCTTTGTAATTTTTCAGAGTGAAAAATCAATCTACTGCTTATTCCTAGGATAAGCAGCATAAAATCTATTTTACTACTTAGAATCTTGCTAGGTACTTGGGACCTGGGTTGGCCACTGTTAGAAACAGGAAACTAGGCTTGATGGACCTTCAGTCTGCCCCAGTATGGCAATTCTTATGTTCTTATGTACCTGTTCTACTCCACTCAGGATTTTGTAGACTTCAGTCATATCTCCCCTCAGCCATCTCTTTACCAAGCTGAAGAGCCCTAACCTTTTTAATCTTTCCTCATACGAGAGGAGTTCCATCCCCTTTATCATCTTGGTCGCTCTTCTTTAAACCTTTTCTAGTGCTGCTATATCTTTCTTGAGATAAGGAGACTAGAATTGAACACAATATTCCAGGTGTGGAACCACCATGGAGCGATGCAGAGGCATTATAACATTCTTAGTCTTGTTAACCATTACTTTTAAAATAATTCCTAGCATCTTATTTGCTTTTTTGGCTACCGCAGCACATTGGATGGAAGGTTTCATCGTATTGTCTACAATGACACCCAGATCCTTTTCTTGATTTCATATACTATGGAAATGATTAACAAAGAATTAAAACTAGATTCTTAAACTTTACATATGAGACCAAAATGGTAACAGCAATTGTAAATTATGTGAAAGTGTAGGGTTGCCACATTTTACATTTGTAAAATATGGACCCCCCCAGTCTTGCCCCTAATCCTGCCCTAACCCTGCTCCCACTGCTTGCTCTGGTTGGGCAAGAGGGCATGCGCGGATGCCTCTTGCTTAACACAATTTTGGGGAAAGCTTTTCAAAACCCGGACAAAGTGCCAGGTTTTGAAAAGCCGACTGACCCCCAGACATATCCTCAAAAGGAGGACTTGTCCAGGGAAATCCGGACGTCTGGTAACCCTATGAAAGTGCATTCCTTGGCATCAGTCCAGTAACCTGTTCCCTGTCCATTCCAGGGAGTTGAAATATACACTGAATACAATGCAATTCTTGCAGATAAGGTCAGAATAAAGCTGCCAAGTCAAAATGGGCAGGAATGGGCAAGTAGGGCAATCTCCCTGGGATCCAAGCCTGGAGAGGGAGAAGGAAGAAGCAGTCACAGTGCCCTTTTAAGTCAGTCTGTCAGCCTGCAACATGCAAGCCAGAAAGAGGTTGCTGTGCCAAAAAGAGACTTTTGCAGGGAGCACTATTTGCCTAACCTGTTACTGCATGACAAGTCTATCTACTGTTAAATAAAAAATATAGCCTGCTACTGCATGACAAGTCCATCTACTGTTACACCAAAAGTTTAGCCTGCTACTGCATGACAAGTCTATCTATTGTTAAACCAAAAGTACAGCTTGCTACTGCATGACAAGTCCATCTACTGTTACACCAAAAGTTTAGCCTGCTACTGCATGACAAGTCTATCTATTGTTAAACCAAAAGTACAGCTTGCTACTGCATGACAAGTCCATCTACTGTTAAACCAAAAGTTTAGCCTGCTACTGTTAAACCAAAAGTTTAGCCTGCTACTGCATGACAAGTCTATCTATTGTTAAACCAAAAGTACAGCTTGCTACTGCATGACAAGTCCATCTACTGTTAAACCAAAAGTTTAGCCTGCTACTGCATGACAAGTCTATCTATTGTTAAACCAAAAGTACAGCTTGCTACTGCATGACAAGTCCATCTACTGTTAAACCAAAAGTTTAGCCTGCTACTGTTAAACCAAAAGTTTAGCCTGCTACTGCATGACAAGTCTATCTATTGTTAAACCAAAAGTACAGCTTGCTACTGCATGACAAGTCCATCTACTGTTAAACCAAAAGTTTAGCCTGCTACTGCATGACAAGTCTATCTATTGTTAAACCAAAAGTACAGCTTGCTACTGCATGACAAGTCCATCTACTGTTAAACCAAAAGTTTAGCCTGCTACTGCATGACAAGTCTATCTATTGTTAAACCAAAAGTACAGCTTGCTACTGCATGACAAGTCCATCTACTGTTAAACCAAAAGTTTAGCCTGCTACTGCATGACAAGTCTATCTATTGTTAAACCAAAAGTACAGCTTGCTACTGCATGACAAGTCCATCTACTGTTAAACCAAAGTTTAGCCTGCTACTGCATGACAAGTCTATCTATTGTTAAACCAAAAGTACAGCTTGCTACTGCATGACAAGTCCATCTACTGTTAAACCAAAAGTTTAGCCTTCTACTGCATGACAAGTCTATCTATTGTTCAACCAAAAGTATAGCCTGTTACTGCACGAAAATAAAAATCAGCTATCGCATATAAAAAAAAATTGTCAACTAACCTTACGCCACCAGACAAAATGGCAATTTTTAACAAATTACAACTGTTAATAGGGGTACTGTACCTAATCTGCTCCAGATGCTGGGGCAACGATGAAAAATCTCCTCAACCAATTCCCATCCACCTTTCCTGGCACAGACCAGCTAAGCCGACTAAATCAGCAGGTTCCCACCGACTTTTGTATAACTGTCTAGAACAAGGCCCACTTCAAATTCTGGTGATAAACACCACCCGCAAACCCTCCAAACCATACAGAAATAAGACCAAAAACAGAAACCTAAAAAAGCTAATATGTAATGAAACTCCCACCCCAACCAACTATGAAAACTTCAAAGGATTCTATCTAAATACCCGTCCTGTGAGAAATAAAGCACATATAATAAACGATTGCATAGTGCAAACAAATCCAGACTTCCTGTTTCTGACAGAAACATGGATGGTCTCTGACACAGACATTATCATGAAAGACATTCTACCACAGGGATACAAAATACTTCCACTATCAAGCAGCTGGGAAAAAGGTGTGTGTGTGGGAGGGTGTCTAGCGATAATCTTAAAAGAATCTTTTGATTACAACAAGATAGATTCTAAAACTTCGGAAAACCTAGAAATACTAACTTGCAAGATCACCAATGCCCAACTAGAAGAGTCACTAATTGCAACATTATTTTATATCCCTCCCAAAAAATGGACAAATGCCAAAGAAGAATTTTTCGAATTCCTTACTGTAAACACCCTAAAAGGATCGTACAACCTATTTTTGGGCGACATAAACATACACCTAGAGAAGTGGTCTCAAACTCGCGACCCGGGGGCTACATGCGGCCCGCCAGGTACTATTTTGCGGCCCACGGTCTGTACTAGTGCTGCCCGCTCTTTGCAGCGTTCTCCGGCTTCCCCCCGGCCTCCCGCTCTTACCTTTAGATAATTAACACAACCTGTAGAAAGGATTGCCGGTGCTGTGGCGATCCTTGCAGGCTGCCGTCATCCTCAGCAGCATGTTCCCTCTGCCGCGATCCTGCCCCTGATGTCAGAGGAGGGGTGGGACAGCGGCACAGGGAACGTGCTGCGGAGGCCAATGGCAGCCTGCAAGAAACGCTACAGCACCGGTGATCCTCTCTGCAGGCTGTGATAATTAGCTGAAATTAAGACCAGGAGGCCAGAGGGAACATGAAGGCCTTCGGGGGGGGTGGGGGGTGAGATTTATAAACTATAAAGAGTTTTACCTCATGCAAAATTGCCATTTTCTGTAATAATTCATTATCTATTTTTTCTGCGGCCCTCCAAGTACCTACAAATCCAAAATGTGGCCCTGCAAAGGGTTTGAGTTTGAGACCACTGACCTAGAGCAAGTGGGAAAACCAGAAGTGACTGAAATCGATGCCTTCTTAACGTTGCTCGATTTCCCAATGCCAGATACAGAGATAACACATGAGAAGGGGCATCAACTAGACATAGTTACCTTTTCTCAAAAGGAAACCCCCGACCCAAAGATTCAATACTATACAGGGACATGGGAAAAATGCATTTGGTCAGACCACTATATTGGCAAGTTCAACCTACGCTGGCAAAAGAAGTCACCCTAACCTAAATACAGAAGCAAAAACACAAAAACAATAACCAGTCATTGCTCCACCTGATTATAAATCCAACTGAATTCTGGACTCATTACAAACCACGACCCATAACCGAGGAAATACAGGATTTCCCAAAAAGATGGGGAAAGTTCAGTAAGGAACTATTAGACCAATTGGCACCATACCAAACATACAAAAAGAAAGAGAGAGCGTTAAATGAGTGGTTCGATTCAGAACTATTAGCTTGCAAACAGGAACTAAGAAAATTGGAGAGAATCTGGAAAAAAACAAAGAAAAAAACAAGACAAACTGGAAACAAAAATGAAAAAATACAAAACTCTGATTAAAGAAAAATGCACAAAAATAGGCATATCAAAAATAAATAGTAAAGAACTGTTCAAGCTAGTAAAAACAATAACAGACACTACTCGGATCCTGAAAAAGCACAACGAGTGCATTCCATCTGCTCACACCTTAGCCAATTTCATTAAAAATAAAATCACCAACCCAAGAGCAACAATACCTACACCCAAAACCACACAGAATTCTATTTTCGACCCCACGAACAAGAGTCCAGAGCAGACATGCTCTGGGACCATTTCGAGTTCCCAAACTGGCATCAATTCTTAACTTTGTTCAATAAATACACCAAATCAAACTGCTTACTGGATAAATGTCCCTCTAAGATCATGAAAGTTGCTCCACCTGATTTTAAAAAGGAACTATTCACTTGGCTAACAAATATTCTTACTAACGGAATATTGAATGAGGACATGGGACACATACTGATCACTCCTATCCCTAAAGATCAGAAAAACTCAATAGCCCTGACATCCAACTACAGGCCTATAGCGAGCATCCCCCTATTCACTAAGCTACAAGAAGGATTAGTCAACTTGGAACTAGTGAACTACCTAGATAAATTTAACATTCTTAGTGAACATCAATCAGGATTCAGAAAAGGATACAGCACGGAAACAGTCATAGCTTCCATTCTAAACCACCTCTATGCCCTTTTCAGCAAAGGTACAAGTGCTCTGATTTTACAACTAGACCTTAGTAATACATTCGATCTAGTAGACCACAAAATAATGCTACTATGCCAAGATGCAATGGGACTCTTGGGAAAAGTAAAGAAATGGTTCCAGGAATTCCTAACAAACAGATCATACCAAGTGGCCAGTGATGGGAATTACTCTAACCCATGGAAAAACCCCTTGGGGGTTCCCCAAGGCTCCCCACTATCACTCACACTATTCAACATTTACATCTCATCCTTAGACCATCTATTACAAAAGTTATACTTAAACTATTATATATATGCAGGTGATTTATCTATCTTAATCCCCTTAAATGACATAATAAATGAAACTATAGATCACCTTTCTCACATAATGACAGAAATCGAAAAATGGACAATCGATTTCAAACTGAAACTAAACACAGAAAAGACAAAAGTCTTCCTGGCAAGTCCTAAGGACAAAATTACCAGAACATCGTTACAATTAAACGGCCACTAATACCTAATGTCCAAAACCATAAAAATACTGGGAATCACAGTGGACACACACCTAACCATGGTTGATCACACAAACTTAGTGGTGAAAAAATGCTTTCGTACACTATGGAAACTAAGGACCATTAAAAAATACTTTGACGCTACATACTTTAGATTACTGATGCAGTCTCTGATCCTATCAATTCTGGACTAATGCAATATCGTTTATCTAGGTATCCCAAAGAAAACAGTACAAAAATTAAGAATAGTGCAAAACACTGCAGTTCGCTTGATCTTCGGATTGAGGAAAAACGACCACATTAGTCCTTACTAGAGAATGACACGGTGGCGGTTTACCCGCGGCCACCGCATTTTAGCCGCGGGTCACCGCCGAAAACGGGGAAGAAAACTAGCAGTCGCTGCGGCAACGGGGACAAGGCCATTCACCGCCCGCGGGGCGGTGAATGGGTCTTGTCCCCGCAGTGAGGCATGAAGGATCGCGCGGTCCCCGCAGCTCACACCCGCCTGCCCAATCGATTCTAGTGTTTAGCCAGCTCTCTCCCTTCTCCTCACCTTAGTTTGTAGATTTTCTTTTTCGGCGACCCGCACGCTATCAAAGAGCCGCTGCTGCTCAGTTTCGATCTTCTGCTCTGACGCAACCGGAAACAGGAAGTTGCAGCAGAGCAGAAGATTGAACACTGAGCAGCCGCGCGTGTGCGGCTCTTTGGGAAAGCGTGCAGGTCACTGAAAAAGAAAGCCTGCAAATTAAGGTGAGGAGAAGGGAGAGAACTGGCTAAACACTAGGATCGATTGGGCAGGCGGGTGGGGGCTGCGAGGACCGTGCGATCACCCGTGTTCCCGGCTCAGACTGTAAGGAGGGAGTGAAAGGGAAAAGGATTCTGGGCCAAGGGGATGAAAACGGAAAGAAAAACCCACAGCAGGAAAGAAAGGGAAGGACAGGCAGGTGAGCCAGATGCTAGAAGCAGGGGGGGGGAAGAAAGAGGGAAAAAAGCTAGATAGGGTTGAAAAGAAGAGACACACTGGTATGGAAGAGGAAGATAGGGGAAATCTGGACACAGGAAGGTAACAGAAAGAGGGGAAATTATGTGCATGGGGCATAGGGACAGAGACAAAAAGGGGACATGCCATGGGGATGGTATATGGACACAGGGGGGGCAATGGCAGATACATAGGGGAGATATTAGAAAAGTATATAAAATCGTACCCGTTTGAGGCTTTTATGTATGCAGCGGTGACGGTGACGGGGCGGTGAATGGGGTTGCAGTGGCGGTGACGGGGCGGTGAATGGGGTGGCAGTGGCGATGACGGGGCGGTGAAGGGAATGACGGTGACGGGGCGGTGCAGAGGATGGTGAGACGGGGACGGGGCGGTGACGGGGACCAATTTTTTCACCGTGTCATTCTCTAGTCCTTACTACAAAAGGTTGCACTGGTTACCAATGGAGGCGCAAATACTATTCAAGTTTGCCTGTATTTGTTTAAGCAGGTCTGGGGGCTAGAGCCTTCTTACCTACTATCACATTTCATATTACACAACCATACGACCAACCAGAAAACATAACATATTTATATACCCGAAGATCACAAGCTGCAAATACAAATCCTTTTTTGGACAGGTCCTTCATGTTCCAAGCAACCAAACAGCAGTCCTGGCTGGGAAATTACATTAATGGAACCAGGATGACCTACGGCGCATTCTGGAAAGCAATTAAAACCGTATTATTTGACAAATTCATCTCCTAAACATAAGCCTCACCACTTACTAAGTTATATTTTCTCTCTGTCAATCTCAATGTAATATGCTGTCCTTTTATCTATTTCTTATGTAATAAGTTGTACCCTCACTTCTTGCATTCTGTAATTCGCTGATTGTCCAGCCTTCTTCGATGTGAACTGCCTAGAAGTCTTTCGACTGTGGCGGTATAGAAGAATAAAGTTATTATTACTTATTATTAACAGTTGCCTTAAATATGGTGTTTCAGCATTTGGAGGTACAAGAAACATGGGAAGCAACAGCCTTCCAGAAAGGGAATCTTACCCCCTCAATGAGCATCGGGAGCAGCACAGGCCATTCAGCGCGGCTCCCCATGCTAGAAACTGCTATTGCAGTTTTGTAAAAGAGGGGGTTAGTGTATCCTTACCTGTAATCCTCTGTCAAAGAAACACAGGACTCCTCTTTCTTTAGTCTTGCAAGAAGAGCTCCTCCTTCTAGCTGCAGTTTGACCAACTGCACATTCTCCAGAGTATTCTTCATTAACTGGGTGTAGCTCAGAATCAAAACTCTGGCCTCCTGGAAATCATACAAGTAGAAAAAAATAAGACAAAAAACAAAGTCAACACACTTTTGCCCCTATTAACTGTACAGATCTTATGTTGGTAGCACTGCCAACTCCAAAGAATCAAGTAACTGATAGCCAACTGGCAGCATATTATTATCAGACTATGAATTTTATGTAAAACTTCTGGATTTTGAAGTAAACAGGGATAGGAAAGAGTGTGCAATATATCCCTTAACTTACTGAAAAGTATAGAGAAACCTATCCCATTAATGCCTAGTTTTATTATTTAATTATTCATTTACTTGTTTAATTGTTAGTCATTTCCAGTGTACATTCAAAGCATAATACAATAAAAAAAATTAAAGTACAGAATGCCATTAAAACAATGCTGAAAAAATGCTTCAACAGACAAATTCTAAGATTCTGTCCCATAATAAGGTCAAACACTGCCATCACAACTGGCTCTTCCTCAGTCTCTCTTCTCTGTCTTAAAGCCTGTCATCATGTTGTATGCTTCAGCTTCCCTTCATTCAATCCCCAGTCATACTTCCTCCCCCCCTTTATTTTAACCTGCCTCTTTCCAAGTTTCGTAATATTTTGATATACCAACCATCGACATGTATCTGGTCAGTTTACAATGTACAATGCTCCTTCCCTGGGCACAACCATCACTGCTTCAACCTCGGTCTCCCTCACTCCTTGAGTCTAGTATTAACTCCTACCTCAGAGCTAGATGAACTAAAGTCAGCAATCGTCGCTAAACCAGTTTTGACTGCTTTAGCGATGATTGCATTTGCCGACCTGATGCACAAAACAGCTCACTGCAGTTTTTTCCCCTCAATCACCCATTTTCCAATCCGGCGATGCACAAAAATAAAGCGATAGGTTTTAGCGATTAAAAAAAAGTGACTGGTCAAGACCAGTCGCTACCTCTCTTACTAATAAATTTTTTAAAATGGGCACAGATACTGTGCATGTGTTACACATGCACAATTTCTGTCTCATTATAAAAAATGAAAAAGCTCCCCTGCCAATAATGGCCCTCCCTGACATCCCGCAACACCACCCCCCATGCGCAAGTGAAAATCAGTGAGAGGGATGCCTACTTCCTCTTGCCATGCAGATTCCCCCCCTCACAGGAAAAAATTGGCAAACTCCCCCCCCCCCCCCCCCCCCGTGGCAGCAAAAATGGAAGGAGGGATGCTCACAACCTCCTACCAATGGACAACTCCACTCCTGGTGCCCACAAACCATCCCCTACCCTTACCCTCCAATAAAGGCAGGAGGGATGCCCACTCCCTCCTGCCACTGGATGCTCCCCCGAACCCACCGTACCTTTATCAGATGTTGGGAGCAGGAGGGATCCTCACACTCTCCTCCTCCGAGGCCCGCCAGTTAAAAGTGGCTGGCCTTCCCCTCTCTGGGCATCATGTGATGCATGGGGAGGGGCCTAAGGCCCTGATTGGCTCAGATGCCTAAGGTCTCTCCCAATCAGGGACTTAGGCTCCTTCCTCTGTAGCCCAGGAGAGGTGGATGTCAGGGAGGACCATCATCTGCAGGGTTTTCTTTTCTTTTTTTTAATGAGACAGATATTGTATACAACATCTGAGTCAGTTTCCTGCCCCAAACAGTTGAACGGCAGGAGGCTTCCCCTGCCTCTCAGCTGTTTGGGTTTCCCTTGCTGGCTCTGCACGTGTGAGAATCGCTTTCACAGCAATCAATCAGACGGGAGAGACAGGGATTACAATGAACCTCAATGCGAATCATTTGCATGTAAAATTTTTTGGTGCATCAATAGCTCTTTCAGAATTAGCCAAAAATCGGATCAGAGCAGACCCACACAGTCTTACCAATTCTGTTTAATGCATCTAGTCCTCAGTCTCTATGTTTCTCAGGATCCATGCGAGATCTCCTCAGCCTCCATCCTTCTCCCCCCTCCATCTCCATAAGCTCAGCCATCACTACTCCCGAACTAGCCTCTTTTTTTTCTCTTCATGCCAATTTGCTTGTGTACACTTACTTTAGCATATGCCTCCATTTCCCTGCTCCTACTGTCTCTTTCCTTATCAATCTCTTTGCACCAAGTTTGTTAGCTCACAAATTGAGGCACTCAGTCTACTGACCCTGTGTCTGCTTTCCTGAAGTAACTTCTCCCTTCTAACAGAAAGTTAGGTTCTCTGGAATGGCTGTACAAGTTATTATAGGCAACTAGATGATATAATGGACCTAACATGGTAAGCAAAAGCACAAAGTGTATTTTCCTCAGGAAGAAGTAATACTGAGATACTATTAGACTTTCAGAAAGACAAACATAATAACATAGTACATGAAGGCAGATAAGGACCAGAATGGTCCATCCAGTCTGCCCAACCATACACTTTCTATAAATTAATGATTTAATTTAAATTGTTCTTTTCCTTAGATATTTCTGGGCCAGAAACCCAAAGCTCTGCCCAGTACTATGCATCTACTGGAGTTTCCATCAAAGCTCAATCCAACTCATCTAAACCATCCCAGCCCATCCTCAACTGAATGGCCATATACGGGACACAGACAGTGCAAGTCTGCTCAGTACTTGCCTTAGTTCTTCAATATATAACATTATTTTCTGATTAGAGATCCTCTGTGTTCATCCCATGCTTTTTTGAATTCTGTCACTGTTTTCCTCTCCACCATCTCCCTCGGGAGCACATTCCAGGCATCAACCACCCTCTTCCCAACTTTAGTGCTTTTATTTATATTATTATTATTATTATATATTAAAGGGCTCATAATTTAAAAAAAAAAAAAAAAACAACACATCTAAAAAGTGGCCTAAATGGGTACTTGGACGATCAAAAAGCCTAATCGTCCAAGTACCCATAACCAAAGCTGGTTTTAGACGTATCTAAAACCAGCTTAGGCCTTTCCCCTGCCTCTAAACGCATAGAGCGAAAAGAGGCATTTTTAGAGGAGGGGAAAGGGCGGGAGGTGGGCAGGAAGTGGGCCGACCTACACTTAGTCGTACAGCAGGTATAACCAAACCTTTTGACAGGTTGCCTAGTCGCACTTATACGTTTTGACATAGACCAAGTCAAAACAAGTATAAGTGCTGAAAAAGGGCCTGCTGAGCTGATGGCTACGGCTGTGATCAGCTCAGTGGCCCAGCAACCTACCCACCCCCCACTGCAACCATCGTGGCAGGAGAGATGCCTCATCTCCCCTGCCACAATAGCGATACCACCAAGTGCCGCTAAACAAGGCACTTGGGATCGCTAAAGCGGCAGAAGAGATGAGCCATCTCTCCTGCAGCGATCCACCCCTCCCCCAATACGATCCAAGCAAGAGGGAGCCCGAGCCGTCCTGGCCCAGCAACACCCCGACCAAGAACGATTGGGCCAGGAGGGAGCCCAAGCCCTCCTGGCCCGGCAACCCCCACCCCGGCCGAGAACGATCCGGGCAGGAAGAAGCCCAACCCCTCCTGTCCAGGCAACCCCGATCGCTGTCGGGCAGGAGGGCTTGGGCTCCCTCCTGGCCCGATCGTTGCTGGAGTGGGGGGGATTCTGTAACCGGTGTTCTTTTTGACAGACACCAGTTACAGAATCCAGCTTTTAGGCAAAGGACTGGCCCCTCCTTCGCCTAAAAGCCCTTGTTTTGGACATTTGAGACTTAGGCTTTTTTTTAGGTTGATTATATGGTGTAAGTTTAGACGTAGTGGTAGTCTGGGCGTTTAAACCGCTGAACGTAGAGGCAGGCCATTATTTTTTTTAAAAACCTTCTTTTGGACATTTTTTGATAATGGACATTTTCCCTGCTTCTACTTTCAACGTTTAGGGCCTTAGGTCACGTTTTTGGGTTTTTTTATTATTATGCCCCTCCACGTGCTTCTATTTATATTGTTCCTAAATGGCTTAGCATCATCTTTGACTAGTTAAATGATTCTCAAAAAGTTGTCTTCCACTATTTGCAAAAGCATCCAATTCCCACTAGCAAAATAATTTCAGGAGGATGTTACAGCATCTGTACCGCACCCCTTCCTTATCAGCTCCAACAAAGATTGGCTCCAACCCAACCTTATTTTCTTAATAAGCTCTTTAAACTGTAGTTTTTAGTTCACAGCATGACTATTTATTTATTTATTCACCATTTACTATACCACTACGACTGACTTGCAGAACTGAGTGGTTCATGGGCTAAGATCAGCGGAGGAAAAGAACTCCATCAAACTGACAGAAAAAAAAGCAACAATCAAATCACAAGAACATTCAACCAGGCTCACAGGAGGATGGGAAGCACCAAGGAACAATCCTGAGACAGAACTAAGAAAAATCAAACTCAAAGAGCCAGATGTTATCAGCTGTTTGCTATTTTTTAATTCTTGAAACTTGGAGGATGACTGTATTCCCACCTTTTATTTATAGATAACATAACATAAAACTTTATTTATGAAATTTCAGATACCTTGCAGTCCTAAGTGATTTACCAAAAGATAAAACACATTAACTGTTGAATTTACAATCAATTAAAACCATATAATAATCATTTTCTGAATTTACTTAACAAATAAGTTTTCATTAATCTTCTAAAATGCATGTAAGAGATATATATTACATACAATATATTACATATATTCCAAGCCCTTGGAGTTTGCAGAAGCATTTGCAGGGGATTAGTTAACAAAGACCCTCTCCATATAACTTATCTTCTCCTCTCTGCAAGCTCCCTCCATGATACGAGCCTTGGAGAAAGTGCCTTATGTCTATATCATATCAGATACAAGACTGCTCCACACCTCACTGAAAATTATGCAGCTGCTAGAGGCCTCAGGCTTCAGAATATTAGCTCTTAAACCAGCACCTTAAAACTGAAGTCTTAGAAAAAGAGTGTGCATGTATGTGTATCCAAATACATTGTTCTGTTATATGCTGGAGCAAAAGCTAGTTTCAATTTCAACATGGTACAATATTTGCCTGGTCTGTCTCCAGCTCCATATGTTACACTGCCTACCTAGGGTTACTAGACGTCCAAGAAAATCCAGACATGTCCTCTTTTTAGAGGACTGTCCAGGTGTCCAGACAGATTTCCAAAACCCAGCAGTTTGTCCAGATTTTGGAAGGCCTTGAGCTCGGGGTTGCGTCTGGAAGGCCTCCAAGCATGTGCGGATGCGACATGATGATGTCCATAAACTGATATTAAGGTAGACTGATATTAAGGAGAAAGCTACTACTTATTCCTGAGATTGGTAGCATGGAATCTTGCTACTCTTTGAGAATTTGCCAGGTACTTGTGACCTGGATTGGCCACTGTTAAACGCAGGATACCAGGCTAGATGGACCACTGGTCTGACCTACTATGGCTATTCTTTTGTTCTTATTTATACAGTATATTGTATGTAACCCTGGTCTCATTCAAACACAGTCTCAGGCACCAGCTAGCTCTTGGGTCAAAGACCCGTGTCCAGGATTCACAAAAAGAAAAGTTCTGTTTTCGAGCTGGTGGGGCCGGATTTGATCCGGTAGGCCAAAGGATCATTTTCCCAGGGTTCAATCACCACACTTAGACCCAAATTCTGTAACCGGCGCCTAATGTTAGGCACCTATTTCGGAGGTGCCCAACTAGATAGGCACCTTTCTAAATTAATTAACAAGCTCAATTAAGCTTTTTAATTAGCAATAATTGAAACAGGCGCCTATCAAGAAAGAGCGATTCTGCAAAAGGGTGCCTCTAAAAATTTAGGCGCTATGCACATTAGGCATGGGCATAGCTACATGTTAGGCGCCTTGTTGCAGAATCGCTGCTCTTAAGTGTGCTTAAGCGCTCAAATAGGCGACTTTTAGTTGTGCCTAGAGCTGGCCTATTTATTGGGTGCCTCCAAAATAGGTGCCGCTCAGCGTGATTCATTAAACAGCACCCAATTTTACTTGAATTGCGCTGAACCTAATTCAGCTGCCTAATTCAGCGCCTAACTTTTAGGTGCTTCTTATAGAATTTGGGGCTTAGTCTTTACTTAATCATTTATTAAGAAATCAAGTTGAGACTGAATGCAAATTAATAACTCAACTTTGAACCCTTGATTGAAATTTCTACTTCCAAACTATTTACAGTCAGTTCTTTTGTGAATATAGCAATTGCTGAAAGCTTTAAAGTAAAGTTAATGAAAATACCATATTTTTCAGACCATAAGACATACTTTTACCACCCCCAAAAAGGGGGTGGAAAAGAGGGTGCGTCTTATGGACCAAATACACCGCCCCCCCCCCCCCCCCGATAACTTTTTAAAGTGGCGGTGGTCCAGCGCGATCTCCTGCTGGACTGCTGCCTCTTTGCAGAGCGACGCACAATGCAGGAGCGCGACCTTTGCACTTCCTGCCTTGGCCCGCGCGATTAGCAGCAGGAGGTAAGCAGAGCAGCAATGGACCGGGGGGGGGGGGGTTAAATCGGGCCTGGAGGGAGGCTTATTTTTTTCCCGTGGTAGGGAGGGAAAGAGCTAGGCAGGCAAGCTGCCTGGCTTTGGCGCGGTAGAGAGGTAAATAGGCAGGAAGGCAGACTGGCTTTGGGGGAGGCAGGCAGGATGGCTTTGGGGGAGGTAGGCTGGCAGGCTGGCTCTGGGGGAGGCAGGCAGGCAGGCTTTTTGGGAGGGGGTGGGACAAAGGCTGAAAGGCAGTGAGGGGGACATAGGAAGGAGGAAGGAAGGAAGGAGAGAAAGGGGGGTTGTAAGTAGAAGAAAGATTAGAGAGATAAAGGCCTGGACCAAAGGGGAAAAACAGGAGGCAGAAGCAGGACTATGGGAGGTGCAGACAGAGGGGGAGAGACCCTGAGGAAGAGCAGAGAGGCAAGATCATAACAGAGGAGGGAGAGAGAGGAAGACCTGGAACAAAGGTACACTGGATCTGGGGGCACTGAGGACATAGGAAGGGGCACTGAGGACATAAGAAGGAGGTACTGGAGACACTAAGGACATAGGAAGGAGGCGCTGGGGACACTAAGGACATAGGAAGAAGGCACTGGGGGCACTAAGGACATAGGAAGGAAGGAGGGAGGGATAAGAAAGGGACAATTGTTGGGCCTGAGTGCAGAAAGAAATGAAAGAAAGGATGCACAGTCAGAAGGAAACGCAACCAGAGACTCATGAAATCACCAGACAGCAAAGGTAGGAAAAATGATTTTATTTTCAATTTAGTGATCAAAATGTGTCAGTTTTGAGAATTTATATCTGCTGTCTATATTTTGCACTATATTTGTCTATTTTTCTATAGTTGTGCCTAGAGCTGTGTATAGGGTGCTTTGTGTTTTTTTTAATTTTATGGTTACCATTATGAAATAATAAGATATTGTGTGTACATGAAAAATTAATGGAAGAAATTGCGGGTAGAGCTAGAGCGTGGCTAGGGTGGGATTGGGGGGGTGGGGCTAGGGTAGGATTGGGGGCGGGACTGAATATTAATAGATGGCCCATTTTGATGCAAAAAATAAATGGTCACATTATGTATCCTTGATAAATCAAAGACAGTATCAGATATAGCCACTAGGTGGAGATAGAGTGTTTCCACATTATGCAAAAGGATTATAGAAAAGGGAGAATCAAAGGCTCCTGCATAGTGTTGTATGGAGAGGGGGATACAGCCAAGCAAAAGGCAGTATAGTCAGCAAGATATGTGAGCATAACAGTTATTTATGTTATATTATAAACAATAAAGATCACTGTTTTTCACTCATTGAGCCTTATTCAGTTAAACGGCAATTGGAGAGAAAGTGAGAGGAAAGTGATTAAGCAGCATACAGACTGAAGATGAGAGAGAGATGCAGTGCTATGGTGAATGAGGAAGGGATGAGTGGAACAAGAGAAGATACACATAGGGAAAGCAATGGTTTACTTTCTCACTCACAGCCTTTTCATCACGACTGCAGGTGTGTTTGCATACCGGCTTTCAGAATTGTTTTCTGGAAGGAGCATTATTTCTCCACTGGCTTTGAATATAAGTGATTGCCATAAAAATGGCAAAGAATAACATCTTATATGAGATCATGCACAAATATTTGGTACAAGTATTTCTTTTATATATAAACTGTAGCTTATATTGAGTACTGCTACATGAGAGCTTAGGAATTCTTTTCTACATCTGTTAATGGTTAAATTGCCAGGTGAGGAGAGCTGGCAAACCAATACCTAACTAACTAAACATAAACAATGTAAAAGGAGGAATTATGAAATTAGTCAGGTCAGTATTGAAAACACTTGTGCAGCCAAATGGAGGAGTAGCCTAATGATTAGAGAAGCAGGCAGAAACCCAGGGTTTAAATTTCACTTAACTGCTCAGAAAAAACAGCACTTGAGCACATCACATCTAGGCCTACCAGCCTCAAACAACACTATTGAGTCAATCAATTTTGTCTTTCTGCCTTCTCTCCGGGTAATAGGGATGATCCCCTCAAGACATGTATTCATAAAGGATTGGACCGTTTTAAATCTGTATTGATGATCTCACTAGATCTTTCATCAATATTTGATGCTGTTGATCACACTCTCTTACTTGCCTGGTTAAATGAAATAGGTATTGCTGATGTAGCTCTGGGTTGGTTTAAATCGAATTTCAAAGACAGACATAATATTGTTAAAATGGGCAATTCAGCGTCAAACTTTCGAAACAGGAGTGGATCTATCTCAAGAATCGATTTTTTTAAAAAATCTTTATTCATTTTTACATCTTACAACAAGTGTATCAATAAATGACATTTGAAATTGAAAAAAAACAAAAACCCTACAAAATATATAGCCAATAAGCTATTATCAAAGTATTCCTAAAATTGGCTAAATCCCCCCGTGTGCCTGAGCCAGAAGTCTGTAACTATGCTAAATATAAAAGCAATAATGGAATGAAGGTCAAAGATATCATTATCCCAGGACAAGCAGGCAGCATATTCTTGACTGATGGGTGACGGCACCGACGGAGCCCCGGTACGGACACTTTTAGAGTGATTGCACTCTAAGAACTTGGAAAGTTCTAGAGACCGCACCGCGCATGCGCGAGTGCCTTCCCGCCCGACCCCGACGCGCGGTCCCTCAGTTTCTTAGTTTCCGCGGAGCTAAGAAGTCGCATTTTCAACGGTTGTTGAAATATTTTTTTCATTCGCCTTCCCGCTCGCGTAAACTTTTTCGGGTTCTTTTTGCCCTTTCTTTTTTCTTTCTTTAAAAAAAAAAAAAAAAAATTTCTTTTGTTTTTGTCGAGTTTTCTTGATTTGACCCGGCGGGGCCTACTGCCATCATCGAGGCCTCGGCCTTCGATTTGGCAGAAGCCGTTTTTACGTTCATGCCCCCCCAGCCTGGGTTCAAGAAGTGCCAGCGGTGTGCAGGCCTATTTCCCTGACAGACCCGCACAACTGGTGCCTTCAGTGTCTGGGTCCGGAACATCAGGCCTCTACCTGCACCCGCTGTGCCACTTTGAAAAAGCGGACTCTCAAAAATCGATAGATACAGCAAAGACTGCTTTTCGGCACCGACATGTCCGACCCCGCGTCTTCGGCGCCGGTCTCGGTACCTGTTTCGTCGGCACCCACCTCATCGACGCCACGCGATACCGCGTCGGCGTCGCAGCATGCAGGTAAGCCGGCTAAGAAGCCTTCCCCGCTGGAACGTCCTCCGGTCTCCATTGCAGAGAGTCCAATCCTGCCGACCGTGAGGCGCCAGCGGAAGCGCTCCGCCCCTATTGAGGTGAGTCCCTCGACATCGGGCTCCTCATCTCCGGGGCGTCGAGCGGCACCGCAGGTACCGCAGAAGAAAAAAGCGGTACCGGTGCCCTCCCTTGATGATCGCATTGCGGCCATCTTGCAGGTACAGCTGAAGGAACAGCTCAAACAACTCCTTCCAGCTCTCCTGACACCGAGCCCTCCGGTATCGGTCCCCACTGAGCAACCGGTACCGATCGTGGAACAGTCCGTATTATCACCATCCACTCCTTCGGTACCGGTACACTTGGCCTCATCGGCATCGATGCCTGTCCTCGCACCGGAGCCCAGGTCTCATCACCAATCGGTACAGACATCGGCTCCGGTGCGACCAATAACATCGCCCGGTACCGCGTCGGTGAGGTCGGGTAAGTCGGTACAGAAGTCCCGACACCGAGATCCATCCACCCCTGAGTCTCGGGACCGTGGTCCCCATGTTCGAGACCCTGATCTGTGGGGCGACTCTGAAGAACCTCTTCAGTCAGAAGGGGAGTGTTCATCAGAGGAAGACGAGCCTGTTCTGCAGGATATTTCCTCCAAACCTGATTCCACCTCTTTCTCTTCTTTTTTAAGAGATATGTGTGAATCTCTTTCCATTCCTTTGGAGGCTGAGTCTAAAAAGTCCAAAGCTTTTTTGGACGCTCTTGATTTTGACCAGCCTCCAAAGGAATTCTTGAAACTCCCTTTACATGACATCCTGAGGGAGACATTTTACAAGAATCTGGAGACTCCTCTTACTATCCCGGGAGCTCCCCGCAAATTGGATTCCCTTTATAAAGTAATCCCTATTCCTGGTTTTGATAAACCACAGCTCTCTCATGAGTCTCTTCTTGTAGAATCCACCCTCAAGAAGTCCTTAGGAGCTAGTGTCTATGCCTCTGTCCCTCCTGGCAGAGAGGGTAAAGCCATGGATAAATTCGGTAAGCGACTTTACCAGAATGCGATGCTTGCTAATCGTTCTGGTAACTATGCTTTTCATTTTTCGTTTTATTTAAAGCATCTCCTTACCACCATGGCTTCCTTTGAGCAGTACCTTCCTGTGGGGAATCGTGAGGCTTTCCATCAGTGCTCTTCAGCTCTTTTCCAGCTCAGGAAATTCATGGTAAGGTCTATATATGACACTTTTGAGCTTACCTCTAGAGCAACAGCCATATCTGTAGCCATGCGCCGTTTGGCTTGGCTCAGAGTCTCTGAGCTTGATGTTAATCATCAAGACCGGTTGGCTAATGCCCCATGTTTAGGGGATGAGCTGTTTGGAGATTCTATGGACTCAACGACCCAGAAGCTCTCGGCTCATGAAACCCGCTGGGATACCCTTCTTAAGACCAAGAAGAAACCTCCACCTTCACGGCCATTCAGACAGCAAACGGCCTATCAGCGGCGTTTTGTGGCTCGCCCCTTGCAGCCTTCCACTCAGCAACCTAGGAGGCAGCGTCAACAGCAGCGGCAAGCACCTAGACCTCAGCAGCAACAACCAGCTAAGCAGCCTCCTCCACAAAAATCGACTCAGCCCTTTTGACTTGATCCTCGAGGGCATAGCCAGCGTTCAACCTTCTCCTCTCCTCCCTCAACCGATAGGAGGACGTCTGTCTTTCTTTCTCAGCCGGTGGGAAGTTATCACTTCGGACCAGTGGGTCCTCAACATCATCCGCCACGGCTACTCTCTCAACTTTCACACCCTCCCGGGCCAAAGTCTACCAAAAGAGTCTGCTTTGCACACTCCTCAATCTGCCCTCCTTTGTCAGGAGGTTCAGTCCCTCCTGCTTCTGAACGCCATAGAGGAAGTTCCTCTGGACCAAAGAGGGCACGGGTTCTACTCCCGGTATTTTCTAGTCCCCAAGAAAACAGGAGACCTCAGACCAATTCTAGATCTGCGAGATCTCAACAAATGTTTGGTCAAAGAAAAATTCAAAATGCTATCTCTAGCTACGCTTTATCCTCTCCTCGATCACAACGACTGGCTATGCTCTCTCGATCTCAAAGAGGCCTACACTCACATTCCAATTCATCCGGCCTCCAGACAGTACCTGCGCTTCATGATCAATCACTGTCATTACCAATACAGAATGCTCCCCTTCGGTCTTGCCTCCTCTCCAAGAGTGTTCACCAAATGTCTGGTAGTGGTGGCAGCTTTTCTGCGCTCCCACCACCTTCAGGTTTTTCCCTACCTGGACGACTGGTTAATCAAGGCCATTTCATCTCAGACTGTTCTTCTGGCCACCAACCAGACCATCTTTTTTCTCCAACTCCTGGGGTTCGAAATCAATATACCCAAGTCTCACCTTCTTCCTACGCGGAGACTTCAATTCATTGGAGCGATACTGGACACGGTCCAGATGAGAGCCTTCTTGCCGGACAACCGTCTTCACAACCTCCAATCGCTCTGTCAGCAGGTGCTGTCCCAGCACTCCATTTCTGCAAAGCAGATGATGATTCTCTTGGGTCACATGGCCTCCACAGTTCATGTCACACCACTGGCACGGCTTCACCTGCGCACTCCTCAATGGACCCTGGCTCTCCAGTGGTCTCAAGCGACAGACTCTTGCTCACGACACATATCTGTGACATCGTCTCTTCGTCAGTCTCTGCAATGGTGGTTGATATCCTCAAATCTCTCCAGGGGCCTTCTGTTCCATCTGCCTCCTCATCATCTGGTCATCACCACCGACGCCTCCCCTTATGCATGGGGAGCCCATCTGAACGAGTTCCAAACTCAGGGCCTTTGGACTCCTCAGGAAAAGAAGCATCACATCAATTTCCTGGAACTCAGGGCAATGTTCTATGCCCTCAAAGCCTTCCAACACCTTCTATTTCCTCAAGTCCTTCTCATTTGCACAGACAACCAGGTGGCCATGTACTACATCAACAAGCAAGGGGGAACGGGCTCTCGCCTCTTATGCCAGGAAGCCCAGAGAATCTGGTCTTGGGCATCCTCGCGCCGCTTATTCCTGAAAGCGATTTATATTCAAGGAGAACAGAACTTCTTAGCGGACAAACTCAGCAGAGTTCTCCAACCCCACGAATGGACTCTCGACCCATCGACTCTACAGTCCATCTTTGCACAATGGGGCACTCCTCAGGTGGACCTTTTTGCAGCTCCTCACAATCATCAGTTGCCCCAATTCTGCTCCAGACTTTACTCTCCTCACCGTCTGGCAGCGGATGCATTTCTTCTGGATTGGTCCAATCTGTTCCTTTATGCTTTCCCTCCTCTGCCTCTCATGCTTCGGACCTTGTTCAAACTAAAGAGGGAACGGGCCACCATGATCCTGATTGCTCCACGGTGGCCCAGACAACATTGGTTCTCCCTTCTACTTCAACTCAGTTCCAGGGATCCATTTCTACTTCCACTGTTTCCATCTCTGCTTACACAGGATCAGGAAACCCTCCTCCATCCCAACCTGCAGTCTCTACACCTGACAGCTTGGTATCTCTCGGGCTGACTTCAACTGATCTTTTGCTATCTCAGCCTGTTCGCTCCATCCTGGACGCCTCCAGGAAACCAGCCACTCTTCAATGTTACCATCAAAAGTGGACGAGGTTTTCTTCTTGGTGTCTCCTACATCATCATGACCCCAAGTCTCTTGCAGTGGAACCCCTATTGGATTATCTGCTTTCTCTGTCTACTTCTGGTCTCAAGTCTACTTCCATCAGAGTTCATCTCAGTGCCATTACGGCCTTTCATGAGCCGGTCCAAGGGAAACTCCTTTCAGCTCATCCCCTGGTCTCCAGATTCATGCGAGGTCTTTTCAATCTGAAACCACCTCTCAAAGCACCTCCGGTGATCTGGGATCTAAACGTGGTTCTCTCCGCCTTGATGAAGCCTCCATTCGAACCCTTGGCTACTACCTCTTTCAAGTTTCTCACTTGGAAGGTACTTTTTCTTATTGCTCTCACCTCTGCCAGGAGGGTCAGTGAGCTCCATGCACTAGTTTCTGATCCACCTTTCACTGTCTTTCATCACGACAAGGTGGTTCTACGTACACATCCAAAGTTTCTCCCTAAGGTTGTTTCTGAGTTCCATCTCAACCAATCTATTGTACTACCTGTTTTTTTCCCTAAACCTCACTCCCATTCCGGGGAACAGGCTCTTCATTCTTTGGACTGTAAGCGGGCTTTAGCTTACTATTTAGACCGTACTAAGCCCCACAGATCATCTCCCCAACTTTTTCTGTCCTTTGACCCGAATAAATTGGGACGTCCTGTTTCTAAGCGCACACTATCTAATTGGCTTGCTGCGTGCATTTCATTCTGCTATGCTCAGTCCGGACTGACACTGGAAGGTTCTGTCACGGCACATAGAATTAGAGCTATGGCAGCATCTGTAGCTTTCCTCCGTTCCACGCCCATTGAGGAAATCTGCAAAGCTGCTACGTGGTCCTCAGTCCATACTTTTACATCTCATTATTGTCTGGATGCTTTCTCCAGACGGGATGGACATTTCGGCCAATCTGTTTTACAAAATTTGTTTTCCTAATGGCCAACCTTCCCTCCATCCCTCTTTTTGTTAGCTTGGAGGTCACCCATCAGTCAAGAATATGCTGCCTGCTTGTCCTGGGATAAAGCACAGTTACTTACCGTAACAGGTGTTATCCAGGGACAGCAGGCAGATATTCTTGCGTCCCACCCACCTCCCCGGGTTGGCTTCTTAGCTGGCTTATCTTAACTGAGGGACCGCGCGTCGGGGTCGGGCGGGAAGGCACTCGCGCATGCGCGGTGCGGTCTCTAGAACTTTCCAAGTTCTTAGAGTGCAATCACTCTAAAAGTGTCCGTACCGGGGCTCCGTCGGTGCCGTCACCCATCAGTCAAGAATATCTGCCTGCTGTCCCTGGATAACACCTGTTACGGTAAGTAACTGTGCTGTATGAGCCCACCATAAATCGAGAAAACCTTTTGGCTCAGGCTAAGTCTCATAGGTGACTAGCACCAGACAAGCGTCTAAATGAGAATTGCCTCATACATCATCAAATCTATGACCGTCTTCTATAAACAAAATCATTCATTGTAAGTGAAAAAATACAGGCTTGTGGTTCAGGGACAAGGGGAATATGAGGACATAACAAACAAATACCCCATCACAGACAAACCAACATCATAAATATAATTAATTATAGAAAAATGTGTGAGTGGTGGTTATAAATTGCACTATTTTAATTTTTGACCTCAAATATAATAAATACTAAAACATTTAAATTAATAAGTTAACATCTAAAAGTTGATCTGAATAATTATAAAGATCTTTATAATTATTCAGATCAACTTTTAGATGTTAACTTATTAATTTAAATGTTTTAGTATTTATTATATTTGAGGTCAAAAATTAAAATAGTGCAATTTATAACCACCACTCACACATTTTTCTATAATTAATTATATTTATGATGTTGGTTTTTCTGTGATGGGGTATTTGTTTGTTATGTCCTCATATTCCCCTTGTCCCTGAACCACAAGCCTGTATTTTTTCACTTACAATGAATGATTTTGTTTATAGAAGACGGTCATAGATTTGATGATGTATGAGGCAATTCTCATTTAGACGCTTGTCTGGTGCTAGTCACCTATGAGACTTAGCCTGAGCCAAAAGGTTTTCTCGATTTATGGTGGGCTCATACTGATATCTTTGACCTTCATTCCATTATTGCTTTTATATTTAGCATAGTTACAGACTTCTGGCTCAGGCACACGGGGGGATTTAGCCAATTTGAAATTGAATACATCACTTGAATTTCTATCATATTCAACATTAAATCTTAAAATTTAACCCCCTCGCTCCCATCCCTACCATAACCTATGCAATCACATATTTCATATAAAATTTTCTTTCCTATTGATCTAAACATTTAATAAAATTCAGAAATCCCCCCCATCCCCTCATTTGCATTGTACTTATAATGGAAAAATGGTATCTATTCATTACAATAATTTGTCAATGGCCCCCAGATCTCTTTAAATTTCTTATAATTCCCTTTTTGTATGGCTATTCTTTCCATTTTATAAATGTGACATAACGAATTCCACCAAAAACTGTAATTGAGTCTACTCCAGTTCTTCCAATCACTTGTGATATGTTGTATGGCGACCCCAGTCATAATCAATAGAAGCCTGTTATTTTTAGATGAAATTTGGCTCTTTGCTCTCATTGACATACCAAATAGAACTGTATCATACAATAATGCCAAAGGATTTTCCAATAAACAATTTATTTGGCCCCCATATTGATTTCCAAAAGGCCAAGATAAATGGACAATAGAATAATAAGTGATCTAGATTCCCTGCTTCAAGATTACAATGCCAGCATCTATTAGACGTACAGCTATTTAACTTTTGTTATCTAATTGGGTTCCAAAATGCTCTATGCAGAAGAAAAAAACAAGTTTGTCTCATAGATGCGGACACTGTACATCTCATCCTCCAAGACCAAATTCGTGGCCATTGAGACGCAGAAATTTGATGCTTAATCTCAATGCTCCAAATATCTCTAAGACCAGTTTTAGGCTTTTTATTTACAAATCCGTTTATCAATTTATACCATTGTGCGGCCTGGTGTCCCAGGAAGTCCACCTGAAAGCATAAAAATTCCAAACTATATTGCGTATTAAGATTTTTCCATTCAGGGAACCCTTCCTGAATGGTCTGCTTCAGTTGCAAACCAAAAAAAAACTCTGTGAAGTGACAATGTTCCTAAATGGACTTTATTTGAAAGTGTCAAAGTTCCAAAGGTACACTGAAATCATCCACATAAAATAATTCCATCCACATAAAAATAAATCATCCACATAAGAGCCTTAAAGGACCTAGTCCGCTAGGGATATAGGACACAACATGGTCCGCGTTTCGACAAAAAGTCTTCTTCAGGGGTCCCTGGGGGTCCTATAAAGGTGAGTATGTGGGAAACAATTGTGTGGTGAGCTGGAAGTGAGTGGTGGTAGGATCAGACATGGAAAGGGGATGGAAGAGATGCCACACCCATGGGTGGGAGCAAGAAGGGAAGGGAAAGAAAAGAGAGGTGCTGGAGGAGACAGCTTCAAGGCCTGAGTGGAAGGGAGGGGTAGAGGGAAAAAGGAGATCAGATGAGGGTGGGGAAGAGAGTGAAATATATGCAGGGACAGGAGGGAAAGCATAAGAAAGAGAGTTATACAGGGAGGAGAAGAGTGGGAGAAATGCTGGACCCATGGATGGAAGGAGAGAGAGAGAGAGGGGTGCTGGACCATGGGGAGAGGGGCATGGGAGAGAGAGAAGGGATGCTGACCCTGGGATAACGGATGCAGGACAAAAGGAAGAGAAGGTGGTCATGGGAAGGAACAGGTTACAAGGGCGATGCTGGATACAGGTAGGAATGGAAGAACTAAACATAGGGAGTGAATAATGACAACACTGAGGGGAAATGCTGGGCAGTACAAATAGAGATACAGGCATAATGATGAACATGGAGAGAGAAGAAATGTCAATTTGGACTGGAGACCCTGGAAAGAGCAGAAGATGAATGGCAATATGGGAGGGGAAGGGGAGAAAGGGAAGAGAACAGAAGATGACTAGAACTCAGGAAAGGGGTGGGGAACAGAGTGGATAATGACTGGGGACTTGGTGATTGACTGGAATATTGCAGGGCAAAGCAGGGAATTATGGATGGGAAAGACAGAGTAAAAATTTCCATGGGATACTAAGGACCTGTCAATAGGTAGGTAGGAGCATATTGATGGGCTGGGAGAAAGAGTGAGGGCATGATATGGGGTGATGGAGGTAAGAGAACAGGGCTAAAATGTGGAGAAAGGTTGAGACATAGTATAAATAAAATGATCTGGAAGACTGGAAAGAAGATGAGAGGCACTGAAAAAGGTTGGGGGTACTGGGAGAAAGGGGACAGGTCTCAGAAGGTTTTAAGTAAGAGTGGAAATGGGGTTAAAAATATAATGAAAGCCATTAGATGAAGGGGTAGAGGGTAAGAAATGGAAGAATGTCCTGGAACAAAGGAGAGACAGGGATGGAACTGGTAAGGAGATGAATGGCAGGTGAGAATGGAGTGAGTTCAGAGAATGGAAATGAGGGACTTGGGAATGAGTAAAAGATAAGGGGATAGGAGACTGAGAAAGAAGAAAACCAGAGGAGGCAACAGGAGTGCTAGAGAGGTGATTTGATGGATATGGAATAAGCCACTAGGTGGAAGAGATGTGAGAAGGAGCCTAAGGATTAGAGGGAAAGGGAGAATGAGAGTAAAATCAAATGGACAGATATAAATATTAATACTGGGAAGACAAAAGTGAATAAAAACTTTAAAAAGAAAGATCAGTGGCAGACAGATATAGAGAAGGAAAGGAAGAAGACAAGAGGAGAGAAAAGAAATGGAAAGGCAAACCTGGAAAATTATTTATGATGTAGCTTCCCAAACTGTGGGTCAAGATACCAATTGGGATCTAAACTTGAGTGAGCTTTCTATAGGTGTATCATTATTGTTCCCCCTCCAGTGGGTCACATAATTTTATTTGGCTGCAATCTTGGGGTCACAGCCACAAAATGATTGATAAGCACTGATTTAGGGGGAGACTGTCACAAGGAAAATGGAAAAGAGACTAGGACCAGTCCAATTAGAAAAATAACACCCAGACAACAAAGGTAGAAAAGAAAAATGTCATTTAATACTTTTTTAAGGACTGGAAAGTGTCTGCTTTGGAAAATGTACATTTTTTCTACTTATGTGTTTTTGGAGGGGAAAATGCATTCCTGTTTCTTTTACCAGTTATTCTTGTTAGGTGCCATCGACTCGTGTTTGAGTCCTAGCGACTTGATGAATTACAGATCTAAAAAGAAATCAGTTTTATACTAGTCCAGTAAGGTCCTCCAGCATCATCCCCTGGTTGTTTTCAAAGTGTCCAGCCATCTGATTACAGGTCACCCTCTTTGCCTGCTTTATAGACAGACCACCACTTAGTACACTTCGGGATAAGACAACCAGAAAGTAGTAAACAATCAAAAACATCTGGATCGAGACCAAAAATAGGGAGAGGAGTTATAGACAGCATCAAATTCAAAAACAGACTGGAGACACACCTCAGAGAAGTAAAATTACAGAATGGGTGAGAAATGGGATGAGGCACAGGACCATAATCAAGAGGAGGTAGCCCTATTAAAATTACAAAAAAACAAAAGAAAAGATAGGTTCATCCCTTCAGATGAAATCATGAAGTTAAAAAGAGAGAAAAAAAAAACTTGAAAGGAAATGGAGGAAATCAGATGAAGATGAAGAAGCCAGAAAAACCTGGCTTAGAGTCAACAGAATTTACATCATGAAGATAAGAAAAGAAAAGAAAGAATTCCACTCAAAAAGATCCTTGAAGCCAGAAACTCCACAAAAACTCTATACCAGGTAGTGCAGCCCTGCAGAACATAATGCCCGAAATGGCTCACTGCAGCCTACCCCCAATACGGCTCTCACTCCGCCCTTCTGCCCTTGGGGGTTCAGCTGCCGCACCAGTGCCGCCAGCTTCTCCCACTGACACTCCACCTGGTAGTGCTCGATCTCAGTCATGCGCGTCCCCTTATTGCAGCTGAAGCTGGAGGCTATCTTTCCCCGGTGAGGCAGGGCAGCATCTTGCAGCCCACGGACTACCTGCACCTTCTCTGAGCCATGATTGGCCGCCTGAGAGAATGCTGCAGAGCTGCGCCCTATGATTGGCTCTATTTGCGCCCTTTTCCTCTTGCCGTCGCCTCTGCCCCTGCCTGCCTGCTGGCTGACTAGTGTGGAGAGCATCTGGCCCTTTTCCTCTTGCCGTCACCTCTGCCCCTGCCTGCCTGCTGGCTGATTAGTGTAGAGAGCATCTGGCCCTTTTCCTCTTGCTGTTGCTTCTGCCCCTACCTGCCTGTGAGTAAGATTAATGTAGAGAGCATCTGGCTCTCACTATTTGCACCCTTTTCCTATTGCTGTCGCCTCTGCCCCTACCTGCCTGTGAGTAAGATTAGTGTAGAGAGCTTCTGGCTCCAGACTAGTGTAGAGAGCATCTGGTTCTCACTATTTGAGCCCTTTTCCTCTTGCTGTCCCTCTGTCCCTACCTGCTGGCAAGTAAAACTAGTGCAGAGAGCTTCTGGCTCTCACTGTTTGCACCCTTTTCCTCTTGCTGTCACCTCTGCCCCTGCCTGCTGGTGAGTAAAACTAGTGTAGAGAGCATCATGTCCAGTTAGAACAAGGGGAATTTTTCCAGCTGAGAATGCATGAAAAGCTATAAATCTATCTTAGTTAAGCTGTGCTACTGTAAATAATTTCACGACTTTCAAAACTGCTGGCTGAGTTCATTGGTCCATGATCAGATTTGGCATCCCCTCATCTACAGCAGTTACAATGCCAGGAGGAGGTGGGTGGGGAGTCGGGAGCTGGGGAGATGCTTCTTCGGAAGGGTAAAGCGATAGTCTTCATTAACATTCAATTCACAGTGACCAGAAATAATGGATGGTGGTAATCGTAAGTGCAAATTTGAGTCAGAACGTAGAGTATTTAATCATGAGTGGACAAATAAGTATCTGTTCAGCTTCTACAATGATAAAATACTTTGTTTGGTTGCTACAAATCAGTCTCGGTTCCAAAGGAATACAATGTCTGATGTCATTTTGAATCCAAACATGTTGAGTTGGCGAAGTTGAATGAAAACAAGAAGAAAATTAAGGCATCAAAGTTGCTGAAAGCTTTGTATGGACAACAGCAATTGTTCAAAAAAGCAAAGACAGAAAGTAAAGTGGCTACAAAAGTAAGTTTTTTAATTTCGAAAGAAATTGCTACTGCTGGAAAACCTTTCACAGAAGGTGACTTCATAAAAAAGTGCCTGATGATTGCTGTGTCTGAACTATGTTCAGAAAAGAAACATACTTTTGAAAACGTGAGCTTGTCCCGGATGGCTGTGCAACGAAGAGTGAATGATATCTTTAGCAACCTTCCTAACCAGTTAAGAAAAAAATCTGCAGAATTCAAGTACTACTCGTTAACCATGGATGAAAGCACTGACATAAATGATACTGCACAACTTTTAGTTTTTATCTGTGGTGTTAATGACAACTTTGAAATTACAGAAGAATTGGCAGCTTTGTGTTCCATGAGAGGCCAAACCACTGATGAAGACATTTCAAATGAAGTGAAGCAATGTATCACTAAGAAATTGAGTATGACTTTTGAAAATATTGTGGCTATTTGCACTGATGGTGTACCATCAATGTGTGGCAAGAGGATGATGTGTTAACACTCCTGGAAGAATTTGTTGCAAAAAAAATTAACCAAATATCATTGCATCATTCATCAACAAGTGCTGTGCAGCAAAGTCCTAAGTTAAATATATAACAAATTAAAATTTAAATTATAACCCATGCATATCCAGAGCCCATCATTCCCTAAACCCCCCCTTTCCCTCCTCCCCCCTTTGAATAACATGAATACTTGAAAGCACTTATCTAGTCCAGCAATCATCAGCTCCCCCCAGGCATATAACACAACCATACTAAAATCTGTGTAATTTTCCCTCTTTAATATCAAATCTATATATCTTATCAAATCATAACTTAAATAAAATCATCTTTTAAAATTTATTAATTGTCAATCTTTTAAATAATTGCATATAAATATTAAGCTTATTTAAATTAATTTTATTTATTGAATCATTGAGTCTTTAAAATTCTATTAAAATTATTCATCTATGTCAAACTACCCCATTTTTCATGAATTAAAAACGATTATTATTTAAGGAAATATCTTTAACCTCTAACTTAAGTTCCCTAGAAATAAGAGATATTATCATAGAATCTTACAAAAGAGTGATATGTCTTATTCAATTCAGCATAAATGAGCACCATATAAGCCTAAACAATGCTATTTATTCTCCCCTCAGTGTTTCAATTGTATATAACCAATTCATTCTTAGGTATGTAAGTTTTAATGAAGACGATGTTAGGTATATTAATATGTGGTGCTCATTTTCTTTATTATGGAAAAATACTACAATATTTAACTGCCAACGATATTTAACTAATATTAGTATTTGATTATATGTGATGAATGTATGACCAATTTCTTTCCTGAAACTTACATTACGTTTAAATAAATGTATATCATTATGAACAGATTTAATGAAACAAAAATATCCCGAATTAGCTTTACTTTAAAAATACCCATGTTGAAACTACCGTATTTTCACGCATATAACGCGCGCGTTATACACAGTTTTTACAAACCGTGCATAACCTTGCGCGTTATACACATGAGCGCGTTTTACAAATTTTTTTTTACATAGTTCCCCCCCCCCGACGTCCGATTCACCCCCCCGCAGGACCGCTCGCACCCCCACCCCAAAGGACTGCTCGCACGCACCCGCACCCCAAAGGATTGCTCGCACGCACTCCCACCCGCACCCCCACCCTGAAGGACCGCTCGCACCCCCACAGCCTCCCGACCCCCTCCCCCTCATCACGTAGAAGCTCCTACCGGTGTCCTGCTGCTTCCTCTTGGCGGTCCCGGCCCTTCTGTGAGCCCTGCGTCTGTGCTGCTTCGTCTTCCAGCGGTCCCGCCCAGACGAAGCAGCGCAGACGCAAGGCTCACAGAAAGGCCGGGACCACCAAGAGGAAGCAGCAGGACACCGGTAGGAGCTTCTACGTGATGAGGGGGGGGGGTTGGGAGGCTGTGGGGGTGCGAGCGGTCCTTCAGGGTGGGGGTGCGGGTGGGAGTGCGTGCAAGCGGTCCTTCGGGGTGGGGGTGCGGGTGCGTGCGAGCGGTCCTTCGGGGTGGGGGTGCGAGCGGTCCTGCGGGGGGGGTGAATCGGACATCGGGGGGGGGCATCAGGCTTTCAGGGTGGGGACAGGACTTCAAGGGGGAGAGGAGAGTCGGGGCGGGGGAAAGGAGAGTCGGGGTGGCCAGAGGAGAATCGGGGAGGGTGAAAGGAGAGTTGGGCGGCGACGGGAGAGTCGGGGCAGCATGCGCGGTATACAGGTGCACGCGGTATATACATTTTTTTTTACATATATGTCGGTTTCCCGCGCGCTATACCCGTGAGCGCGTTTTACACGGGTGCACGTTATCTTCGTGAAAATACAGTATATGTAAGGAATATAATTAACCATAAGGAGCAAGCAGAACTTTTATTTGTTACTTCTATATCTTTTCTAAAAAAACTAACAAAAAACCTTTATCTAAAATTTTCTTTTGTTTTAAAATCAGTTTCGATGTTTCTTTCCAAAAAAGTACGGGTGTATGTTAGATACATAGAATGTTGAATTAGTCTTATCTTTTAACGTTTATTTTTGTCCATTACCAGAAAATGTTTCTCCGGAAATCAATAAGTCTCCTGCTTGCGCCAACCTTATCCATAATCTGTGTGAAGATATCAAATAATTTTTAGATTGTAGTTTCCTTTAGCTCTTTTTCTTTTGTTCATATGACGCTGCAATCTTTCAGCTAATATATTTTCAACAGATTTCCTTTTCCTTGAACTCCGTTACACTGTTTCACACAAACATATATGCATGTGCGTCAAATAGGTGTGCTCCAGTAGTATTAGCTGAAGTCCGTCTGTTTGAACCAATTGTATTCCTTTACTTTTGTCCAATCCCAGATGACGCTTTCCCGGAAATGAAGAAGGCGGGACAATTAAAATCCAATCGAATTGATGGTAATAGATTGTAATAAGAATCTTTCCAGCTGTTAAACTGTCAAATTTTTTTCCTGCTTGCTGTTGCTTGCTGCCAAGAATCTTTCCATCAGTTAACCGTTTGCACACAAACACAAATAGAACACACTGTCCTGTTCCTACATATGTAACGTTTCTCATGTCCAATTTGTTCAAGTCCATGTTCTTTAAATTTTATTGTATCAATAAATAGTCACAGCAACTGATCCCACTTCTATATTTGATTTAGTAATTTAAATCTTTCAACCAAATATTCCTTTTCCATAACATAACATAAGAAAATCATTTGAACTAAAATTCTTTATAACCTAGGCCATTGGCACTACTTGTTGTGAGATGTAATCTTTTAGTTTATTTGGGTCATCAAATTGAATTATTTTATTCTGGTGTGTAACTCGCAGGACTGCCGGACAAAAAAGCCCATATTGAGCCCCCAACTGTTTTAATTGGGGGCATAATTGTAGAAATTGTTTCCTTATATTTGCAGTTTTGCTAGCGAAACCGGGCACTAACAAAATCTTTGTATTCTTATAATTAAGATTTCTATTCTGTTTGGCAAATTGAAGGATCTCTAATGCCTGCTGAAATCTTTTTTTTTTCTTATTACAATTTCTTTATTCATTTTTTCATATTACAACAAGTGTATCAGAAAAATTTATATGATCTTATAAATACACACTTGATTTACCTTCATGACCACTTTAAGTACAACATATCATATTTATATACATATTTTATAATGTTCTAAATAATATGTAATTCATTTAATATGTATGACCAATATAAATAAAATAAACCCCCCCTCCCAATCCCTCCCTACCTATTTCAGAAAATCTAACCTAATCCTTTAAAATTTATTAATTAATTCATACATATTGTGAGATAAATAAAATAATACCCACCCACATCCCCATTTAACAAATATCTTATTATGGAAAAATGTTATTAATCATTACAAAAATCTGCTAATGGCCTCCAAATCTTCTGAAATTTACCAAAGTAACCTTTCTGTGTTGCTATTGTGCGCTCCATTTTATATATATGGCATACCGAATTCCACCAAAAGTTATAACTTAATCTATCATAATTTTTCCAGTTACATGTTATTTGTTGAATTGCTACTCCAGTTAATATGAATAAAAGTTTATTATTATGTGACGAAATTTGACTTTTGCCTGCTGAAATCTTAATACACAAAAAATTAATGGTCTGGGCCAGTAAATCCGTTAGTGTGCTTTATTAGAATTCTATGGGCTCTTTCTATTTCGAAGGGAAATTTAGATGTTAAAGGAATCAGCTTGAGAATAAGCACCTCTATGAAAGCTACCATGTCTTTCCCTTCTGAATTTTCTGGTAGCCCTAGAAATCTAATATTCCTTCTTCTCATCCTATTTTCCAAATTTTCAATCTGGATTGATAGATCTAGAGTTACCTTATGAGATTTCTTGCATTGGGCTGTAATCAATTCTATTCTTTCCAGTCTACTTTCCATATTTTCTATTTTTACATTAATTCCTTCAAAATGAAACTTACGCTGTTTAAATTTCAGTTGTCAAAAGGAGTCATGAGCCATTTCCCAACATGTAAGAATATTCCTTCTAATAAACATGCCATGCTAGGAAAGAAATATTCTCACAACGTTGATAAATTAATTCAAGAATTCAACAAAAGATTCACGTTGTCAAGAGAAGAGGAAATCAAATTCAGAGTGATTGAAGACCCTTTTTCTGTGAACCCAGATGAAGTTCCCGTGGACTTACAGCTGGAGATCATCGAACTTCAATGTTCAGCAATTTATAAAATCAAGCATAGAGAAGGTGATCTTCTTAACTTTTACAGAAGCTTGGACAAAAAGAAATTTCAAAATTTAAGGAACGCAGCAATACAAATAGTCAGCATGTTTGGCAGCATGTATATATGTGAACAAACTTTTCTGCTAAGAACCTTAATAAAAGCAAATCTCATTCATGTTTAACTGACAAACACTTAGAAAACATATTAAAAACTTCAACATCAAATATGACTCCAGAATTTGAAAAAGTAGTTAGTGACATGAGATGCAACATCTCACCTTAAGGGTCCACTGAATAAGTACAAAAATGGTAGTTTGTCATGCTTTTAGTAAGTTAACATTATTAAATTTAATTATCTAATAATTTTTTTTTTTTAATTAATATGATTTTCAATTTTAAATACAAGAATTGCTTTTGCACAATGCTACAGATCCAGGAATTATATTCAATAAAACTTATAAAGGAAACATTAACTATCTCTTATTTAGTCCACAAAAATGAGGATCAAGAATAGAAATAAACTTCCAAGGAAAAATAACAAAATTAATTAAGGTCACGGCATTAGATTCCTGAACTACAGCCAGCTGGTAGGTCACACATCGCTAGACATGGTTACCAACCTTTCTTTTGATCCAATAAATTCTAAAAGTTGTTTAGGCTCAAAGAAAAGAAAATTCTTATCTTGATAAGATACATAACAGTTTGCAGGAAATTTAACAAGATACGTAGCCCCCAAAGCAAGAGTTCCTGGCCTCAAGGACAAGAACTCTTTCCTACGTCTCTGGGTTTTCTGAGCTAGATCCAGAAAAACTCGAACATTAGAGCCTAAAAACTTATCATTTATCTGACGAAAATACAAACGAAGAATAAATTCCCTATCACTCTCCAAGGCTAGAGTTAACAGCATGGTAGTTCTATGGGTGACAACGTCAAGGGAGTTTTCCAAGAATGAAGACAAATTCATGTCCACTGCTTTATCCACTGGAATTTCTGTAGGAGTGGATTCCCCTTGTGGCGTCTTTATATTCAAACTAGTCATTAAGCCCGTTACATTAACGGGTGCTAGAATACTGTTCACCCTCTATGTTGCCCCTTCCATTCACTGCCCTCTCTTCTCTTTCCATCCAGTGTGTGCCCCCTCTCTCTCTGTCCCATATGGCCTCTCTCCATCTCCTCTTTCCTTTTCCCTTGGTCTGGCATACCTTCCTCCTTCCCTCCATGCCCTGCCATCTGTTCTTCCCTCCAAGCCACTCTCCCTTGTGCTCACTTTCCTCCTTTAACTACTTCATCGGGCAACAGCAGCATTCACAATTCATTGCTGTTGCTGGCTTCAGGTATTCCTCTCTGGTGGGTCCTGTGTTCATGAAGTAGGCAGGACCCGCCAGAGAGGAAGGCCTGAAGCCGCAACAGCAGCGAATTGTAAACGCTGCTGCTGCCTGAAATACCCGAGGCAGACGGTTCTCTCCCCTCCCAGCCCAACCCCCGCTGACTTTGCGACCCTCCTGGCGAGATGACTTTAATAGCAAACCTCCCTCCAGCGTTGGCAGCCGCAGCACGCTAAACAGGCTGGTTCGCAGCTTTCTTCTGCCATTGAGTCTATCTGTCGCGTCATTGATGACATCATTAGTGATGCAGCAGAGGGACTCAACTGCAGGAGAAAGTCGTGAAGCAGCCTGTTTAACGTGCTGCGACTGCAAACGCTGGAGGGAGGTTTGTGTAGAAGCGATATGTGTCTATGTTTCTCTTCCCCTGCAGTACCTTTGCAGCACTTTGCTGCGGCGCATCCTCCCATCCTGAGTCTGTTTCTCCCACTTTGTGTAGCCGCCGCATACGCACTCTGGCCACGGACCTACGGATCAGGGATTACAGATCACGCAGGTCTAAGTGCGCATGCGCGGCTAGTATTTTATTATATAGGATAATAAGCTCTAACAATTGGAGGTAAATTTTCTGGTGGAATGGCTAAAGTTTCACGGAAATATTTTCTAGCCATCTCAACTGGTGATATAATAGGGCACTTTGGAAAGTTAAAAAATCTTAAGTTATTTTTCCTCAGTTGATTTTCAAAATTCTCCATCTTACAGGAAACATAAGATCTCTCTTTAACCAATTCCATTTGTACCTTCTTCACTTCATTCAAATTATTTTCTTATTCCTCCAACTTTTCACTCAAGTTACTAAGAAGTACCCCCTGTTGTTCCACTTTGGAAAAGACAGTTCCATAGTCTGTTTTAATAGTAGATAAAGTCAATTTAAGATTGGAATCCATGACTGATATGGCCTGCCACAGCGCCTCCATATCTATTTTATCTGGTTTCTTCATCTCCCCAAAGCTGATAATATTCCCTCCTGAAGTGCCTCTCACCTCTTCCTCTAAAGTGCAGGGAGATTTCTGATGGTTCCCATCTCCTCCTTCTTCCGAAGGGCTTAGTAGGGATGTCCCTCCTATGCTGGGGTCGAGGTCTCCTTCTAGGGGCCGCCGGACTCCAGACATTCCCTGCACTGGAGAACTTCTGGGTTGGGGAGGAACCAGCCTTTGCTCGGGGCTCAATGAAGCCCGACTCTCTGCGCTGAGGTCCCCCAAAGATTCTGGGCTTCCCCCCAAGGTAGTTTGGGTCACCTCACCCGAACGAGCAAAGACGCTCGTTAACGTCGTCTGGATCAGCCGTTGAGGGGACTCGACCGCTGGAGGGACAAAGCGGGAAACTCTCTTTCTCTTCCCCATATTGCTATCGGGAAGGAAACTCACAACGTAACTCCAGGTGAGATGAGCAGCACAGCTCGCTCAGGCGTCCGCTCCCGACGCCATCTTGATCCCCTCTCCCCTATCTAATAATTTCTTAACATGTTTTTAATTGGTACTCTCTTGAAAATATTGGTACTCTCTTGAAAATATTGAGGTTTGCCACCTAAATTTTTTTTTTGTAAATTTAACGCAACCTACGGCCCATGCTACATTTTCAACTTTCATTGTGGCCCCGGATCATTTTTGAGTTGTGCAGGCTTGATGTAGTGTATGGTTTGTTGGGGAAAAAAACTGAAAGAAATCACCAACAATGTTCCCTAACCAGTAAAGAATTCAGCAACTTCTTCTCAGAGAAAATAATGAAGCTACAGAAAGGCAATGGCCTAAATAACAACATATTAATAAACAAAGAGATAGGGGAGATGGGAGACCCATGGAAGAATTCGAACCCATCACAGAGATCCAGGTGAAGAAACTTCTGAGAAGAGTGAAACCGGGCCCACCATCCCACAACACATACCCGATACACCCGATGAAAGAGCTTGAAGGCCTGGGACTCTCCTACCTCACAGACCTTACCAATGAATCATTACAGTCCAGACATGTTCCACTTAAATGGAAACTCTCAGTCATCAGGCCTATCCTGAAGTGTAGAGTAAAAGACCTAGAAGATCCCTTCAACTACAGACCAGTAGCCAACCAATCGTGGACATCTAAACTAATAGACAAACTAGCCTGCCAACAAATATCAGACTTTCTAGAAAATTCATTGAAGCTAGACCATGCCCAATCAGGGTTCTGAAGACACCTGAGCATAGTCATCAAACACCATGTGAAAGAAAAAGACATACTGCTGGGGTTCCTGAACCTCTCGGCAGTCTTTGATCTAGTCCAACATGCACTGCTAAAATCAAGATGCATAAAATTGGGTCTCAAAGGAAAAGTCATGGCATGGATAGAGTCCTTTCTATCCAAAGACCAATGAGGGTAGAATGGCAGTGGAATATAAGCAACTGGAAAGAAATAGACATAGGGATACCATAGGAATCCGCTATATCACCCATGCTGATCAACATTTTCCTCCAACCACTGGGGAAATTCATCAGAAAACTAGGATGGGAATACTACATCTATGCGGACGACATCCAACTGATCATCCCGCTGAAGAAACAGGATTACCATACAGTTTCTTTTATACTGCAAATTTCAACTGAGATTCAGTGCGATTTACAATAAAATTGATGAGATTTACAATATGAACATAAGAATATAAGAATAGCCTTACTAGGTCAGACCAATGGTGCATCAATTCCAGTAGCCCGTTCTCACGGTGGGCAATCCAGGTCCCTAGTGCCTGTCCAAAACCCAAGGAGTAGCAACATTCCATGCTACTGATCTAGGGTAATCAGTGGCTTCCCCCATGTCTTTCTCAATATCAGACTGTGGACTTTTCCTCCAGGAAATTGTCCAAACCTTTCTTAAAATGAGCTATGCTATCCACTCTTACCACAACCTCTGGCAATGCATTCCAGAGCTTAACTATTCTCTGAATAAAAAAATATTTCTTCCTATTAAGATGGGTATAGAGAGGGCTCATTAAAAAGCAAAGGTTCTAGACTTTTAAAAAACTAACTTTGTTCAGATGGGGGTTTATGTCAAGGAATTATAGTCTGGATGGGAACGTCTTGAAGGAGTGGAAATGCGGTGGGCAAAACTGAAAGGAGCGATTGTAAGGGCAAGTAGTTGAGAAGGTAAGGAATAAGAGGTTAGCTTTCATAAACTACAAAAGATCGCAGAAAGACGAAGACAGGCAAAAAATATCTGAAAAAGTTAAGAGAGGCTGGCCGTGTAGTCAGGAAAGCAAAGATGGAGAAGGGCGGATGTGGTTCCTCTCCACAAAAGTGGAAGTAAGGAAGAATTATAGGCCAGTAAATCTGACTTTTGTGGTAAGCAATTTAATGGAAACACTTTTAAAACAGAGAATGGTCAAGTTTCGGGAATTCTGTGGACTACAGGACCAGAGGCAACATAGATTCACTAGAGGTAGGTCTTCTCAGAAAAATCTGATCAATTTCTTTGACTGGGTGATCAGAGAATTGAATAGAGGATGTGCACTAGATGTGGTGTATTTAGATTTTAGCAAAGCCTTTGACAATGTTCCACACAGACGTCTAATAAATAAACTGAGTGCTCTTAGGATGGGTCCCAAAGTGACGGGCTGGGCCAGGAACTGGTTGAGTGGAAGGCGACAGAGTAGTGATCAATGGAGATCACTCTTGAGGAAAGGGATTTTACCAGTGGTGTGCCTCAAGGTTCTGTTCTTGAGCCTGTTCTTTTTAACATTTTTATAAATGATATTACTGAAGGGTTGTCGGATAAGAATTGCCTCTTTGTGGATGATATAGAAATCTGCATGGTATGAGTAACATGAAGACCTGGCAAAGCTTGAAGAATGGTCTGAAATTTGGCAACTAAAATTTGATGCTAAGAAATGCAAAGTCATGCATTTAGGCTGCAAAAACCAGAGAGAACGGTACAGTTTTGGGGATGAAGAACTTATGTGCACAACGGAAGAGCGGGACTTGGGTGTGATTGTATGTGATGATCTTAAGGTGACCAAACAGGTTGAAAAGGTGACGGCGAAAGCTAGAAGGATGCTAAGTTGCATAGGGAGAGGTAGGGCCAATAGGAAAAAGGAGGTATTGATGCCACTGTATAAGACTGGTGAGACCTCATTTAGAATATTTTGTACAATTCTGGAGGCCACACCTTCAAAAAGATATAAAAAGATGGAGTTAGTCCAGAGGAAGGCTACTAAAATGGTGTGTGGTCTTTATCATATGGGGAATGGGGACAGACTTAAAGATCTCAATCAGTATACTTTGGAGGGAGAGGGGAAATATGATAGAGACGTTTAAATACCTACGTAATGTAAATGCGCATGAGTCGAGTCTCTTTCATTTGAAAGGAAACTCTGCAATGAGAGGGCATAGGATGAAGTTAAGAGGTGATAGGCGCCAGAGTAATCTAAGGAAATACTTTTTTACCGAAAGGGTGGTAGATGCGTGGAAAAGAGGTGATGGAGACAGAAACTGTGTCTGAATTCAAGAAGGCCTGGGATAGGCACGTGGGATCTTTAAGAACAGCACAGAAATAGTTGTTAGTGTTATGGCTCATGGAAACTTAAATCACTTTGGACCTGTATATGGACAGCAGGCCTTGCCCGTATACAAAACCATTAACTGCTCTTCTGAAGAATGCAGAACTGGGACAGGGCATGGGCCATTTCTTGGAAAGGGACAGAGGTCATGCACAGATAACCTCTGGAAACAGGCCCCAAAAAGAAGGGTGTCAGGGATAAATAATTTTAGGTGGTTCTTGACCATCAAACCAATCTGATAATGACATACGCAAATGCTAATGAATGTCACGTCAATTAGGGATATAGCCAATTATATGTATCTGTAACTACTGAATTAATTTTGCTAATGATGCTATCAAATTAGACTAGCAACTGATCACTTATGTTAATGACTGCTACCTATCAGAAACTTTCCAATAGATTGTAATGCAAGTCCAAGAATATATTAATTCCTGTAAGATAAGGAAGTACAACAGACAGGATACTTTTCTGCAGGTGTAGAATTATATCTACCGTATTTTCACGCATATAACGCGCGCGTTATACGCGTTTTTACCTACCGCGCATACCCCTCGCGCGTTATATGCGTGAGCGCGGTATACAAAAGTTTTAAAACATAGTTCCCACCCCGCCCGACGCCCGATTCACCCCCCCCAGCAGGACCGCTCGCACCCCCACCCCGAACGACCGCTCGCACGCGCTCCCACCCGCACCCACGATCGGAGCAAGAGGGAGCCCAAGCCCTCTTGCCCGGCCGACCCCCCGCCGTCCGATACATCCCCCCCCCGGCAGGACCACTCGCACCCCCACCCCGAAGGACCGCCGACTTCCCGACAATATCGGGCCAGAAGGGAGCCCAAACCCTCCTGGCCACGGCGACCCCCTAACCCCACCCCGCACTACATTACGGGCAGGAGGGATCCCAGGCCCTCCTGCCCTCGACGCAAACCCCCCTCCCCCCAACGACCGCCCCCCCCCAAGAACCTCCGACCGCCCCCCAGCCGACCCGCGATCCCCCTGGCGACCCCCACGACCCCCCCCACCCCCCTTCCCCGTACCTTTGGTAGTTGGCCGGACAGACGGGAGCCAAACCCGCCTGTCCGGCAGGCAGCCAACGAAGGAATGAGGCCGGATTGGCCCATCCATCCTAAAGCTCCGCCTACTGGTGGGGCCTAAGGCGCGTGGGCCAATCAGAATAGGCCCTGGAGCCTTAGGTCCCACCTGGGGGCGCGGCCTGAGGCACATGGGCCCAACCCGACCATGTGCCTCAGGCCGCGCCCCCAGGTGGGACCTAAGGCTCCAGGGCCTATTCTGATTGGCCCACGCGCCTTAGGCCCCACCAGTAGGCGGAGCTTTAGGATGGATGGGCCAATCCGGCCTCATTCCTTCGTTGGCTGCCTGCCGGACAGGCGGGTTTGGCTCCCGTCTGTCCGGCCAACTACCAAAGGTACGGGGAAGGGGGGTGGGGGGGTCGTGGGGGTCGCCAGGGGGGTCGCGGGTCGGCTGGGGGAGCGGTCGGAGGTTCTTGGGGGGGGCGGTCGTTGGGGGGGAGGGGGGTTTGCGTCGAGGGCAGGAGGGCCTGGGATCCCTCCTGCCCGTAATGTAGTGCGGGGTGGGGTTAGGGGGTCGCCGTGGCCAGGAGGGTTTGGGCTCCCTTCTGGCCCAACTACCAAAGGTACGGGGAAGGGGGGTGGGGGGTCATGGGGGTCGCCAGGGGGGGTCGCGGGTCGGCTGGGGGGGGCGGTCGGAGGTTCTTGGGGGGGGGGGCAGTCGTTGGAGGGAGGGGGGTTTGCGTCGAGGGCAGGAGGGCCTGGGATCTCTCCTGCCCGTAATATAGTGCGGGGTGGGGTTAGGGGGTCGCCGTGGCCAGGAGGATTTGGGCTCCCTCCTGGCCCGATATTGTTGGGGAGTCGGCGGTCCTTCGGGGGGAGGGATGTATCGGACGTCGGGGGGGGGCATCAGGCTTTCAGGATGGGGACAGACCTTCAAGGGGGGACAGTGCACGGAAGTCAGGGGGGGTGAACGGAGAGTCGGAAAGTCAGGGCGGGCGAAAGGAGCGTCGGGCAGCATGCGCGGTATACCCGTGAGCGCGGTATACCAAAGTTTTTGTGCATATCATCGTGGTTTCTGCGCGCTATACCCGTGTGCGCGTTTTATACGGGTGCGCGTTATTTGCGTGAAAATACGGTACTCTCTGTTTCATTTTGAATGCTATCAATTTATTAATCTGATCTTTCTTGTATGCTGCCATTTACTTTAGAACAAATTCCTATTTTTAAGCATCAGCATTCCAGGTGTGGTCTGAGTCCTTTATGGTAAGGGTCCAAGCAGCCTGCCCTTTCCAGATGCATGGAATAGTCTTCCGGAAGACATGGTGGAGACAGATACTGTGTCTGAATTCAAGAGGATCTGGGATAGGCACGTGGGATCTCTCAGAGAGAGAGAAAGAGATAATGGTTACTGTGGATGGGCAGACTAGATGGGCCATTTGACCTTTATCTGCCATTATGTTTCTATGTATTGGTTTTAAAAGTATTTCCCTGTAACCTCATAGAGTGTCCCCTAGTCTTTGTAATTTCTGACGGAGTGAAAAATCGATCTACTTGTACCCGTTCTACTCCACTCAGAATTTTGTAGACCTCAATCATATCTCCCTTTAGCCGTCTCTTTTCCAAACTGAAGAGCCCTAACCTTTCTAGTCTTTCCTCATATGAGAGAAGTTCCATCCCCTTTATCATAACCTTTTCTAGAGCTGCTACACTTCCCCCTCCCCATTCGCGGTTCCTGCACTCAAGGTTTCATATAATCGCGATTTTTTCTGGGGAGGGGGAAAATTTTAAAAAAAGTTTTAATGTTAAAAAAATCCATCTTTTTTTCCTCCCTGCCGCCTTCCCGGCCTTACCTGGTGGTCTAGAGGGCTTTTGGGGCAGGAGCGATCTTCCTATGCTCCTGCCCCGTGCAGATCGCCATGAGGAAATGGCTGCTGGGAGTTCCTGTAGTTTCTCGAGTAGGAAGATCGCTCCTGCCCCGAAAGCCCTATAGACCACCAGGTAAGGCCGGGAAGGCAGCAGGGAGGTGGGGGTGGGTCAGAGCCAGATAATCGCAGTTTTTCGGCATTCGTGGTCCGGCTCTGCCCGTATCCCCCACGAATGACGAGGGAGAAGTGTATATCGTTCTTAAGATAAGGAGACCAGAATTGAACACAATACTCTAAGAAAGGTCGCACCATGGAGAGATACAGGGGGTTATAACATTCTTAGACTTATTAACATCCCTTTTTAAATAATTCCTAGCATCCTGTTTGCTTTTTTGGCTGCCGCCACACATTGAACAGAAGGTTTCATATTGTCTACGATGACACCCAGATCCTTTTTGTGGGCGCTAACCCCCAAGGTGGACCCTAGCATCCAGTAACTGTGATTTGGGCTATTCTTTCCAATGCGCATCACTTTGCATTTGTCCACATTAAATTTAATCTGCTACTTGTACGCCCAGTCTTCCAATTTCCTAAGGTGTGCCTACAATTTTTCACAATCCGCATACATTTTAACAACTTTGAACAGTTTAGTGTCATCTGCAAATTTAATCACCTCACTCGTCGTTCCAATTTCTAGATCATTTATAAATAAGTTAAATAGCACCACTCCCTGTGGCACTCCACTGTTTACTCTCCTCCATTCAGAAAAAGGACCATTTAACTTTACCCTCTGTTTTCTATCTGATAACCAATTCCAAATCCACAACTGAACTTTGCCACCTATCCCATGACTCTTTAATTTTCTCAGGAGCCTCTCAAGAGGAACTTTTCCTGGAGGAAAAGACTATAGTCTTATTAAGACATGGGGGAAACCTCTGCTTGCCCTGCATCGGTAGCATGGAATGTTGCTACTCTTTGGGTTTTGGCTAGGCACTAGTGACCTGGACTGGCCACCATGAGAACTGGCTACTGAGTTTGATGGACCTTTGATCTGTCCCAGTAAGGCTATTCTTATGTTCTTATGTACCTCCTGCTGGAGACTGAGAAATACTGGCTAACCAAGCTACTGCACAGGGTTCTTAAGCTATGACATTACAATTCATTAATTTCTCTGTCTCCACCTGCTGCAAAGGTAGCACAAACCCAAGCATCTAGAGTGGTCTAGTGGAATAAGGAATTATTTTTATTTTTTGCTTGTCAAACAAGATACAATTACATAGTTAAAGCCTGTGTATATACTTACATGTGTTATTTACCAGAATGATCATGTGTCACAAAGCATACACACTCTTTTCTGTCTGTGATATATGGTCTTATCTCTAGCACTTTAAATATAGGCAAAACAAACCCCACACCTGTTAGCTTGAAAATGAGCCTCATCTCAAAAGACCCAAAGATGGACACTAACCTCAGCTTCATGTGGTAACTTATGGGATTCTAGTCTCTCTACAGCATGTTGAAGGAAAGTGGATGCTTCCTCACAGCTCTGCTGCAAATATTCAAGTTTCTGTAACAGAGAAACAGGGACACAGTACTAGGTGTTACAGAAACAAATTCAGTTATAAACAGGGATGTGAAGCCTCCCCAATTTTTCCCCATTTTTGTTTCCTTTATATTAATGTTCATTAATTTTTTTCATGTCTGTTGGCTTTTTTTCATTATGTGCATAAGTTAGATTTTACTCATATAAATTGAGGAGCCAATATTCTGTATCAGTCAACCAGATGAGAGTGACTTCTGTCTGGGTAACTCCCACTGACTGACTCCCCCACATGAAATTCAGTGTACTTAACTAGAGAGTGCTACTGGATATTATATATGACCATTATCCAGTTAGTGTCATAGTGATCCAAAAGCAGAGCAGAGACAGAGCTGGAAGTTATACATGTGTCACTGATATTTTGTGCCTGTGCCCGGATAACTATCTGGATAAGTAGGAACACATACATTGCAGTTCTGACTTGCCCAAATAGGGAAAGGGGAAGGGATTGGGACTTGTATACCACCTTTTTGTAGTTTTTACAACCACACTCAAAGCGGTTTACATACAAGTACTGCAAGAATTTTCCCTATCTGTCCTGGCAGGCTCACAAGCTGTCTAATATACCTGGGGTAGTGAAGGATTAAGTGACTTGCCCAGGGTCAGCACAGGGTTTGAACCCACAATCTCAGGGTGTTGAAGCTGTAGCTATAGTTACCTAGATTGCTGGTTCTGTATAACAGTGATACCTTGAACACTTCTGGAAGCCACCAAAAACCCAGATATTCAATGTCAGTACCCAGATATGGGCTTGCACTAAATATGCGGGTCTAATTCTTTTTATATTGTACACTGTTTAGACACTTGTTTTGATAGACGGTATATCAAAAATAAACAAACTTGAAACATGGCAAAAGACATTTTTTAAAAATGCTGACTTCTATAGGCTGAATATTTTTTTAAAATGTTTTTATTCATTTTACATCTTACAACAAGTGTAACAATAAATAACAATTGAAATTGAATACATCACTTGAATCACTATCATATTCAACATTAAAAGATTAAAATTTTTAACCCGCTCCCTCCCATCCCAACCATAACCTATGCAAGCACAAACATCATATACAATATTTTTTACTATTGATCTAAACATTTGATAAAATTATAAAATCCCTCCCCCCCTCCTTTGCATTATATTTATAATGGAAAATGGTATCTATTCATTACAGTAACTTGACAATGGCCCCCAGATCTCATTAAATTTATTGTAATTCTCTCTTTGTACAGCAATTGCTCTTTCCATTTTATAAATGAGCCCCCCCCCCCCCCCTGTAGGCTGAATATTGAATTTTCATTTTATAGGCTCCTAAAACCAATTTACACATTAAAAAATTAGTTTATAAATCTAAAACATTTAAGCACTTAAATGAAACAAAATGGCATAAATAACCAGTGGGCCCATAATTGCACTCTTGCTATTATTGGCTTAATGGAAGTAGATAGAATTTCACTATACTGAAGCTACTTCAGAAACTAAAACCAATGCTAAACTGTATAAGTATCTGCTGGGGGAAGCACTCTTAAATCAAGATGAACATGTACAGTGTCCAGATTAAAGATGTTTGAAGGGGATGTGCAAGTGGAGACTGAGAAGTGAAAAAAATACCTAGCAGTGATTGCTTAAAATTTGTAAATATTGCTGATTAAAAGTTTCTGCTTAGCAAGTACATTGAGAAGACAGCATGCCTTCAGAAATATGTGCGTGACAATTACCAGGAGATCTAGAGACAGCTAAAAACAATTAGATTGGCCGATAGCTCAAGCAGTAGGTGCAAAGAGAAATTTTAGCTGAGACAGTTAACAAAAGAAAGTTGAACTCTGTTCATGCTCCTGGAAGAAAAGTCCTTTATTTGGTGTGGGAAGAGAATTGATGAGTGAACTTTTTTTTTTATTTTTTTTTATTTGGTAAAAGCTTTTGAAAATTAAGAGTGAGAAAGTCTCTAATTTGTAAAAGAATGGTGAATTGAAGACTTGTTATTAGGGATTAAATAAATAATTCTCACATACTGAAATCTGGTGATTCAGCTTAAAAGCAGAAGGAAACAAAATTTGTTTGACTGTGAACTGAAGTTGTAGTCTTGGGGTGGGAGGAAGGGGGATGGTTGAATGTCAGGTCTGACTACACCACTGGCACATTCCTAATTAGAGGGGAATAGAGACACACAGAATGCTACATGTAACAGCGAAAAGGTAGAGTATGAAAGACAGAATATTACCAGAAACACAGATAGTGTAAGTTCAGTTTTAAGGCACATTTCACTGAAGTGATAATGCCTATTGGGAAGGGATGGCTTGTCCATCTGTCTGGCTGTCTCTCCATAGATTGAAAAAGTGTATCACAGGGAGCCCAAATGCTATGGCACAAAGACAGGAGACCTGAAGTGATTAAACTAGGAGGCATGTGCCAGCAAGGGCCATAAAAGTTGCTGGTCAACCATGGAAAGAAAGTAAGAGCAAGATTTAAATGTACAGCGCTGCATACACATTTCAGCACTATAGAAATGATAAATAGTAGTAGTAGTAACATAAGAACATAAGCATTGCCATATTGAGATAGACTGCAGGTCCATCAATCCCAGTATCCTGTTTCAAACAGTGGCCAACCCAGGTCATGGGTAACTGGCAAGATCCCAAACAGTAAAACATTTTATACTGCTTATGCTAGGAATACCGTATATACTCGAATATAAACTGAGATTTTTGGGCCCAAAAATGGGGTTCTTAGTTTATATTCGAGCTTCCTTTGGATGATGGTGCTTTTTTCTCCCCTCTCCACCTGATGACTAACAATGCTGTTTCCCACCACTCTAGATGCCCAGCACTGCTATCCTCCACCCCCTTCCCATGACCAACACTGCTATCTCTTCTCTCCTCCTGATGACCAGCACTGCTATCCCCACTGATGAACAATGCTATCTCCTCCTCCCCCCCCAATGACTGGCAATCCTATCACCCCCCACTCCCCCCGATGACCAGCACTCCTATCCTCCACTACCCACTCCCTGCCGATGCCGATGCTCTGTATTGGGGTGAAGGGCCTTGAGCATCTGCACATGCTCAAGGCCTGCTGGCTCCTGCCCTCTCCGGGATTCTAGAAAGGAGTCAAGCAAGCCTTGAGCATGCGCAGACACTCAAGGCCCTTCAGCCCAGCACAGACTGTAAGTGCAATGTTAGTGTGGGGCAGGGAGGAGCAGATAATGGAGGATAGGAGTACCTAAGATGGTGGTCTCCTCTGTACTTTTCTTTTGCCGCGGTCCATACCCCTCTAAAACAACTTCTTGTTTCTGCTTGGGTGGACCGCAGCAAAGAAACAGTGCAGGGGAGGCCACAGGCAGCAAGAGGAAGGAGATGGTGGTACATGGATGACAGGAAGGGGAAGAGATAGGGAACGGATGGAGGAAAAGGGAAAAGAGGGAAGAGATGGGACACATGGATGGAGGGAAGTTGGAGAAGGAGAGAAGAGATGGTGCACACAGAGGGAAGGGGAAGAGTTGGAAAGATAGATTTGAGATGGAGGCAGAAAAATGGAAGAAAACTGAATATGAAAATCAGTGTCAAAGAAGGATGTAGTGCAAAAAATAAAAGAGAGAAAAGAAACAACAAATGCATAAGGAAGCCTTGGAAACACAGTTAAGAGCACAGATGGAATAAGATCATCAGAGTATGGCATATTAGGGTTTTGTTTGTGTACAATAGTATTTTTAGTTTGTGGGTTTGTATTTGAAAAGGGATTTTTTTTTCTGTTTTCTGCTTGTGACTGAGGCCAGGTGTTCTGGTGGGGATGGCAAATGACACTCAAATACCCAAATTTCTAACCTTGGTTTATATTCGAGTCAACCTTTTTTCCTCCTTTTTTTGTGGAAAAAGGTTACCTCAGTTTATATTCAGGTTGGTTTATATTCAAGTATATATGGTAAGCAGTGAATTTCCCCATATCTTAATAATGGCTTATGGACTTCTCTTTTAGGAAGTTATCCAAACATTTTTTAAACCCTGATGTTTTCAACACACATTCTCTGGCAATAAATTCCAGATTTTAATTACACATTGAGTGAGGAAATATTTTCTCTGGTTAGTTTTAAATCTAAGCTTTGTTACATGTTTCTTAGTCCTAGTATTTTTGGAAATAGAAAACAAGCGACTCATATCTACCCGCTGTACTCCATTCTACCCAGTATTTTCTAGACTGCTATCATATCTCCCATGACCCGCCTCTTCTCTAGGCTGAAGAGCCCTAGCTGCTTTAGTTTTTTCTCATAGGGAAGTCACCCCATCACTTATAATTTTTGTTGCTCTTCTCTGTCCCTTTTCTAATTCCGCTATATCTTTTTTGAGATGCAGCAACTAGAATTGCACACAGTGTTCAAGGTATGGCCGCAGCATGGAGCGTGGAGCTTTGGGGAATGAATAAGATATAAGAGTTTATTCACTGAGGAGAGAGAAGGAAATAATGAAAATGAGTGAAAGGGTATAAAGAGTGGGGGAGAGTGAAAGGGCAAAGGAGAGATAAAGGGGGAAAGAATACAGAAAGGAGAAAGAAGAGTGAAAACATCCCGATACACACGTCCCTACCCTGATGCTTTGACATCTCCACATCTCAACACTTTGATATATCCATGTCTTACCCCATACCCCAAAACCCCTCATACACACTACTCAACTTTAACTCTCTTGCACTTCTAGCCCCATCCAATCCCACTGCACCCAAACCCCTAGCACTTCTCAACAACTCAGAGACAGCCAACACACCTGCCAAACATCTCCACAGCCACATATCTTTACTCTCCTCATAAACACACATGTACACATACCACTCAGAAATATACATAATTCACAAACAGCACCAGTCACAACACATAGATCCCATATAATTCCTCCTCATTCACCCATCCAGCCCTTGACATATTTGTTTGGGGTTTTTTAGGTTGTGTTCCCTGATTTTTGAAAATGCTTATACAGTGCTGGCCAAATAAAGGATTTTGGTAATGCTGAGAGCTTGCTGATAGTAAAATCAGTGTAAACTAAACTGCTGTATTTAGCTGATGCTTATAGTATGGAATGTTTGTGCTGGGAACAAGTGTGCTGCCTCAGAATGACACTTGAGATAGAAGACTTTTCATTGGCTATCCAAGCCAGCTCAATAGCAGGAAATTATTATTTAATGTAGGATAATTAATGCTACAAATTGAAATACCTCTTTTTTTGTGTGTTCTCACGATTTATTAAATACAAGTTATTTAACAAACCTTTTCTAGTCATTAGCAAGTATTTGTGTTGTATAATATTAATTCTTGAATGTAGGAATCTAGTAATGGGTAAGAATTGTGATATCAGTCCTAAGAAGTAGGATCAGATTTGTGTTCTTTTGGAAGAAATAACCTTAATACAAAAGGAAATTGCCTGGAAGCTGAACATCTCACCACGGTTTGTGGGCATCTGTCAAAAAATATTGGCAAGAGGTAAAACTTTGTCCCCAAGAAGAATATATGCCTGTTGTCATAAGCCCTTGTCCAGTGCCAGGGATGACTGAATATTGGTCAACATGTGTCTGCAGAACAGGAAAGCGAGTTCATAGTGCTTGTAGCTGACTTGGAGAGAACATGCAGTGGCAGCAAATGTGAGAATTGTTGGTAGTCAACATTTTAGAGCAGGTTTGAAGGTATGTTGTCACTTGAGAAAGCTGTTGTTCACAGGTGCCATGAAGAAGAAAAGATTATCCTGAGTCTGCAGAACAGGAAAGCGAGTTCATAGTGCTTGTAGCTGACTTGGAGAGAACATGCAGTGGCAGCAAATGTGAGAATTGTTGGTAGTCAACATTTTAGAGCAGGTTTGAAGGTATGTTGTCACTTGAGAAAGCTGTTGTTCACAGGTGCCATGAAGAAGAAAAGATTATCCTGAGTCAATAAATATTCATCCTCGACTACAGAAGACTGGGATAAGGAATTTTAAGAAAATAAATTTTAAAATCTTTTCACAGTATCCAAACCACTTTCTTTTGAAATAAATACTTAATTTTAAAATGTTTATTATGCACTTCAGCTCTCAAATCATAATGAAATCATGCTGCATATTTATTGTATTTCTACAGGTTATCTTTCTGGATAAGAGCACAATGCAAATCCTTGATGATCATGCTCAATTTGTGCATAGATGCCTTTGAGGAGAGTTCCACAAGTCTGTGTAGTTCACAGTCAAGCATCTACTTTCTGTGATGGTGTAGGGCACAATTATCTGGTTGTACATTGTTGAGGGGACCATGTGGCACGATCAGTATCAGAGTTCTCAAATCATGGTTTCTTCCCCAAATGGAAGCTTGGTATGATGAACACCTTGAAGAAAGAGGTCATCTTTGAACGAGATAATGCCCCCTGCCATTCTGCTAAGAAAATTAAGAACTTCTTGGCCCAAAAACAAGTGAAACCTCTGGACTGGCTGGGAAACAGTGCAGACATTAATCCTATCGAGAATGTCTGGAAGATCTTGAAGGACAAGGATCAAGGATAGCATAGTCCGGCACTTGGACGCACACGACTTGATGAAACCCAGTCAACATGGATTCAGGAAAGGGAAATCATGTTTGACGAATTTACTCCAATTTTTTGAGACCGTGAACGAGCAAATTGATAGTGGGAAGCCTGTGGACATAATATACTTGGACTTCCAGAAAGCGTTCGACAAAGTTCCACACGAAAGACTTCTCAGGAAACTACAAAGCCATGGCATAGAGGGAGATACACAAAGATGGATAGGCAAATGGCTGGAAAACCGAAAGCAGAGAGTGGGCATAAATGGGAAGTTCTCCGACTGGGAGAAAGTGACTAGTGGTGTACCCCAGGGCTTGGTACTTGGGCCGATCCTTTTTAATATTTATATCAACGACCTGGAGGAAAGAACATCCAGTGAGATCATCAAGTTTGCAGACGATACAAAACTATGCCGGGAAATCAGATCGCAGGAGGATAGAGAGGAACTCCAGAGCGACTTGTGTCGGTTAGAAACATGGGCGGAGAAATGGCAGATGAAGTTCAATGTGGAGAAATGCAAGGTAATGCATTTAGGCAATAAAAATAAGGAATACGAGTATACAATGTCAGGTGCAACTCTGGGGAAGAGTGAACAAGAAAAGGATCTGGGTGTACTGATAGACAGAAACCTGAAGCCGTCGGCACAATGCGCGGCAGCGGCAAAGAAGGCAAATAGAATGTTGGGCATGATAAAGAAAGGAATCTCGAGTAGATCGGAGAAAGTTATAATGCCGCTTTATAGGGCAATGGTCAGACCACACTTGGAATACTGCGTCCAACATTGGTCTCCCTACCTAAAGAAGGATATAAAACTGCTGGAGAGGGTGCAGAGACGAGCAACAAAACTGGTGAAGGGTATGGAGAGACTGGAATATGAGGATAGACTTATAACACTAGGATTGTTCTCCCTTGAGAAAAGGAGACTGCATGGGGATATGATCGAGACCTTCAAAATACTGAAAGGAATCGACAAAATAGAGCAGAGAAGATTATTTACACTGTCCAATTTGACACGGACTAGAGGACATGTAATGAAGCTAAGGGGGGACAGGTTCAGGACTAATGTCAGGAAGTTCTGCTTCACTCAGAGAGTGGTTGACACCTGGAATGCCCTCCCAGAGGAGATTATTGCGGAATCGACCGTCCTAGGCTTCAAGAGCAAACTAGATGCATATCTCCTTAAGAGAGGCATATAAAGATATGGTGGACTATAAATTACGCCAGGTGTACACCTGGCAGGGCCTCCGCGTGTGCGGATCGCCGGACTTGATGGACCGAAGGTCTGATCCGGAGATGGCAGTTCTTATGTTCTTATGTTCTTATGTTAAGATGCATGACTGCACTGTCACAAACAAGTGGCAACTATCATATATACTCGAATATAAACCAAGATTTTTGGGCAAAAATATAGCCCAAAAATGGGGGTCTCGGTTTATATTCTGGTCAGCGCTGACCCATCCCTCTCCCGAACCTGTTGCAGGCCTCTGCCAGGCCTGCCGTGAGAGCTGGTGGGCCAGGACAGGAGGGATCCCTTCCGTCTTCTGTCCTGGCCAACTCTACTAACTTTTACCTCCCTCCTCCTCCCTGGTGTACCTTTTAAATCTCTGGTATTCCAATGGTGGGCTGGGACAGCAGGGACCCCCTCCCACCCCTGTCCCAGCCAATTCTAAAATTTTTTACCTCTCTCCCCGTATATCTTTATAATCCCTGGTGGTCCAGCAGTGAACCGCAGCAGAAGCAACATTCCTTCACTCATGGTCACACAAGAACTCATGGAAGCCAATCAGCTAGCAGCTCTGCAAAGGCAGGAGTAAAGGTCACTCCTGTTCACAGCTAGACCACCAGGGATTCTAAAGGTATGCGGGGGAGGAAGGAGGGAGGTAAAAATTCTTAGAATTGGCTGGGACAAGAGGCTGGAGGGATTCCTGCTGTCTTGGCTCAGGACTTACGACAGGCCTGGTGGAGGTCTGAAAGGCATTGGGAGGGAGGGGTGACTGGGTACAGAGACTGCTAGGGGAGGGAGGGGTGACTGGGTACAGAGACTGGCAGGGGAGGGAGGGAGTGAGGGGGCTTGATGCAGAGCCTGGTAGAGCAGGGAGGGAGGGGGAACAGGGTGCAGAGCTTGGCAGGGCAGGGCAAGGCACTGCACTTGAATATTGAATTCTGATTAAAGTGGTTTTAAGACCAGTTAGAAAGGTGTAGGAGGTCGTCCAGGACTGATGGTAGAGGACATGTGTCCAGATATAATGAGTGTTGGTTATGCCACAGTGTAAATCCAATGCACTTAAAGCATTAAAGTTGCGTGGAAGGTTCCTGGAAGCTTCAATGATGGCTGATACCATTGCAGACTGTATAAATGTATCTATGTGCTGGGAGAAACTACGCTGTGAGAGTCAATGAACGAAAACTGGGATGGAGAAGGGACTCTTCGTTTTGTGTTATTAAGGCTGGAAAGATTTGACTTGGAATGGATACCCAGACACTGAGTTACATAGAAACATGGTGGCAGATAAAGGCCAAATGGCCCATCCAGTCAGCCCGTCTGCAGTAACATAAGAACATAAGAATTGCCGCTGCTGGGTCAGACCAGTGGTCCATCATGCCCCGCAGTCTACTCCTGTGACGGCCCCCAGGTCAAAGACCACTGCTCTAAATGAGCCCGGCCTCACTTCGTACTTTCCAGTTGAGTAGGAACTTGTCCAATTTTGTCTTGAATCCCTGGAGGGTGTTTTCCCTTACGACAGACTCCAGAAGAGCGTTCCAGTTTTCTACCACTCTCTGGGTGAAGAAGAACATCCTTACGTTCGTACGGAATCTATACCCTTTCAACTTTAGAGAGTGCCCTCTCATTCTCCTTTCCTTGGAGAGGGTGGACAACCTGTCTTTATCCACTAAGTCTATTCCCTTCAGTATCTTGAATGTTTCAATCATGTCCCCTCTCAATCTCCTCTTTTCAAGGGAGAAGAGGCCCAGTTTCTCTAATCTCTCGCTGTACGGCAATTCCTCCAGCCCCTTAACCATTTTAGTTGCTCTTCTCTGGACCCTTTCGAGTAGTAACGTGTCCTTCTTCATGTACGGCCACCAGTGCTGGACGCAGTACTCCAGGGCGCACCATGGCCCAGTACAGCGGCATGATAACCTTCTCCGATCTGTTTGTGATCCCCCTTCTTTATCATTCCTAGCATTCTGTTCGCCTTTTTCACCGCCACCGCACATTGCGTGGACGGCTTCATCGACTTGTCGATCAGAACTCCCAAGTCTCTTTCCTGGGAGGTCTCTCCAAGTACCACCCCGGACATCCTGTATTCATTGTGACAAACTCAAGCCCGTTTCAGGTTTTTCCTATGACAAACCCAAGTCTGGTCCAGGTTTTGCCACAAGGATTAGGAAGAGATACAATATACCCCGTTGTAAAAGGGCTGACCAGGTAGAAGCCTCGTCTGTGGATTTGGCTGACTACTGCTCAGACTGGAAGTGGAATCAGATGAGGCAGAGCAGGAAAGGCTTAAACAGAAAAGCTACACACAGGTTAGGCAGGTGCCCAATTCTGTTAGAGGATTACTTCCTTTCCAGCAGCCTGTCCAGGCAAGGGTTAAGGCTGGAAAGGTTCCTGCACTTAGGCAGATAGAACAAGCCTGTGTAGGGAAGGCCCCTCCCCCACCGAGGCTGAGTGGGAGTGTCCCTTCCCCGCAGTTGAGAACTCAGAGGGGGGAAGCAGCCTGGAGGCAAACAGGAGAGATTCATCCACTCTCTCCACACCCCGAGGAGGCTGGAGACTGGCAAATGTTGGATACGGAGGAGCTTACTGCTGACCCAGGGAGTGAGGAAGGAACCCCAGGGGAACCCATGGAAATCCAGGAGAGTCTGGTAGGACCGGAGGAGGTGCCCATGGATATTGATAAGCAGTAAGGGGATGTGTATTGCCTGTGTCCATAGTAGTGAAGCTACCAGTTATGCCAGTGATAGTTTGAAGGGGAGTTGTATGTCTCTCCCTTCTGATAATGAACTGTTAATTGCTGCTTGAAAGCTTTAGTGGTGAAGCTAGCAAACGTTTTGGCATTTTTTTCCCTCTGCTAGCAGCCAAGCTGAGCCGAGAGTGTTCTTCCTCACAGCTGTGCATAATTGATTACGTGAACGGCACAGCAGGGAGCTGGGCTGAGAGCTTGCACGTTCCCAGAGCTGAGTGTACCTTGTGAATTCTGTGCTAAAGAAGAAAATACATGTTACAGAACTACAGTATGTGATAAGCCACATTAGGCTGTGAAATCCAGGTGACATGCTGACCAGGTTTCTGGTTGCACAGTTTTGGTTAAAGTTTGTTTATGTGGAGGTCACGTGATGCTATGAGCGAATGAGGACGCTGCCTTACTTGCTCCGGGGCTGCCCTATTTATTTTACTAAATCGCGGGACGGTTTCTCCCTCCGACGCTGGTGCGGTGTCTTTTGGGGCACTATTACTATATGGACAGATATATTGCGCGATCCCAGGACTCCATGAACGCTAAATCAGCACGAAAAGATCGCGAACGTGTGAGGCCTGCTGAGGGCAAGATGGCGACTAGCCCAGCAGCGGCGGTTTCTCATCTCACTGAGACTGCGTTGGGAGACATTAAGGAGGCAGTCACGCAGGTGCTGGGCCCGAAAATGGAATTTCTCTCCTCGCAGATCTCAAACATTGAGGCTCTGCTGTCTGCTGCTGCGGCTTGTACCGCGGAGCTGGAACAGCGGGTCTCGACTCTGGAAGATTCCTCAGAGGCTCGAGAGACGGCATTGAGCACGCTACAGGCCCAGGTGCGTTTGCAGTCGGAGAAACTTGACGATTTAGAGAATCGCTCGCGCCGATCTAACCTGCGTCTCATGGGCATCCCGAAAACAATCGCTGATCGGCTCTTACTGGATGTACTGGAGCGTTGGCTGCAAGATGAACTACCTCTCCCGTCCTCTTTGGCTCTTTACAATTGGAGCGGGCTCATCGTTTGGGCACCCGTGCGGGCTTGGAGACGTGTCCACGGGTGGTGATCTTGAAACTCCTGAATTTCCGTCATAAGGTGGAACTGTTACAACAATACCGGGCCAAGCGGGATGAACTTAAATATAATGGAACCCCGGTCCGCATAAGTCAGGACTTTTCAGTGGCCTTGCAAGAGAGGAGGAAGCCCTACTACCCTCTATGTGCCCAACTTGCTGAGCTCAAGCGGAGGTTTCAATTTAACTATCCGGCCATCCTCAGGATTCAAAATAATGGAGTTTGGAAGTCTTTCCAGTCCCCAGAAGCAGCTGCAGATTTCATCAAGCTCCTTGGTAGCCCGAATTCTGGGGCGGATTGACTGTTTTGACTTTATTATGGACCTGTGTGTGTTCTGGTTATAGTTTGCTCATTTAGATCACTGGTATGGAGGGGATTCTAGTCCCGATGGCTCCCTAGGGGCTCATTTTCATTGCTAGTTGGGGTGGCCCTGGGTTGGGTGTCTTTCGTGACCTGTATTTATCCCTCTTGGCAGGGATTTTTGGGAAAGTTGGGTGGGGATGGGGGGAGTGGGGTTTTTGGGTGGTGGCAGCGGCATGGATTTGGTATTTTGTGATATTCTTTGCTTTTTGTTTGGGGTCTACTTTTGTGGAGAGGTATGTATGGATTGAGTGGAGTATGCATGTGGGGTCTTGGGGTGAGGCTGGGCGCCCTGGGGCACTTCCTATTTGGTGGCTAACTTGCTTTGGGCTTGGTGGGGGGGACCCTATGGGTGAGCGAACACTGAGAATATTCTCATGGAACGTGTCAGGAATAACCTCCCCTGCTAAACGCACAAAAATCTTGTCCCAATTGAAACATCAACGTGCGGATATTGCCTGTCTCCAGGAGACTAGGCTCACTGATCTCGAACATAAGAACATAAGAACTGCCATCTCCGGATCAGACCCATGGTCCATCGAGTCCGGCGAACCGCACACGCGGAGGCCCAGTCAGGTATACACCTGATGTAGTTTTAGTCACCCATATCCCTCTATGCCTCTCGTAAGGAGATGTGCATCAAATTTGCCTTTGAATCCTAGCACAGTGGATTCCTTAATAACCTCCTTTGGGAGAGCATTCCAGGAGTCTACCACTCGCTGCGTGAAGCAGAATTTCCTGACATTTGTCCTGGACTTGTCCCCCCTTAGCTTCAAACCATGTCCTCTTGTCCGTGTTGCGTTGGACAATGTAAATAATTTATTTTCCTGCTCTGTTTTATCGATGCCTTTCAGCATTTTGAACGTCTCGATCATGTCCCCTCGCAGCCTCCTCTTCTCAAGGGAGAACAGTCCCAGTTTCTTGAGTCGTTCCTCATATTCCAAGTTCTCCATACCTCTTATTAGCTTCGTTGCTCGTCTCTGCACCCTCTCCAGCAGTTTTATATCCTTCTTTAGGTTGGGAGACCAATGTTGGACACAGTATTCCAAGTGTGGTAATGTAATGTAATGTAATGTAATTTATTTCTTATATACCGTCTGACCATTGCTCTATAAAGCAGCATTATGACTTTCTTCGATCTACTCGTGATTCTTTTCTTTATCATGCCTAACATTCTGTTTGCTTTCGTTGCCGCTGCCGCACATTGTGCCAATGGCTTCAGGGTCCTATCTATCAGTACACCCAGGTCCTTTTCTTGTTCGCTCTTACCCAGAGTTGCGCCTGACATTCTATACTCGTGTTCCTTATTCTTACTACCTAAATGCATTACTTTGCATTTCTCCACGTTGAACTTCATCTGCCATTGCTCTGCCCATTTCTCTAACTGATACAAGTCACTCTGGAGTTCCTCGCTATCCTCCTGCGATCTGATTGCCCGGCATAGCTTTGTGTCGTCTGCAAACTTAATGATCTCACTGGATATTCCGTCTTCCAGGTCATTGATATAAATATTAAATAGGATCGGCCCAAGTACCGAGCCCTGGGGCACACCACTAGTCACTTTCTCCCAGTCTGAGAACTTCCCATTTATGCCCACTCTCTGCTTTCTGTTTTCCAGCCATTTGCCTATCCACCTTTGTATATCTCCCTCTATTCCATGGCTTTGTAGTTTCCTGAGAAGTCTTTCATGTGGAACTTTGTCGAATGCTTTCTGGAAGTCCAAATATATTATGTCCACCGGCATTCCACTATCAATTTGCTTGTTCACGGTCTCAAAAAATTGAAGTAAATTCGTTAAACATGATTTCCCTTTCCTGAACCCATGTTGACTGGGTTTCAGCAAGTCGTGTGTATCTAGGTGCCGGACTATGCTATCCTTAGTTCCAATCTTTTTATTAAGTGAAAACATAAACAAAAGTACATTCAAGAAACATCAGAATTCACAAAAGCCACAGAACACAATTCTGCAAATATAACATACTTATAAAAATGATTACATAGATTGTAAGTATGCTATCCTTGATCAGTGCTTCAACCATCTTTCCAGGGACAGACATAAGGCTCACAGGTCTGTAGTTGCCCAGTTCCCCTCTCGATCCTTTTTTGAAAATTGGCGTGACGTTCGCTATCTTCCAGTCATCTGGTATCTGTCCAGTTCTGATTGTCAGATTGGCAAGTTTTTGCAATAGCTCTCCGATTTCAACCTTCAATTCCTTTAAGACTCTCGGGTGAATTCCATCCGGTCCAGGGGATTTGTCACTTTTAAGTTTGTCGATCTGGTAGTATATCTGGTCCAACTCCACTTCAACTGTGGTGAGGCTGTCTTCTATTACTCCACTAAACACTTTCACTGCTTCTGGTATTTTTGCGGTATCCTCCTCCGTAAAGACGGACGCAAAGAAGGAATTTAGTTTGTCTGCAATTTGTTTATCTTCCTTGATGTACCCTTTTCTTCCCTGGTCGTCCAGGGGTCCCACTGCCTCTTTTGCAGGTTTTTTCCCTTTCACGTATCTAAAGAAGGGTTTGAAGTTTTTGGCCTCTTGCGCTATTTTTTCCTCATAGTCCTTTTTGGCATCCCTCACCGCCTTGTGACATTTCTTCTGATCATCTTTATGTTTTTTCCATGCTTCGGTTGTTTTCATGTGTTTCCATTTTTTGAAAGAGTCCTTCTTTTCTTTTATGGCTTCCCTCACCTGTCTGGTAAGCCATGCCGGTTCTCCCTTACCTTTTGTTCTCCCCTCTTTGGAGATCCTCGGAATGTGGAGATTTTGTGCTTCTGTGATAGTATTTTTCAGTAGGGGCCATGCCTGGTCTACCGTTTCAAGTTTGTCCACCTTTTTCTTGAGTCGTTTCACCATGGCTCTCATGCGATCGTATTTGCCCTTTTTAAAGGTTTTGGTTAAGGTTTTGGCACGTTTTCTATTCCCGATGTCAAGCTTAAAGCTGATCACATTGTGATCGCTCGTCCCCAGCGGTACCGTAACTTCTACTTCTTTTGTCGGCCCGTGAGGCCATTTAGTACCAAGTCCAGGGTGGCGTTGCCTCTTGTCGGCTCTTTTACCATTTGTTCCAGGAAGCAATCCCCTAGCGCCTCCAGGAACTTGGCCTCCTTGCCGCAGTTGGAGGTTCCTAGTTTCCAGTCTATCCTCGGGAAATTGAAGTCTCCCAATATTATTACATTGCCCATCTTGCATTCTTGTTTGATTTCCTCTATCATTTCTGAGTCAGTTTCCTCCGCCTGTCCTGGGGGACGATAGTAAAGGCCAATTTTCCTGTCTGCGCTGTTTTGGCCAGGAATCTTGATCCAGAGGGACTCTAGCTTCTCTTTCGTTTCCGTCGTAGCCACTTCAACAGATTCTACTCCTTCCTCAACATATAGGGCAATACCTCCACCTTTCTGCCCTACTCGATCTCTTCTATATAGTTTGTATCCCTGTAGTACTGAGCACAAGAAACTTCAGAGGAGTTGGGTTGGGGATTTACATTATGTTTCATCTCCGGGGAGGAGGGCTGGGGTGGCCATCCTTATACGGAAGGGCTTACCATGCACGGTTCAGGTCCAACGGCGTGATCCTCAGGGCCGTTACCTTTTGGTGAAGGTGGTCGGACCTGGAGGGCCCTTTAGGTTATTAGTGGGCTATGGCCCTAATGGATATCAACATTCCTTTTTTCAAAATCTGGTTAATATATGTTTACAAGACTCTGATTACCCGTTAGTTCTGGTGGGTGACCTGAACCAAGTGCTAGACTCTGGTATGGACCGCTCTGGGACATCGGGAGTGGCTACCCTGAGGCAAGCTAAGGGTGTTCCTTATCTTTGTCGAGCTTTGGGGTTGGTCGATCCCAGGCGTTTGCTCCATCCTACTGAGCGGGATTATACTCACTAGTCTAGAGCACATGGATCCTTTTCTAGAATTGATTACACCTTACTTTCGGAATCTTTGTTTTCTCGGGTCTCTGAGGCGACAATAGGCCCTCTGGAGGTGTCGGATCACAATATGATTTGGATTGATGTTGTGGTGGGTGGCCCAGTGGGTCCTGGGACGGGATGGAGATTTCCCTCTTATTTACATCATGATGACCACTTCCAAAAGTTCTTGTCTGAAAAGTGGGAGGCATATTGTTCTTTCAATGCCCAACATGTAGACCAACCTGTGTTATTTTGGGACGCAGCTAAGGCGGTATTACGTGGGGACATCATTGCCTATGTTGCTTCTCGAGCACGTCGTATAGCACATCGTATAGTGCAGCTTGAACGGCAGCTGGTGACGCTGAAACGTGATTTATTGTGTAATCCCACAGTGGCTAATCGGGAGGCGTATAAGGCCGTGTTGGTAGCATTAAATTCTCTCATCCACGAACGCACGAAGAAATTGTTGTTCTTTCGTAAATTTCATTTTTACAAATATGGCAATAAGGCAGGGAAGCTATTGGCGTCCATAACTAAGAGTTGGAAGGGGTCCCGATACGTTTCCATGATACAAGAGAGCTCGGGGAAGATATTGACATCCTCGGTGGATATCTCTGCTAGCTTTCATAGCTATTTTGAGGCCTTTTATGTGTCCCCAGGTCCTTATACGGGTCCAGACGTGAGTGATTATCTGGAAGATGCAGGAATGCCTCGCTTGACGGCTGCTCAGATATCCCTTCTGGATCGGCCTTTCCATCTGCAGGAAGTGCTGCAAGCGATACAGAAATTGAGACCTTGTACGGCACCGGGGCCGGATGGTTATTCCCCTGAGTTCTTTAAGATTTTATCTCCTTCCATAGGGGGCTCTCTTTTAGATTACTATACGACCATTCAGGCACAGCGAGCGTTCCCTCGTTATTCTAATGAAGCCCTGATTACCTTAATCCCGAAACCATCTAAGCTGTCCACAGATATAGAATCATATCGACCGATATCGTTGCTGAATGTTGATATTAAAATATTTGCTCGTGTTTTGGCTGATAGGTTGGCACCCTTGTTGCCTTCTATTATTAAACATAGAAACATAGAAGATGACGGCAGAAAAGGGCTACAACCCATCAAGTCTGCCCACTCTGCTTACCCACCCCCTGTCTATGCCCTAATGACCCAATTTCCTTATCTTGACCCTCGTAGGGATCCCACATGGGTATCCCATTTATTCTTAAAGTCTGGCACGCTGTCTGCCTCGATCACCTGCACTGGAAGCTTGTTCCAATGATCAACCACTCTCTCTGTGAAGAAATACTTTCTGGTGTCGCCATGAAATTTTCCGCCCCTGAGTTTGAGCGGGTGCCCTCTTGTGGCCGAGGGTCCCTTGAGAAAGAAAATATCATCTTCCACTTCGACACGTCCCGTGAGGTACTTAAATGTTTCGATCATGTCTCCCCTCTTCCTACGTTCCTCAAGAGTGTAGAGCTGCAATTTGTTCAGTCTCTCTTCGTACGAGAGACCCTTGAGCCCCGAGATCATCCTGGTGGCCGTCCGTTGAACCGATTCAATTCTGCGCACATCTTTACTGTAATGTGGCCTCCAGAATTGCACACAGTACTCCAGATGAGGTCTCACCATGGCCCTGTACAACGGCATTATGACTTCAGGCTTTCGGCTGACGAAACTTCTATTGATACAACCCAATATCTGCCTTGCCTTAGATGAAGCCTTCTCCACTTGATTGGCAGTTTTCATGTCTGCACTGATGATTACTCCTAAATCTCGTTCTGCTGAAGTCCTAGTTAAAGTTTCTCCGTTCAAGAAGTACGTCCTGCATGGATTTCCGCTTCCGAGGTGCATGACCTTACATTTCTTAGCATTGAAGCCTAGCTGCCAGGTTGAGGACCAACTTTCCAATGTAAGCAAGTCCTGCGCCATATAATTCTGTAAACTGCATTCACTTACTATATTACATAGTTTGGCGTCATCGGCGAATAGTGTTATTTTACCTTGAAGCCCTTGAGTCAGATCCCCTATGAATATGTTGAAAAGGAGTGGACCCAGGACCGAGCCCTGCGGCACTCCACTGGTCACCTCCGATGTTTTAGAGAGGGTACCATTAACCACCACCCTCTGAAGTCTGCCACTCAGCCAATCATTGACCCATGCAGTTAGTGTCTCTCCTAACCCCATCGATTCCATCTTGCTTAGCAGCCTGCGGTGTGGGACACTGTCAAAAGCTTTCCTGAAGTCCAGGTACACGACATCCAAAGACTCTCCCAAGTCCAACTTTCTTGTTACCCAGTCAAAGCAGATGAGATTGGATTGGCAGGACCTACCCTTGATGAATCCATGCTGACTGGGATCCCGAAGATTCCCTTCATTCAAGATCGTGTCCAATTTGCTTTTAATTAGTGTTTCCATGAGTTTGCACACTATTGATGTGAGACTCACCGGTCTATAATTCGCAGCCTCTGCCCTGCAACCCTTTTTATACAGAGGAACGACATTAGCTAATTTCCAGTCCAGGGGAACTTTCCCCTTACTTAGGGAGAGATTGAATAGCTCAGCCAACGGTTTCGTCAGGACATCGCTCAATTCTCTGAGCATTCTTGGGTGCAAATTGTCTGGTCCCATGGCTTTGTTCACCTTGAGTCTTGCCAGTTCACTGTAAACTTCACCTGGTGTGAACTCAAAATTCTGAAACGGGTCTTCTGTGCTTTGTGTTGCCTTCAACTGGGGACCGTGTCCCAGTGCTTCACAGGTGAAGACTGAGCAGAAGTATTCATTCAGTAGTTCGGCTTTATCGGAATTTGCTTCCACGTAACTTCCGTCCGGTCTTCTAAGGCGTACTATCCCGCCTGTGTTCCTTTTTCTGTCACTAATATACCTGAAGAAGGATTTGTCCCCCTTTTTAATGTTTTTTGCCAGAATTTCTTCCACTCGAAGTTTTGCCTCCCTAACTGCCATTTTGACCGCTGTAGACCTGGTCCTATATTCTATTTTTGCCTCTCTTTTCTCCGTGCGCTTGTAGGAGAGAAACGCTTTTTTCTTCTCCTTAATGAGGTGCGAGATCTCCGCGGTGAACCATTGGGGTTTATTGTTTCTTTGTCGTTTATTTACTGATTTTATGAAGCGGCTAGTTGCTTCATGTATGGTTGATTTCAGTGTTAACCACTTAGCTTCTACATCATCGGTCTCCGCTTGGTCCTGCAGCGTCTGATGGACGAAATCTCCCATGCGTGCGAAGTCTGTGCCCGGAAATTGAGTACCTTTGTTTTCGTGTTTGATCTAGGGAAGCCTTTCCTAAGGTTGAACCATACTATATTGTGGTCGCTGGAGGCTAGCGTATCTCCTACTGAGACCTCTGAAACGCTTTCCCCGTTGGTGAGTACCAGGTCGAGGATCGCCTGGGCCCTAGTGGGCTCCGTTACCATTTGTTTGAGACGTGCTCCCTTTATGGAGGTTAAGAGCCTCCTGCTACCGCTGGTTGTCGCTGAAAATGAGTTCCAGTCTGCATCAGGCATATTGAAGTCCCCTAGCAGTACAGCTTCTCCTCATAGAGTGATATTCTCTATGTCTTCAATTAATTCTGCGTCCATGTCTTCCAGTTGTCTTGGGGGTCTGTAAACCACACCTAGATACAGGCATTTTTCTCTGCCTCTTGCCAGGTTTACCCAGAGGGACTCCCCGGTGTACTTGACATCTGTGATCCTGGTGGTTTTGATGTCCTCTTTAATGTATAGAGCTACCCCCCCTCCTAACCTGCCCTCTCTGTCCTGACGAAGTAGATTGTAGCCCGGTATAGCCATATCCCACCCATGTGAGTCCGTGAACCAAGTTTCAGATATTGCCACCACATCTAAGTCGGCATTCCTTATTTCAGCCTCCAATTCTAGAATTTTGTTACCTAAACTGTGTGCATTGACATACATGGCCCTCCATATCTTGTGTTTGCTAAGTCCCTGTGAGGCGTATCCTACCCGAGTCGGTGTGACTCCCAAAGAACTGTTTGCAATGTGGGTACTTACCTTGGACATGGAAGCGGAGTTTCGACTCACCTCATCAGGATAATTCCTTTCTGCACTAATATGTGAATGGGTACCCTCCCCCGACTTACCTAGTTTAAAGCCCTGTGAAGCAGGCGGGCTAGTCGGTGTCCGAAGACGTTCTTACCCCTACTGGTCAGATGGAGTCCGTCTGGTCCCTGAAGTCCTTGTAGCGCTTCCCCATGGTTTAGGAATCCGAAGTTCATATCCCGGCACCATCCCTGTAGCCACTCGTTCGTCCTCAGGATACGTTCATCTCTGGCTCTTCCCTTGCCTCTAACTGGGAGGATCGATGAGAAAACCACCTGCGCTCCTGTCTGCTTCAGCCTCTCACCCAGTGCTCCAAAGTCTCTGGTGATGGTCTCCGGTGTGTTCCTGGCAGTGTCGTTGGTTCCTATGTGGACAAGAAGCATAGGAAAGTGGTCTCGGGGCGTGAGTAGTCTATCCAGACTGGCGGTGACATCTCGTATCCTGGCTCCAGGCAGACAGCAGACCTCCCTAGATTGCATATCCGGTCTGCAAATTGGTCCCTCAGTGCCCTGTTATTGTTCCTGAACAGGTGGGTTTTGTTTGGACTCGCCATTCAGTACTTAATGTGCGCCGGGTTCTTCTTGCTTTTTCTCGCGCTCAACAGGCACACTTCCCTGATTTGTTGGTCGGGCTCGATGCGGCGAAAGCTTTTGATAAGGTCCATTGGCATTACCTGTTTCAGGTTTTACAGAATATGGGGGTTCCGGACAGTTATTTTGCGTCTATAGAGGTGCTTTATTCAGGACCAACCGCCTCGGTGTTGGTTAATGGCGTGAGATCTCCCTCTTTTTCCATCGGTAGGGGGACACGACAGGGATGTCCTCTATCCCCTCTTCTTTTTCTTTTATATTTAGACCCTCTATTGCGCACGCTCCAGAGAGATGATGAGATTACAGGATTGCCTGAGGGTTCTTGTCAGTTGCGGGTGTTGGCCTTTGCAGATGATCTTTTGCTTACTTTGGGTAACCCTGAACGCTCGTTGTTTCGGGCATTGTAACTCCTAGATGAGTTTCATCTTTATTCGGGCTTGGTCTTAAATAAGCAAAAGTCTCTGGCACTCCCTACATTGTCCGAGGTGCGGCGGACTTGGCATGGAGAGTTTCCCCTGAAGTGGGCTCCCTCTCACTTGGTGTATTTGGGGGTGGTCATTCCTCAAAATCTGGATGGGCTCTATAATGCTAATGTCTTGCCCTTACTCCGTCATACTGCGACCACGTTACATAATTGGCGAACGTATCCTCTCTCTCTCTGGACGCATTGCTCTTTATAACATGATGATACTCCCACAATGGCTTTATATATTGCAAATGCTCCCCATTATGTTAACTACACAACATTTATCTCAACACAGGTCTCACCTTTCTGCATACTTGTGGCAGGGTAAACGGGCTAGGATATCACTACCCAAGCTAATGCTTCCAATCACTCAGAGGGGGCTGGGCCTTCTGTGTGTATTTAGGTTTAATCTTGCTTGTCAATTACGTCATATTCATGATTGGTTTTGTAACACTACTTGTTTTTCCTTGCCTGAGATTGAGTGTTTTCATTTCCAGCCTTACCATTTTAGTTATCTCCTTCATGCTCTCCACTTGCCAGATTTACCACTGTTACAGTCTAACCCATTCTTACCTGCTATGCGCACGGCATAGAGGATGCTGTGTAGGATGTTGAAGATCTCCCCCTGCAGAACACCTTGCCTCCCTATAGTTGGCAATGGAGACTTCTTACCTGGCCTGAACTCTGCAGTGTTCCAGCGTTGGTCCGGTGTGGGCCTTCAGTATGTCTCAGGCTGTGACGCGTGCTGGTCTTCCTGTTTCCTTTGCTGACCTTCAGACGATGTTCCGTCTCCTACCAACAGATTGGTTTGCTTATCGACGACTTCAACATTATCTGCAGGCCTTGACTCCAGTGGTGGTGCTGGAGGATGTTCAGGACAGGTTGCAGGAGGCTCTTTGCCTCACAGCTCAGGAGCCCATACCATTAAAATTTTATCACAAGTTTTTGCAAGAACTCTCAGGCAAATTGGATTTTATTACTCTGGCTCAGAAGTGGTCGGCTGATCTTCAGATACCTATTTCCGACGATATGCTCCGTAAGGGTATCCGTCTGGGGACTGCTTCCACCTTGTCCTCTGTGGAGAGGGAGAGAAATTATAAGTTCCTAATACATGCTTTCTATACACCTAAGAGAGCTCATGTGATGGGGATCAGCTTGGGACATTGCTGTGGTAAATGTGCACACCCTATGGCATCTTTTGGGCAAATGTTCTGGACTTGTCCCCTTGTGTCTTCTTTTTGGATACAGTTGGTGTTCTCTATGGCACAGCTTTGGCGTTGCTCCTGGAGGCTACATCCCAGTTTTCTTTTCACCCTACAGATTCGTTTTCACCCGCCTCGACCGGGCTGTGCGGCCTTTCTTCGGAAGACTGTGTTGCTGGGACGGAAATGTATTCTGTTACAGTGGCTTTCACCGCAACCTCCTTCTATCCCCCAGTGGAGAGCATTAATGTTACAGCAAATGTTACTGGAACGCAAAGACATTGTGGACATGTCTGCTAAAGCGGGCCGGTTGTTCTTTCAATGTTGGAAGTCATTTAGTTTAACTTTCACTCCTTATGTTCAAAGTCAAATTTGGGATACTTAGTTTGTTTACTCCTTGTTTTATTCTTTTTGCTACCATACTCTGAGTTGGTTGCCGCTGCTGCTACCCGGGTGGGGTGGGTGGTGGGGGGGTGGGAGGTTGGGGGGAAAGGGGATTGGAGTTGAATTATGCTTGAAAATCTGTTTTTTGTTGTGTTATGTATTGTTACTTGTGGTGTTTAATAAAAATGATTTAAATAAAAAATACAGGCGGGTCTGGCAGGAGGGCCTGGAGCCTGTGTTCTCCCTAAAAAAAAAAAGTTTGTTTATGGTCTGGATTTTTCATGCCTTGGAAATGCCACAGCTGCTGGAACTGAAGCAGCTCAGTGAAAGTTACTAAATCCGAAACTGCCCAGGTGAACAGGAATGTTTATAGATTTTGCTAACAAAGTCCAGAGGCAGTGGGACTGTATGTTAAGGTGGGACACACCCAAAAACCTGGACACTGGAGTTTTTTAAAGTTTTACTCTGTTTGAACAGCTTGTGTTCTGCCTCATAGTTTTGAGGGCTTGGTTTTGAAGTCTGCTGAGCTGAAGCATATTTCTTTTGTTCAATGCAACCAGTGAACATAATAAAACCCTTTGTTTGATTACATTCTGCCTCAGTCTTTTGTCTTGCATGCCCTTATTAGGCTGTTCATAAGCCAAGCAAAGTCCTGAAGGGTCCTTCGGTAGTGAGGGACATGTCGGGCCAGAGTCTTGTGTCACGATCCCGGTGCTCGCAACGCAGCGCCAGAGCACGGGTGTGACAACATGCATGAGATTTTTGTTAACGACATGCATCACTTTACACTTATCCACGCTGAACCTCATCTGTCATGTTGATGCCCATTTCTCAAGCCTGATTATGTCATGCTGCAGATATTCGCAATCCCCCTGTCTTCACTACTCTGAATAACTTCGTATCATCTGCAAATTTAATCACCTCACTCATCGTACTAATCAGTGGCGTACCTAGGGTATGTGGCACCCGGGGCCCATCATTTTTTGATACCCCCCCCATGTAAAAAAATATTTTTTGTAATGACCATGAAACGGAATAAATGGTCAGAATAGAAACAGGCAGTGAAAATTTTCTTATATTCCAAACATAACATAACATAAATTATGTCTGAATTGTCATGACATCAGAAGTACATATGGAGTAGTTGCAGGTGATACTTGGGACAGTTCTGATTGTGTTAGTTCGGTTTTATGTGATTTTTGAATAGAAGGGTTTTTATTTCTTTTTGAAGGTTTTGCAGTATGTGGTCGATGTCAATTGGTTGTAGGGTTGGGGGTCGAGTGTTGCAGCTCGAATGGCTAGGAGATTGTCGAACAGTTTTTTTCTTTTGACGTTTTTGGTTGGAGGGTGTGTGAATGGTGCGTGAGTTCTCCTATGTCTGTTTGAAGTGGATTGAATTATTTAGCTGAAGAAATTAGTTACCCCCTCATCCCACACACATTAATTCTCTTCCATTTTTGTTCCCATTATAAAAAACACTGATAAGTTTGCAGAAAAAAAATACATTAAAATAAGAAGTGAAAACAAAGGCCCCTACAGATGAGAACATAACATAAGAATAGCCTAACTGGGTCAGACCAATGGTCCATCATGCCCAGTAGCCCATTCTCATGGTAGCCAATCCAGGATACTAATACCTGGTCAAAACCCAAAGAGTAGCAACATTCCATGCTACCGATCCAGGGCAAGCAGACACTTCCCCCATGTCTTAATAACAGATTATGGACTTTTCCTCCAGGAATTTGTCCAAATCTTTCTTAAAACCAGCTACACTATCTGCTTTTACCATAACTTCTGGCCACTTCATTTTTAAGTTTAGATCTTTCCTTTCAAACAGAGACCTTGCTAGATGTCAAATACAGCACAAGGTAACTTTACATGGACTTAGCTGTGCAGGAAATGTGAATCTCCTCATACACCCACCATATAGTGCAAAAATGTGCAAAGGTCTGTTTTTTTCTTTCGATCACTACATAGCCTAATGCCACACAAGCAGCGCTGTTACAAACATATTCTGTAGGTCAATGCTAAGGATAACAAAGTTTCCTTCCTTGGACCAGAAGGAGATACTGATAAACCACTGGAAGAGATCCCAACACAACACCCAAAGACCCACTCAGTGTGTGAACCAATTGAGTGGAGTGGACTAACTGGGGGGTGGAAATGGGCCCGGAGTTTGCTCAGCAGAATTTCCCAGACCACCTCTTCCTCTCAACACATTGACACGCTGCCACCACCACCACTAGAAACACCTCACTGGGTAGTCCAGCTCTGCTATAAACTTTATAAAACACATTATTATATTTTCTTATAAAGCACATATTTTAACTGAACTCTCTGACATCCTCAGCCTTTCCATTCACAAAAATAGAAGAAAGAAAAGTTCCCATTTCCTGCTGTTTCATGTCCCCGGCCTATACAATATTTTTTTTCTGCAGACCCTTCAAAAGTCTGACCAAATCCTCGTTTCACTTGCATTATAAAGTACTGAGGATGTCATCTCTCCCCAATCCCAGGTCCTAAAGTCTAAGGCAGTAGCGCAAACTAATGCTGCCAGATTCAGGAAAAAAATTTCGATTCGATTCAGCCTATTGAATTGGTTTTTCAATTCGATTTTCCTGCCCAGTTGGGTGATTTTTTTCAAAACTCCTGGTGGGTTTTATAGCTTTTTCACCCCCTTTGGCTTCTCCTAACCACACTGGCACTGTGGTGTAAATAAAATAAAGAAACGAGAGGTCACGTGACGCTATGAGGGGGTGAGGACACGTTCCTGATCGGCTCCGGGACCCCGCTCCTCAAACTATACGGTTCTTGGGCTAATTGGCGCTTTTGGTCGGCACAGCTTGTTTGCAACTGGCTGGGGATCCCATGGACAAGTATTTAACGCGATCCCAGGAAACGGCACGAATGAAATCGGCTCAAAAAGAAAAGGAGCGAGCGAGCCCCGACGCGGCCAAAATAGCGGCCGCACCCGGAACTGCGGTGTCGGAGTTCATGGCCGCGGCGCTGAATGACATCAAGGTGGCGGTGGCACAGGTTCTGGGTCCACAGCTGGACACTCTAACTACCCAAATGAACCATCTGGAGCAGCTACTTACTGATACCGCGGCCAGAACGACTGAGCTCGAACAGCGAGTCTCCACAGCAGAGGACACCATCAACTCTCATGAGCTGGACCTTGCGGCCCTACAAGAAACAGTTCAGTTGCAGGCGGCTAAACTAGACGATCTTGAGAACCGTTCCCACCGGGGGAACCTTCGTTTCTTGGGCATTCCTGAAAATATCCCGGATGCTCATTTGCTAGCTGAGTTGGAAGGCTGGCTGGAACTGGAGTTCCCCGACACAGCTTCCTTGGGTCCTCTCTGCCTGGAGCGCGCTCACCGTCTAGGCGCTCGTCCGGCCCGGGATTCCAGGCCTCGGGTGGTGCTGGCCAAGTTCCTGAACTACAGACATAAAATGGAAATTTTCCGACAGTACCGTGCCAAGCGTGACGCCTTACAATTTCGTGGCACTAACATTCGGATTAGTCAGGATTATTCCGCTGCCCTTACAGAACGAAGGAAGGCCTTTTATCCCCTCTGCTCCAAATTGGTGGAACACAAGCATCGTTTTCAATTCATATATCCTGCCATCCTGAAGATACATTAGGAGGGCTCCTGGCACCTGTTCACAGTGGCCTCTGAGGCTGCTGACTACATTAATAAAACTCTAAGATCTTCCTTGGAGCCTCCGTGACATTTTCCTGAGAACCAGGGCTTTATGCACACGTCCGTGTGGCTCTATATCGTTTGAACATTGATTTTGTTGATCTCTCAAAGTATGTTTTCATTGTTTGACACTGGTGATTTTTTACTGTTGCTCGGAGGGGCGCGGTCCTGTGGGGTGTCATTTTGGACCTCTAGCACACTCTTTTCAGGGTGTGTTTTTGGGTCTCTTTGGGGTTTGGGTGAAGGGGGGATACTGGGTTGGGAACAGTCTACTGGTATGATGTGTTGGTTTTTTATTATTTTTCTGTGAAAGCTATGTATGCGATTTGTGAGTATTCTTTTTTGTGCTTGGGTTAACACTGCACACTTGGGCGGGGCTGGGCACCCAGGTGTTCGACACTTAATTTGCCTTGTTTTTAGCAGTTTGTGTTATGACCCTGGGTGAACACTCCCTCCGTATCCTTTCGTGGAATGTATCCGGCATTACTTCTCCAGTGAAACGCACTAAACTTTTGAGGCAGATAAAACACCATCGGGCGGATCTGGCGTGTTTACAGGAAACTAAACTGTCCCCGGAAGAACACCAAAAGTTAAGACGGGGCTGGGTGGGCTCAGTGTATTCCGCATCTTCCTCTGGGAAACGTGCGGGAGTCTGTTTATTAGTACGCAAAGGTTTACAATGCTCCATAACATCAATTTCTGAGGACCCTTTGGGTAGATATCTACTTGTACATGTTTCTATTCAGGGTACCGAGTTTCGGCTGCTGAATGTATATGGGCCCAACACTTACTCCCAAGAATTTTTTGAGTCTCTGGTGACACTGGGTCTCCAAGACACATCGCAGCCCCTGATTATAGCTGGAGATCTTAATCAGGTAATGAACGCTACTCTTGATCGCTCTAGCTCTGTGGAACCTTCTTCTTCTAATCTGACTAAAGGCATTCCTTTTCTTTGTCAGTCTTTGGGCCTGGTAGATCCTTGGCGCCTTCTCCACCCGTCAGAGCGGGATTACACCCACCAATCTCGAGCTCATGGGTCCTTTTCTCGCTTAGATTATCTATTGGTATCGGAATCCCTGTTTACGCGTGTTTCTAAGGCTGTCATAGGACCACTGGAGATATCTGATCATTGCCCAATATGGGTAGATGTGGCTTGGGTATTGTCCCCTCTGGGTTCGCGTAGGTGGCGTTTCCCATCTTATCTTCAAGACGATCCCACCTTTTGGGAATATCTCCGAAATCGCTGGGAGGATTACTTGTTCACTAACGCCCAGCATCGTACTAATTCGGGTCTATTTTGGGAAACCGCTAAGACTGTTCTTAGGGGGGCGATAATAGCCTATGTGGCGGCACAGAACAAACGCATTTCGGCAGGCATTATTAGTCTGGCGCGCCAGTGCTCTTCTTTGAAAGCGGCCTACCTCCGAACCCCTACCGCTGTACTACGAAATGAACTTCACTCGGCACAGGTGTCTCTTAATGTGTTACTCCACGATCGTGTTAAACGCTCTCTTATTTATCGTAAATATAAATTTTATCGTTACGGGAATAAACCGGGTCGGATGTTGGCGTCCCTAACTAAGAACTGGCAGGAATCTAGATATATTTCAAAAATCCGACAGGGCCCAGCTAGTTATCATACTAAACCGATGGATATTGCAGATGCCTTTTATCAGCATTTTTCTACCTTTTATTCGAGTCCTGGTCCTTACTGTGGCCCCGATATTCTGGATTATCTAGAAGACGCTGGCTTACCTCGCTTTACAGACCGACAGCGGGAAACCTTGCAAAGACCTATACAGGGCGTGGAAATCCAAAGGGCAATTAAAAACTTACGTTCTTGCACAGCTCCCGGCCCGGATGGGTTTTCGACGGAATTTTTTAAGAAGTTGTCCCCTCAGCTCTGTGACTCGTTGCTGAGCTATTATGAGGCAGCTATGGAAACTGGGGCCTTCCCAGATTTTGCAAACTCTGCCACCATCACATTACTTCCCAAGCCGCAGAAACCTAAAGATATGGTTGACTCCTACAGACCAATTTTATTACTCAATGTAGATATAAAAATTCTGTCTCGCTTGCTGGCTAATCGTTTAACACCCCTTTTACCTCATATTATTTCTCCGGCGCAGGTAGGCTTTGTTCAGGGTCGTCACTCTGTTCTTAATGTTCGCCGGGCACTACTGGCAATGGCCAGGGCGCAAGCCTCGGACACCCTCGGCATTTTAGTCAGTCTCGATGCTGCCAAGGCCTTTGACCAAGTCCTTTGGCCTTATCTTTTTTTGGTCCTGGAATATGTGGGTATAGGAGGGTGGTTTTTATCTGCATTGCGAGCCTTGTATTTCTCTCCTACGGCGTCTATTTTGGTCAATGGGATTCTCACAAAGCCCTTTAAGGTTGGTAGGGGGACTCGTCAGGGTTGCCCGTTATCACCCTTACTATTTTTGCTCTATTTGGAACCCCTTATAAGGACGCTTCAAAGGGATGATATTTTGGCAGGGCTGCAGGAGGGCTCTTCTCAACTCCGGGTCTTGGCTTTTGCTGATGATATCCTGTTGACATTGGCCCACCCCCAAACATCCCTACCTCGGGCACTTGAGATATTAGACGAGTTTCATCTATTCTCCGGTCTTACTCTGAACAAGCAGAAATCCTTAGTCCTTCCATTACAGGAAGTGGTCCGGACTTCTTGGATTGGGTCCTTCCCTTTGGAATGGACTTCTACACCTTTAAGTTATCTCGGGGTTTTGATCCCGCAGGATTTGGCTCAGTTATATATGCTTAATGTTATGCCTCTGCTTAAGCGCACGGGACAAAGGTTACGTGCTTGGCGCTCATATCCATTAACTCTCCTGGGTAAAATAGCCCTCTATAATATGATGATTATTCCCCAGTGGCTATACCTTTTGCAGATTTTACCTTTGCTCCTACAGCGCCGTCACCTTCGGGCGTTACATAAAACACTATCAGAGTACTTATGGGGTGGTAAACGTCCACGGATTCCCCTTCGTACTCTTTCTTTACCCATTGCTCAGGGGGGTTTAGGGTTGTTGCGTCTGGGGAGAATGAACATAGCTTGCCAACTTCGTCATTTGAACGATTGGTTTTGTACGACCTCTCACTTTTCAGCGACTGGGGTGGAATGCCAAGCTTTTGCTCCATTTCACTTTAGTTACTTAATACATGTCCCGCATCTACCATTGCGTGCACACCATTATGGGGATTTATTTTTATTCCCGGTGCGTAAAATCTGGAAACAAATATGCACACAATTGCACGTTCGGTTTGATGTGACACCGTGTTTACCTATTTTGGGTAATGGGGATTTTTCACCGGGTCTTGGTTTAGGCACTTCATCCTCCTGGACTCGGCATGGTGTGTTTTATCTGTCTCAAGTATTGCAACCGGATGGTACACTACAAACATTCCAGATGCTGCAGGAGTCTCGGCTATTATCATCCAATGATTGGTTGAGTTATGGACAACTTTTGCATTATGTACAATCCCTTCCCTCACAGGCTTTAACAGAGGAGGTGCAGGATAAATTGACTGAATCCTTTTGCTTAACGGCGCAAGATCCCACTCCGCTTCGTTTTCACCATCGCTTTCTTCAAGAGCTGGCTGGGGAGTTAGACTATGTTGCTTTGGCCAGTGCCTGGTCTCTGGACTTACAAGTGACAGTGTCAGCATCCATGTTAAAGCGGAGTTTTAAATTGGGGTCCTCTGTCATGGTCGCAGCGGTGGAGAGGGAACGTTATTACAAATTTCTGGTGCGTGCCTACTTTGCCCCTGTGCGCGCCTATAGAGCACGTCTTAGCCCTTCTACGTGCTGTTCCAAGTGTAATGCTCCTAGGGCAACCCTTGGGCACATGTTTTGGTTATGCCCTGGTATTCGGGCTTATTGGAGGCGCATAGGCCTCTTGATCCAGTCCCTCTGGAAGTGCTCTTGGACACCTACAGTGCCTTTTCTTTTTACTTTAAAGTTCTCTCTGGTCCCGGTTAGACCAGGTATGAATGCTTTTGTTCAACGGGCCATAATTGTAGGTATAAAGACCATCTTACAATGCTGGTTATCGCCACAAACACCTACTGTTTCTCACTGGCGGATTCATATGATTCATATGGTGGGATATGAACGCCAGGCCATTCCTGATTTACATTCTAAGCAGGGTACTTTGTTCCTTCGTTGCTGGAGGCCATTTTGTTCTACTTTAACACCCATTGTGAGGGCACGTTTGCTTGATTGAATACTCACCTGATTGTTTCATACAATGACTGTTCCTAGGGGGGGGGAGGAAGGGGGGGAGGGTTTGGTTGATGAGGTTTTTTTGTACATTGCTATTGTCTGGCTTCTATTTTGTATTCACATGTTCTTTTGAAAAATTTTAATAAAACAGATTTAAACATTAAAAAAAATAAAAAAATAAAGAAACAAAAAGGACTTTTCCTCTCTCTGTTAAATCCTAGCTCACGTTTGCAGTCCAACACCAGCTCTGTCAGGATACACATTTCAAATCTGACATATTATAATCACAAAACAGAAAATAAATTTAATTTTTCTACCTTTTGTTGGCTGGTTATATTTCAAATCTTGTTGGTCCAAGGCTCTGGTTTTCTTCTGATAACTTGCTTGCCAGGGTCTCCTTCTTTCTTCTTTCTGCGTGCTAACCATCCATCTGCCAACTCTGTCCTCCCTTTCCATTTCCCTTCCCTCCCAGGAAGTCTGGTATCTTTCCTTTTTTTCATCTCCCTCCACAGATCCACCTTTTCTTAACTACCCTTTCATCCAGCATCTCTCCCTCCTTCCCCACCACCCCAGAGTCCACCATCTTTCTTTTCCCAATTACCCTCCTATCCAGTATCTCTATCCCTCCTCCACACCATCCCTTGTGTCCAATTTCTCTTTCAGTTCCTTCTCTCCCTAAATCCCATGGTCCATCATTTCTCTCCCTCTCCTCTATTTTCAGACCCATTATTTCTTCATCCCCCCCCCAAAGTTTGGCATATGCACGTCTCTTTGAACACTCCCTTCCCTCCGTGTACTTCTAAACCAGGGTCCCCCCCAAAGGCCTGTCCCCCCTTAAAGATCTGCCTGTCCCCCCTTGAAGGCCTGCACCCCCCTTGAAGGCCTGTCCCACCCCCTTGTAGGCCTGCCCCCCCTTGAAGGCCTGTCCCTCCCCCTTGTAGGCCTGTCCCCCCACCTTGAAGACCTGCCTGCCTGTCCCCCCCTTGAAGGCCTGTCCCCCCCCTTGAAGGTCTGCACCCCACAAAGGCCTGCACCCCCCTGAAGACCTGTCCCCTCCTTGAAGGCCTGTCCCACCCCCTTGAAGGCCTGTCCCACCCCCTTGTAGGCCTGCCCCCCCTTGAAGGCCTGTCCCTCCCCCTTGTAGGCCTATCCCCCCACCTTGAAGACCTGCCTGCCTGTCCCCCCTTGAAGGCCTGTCCCCCCCCTTGAAGGTCTGCACCCCCCTGAAGACCTGTCCCCTCCTTGAAGGCCTGTCCCACCCCCTTGTAGGCCTGTCCCCCCCCCTTGTAGGCCTGTCTCCCCCTTGAAGGCCTGCCTGCCTGTCCCCCCTTGAAGGCCTGTCCCCCCCTTGAAGGCCTGCACCCCCCCTGAAGTCCTGCACCCCCCCTGAAGGCCTGTCCCACCCCCTTGTAGGCCTGCCCACCCCCTTGTAGACCTGTCCCCCCTTGTAGACCTGTCCCCCCTTGAACGCCTGCCTGCCCCCCCCTTGAAGGCCTGTCCCTCCCCATTGAAGGTCTGCACACACCCCCCCCCCCGAAGGCCTGTCCCCCCCCCCTTGAAGGCCTGCCTGCCTGCCCACCCGCCCCACCCTGAAGGACCACTCGCCCCCCTGGCCTCCCCGCACCACCTATGAAGCAGCACTACCTATGCTCCCGGCCTTGCCGTTCAGTCCCCACCACCCCCGAAGGACCGCTCGCCCCACTGACCTTCCTGCACCACCTATGAAGCAGCCGCAGCAGGATCGCGAGGTCAGCTATCCCTGCGCTGCTTAGGCGCTGCTTCCTGCGCCGCGGTCCCGCCCCTCCTCTGACGTCAGAGGAGGGGCGGGAACGCGGCGCAGGAAGCAGCGCCCAAGCAGCTCAGGGATAGCTGACCTCGCGATCCTGCTGCTTTCTGCTTCACAGGTGGTGCAGGAAGGTCAATACCTCCTTTTTTCTACTGGCCATACCTTTTCCTAGCTTTTGCCATCACCTTTTCAACCTGTTTGACCACCTTAAGATCACACCCAAGTCCCGCTGCATGTGACTGACCTGGAAGCCTTCTCTCTGACATCAGAGGGAAGGCTTATGGGTCAGCCATGTGCAGCGTATAAGAGCTGCTGCCCACGATGTGTCACTGTGCAGCTGAAAGCTGGAAAGTGCAGCCCAGCTGGACGGTCCTGAAGTGATCAAGTGCAGCCCTGGAGCGAGCAAGTAAGGGAGAGAGGGGACATGATTGTGGGTCAAAGGGAAAAAGGAGGGGGGAGGGGCACAAATTTGGGACAAAGGCTGGAAGGAAAGGAGGGGAGCACAAACTAGGGACACAGAAGGAAGGGAGGTAGCATGAACATGGGACACAAAAGGGAGAGAGGAAGGTACATTAACTTGGGATATAGGAGGGAGGGAGGGAATAGAAAGGGAGAATTGTTGGCCAGAGGGAAAGAGATGGTACACATGGGAAAATGAAGAAAGAGGAAAATTGAGCATAGAGAGAGAGTGAGGAGTGAGGTAGAAATGCATGGGACATAGCAGGATGAGAGGAAGAAATGTTGGATATGGTGGTGGAGAGGGAACAGAGGGACAGATTGAAGGGGATGCAAGGGGAAGGAATGTTAAACATAGTGATGGAGGGATAGATGTGGCATGCTGCTGGAGAGAGGTGATAGAAGGAGAAATGGGCATGGGGCTAGTGGGTAGTGGTGAAAAATGCACATGATCCAGCGATGAGAGAAGGAGAAATGTTGGATGTGGCAGTAGAGGGGGTGGGAGAGATGCACCCTGGATCTCTCTCTCCCCACTCCCTTTGCAGCAAGGGAGGGAATGAGAGAAAAACAGATGGACAGTGAGAGAGAGAGGAAGACATTGCCAATAGGGGTGGAGGAGAAAGGAAGAAAGTTGGACTCATGGAGGAACAGAGGGAGATGTTGGTTGGGGAAGGGAATGCGGTCCAGAAGAGAGGAAGCGTGCAGGAGACAGAAATAAATAAATATTGGATGCACAGTCAGAAGGAAGTGCAACTAAAGACTCATGAAATCACCAAACAATGATTTTATTTTCAATTTAGTGATCGAAATGTGTCAGTTTTGAGAATTTATATTTGCTGTCTATATTTTGCACTATATTTGTCTAAATAGTTGTTACTGAGGTGACATTGCATATTTTAAAGTCATTGCCTTGACCTCTGAAAAAAAATAATGAATATAATCTCTGCGTATAGTGTGCTTTTTTTTAATTTTGTGGTTACCATTATGTATTAATAAGATTATTTATTTTTATTTCTTTAAAAATTTATATACCGCATACACCTACCTGTATGCAGTTTCCATATCACATAAAATTTTGTTTTCCTGCAATTACCACATATAACAAAGACATGTCTAAACAAAATCATTAATCGTCCCTTTATAAACAGGGATAGAGCACAAATTCAATCAATTCAGAAATGCAATCAAGCTTTAAATCATGCATTGCTGTCAAAAGAATTCTAAAAGGCGATTATCAACTGAAATATACCTTAGTATAAGAAGGCATTGGCAAATAATTGAGTTTTCAGCATTTTCTTAAAATTCATCCTCCCCACACAAAACCGCAGGATTTCAGGCAAGGCATTCCATAATTCTACGCCAGCCACAGATATCACTGATGCTCCAATCCTAGCATGCATAGTTAACATTCTACCCTCCAAACTTAGGGCTCCTTTTATCTAGGCACGCTACGGGCGTTAGCACATCGGACATTTCATCATGCGCTAACCTCCGCAGCAAATCTTGTGGCTCTATCCTATGATACTATATTATTTGGAATGTCAATGAGGAAGAAAAGTCAAATTTCTGCAAAGAATAATAAGCTATTACTTATGACAGGAGTTGCCATTCAGCAGATTACATTTAATTGGAAAAATTTGAATAGATTAAATTATAGCTTTTGGTGGAATTCATTATGTCATATATACAAGATGGAAAGAATGTTAGCCTTGCAGAAAGGTAATTTTAATAACTTTCAGGAGGTTTGGAGGCCATTAATATAAAATTGTAATGAGTATTTATTAGATTATCATTTTTCCCTAATAGGTATAATTGCAAAGTATGGGGGGGGATTTCTGATTTGATATTAAATGATTAGATTAGTAGGACAGAATATACAATATATTATATGATATAGGTACTACATATGAATTAGTAGGGTTGGAAGGGAGGGTTTAAATATTGTGATTTAAGTTAAATTGATAGAGAATCAAGTGATATTGTATAAGTTTAATTGCTATTTTATAATACACTTGTTGTAAGATGTAAAATGAATAAAAAAATTTATTTTTTTTAAAAAACCTCTGCAGCAAGCCAAAAAACTAACGCCTCGTCAATGGAGGCATTAGCGACTAGCGCGGCAGGCGGTTTAACACGCGGTATTCCACGCATTAAACTCCTACCGCGCCTTGATAAAAGGACCCCTTAATTTCATCCCATTTACATCTCTAAGCTCTCCTCTCGGTTTATAGATCTCAAAGAATTCTTGTAAGATCTTTGGGGAAGCATGAAACAATGTCTGATGTATAATCGCAACAATCTTAAACTGCACTTTTATATTGTGTGTTTATGAAAAATTAATGGAAGAAATTGCATTACAATTAGTACTCTTATTATGGGGGTGGGGTCTGGGGCGGAGTTTGGGTGAGTCTGGGGTGGAGCTTGGGGGATATTTGTTAGACTTTATGGGGTACTTGGCTTGAAGAAGCTGAGAAGGCACCAGTAACGTGGTATATATCAACACTGATGGTAGAGTTGGGTGTTGAGGCATTGGTGATCTCGATAAGGCATGCCTTCGATGAGACACCATTTGTAAAGAAGGTGACCTTACCTCAGTGCATCAACGCTTAGAATGTGTTGATGGAGTGGACACTAGAGAAGACGCCAAAGTACTTTGGGATGCCAATGCATGCCTAGATGGAGAAGGAAGCTTACACTTCTTAGTCATTTACCATGTGATTCTGAGGGCAGCAGCAGTGATGATGACAACATCGATTGAAGGGCTGATGTTAGTGCCAGCTTCGATGATTATGATGGTCTTTGCATTTTCATGTCAGAGGTTGCAGACATAGTTTCATAGTTTATTAAAAATTTCATTAAACACTTATCATAACATTCAAAAAGTTGTACAATTAAAAAAGCTAAAAATATAAAATAAAATGGGGGAACAAACAACAGATAGTAGACATTCTCGATGCTCCTTATGTTGCACCGAAAATTTTTTCAAATTGGAGCTGTCCAGTCTTTAGTGATCATTTTGAAGATTGGAGCAGCACTGACAAGAGTCTGCATAGTGGTCAGGACTAAGACACTGAACACACCAGTTATGCAGATAAGTGGCCGAGATGGTCCTATTGCATCAGGTACACCACTTAATCTAATCTAATCTGAATTTCTGTATTGCACTTATGCAGAATAGGTTCAAGGTGATTTACAAATAAAGAGGTTCATATAACGTATGGGAAATAAAATACATAGAAACATAGAAATAGACGGTAGATAAGGGCCACGGCCCATCTAGTCTGCCCACCCCAAGGACCCTCCCCTACCTTTCTCTGTGAATAGATCCCACGTGTCTGCCCCATTTGGCCTTAAAATCAGGCACGCTGCTGGCCTCAATGACCTGGAGTGGAAGACTATTCCAGCGATCAACTACCCTTTCAGTATAAAATAATTTCCTGGTGTCCCCGTGCAGTTTCCCGCCCCTGAATTTTCACAGATGCCCTCTTGTTGCTGCAGGACCCTTGAAAAAGAAGATAACTTCTTCCACCTCGATGCGGCCCATGAGATACTTGAATGTCTCGATCATGTCACCCCTCTCTCTGCGTTCCTCGAGAGAGTATAGCTTTAATTTATCCAGCCGTTCCTCATACGGGAGATCCTTGAGTCCTGAGACCATCCTGGTGGCCATTCTCTTGATCGACTCAAGTCTCCGCACATCCTTACGGTAATGCGGCCTCCAGAACTGTACACAGTACTCCAGGTGGGGCCTCACCATGGATCTATACAATGGCATAATGAATTCAGGCTTACGGCTGACAAAACTCCTGCGTATGCAACCTATGATTTGCCTTGCCTTTGATGAAGCTTGCTCCACTTAATTGGCAGTCTTCATGTTCTCATTGAGATCACCCCTAAGTCTCGTTCTGCTTCAGTTTTTGTTAGGATCTCACCATTAAGGGTGTAAGTCTTGCATGGATTTTGGCTGCCCAGGTGCATGACTTTGCATTTTTTGGCATTGAAGCTGAGTTGCCAGGACCTAGACCAGCGCTCCAGTAGTAGTAGGTCGTGCATCATGTTGTCGGGCATTGAATCTATTTCCGTTGTGCTTTTGCCCACTACATTGCCCAGTTTGGCGTCATCTGCGAATAATGTCATTTTACCTCGCAGCCCTTCTGCTAAGTCTCTTATAAAGATGTTAAAGAGGATCGGGCCCAGGACATTTTGATTACACATTTTTTAAAGTTTCATAATGGTAAGTAGGGAAGGTCTGACATGTAAATTGCCATTTTTGGAGGTTTTTCATGGTGTAGTGCTAGAAATGTTTTCTTGAGAAGGCAGAAGTGCTTAAGTTATGGGTTGATGAGAGTGTAGGCCAACGGTCACTCTGGTCACTCGCTGCCTACTTGAGTGTAGGCCACATCCTCATGGTCACTCTGGTCGTTCACCGTCTACTCAAGAGTGTAGGCTGAATCCTCACGATCACTCTGGTTGCTAGCTACCTACTTGAGAGTGTAGGCTGAGTTCTCATGGTCACTCTGGTTGCTCACTGCCTATTCAAGAGTGTAGGCCGAGTCCTCACAAGCATTCTGACCACTTTGGTCAGTACTAGTCACCACCGGTTACTGCCGAGTACACTAATCCTTCTTGGACTCTCCGGTCACTCTGACCACTTTGGTCATTTAGTTTACCAAGGGTTAGGCCCAAGGCCAGCATCCTTGAGGCATTGACATAGAGAGTAAGACTGCCAATGCATGATCAAAGGACTCAATGGTCTAGGGAGGTTGAGTAAATTTAAATCCAAAAAAGGGTTGATATTCCCGGCCTGTGAGCAGGCATTGAGTGGCCCAAATGTCTGAAAAAAATTAAAGGTGGAAAAAATGAAACTTTTTACAAGAAAAAGAAAAAACTATGAAAATAATAAAGAAAACAAGATTGGGAAGGCACAAAAAACTGAAGTTTAATGCGCTTTTGGAGAACTCCAAAAGAACATAGCTTCTCAGCTCCGTCAAAAACTGATACCTGTTGGTCCCACGAGCTGACATTGGATGGGAAGGCACCGGCACATGCACTGTATGGGCAGTCTCAAGACTTGCAAAAAGTTTCAAGTGACGGTACACATTTGCATTGTCCATACTGGGTTCTGTGGATAATGTCACCCAGTTGTGAGACTATACTGCCTGTTTGTCCAGGTAAAGGCATTGAAACCAACACACGGTGGATGGACAGAGTACTGACATTATGCCAACTGATATCCAAATTTTACATAAAATTTGAGAAATGTTCAAACAATTGTTATGAGTTTCATTGTAATATACTAAACATATTTTGTTGTTAAATTTTACACTTTTCTGTATTTTGCAATGAAATATCTGAGCCATTTTCAATAAAAACAGATGTTATAAAAATCCATAATGCAATGTAAATAAAAAGTTAAAAAATCTATCATGTAGAGGGTAATTTTTCTGCAAACATTTATTTGAGCAAGCAAACTAAATACAGATTTTAAAGATAACTACATTGGTGTTACTCACCATGCGGAAGTTCAGCCATTCATAGTGACAATAAGGAAAGCTTCCATCAAATTCTCGAGGGAGCTGTGCACTGTCAATATGCCTATGCAAGGACTTTGTTGATGAGATAAGATCAATCTGGGAGGTAAGAAACAGAACAAAAAAGAAAATTGCTTCAGATACTGTTAAGAGGGAAGAATGTAGCACAGTGGTTAAAGATATAGAGCCTTAGCACCCTGAGGTTGTGGGTTCAAACCCTTGCTGCTCCTTGTGACTCTGGGCAAGTCACTTAATCCTTCCATTGCCCTAGGTACATTAGATAGATTGTGAGCCCACCAGGACAGACACTTAGATCGCACACTCAACATTTCCTAACTATACCATTGATCTGTTTCCTCAGCACAACCCATTCAACAATCTTCTCTGTCACAGCCCCCACACTCTGGAATGCAATGCCCACTGAATTACAATATTACAGAATTACAGTATTAGAATGTTTCAAAGGAAAATTCAAAACATTTTTCAACAAAGATGCCTTTGACCTTTAACATATTCACTTTTTCTCATCCTCAGTTCACAGACGGACCCCCTCCCAGTGTACTACCCTTAAATTGCTCTCTATCCTATTCGACATATACTTTCTTTCTACCCCTTTTCCCTCTCGTTACAGTATGTTTGTTTGTTATAGATTATGTTACATGAATTTATAACTTTAAACATGTAGACCACTTAGAGCAGTGATCCCAAACCTTGTCCTGGAGGACCACCAGGCCAATTGGATTTTCAGGCTAGCCCTAATGAATATGCATGGAGCAGATCTGCATGCCTGTCACTTCCATTATATGCAAATCTCTCTCATGCATATTCATTAGGGCTAGCCTGAAAACCCAATTGGCCTGGTGGTCCTCCAGCACAGGTTTGGGGACCACTGACTTAGAAGTGGTATATCAAATTTTAATGCTTGACTACCTGAATAAATTCATGTAACATTCTGAGCTCCCCAGGAAGAACAATATAGAAAACTGAATAAATAAATCCCTGAATATAGGTTATTTGAAAATTATCCACTGTGTGCATTCAACAGAGACTTTCTTGGAGGTCAGATTAGAGTGAAGATTGCAACACATTGTTTTGTATATCAAACTACCCATATTAAAAAATAATACCCACAGCAAAATATGCAAGTATCTGTAGGTAATACGAGTATTTTGTTAAAATGCAGGCAGTTTGTTTTTTTAAAAAAAAAATCTTTATTCATTTTCAAATCTTACAACAAGTGTATAATAATCAATCAGAAAAATTTTTAACAAATCACTTGACAATCTTACTTATAGTCCTTAAAATTTATAAATCTTAAAGAATCCCTTCCCACCCACCCAACCTATATAATAAAAGGCTAACTCGCGCATGCGCATTCCTATCTGCGTGCTTCCATGATCAGTAGTTCCATGGCTGCAGGAATGCGCATGCGCGAGTCCCCAGCCTTACTTTCCAGCACCTACCACTCACCGCCAGAGCTGGACTTCATGCTCTCCGTGTGCGACACTCCCTGCTCTCCAGCAATGGCATGGCGGTTTCCCCAAATTAAAAAAGAGACTACGGCGGTGCAGATAATGGGGGAAGACGAAGAAGTCAGCTGTTTGCAACGGCCCCGCACTCGCGGTCTCGCTGGCTCCCTTGCTGGGGGTTTTCGCGGTGGCGGCTCCTCTTGCTTCCGGCCCTGTGTACTTACTAGACATGAAGCAGACATGTCAAACTCTGGTCCATGGGCCAAATGTGGCCCACAGGGTACAAAAATTTGGCCCGCCAAACAATTCCTGCCGTTGCCGAAATTTGGCCCACCGTTCCTTCCCTTCCTCCATCAGGTACAGTTCAGCTCCGCCTATGTTAAAAGGAGCTGCTTTGAAATTGGAGCCCTGCCGCCACCATAACACATTCCCTCTGCCGCGGTCCCATATGTCAGAGAAGGGGCGGGACCAAGGCAGAGGGGAAAGTGCTACGGCAGTGGCAGGGCTCCGATTTCAACGCGGCTCCTTTTAACATTGGTGGAGCTGCACTGCACCTGATGGAGGGAGGGAAGGAAAGGTGGTTGTGCGCTGTTGAGCCCCTCTTTGCCCTCAGACCCTCTCCTAACTCACTATCTGCGCATTGTGGATGCTCCCTCCTGTCTCAGACCACTGGGGGGAGGTGCCTGTCTTCAGCTGCCGGGATGGAGGGAGGGAAGAAGAAAGAAGGGGCCCTGGCAAGCGAGTTATCAAAAGCCAACCATAGCCTGGGACCCCTACATGATATGAATAATGACCAGACAACAAAAGGTAAGAAAAATAATTTTATTTTCTGTTTTGTGATTACAATATGTCAGATTTGAAATGTGTCTTGAGGGAGGCTGCCGCCGCGGCTTTGAACAGAGGGGTACCATTTTCGTGGGAGCCAGCCTTTGGAGAGGCTTGGGACGTGGGGAAGGATCCGGGAGGGGCTGCCGCTGCGAAGGGCTTAGGTGGGGGAGCCAGCCAGACCGCGAGTGTGGGGCCGTTGTAAGCGCGGATTTGTCAAGGAGCCACCACTGCCGAGGCTTTGAAATTGCTCTCCCACCGTCACTCCCTCCCGCCCCGGCTCTGCCTCTGCCCAGGTTCAAAAGCAGGAGAGGCGGTCATCTAGCACCCGTTAATCTAACGGGCTTAAACACTAGTTTATTAATAATAAAACAATTAGCAATTATTATCTTTCCCAACCCCACCCTCCCTATACCTTATCTAATACCAAGGTGTTTAAAATGTCTGATCATTAGAATAAGTAATCAATGGCCCCCAAATCTTTTTAAACTTATGATAATTTCCTTGTTGCATGGCAAGCACCCTCTCCATTTTGTAAATATGACATATTGAATTCCACCAAAAGGTATAATTAAGTTTAGTATAATCTTTCCAATTTCCAGTAATCTGTTGAATGGCAACCCCTGTCAATATTAATAAAAGTTTATTATTATTTGCAGAAATTGGGCTTTTGAATCTCATAGATGTACCAAATAATATAGTATCATATGAAAGGGCAACATGATTTTCTAACAATGAATTAATTTGGGACCAAATTAACTTCCAAAAGGCATTTATATAGGGACAGAAAAAAATTAAATGGTCTAATGTCCCAGCTTCTAAACCACAATGCCAGCATCTATTGGACCTAGAGCTATCCAACTTCTGTAAACGAACTGGGGTCCAAAAAGCTCTATGCAACAAAAAGAACCAGGTCTGCCTCATAGATGCTGACCTTGTAGTTTTTATTCTCCAAGACCAAAAACGTGGCCATTGAGAAGCAGAAATTTGGCAGTTTGAATACTACCTTTATCCTAGGATAAGCAAGCAGCATGAGACCCCAGAGACACAGTGCTAACAGGACAAAGCCTGAAATAAATACAGGCCAAAGCATGAAAATGGATTCTGCAAAAAGAACACTTCTGCAAAATACTTCATCTCTGACCCAGATGCTGACAGCTTACAGCTAGCTACTATGGAAATTTCCATAAAAGAGTAATGGGTCACAAGATAAGTCATTGTAACAGGTCAACATGACATGTCCTGTAGAACGGTGGCTAAGAATAACTCAAATGTCCTAAAGTACACAGTACCCTGGAAGCACTCATAAACGCAATCCCCAAAAAGAAGAAAAATGAGAAGCCACTGGGAGAGGGAGGGGTCCATGCCCAGGGAGTCTTGACCTCAGCACCAAGAACACACTGTCAGGGCAGATAGGGAAATTGTTTTTGACAACACCTGAAGCTTTGTAATGACCCAGAGTTACTTGTAAGACAACCAATCATATCAACTAAAAGCCAATCAGAATGACTATGTATCCACCAATCAAAGTAGCTATGTAATTTTCTAGACTAAGAGATAAAAGATCAAGATCAAGACATTAGAGGCAGAACGGACTGGGACCTCACAGACCACCTCTGGTGGTCCCCTCCATTTGGCACAACTGCTGTGTAATCATTTTTGATGCCTATCATGTAAGCTAACTTTTGATTCATTAAATATTTATTGAATACAGCATCTGTGCTCCTGTTGCATGGTCATTATCAAAGACAGTGGAAGGCCAGCAGCCTACCTTCCAGTCTCTATTCCTAGGTGGGCATCCTCGTCAAGGTCACCCTCTCCCAGGCAACCTGCTGCACCGATAGTACCGGCTGGTGAGCCTCGACAGCATCGAGTCTCTTGATGCAGGCCAAAGAAATCATCATCGTTCTGCTGAGCTGCAGATTGTTTCTCCCATATGGGGTGCGTCTTCTGCCAGGTCACCCATACTGAAACAACCTGCTGCACCGACGATACCAGCTGTTGAGCAATCGCTACTGGTGCACTCTTTTCGAAAGAAGTTTGATGAATTGTTTCACAGGGAGATTGCCACTGTTTTTAGGTGGCATGACATGTGTCTTCTACGCTCAACTCCCTTGGTACCAGAACAAAACCTGATCATATTACTGTGAGGCATCAAGGAACCGATACCACCGATCCATTGGAGCATCATAATATTGCTCAGGGATCTTATAAGAGGCGTCAAAGTTCTATGTCTCGGCCAGTGTTCCCGCTAAGCTGCGTTGGCCTGCGCTCGCGCACAAAATATTACATCGCAGCGCAAAGTTTCTCTTCACAGCGCACACACGCGTCGGTAAGGTAAGGGGACGCATTGGGGGGATTGCACTTCCCCACAATTGCCATGCTTCGGTTCCTCTTCTTCCTTCCTTCCTCCCCCCCCCCCCCGCGGGTCCCTCCTCCCCCCCCCCCCCGCGGGACCCTGCGGCACCATCAACTCTTACTCCCTCTAATGTCGGCCCTGCAGCTCCAGACTTCCTCGCACCTTCTCCCCTCCCCCTTTGGATCGCTATTATTTTAAATGTTATAGCCGCGGAGCTGTATCCATCAGTGGAGATGTCTAACCTCGGCCTGCCCCGGAACTCTTACTGCAACAGTGACTTCCTGTTCCTGCCTAGACGGGCGGCTGCTGCAGTAAGAGTTCCGGGGCAGGCCGAGGTTAGACATCTCCACTGATGGATACAGCTCCGCGGCTATAACATTTAAAATAATAGCGATCCAAAGGGGGAGGGGAGAAGGTGCGAGGAAGTCTGGAGCTGCAGGGCCGACATTAGAGGGAGTAAGAGTTGATGGTGCCGCAGGGTCCCGCGGGGGGGGGGGGGGAGAGGAAGGAAGGAAGAAGAGGAACCGAAGCATGGCAATTGTGGGGAAGTGCAGAGCTGCAGGGAAGAGTGTTGCGGTACCCAGCTGGAGGGAGAAGGAAGATGAGGGAGGGAATTAAAGGAGATGCCAGGGCTTGGAGCATAGGAGGAAGGTATGCCAGTCTAAGGGAAAAGGAAGGGGGAGATGTGAGAGCATGGAGGGGGAGCGAAAGATGGAAGAAAAGGAAAGGAGAGAGATGCCAGAGAATCAGGGAAGGGGAGATACCAGACTATGAGGAGAGGTGTGGGAGAGGGAAGGCGAGGAGAGAGATGCCAGACCAATGGGGTGAAAGGAGAGATGGAAGGGGGAGGCATACAGTTTCTGGAAGGGGCATAGAAGGAGAGAAGATGCCATATAGGGGAAGAGAGACGGCAGACAGTGGATGGAAGGAAGAGAGTTACAAGAAGATGAGGAAAGGAGAAACCACAGAAGACAAAGGTAGAAAAAAATTTCTATTTATTTATTGCTTTAGGAGACATGTGTCACTGTTTCTGTGAAGCATTGTATGCAGAGTCCAGCTTCTTGCTGGTTCAATTTAACCTTTGTCTATGTATTTTTATTTTATCCCCCCTTTTACAAAACTGTGAAGCGTTTTTAGCACCAGCCTTGGTGGTAGCAGCTCTGATGCTCAGAATTTTATGAGCATCAGAGCTGTTACCTCCGTAGCTAAAATCCACACTACAGTTTTGTAAAAGAGGGAGGGGTTAGTTTGTGATTACATATTCCTTACTAGGCGAAGGTGTTTTCTGTGTTCTGTGTGTTCGAAAGACATGGTTTTCTGTTAGGATTGACGGTGTAGGATTGATCTGTGCTGGTCTGGCTTGTTTAGTTTTACAATGGGTGTATTGATGTACTGCTCACTGCAATATGTAAGATGCTGCCTTTTCCTAGGTACTCATGTGTGACGTGTGGTTTGTTACTAAAAATCATGTTTTTCTTACAGATGGGGGGGGGTGCCAAAAAATGATGGGCCCCGGATGTTACATATGCTAGGTACGCCACTGTATGTAAAGATACCAGAAAGCTGGCGTAGCAAAAACTTCTAAGTTTTGAGTATTTAACCCTCCCACAATCTCACGGGCACTCGTTTCAAGTTTATTGAGATTTTGATTTAAACGCAATATCAAATATTTTCAATGCGTATAACAAAAATAAATTTGGGGAAATAAATAAAACCATTTGAACCAGTGTTCCCGCTAAGCTGCGCTGGCGTGCGCTGGTGCACAAAATATTACATCGCAGCGCACACGTTTCTCGTCACAGCGCACGATCGGAAGAGGCGTACGGCAGATGGCAGGGCGGCGAGAGGAGAATCGGGCGAGTTGGCTCATAACTTGCTGGCGCCCGATATTTTTGGCTCACGGTGAAAAAAGTTTGCTCACAACACCCGCCCGCTTAGAGGGAACACTGGTCTCGGCGCCTATCTTCCTCCAGGCATCCTCTTCGCATCGAAGTTCTACTTCTTCTCAACAATGCTCTCCTTCAAAACTTAAGAGCTGCTACTTTGGGTCGTAAGTCCTCTTCTTCTGTGATTGATTGATTGATTGATCAATTGATTGATTGAGGTGTTCCAGACCAAGACATCAGAGTTCATCTTTTAGTCAACCTCCTCTTTCGAAGAGGCATCAGGAACTTCATCGATCCATTTCCACCTCTTCATTGGACCAGTACTGAAAATATCACAGGACTTCTTCTAGAATTTTTTCTCAGAAGTTTTCTCGGATTCGAAGTCTGACTCAGAGTGTGGGTTTTCCCTCTCTGATCCTGAGTCTGTTGGTGCAGCTATCCCCAAAAGAAGATCTTCTCCTGAAGAATTCTCCTTTGCCACTTATATTAACCAATTGTGAGACCGATGCCTCATTTAATGTTGAATTCCTAAATATATTGAACTTTCATGGACCTTCCACAAATCTGTTCAAATTGCCATTGCATGAACTGTTTAAACAAATCCTTTTCAGAAATTGGGAGATGCCTTTAACTGTCAAGGGTGTTCCAGGGAACATAAATTTGCTTTACAGAATTTTCTCTACTCCAGGATTTGATAGTCCACAACTTCTACATCATTCATTATTAGTGGAATCAACTCTCAAAAAATATTTTTCTACCAGAGTTCATGCCTCATTGCCTCCGGAATGTGAAAGCCGTATTATGGACAAATTTGGCCGTCGCCTTTCTCAAAACTATGCTGTTGAGCAGAATCCTTAATTACACTTTCTACATGTCTTTCTATCTTCAACATGGTCAATGGTTGACCGATTTCAAGCAATACATTCCTTCAGAGCATCTTCTGGAATTTCATTGGACTATTCCTACACTGTCACAGACTGAGATGTATCTTCTAAGATCACTCTCTGATGCTTTTCAACTGTCTTCCAGAGTGCCCACTATGTCAGTAGCTATGAGATGCCTAGCTTGGCTCAGGCTCTCCGATATAGACCTCAATCTCCAAAATAGATTGGCCAATATCCCATGCCTAGGGAAGAAGCTTTTTAGCGAGCCTATCAAGGTTGCTGTACAAAAATTAGCTTAACATGAGCACACTTGGAATACTTTAAATAGAGCTCAGTCTAAGTCTTTTTCTTTGAGGAGATCTATTAAAAAACCTTCTTCATATCGGAGACATACTCCTTTGGTTCCTGGGCAGCCATAGCAATAGCAGCAAATTTGCCAGCAGCTTTCAACTGATTCAGGAGCAATTCAACAGGAGAAGTTGTTCGACTCTGCTCAATTTTTCCAGGAACGTATCTTTTCCTTAAGTACGTAGGCAGCTGCACTGCACAACCCTTCCCCACAACTGGCTGCTAAACTTCAACTCTGTTAATACTACGCAATCTGTAACATTTTTAATCATTGTAAACCGCATAGAACTTCACGGTCCTGCGGTATATAAACTGTTATTATTAATCGGAGCTTGCTGCCACTATATCATCAGCGTTGGTCTCTCATATCAACTGACCTATGACTTCTCACAGTCCTTATGGAAGGTTTATCTTTTTAGCATGCCTGCCTATAATCCCTCCCCAAAAAACCCACCTCAGTTGTCTGTGACATTGGCTACATTTCGAGTTTAATTTTCAGCAGTTTTTCTACTTCTTGTTTCCTATTAACTTCACTGAGCAGGCTTGCATTGTGGAAAATCCACCAGGGGTGTACAACCTGTAAGGTGGGGGGTTTTTTCCTATTGCCTGAACTCCACTCCACTAAGAGGGGAATCTAATTGGGGGTGTCCAACCTTTAAAAATTTTTTCTGGGGCTGCACAAACGCACAAATGCTGCAGTAAGACAGAGGAGGGAGCCGGCAAGAGGAAAACACTGCACTGCCCTCGACCGGGGCCGCACAAAATACTTCACGGGGCCGCAGGTTGGACACCCCTGGACTTGCAGAGTCTGTAAAGTTGGATTCCTCCAAATCTATTTCAGCATGCATCGCTCAGGGTGCAACTGCTTCAGGATTCCACTATGGGGTGTAGAACCTGTAAGGTGATTTTTTTTTTTTCCTGTTGCATGGATACTTTGCTTTAAGGACATTGATGGGATCTAACAGAGGTGTAGAGTCTGTAAGTTAGATTCCTGCCATATCAGATCTTTGCACTGTTTTCATTTAAAAGTAGAATCAACCAGTTTTTTCTCTTGCAACATGCCTTCCACTGTACCATCAATGTTTATAGAGTACCTTCCAGAAAGCATCCATTTACTTCAACTATTTTCCCTACACCTGTTCTCTAAGGAACATTCTCCACAGAACTTTTGACTCCATCTCCTTTAGATTCTAAAAAGCCTGGAGGTTTGGGAGTAGCTGTAGGGGAGGAGGAGCCACCACATCCTTTTTAGGATGTTTTTTCTTTTACTCCAGTTTATCTCAGTCTACTTATTCATGTACCTCAAACTGTCTGGAATCTTTTCCTTAAGGGAGGTGCCAGGTGTGGACAGTCTCGAGGCTTTGCAAAAGCTTAAAGTGACAGTACACTTTAGCACTGTCTGCACCTGGCTCCATGAATGCCATCACCCACATGTGAGAATATGTTGCCTGATTGTTCTAGGATAAATGTGGTTTGTACCCAACTCAGTGACTTTCTGTTTTGATTGGACTGCACAGAGCAGCATTCCAACATATATACAGATGTACATGCTTGCAACTCTGAATGCCAAATTAACCCCCTTTTTACAAAACCATGCAAGAGGTTTTTAGCGTCAGCTGGAGCACAAAATGCTCTGTGCTGCTCTGAAGGTCATAGAGTTCCAATGAGCGTCAGAATAGCGCAGAGCATTCCACATGCCAGCCAGTGCTAAAAACCTCTTGCACAGTTTTGTAAAAGGGTAGTGGGGGAGAGGGGAATTGTTTTTTATACAAAATATAGATGCAGTTAGTGCAGACCCATTTGTGCATGCATCTGGTATGGTCTTCCCTGTTAGTGCACATTTTTTGCATACAGCTTATTTGCATAATATTTGATTACTATATTTGGAGCAATGTATTTTTACTTATGCTACAGGGAACCCAGAACTCTATGGCTTCTTGCATCAGGACACATCAAGCCCATCTCTGGAGATGTTTATTTGCAGAATGTTCACGGGACTGCATGAGTTTGGTTTGTATACAGTAGACACCTAGAAAGTAATACTATAAGGACATATCTAGATTTAGGCAGCAAACGTTAACATAAACGTCAGTATTCTCATTATTTATGTACATATGTGAACACATAAATGAGCAGTTTTCTGCTACATTTATTGATTGATTGATTGGGATTTATTAACTACGTTTATGAAGAGATGCACCCAAGGCGGTGTGTAGTAATGCTACTCAACTATGTGTAATTTGCAGGTGGGCATTTACATGGGAAAAGCTTGCGTGCAGCATGAGCAGGGCAAAAATTATACCCATAGATTATGTTCAAATAATTTTTATTGAGCTCAATAAAGCAAAGGTACAGAAAATCCTCACAGATGAAAGCCAGCTCAAAATATTTTAACATTTCAACTGTCCAAGCCAGGCTGGAAGACTTGAACACTGAGGCCAAAATAATTGCCAGAATGGATTCTCTCTCCCAAATGACTGGGCTAGAGACTCCGTTCTGTGAATTCAAATAACAGACATGAGGAAAAGCTATGTAATAAACAATTAGAATTTATTAACAGTGCTCCCAGTGTCTGGGAAGAGTAAGCCATCAGAATTTCAGTGTTCTTCAAAGGGAGAAAGCAAAGACAAACAGATTTATACCCTAAGTGACATCATTTGTAATAATTATCATGCTTTAAAATACAATGGTACAGTTGATCACATGACTTCCTTTCCAAAAATACCTTACATCAATGTTAACATTAAAAGTCCATTCTGTTAAGTTTTTAAACCCAGTAGATGGCAGTGTTTCACTTTTTCTTTCTAAATCACTTTTGATCTCTGACCTTTTCAAATATCAATCATGTCAGTAAAAAGCCACATCCTGGCATCCATATGACCTCACAATTAGCATTGCATGTTCTAATCTAAAAGGAACAGATTCTCTCTGTAAAACACCCAAGTTTCCTATTCTTCTGAGAACCTTATCCCCATGGATGTATATGAAGAATGGTACATAAATTTGACTATGTCTTAAAAGTCACAAAATCAACCTTCTGAATTTCTGTAGCATTAGCTAAAATTTAGAATCAGCAATTTAGACAAGGAATGCCAATCTGTGAGCTTAATCTCTAATTACAAGGCCTCAAGGCTGAGTTTACATATTCACTTAATTTTGATTCATTCACAACCTCAGTTTTCATATCATCGGTGACAACTATCACATACCTGTAAATTCCAGGAAATCTTCAACACAATGTTATCCCCACCCCTCTCCCCTCTTCCCCCAGGGTGTCTCCAAACATAAATTAAAACACCAACAGCAGAGGAATAATTAACAGCAGTAAAAATACAGATGAGAATTAAGAGCTCAAGAGGCGACTCTGCGACAAGGGTGTCATAGTATTCCAGAAGGGCTCCCACACCTGCCGAAAAGACTGTTCCCGAAGTGAGATGAAGTCCACAATGTCTCTGCGCTCCCACATCAGAAGCATGATCAGTCAAGTCCTCCATAATGACAAGTCAAGGCCGTCCACTTCCAGCCACTTCAGAAGTATACATTTCAATGCTATCACCACAGTCCACCTGATAAATGCACCAGCTCCCCTCTGGCGAGGATAATAATGGGGAACCTCACCAAACAGGACCAAAGGAGAGTGGCGGATCGAGACCCGCCAAATCCTTGCTACAAAAAGAAAGATGTGGTTCTAAAAGGCAGCTATAATTGGGAAAGTCCAGACCATATGACCAAATTCTCTTCAGGGAAATGATATTTGGGATTCTCAGCAGTGGCTCGAAAATGAGCAAGATAGGCTCTCTTAGGGGAAATATAAAGCCGCAAAACCAGCTTATAGTGCTATTCCCAAAAGGTCATATATTTTCGGAGAGCACCCAACTTAATAATTGCCCTGGTAACCGCATCCTCCGGTAGATCCACCTGCAAATCCCTCACCCAAGACTCATACCCATAGATCATAAAATACTAAAATCTATGTGCATTATTTAACAATTTAGGCTTTAGCATTTACACCAGCTCTGTGGCTACTGTAGGTGCTCATGCCTAAAATATAAGTGCATATTTGACTTGTTATGCTAGTATTCAATAAAGAAAAGTACAGATAGATATAGAATAGACTCCAAACAGGTGCATTCTTCAGCTAAAGTTGGGTCCTCTGTTATAAAATGACCCTCCTAATCCTCTGCATTTTCTGGCAAGACAAGGGAATTTCTTGCCCTTAATTTACTTTTTTGTGATAATGAGTCATAAGATTTTTCATAAAGTCCATTTTCAGCTTCATTTTCAAAGAACTCTGTCTTTTTTGCTGAGGGGAAAAGTAAAATAGATGATTTATCTGTATATCTTTATTCCCAGCCCTAAGCTGATTATTCTCTAACTAGGTGCCCCTCTTCCATTTCATTTATTTGAATCATTTCACAGGGGAAACAGAAGAGCTTTGGAACTCTTAGCATTCTTCCATCTTCACTGACTCCCACTTCTAAGTGTGTGAGTACATAACCAAATCCTACAGAATCGGAGATTGCTTTATCTTTAAGGTTTAAGAACCTAAGGTTTTCTCCAATATACCAAGAGTAGGCTTTCAGAAATGGAATATTTTTACCTGCATAGCAGTCAGCTTCTCTACATGAAATGTGAGATCTCGCTCAACAAATAGCAGAACTCTGTAAATACAGTTAGGAATAGTGACCTGTGATAAAAGAAGAAAAGGACCCAGAATCAGGTTAATCTTGTAGTTTAGAGTTTGCACTCATCTGATCACTGTGCCATTTCACGATCTTGTATCCAGTGACCATTCTAATAGCTTCAGACTGTACATAATCCTGCCTGGTTAAACCCTACTGAGCGACCTGATACATGATATTCAATAGCATTTAATCAGTTAGTGCCATTGAATAGCATACTAACTGGTTAGGTTAGGAGCAGATCAAGGGCAGAGTGTAGGCAACGCACCTACTTAGCCTTTTAGCAGCAATTTTCAATCCACTAACCAGCTAAGTAAACACATAAGTTTAGGACAGTAAAAAGGCTGTCCTAACTTTATGCACTAAAGTTAACTGGGCCTTTGAATAATCAATGCCAGGAGCTGCGCATGCCCCTGGAATTGAATAGTTGGGGTCTGCTCAACCCACAGCTGTAAGTGGCTCAGACAACACTTACCGCCACGGATTGAATATCAGGTGGACAGAAACTAGAGGCAATTTGAGGAAAGAAACAGTAATCCATCTAATTTTGTGGAATATAGAGCTTTTATTTTCTGAGGACTTTCTTAGCAATAGACTCCACAGGTGACCCTTGAGGAGAGGCACGCTGGCCTAGTGCCTAACCCTCAGTAAGACTGGTTCTAAGAGAGAGGTTGTAGAGGCTCAGAACTAAAGATAGTTCTCATAGCAACCTTTGAACTGCATATATAATTTGCAAATATTTGCTTGAGGAGAGAGCTGTTGACTAAATGGCTTCTTTGGATCTGTTTAGGACCCTTTTGAGACTTTGTGGAGTATTAAGTGGGAGAGAGGCCTGGAAAACTCTTAAAGTCAAGCCAATTGTGCTATATTTCATGGGGGGGGGGGAGGGTATGAATCCTCTCACCCTAACTGAAAAGCGCTCCTTGAGGTGAGACCTCTGGCTGGTTTTAGCTTCTTAGGGGCAGATTCTCAAAACTAAAATCTGCCTTTAAAGTGTTTGATAAACCAGTTCAGTTTACTGAGGTCTTTTCCAAATTTTCTAGCAGTCTCCGATACTGTCATGCAAATGTAGTACAAGAAGGTGAACAAACTAATCGATGGCGGAGATCCGGTGGATATAATTTACTTGGACTTCCAGAAAGCGTTCGACAAGGTCCCACACACAAGGCTTATGAGGAAACTACTAAGTCACGGAATTGAAGGGGATGTACTTAGATGGATAGGCAAATGGCTAGAAAATAGATTGCAGAGGGTAAGCATAAATGGGGTATTCTCGGACTGGGGGAAGGTAACTGGGGCGGAGTGCCCAAGGCTCGGTTCTTGGGCCTATCTTATTTAATATCTTCATAAATGACCTTGAAGAGGAGACAACAAGTAATATAATCAAGTTTGCAGACGACACAAAACTATGTCGGGCAGTTGGGTCACAAAAAGATATTGAAGATCTCCAGAAGGATCTAGATTAACTGGAGAAATGGGTGGACAAGTGGCAGATGAAGTTTAACACAGACAAATGCAAGGTGATGCACCTGGGCAAGAAAAATAAGGAACATGAATACAAAATGTTAGGTGTAACATTGGCCAAAACTGAACAAGAAAGAGACCTGGGGGTACTGATAGACAGAAACCAGAAGCCGCTGACTCAATGCGCGGCAGCGGCGAATAAAGCAAACAGAATGTTGGGCATGATAAAGAAGGGGATCACAAGTAGATCGGCGGACGTTATAATGCCGCTTTACAGAGCAATGGTCAGACCACACTTGGAGTACTGTGTCCAACACTGGTCTCCTTACCTAAAAAAGGATATAGCCCTGCTGGAAAGGGTGCAGAGGTGAGCCACGAAACTAGTAAAAGGTATGGAAAATTTGAGCTACAAAGAACGACTAGGAAGATTGGGACTGTTCACCCTCGAGAAGAGGAGACTGCGAGGGGATATGATTGAGACTTTTAAAATACTGAAAGGATTCGACAAAATAGAGCAAGAATCATCGTTGTTCACAATGTCAAATGTGAAACGGACAAGAGGTCACGGACTAAAGCTGAGGGGCAGCAGGCTCAGGACAAATGTCAGGAAGTTCTGTTTCACACAGCGGGTGGTGGACGCTTGGAATGCTCTCCCGGATGAGGTGGTGACGGAGACTACCATTCTGGGTTTCAAGTGTAAGTTGGATGTATACCTCCTTGCAAAACATATTGATGGATACGGGTAACCAGGGTCTCCAACTGGGAGCACCTGGCTTGGCCTCCGCATGTGCGGGTCGCCGGAATAGATGGACCTAGGGTCTGATCCGGCGTAGGCATTTCTTATGTTCTTATGTAATATTAAAATGATCACTCCGAGCAATATATACTGCATCCAAGTTGCACGTGCAAAACTGTGCACATTGTAGATTTACATGTGCAACTTAATTGGTTAACAAATCAATCAGCGCTGATAACTGCCTATTAACAAGCAATTGGCACTAATTAGAATTTATGCATAGGGGAGTTGCATGAGCACGTCATGGGCATTCCTAAAAGTAAGTTGCAGTATTATAGAATATGCCCAATTTGCACAAAACTTAGGTGCAGGCATTTAGGCCTGGATTAGCTCCGCTATATCTCCTCTCTCATTTTGAATGGTACTGTTCGACTAGGCCTACTCGGCGTACTGGTTTATTTGCTTTTCCTAATCCCAAAAATTGCCGTTATAAAAAATATTTTGCTCGCTCTTTGGCTTATCAAGCAGGTAAAGTTCAAGTATGGTTAAATGACCTGATTCAACAATCTGCATCTTATTGCACTTTTAGAAAATTGGTTAAGACCTATCTTTTTAAAAAATTTGTTACTTGATTGAAGACTATGTCATAGTTTCTAATTGTATTTTTCACTATTTAAATATTGTACTACTTTTCTGTGTGCTTTATATCATCACTGGAATGTCCAGTCCTCTTATTCTGTGAACCGCCTAGAACGTTTTGGGGGTTGGCGGTATAGAAAAATAAAGTTATTATTATTATATTGGCATAAATGTCTGTGCCTAAATGTTATTTGCACAAACAGGTGCTAGGCATGATTCTATAAACTGCGCCTATCTCCAGAGGCAGTAGATTAAGGTGGGAATTACTAAAGGCTGTTCAGTTAAGATGAAAGGCTTTATTGAGGTGGAATTAACTGAGGAGTAGAAATTATATATGTGTCCGTTACTGAATTTTGGTTTATTGAAGAAGGAGTGGTGTTATTAGAGATGTGTCCTTTAAATCTTGTTTGGCTAAGAGTCACTTCTGTCGGAAGAAAAAGCCTCAGTTCTTTTCTGGTACAGCTAAGAGCTCAAACCACCTCCACCTCCATCATTGGCTCTAAAAACTTCTGGTAGAATGACTAACTGCCACTATGATTATTCTTAGGGACTGAGATTTAAAACAACTTTGCTGACAACTGTGTTAGGACACCACTGAAATTTTTCTAACACAGTTGACAGCAAAGTTGTTTTAAATCTCAGTCCTAAATATATAAATGAGGTTTAATATGCAATATATATCCCATGATATTGCATACTAAACTTCATTTCCAAAAGGTTAAGAAAATAAAAAGAGAAACCCTACTCACAATGGCTGTGGTTCAGAGCAAGTGGACATGTCTGATGCACAATCTTGACATCATTGGAACATCATCAATAAGCAATTAGATGGCAGATTGTCACTAAAAATAATAGGAACCCCTGTCTAAAAGGAAGTGCCTGTGGCTCAGTGGTTAAAGGCACTTCTTCTATCTTTAAGCGTTGTCGCACAAATTTCATACACTATCATAGATAATATTGAGAATAACAGGGGTCTCAAGTGCTCTTAACCAGAGGCTCGAGATATTTTTCACAGCCAAAGGTTATTTTGGTGAGCTATCATCGGTCCCGTTATTTTTTCTCTAAATCTATGAATTGTGCCAATATTTAACCCAATAATTTAATTATAAAATCTATATTTCTCTAATTATTGGGTTAAATATTGGCACAATTCATAGATTTAGAGAAAAAATAACGGGACCGATGATAGCTCACCAAAATAACCTTTGGCTGTGAAAAATATCTCGAGCCTCTGGTTAAGAGCACTTGAGACCCCTGTTATTCTCAATATTATCTATGATAGTGTATGAAATTTGTGCGACAACGCTTATATATAAGAGGATTGTGTGATACACGATATTATTTAAGAGGTTACTTCTTCTATCTTTCACAGGTTATGGTTTCAAATCCACACAACCCCACCACAGTACCTTAACAGCTTCTTTTTGGTCTCATAAGAGAGTATGGGTTGTGGACTTTGCCATTTACATTTGCACTCTGCCCTTTCCAGGGTCCAGAGGGAAACTTATTTTTACCCTGAGATGGCTATATCTCCTAAGATATCATCTCACAAGGCAGGAACCTCCGCCTAAAAGGAAGCACCTGTGGCTCAGTGGTTCAAAGGCACTGCTTCCATCTTCTACAGGTCATGGGTTCAGATTCCTAGTATGGTCAGGTACCCCAGCACATATTCCTATTTCTTTTAATAACAGTCTGTCATCTAGGTGCATATTGATGATGTCACAATGATGTCAAGACTGTGCATCAGATATGTCTACTTGCTCTGAGCCACAGCCATTGTGAGTAGGGTTTCTCTTCTTATTTTCTTAAACTTTGAGAGTGATGTTTAGTATGCAATACATTTTATCATGTGCTTTGCTTGAGTAATGCATTATTAAACTTCATTTTCCAAAGATGAGTTCTCTTTACCATCCCCCCCCAAAAAAAAAATAGAAGCCCCATTCATCTATATGTGCACACCTCTGGCTTGCCTAATTGACACCTAAGTTGCATCCACATAATTCGCACCCAACTAACACCCAAAAGTAGACCTGGTTTTGCAAAGGAGTTGATAGATGCTGGGCTAGTATTTTGGCACCTTTATCAGTGCTCTGAGTCAATGCCTCTCCTGGTCCAGCAGGAGAGGGAGATGAGAGAGAGAGAGGGGAAGATACTGGATCACAGGTTGAGGAGGGAGGTGCTAATGCAGATCCGTTTCCTGGAAAACCCTGCATCACATAGCTGTAGTTTGGGTTCCTCTTTCCCAAATGCACCATATTGCATTTGCTCACATTAAACATCATCTGCCATTTTGTTGCCCAGTCTCAGAAAGTCTTCTTGCAATTTTTCACAATCCTCTTGCGATTTAATAACTTACCCCCCCCCCCCTTTTATAAAATCACACAAGAGGTTTTTAGCACCAGCCAGCGCACTGAATGCTCTGTGCTGCTCCGACGCTCATAGAAACTCTATGACCGCTGGAGCAGCACAGAGGTTAAAAACCTCTTGCGTGGTTTTGTAAAAGGGGGTTAATTAAGAACATAAGAATAGCCTTACTGGGACAGACCAATGGTCCATCAAGCCCAGTAGCTCATTCTCACGGTGGCCAATCCAGGTCACTAGTACATGGCCAAAACCCAAGGAGTGATGGAGTGAAAAATCGATCCATTTGTACCCGTTCTACTCCACTCAGGATATTGTAGACTTCAATCATATCTCCCCCTTGGCCATCTCTTTTCCAAGCCCTAACTGTTTTAGTCTTTTCTTGTACGAGAGGAGTTCCCTCCCCTTTACCATTTTGGACGCTCTTCTAGTGCCACTATATCTTTCTTGAGATAAGGAGACCAGAATTGAACGCAATACTCCAGATGAGGTCGCACCATGGAGCGATACAGGGGCATTATGACATTCTTAATCTTGTTAACCATCCCTTTTTTAATAATTCCTAGCATCCTGTTTGCTTTTTTGGCCGCCACCACACATTGAGTGGAAGGTTTCATCGTATTGTCTACGATGACACCCAGATCCTTTTCTTGGGCACTAATCCCCAAGGTGGACCCTAGCATCCGATTACTATGATTCAAGTTATTCTTCCCAATGTGCATCACTTTGCATTTGTCCACATTAAATTTCATCTGTCATTTGGACGCCCAGTCTTCCAAATTCCTAAGGTCCGCCTGCAATTTTTCACAATCCGCATGTGTTTTAACAACTTTGAACAGTTTAGTGTCATCTGCAAATTTAATCACCTCACTCGTCGTTCCAATTTCCAGATCATTTATAAATAAGTTAAATAGCACTGGTCCCAGTAAAGACCCCTGCAGAACTCCCCTGTTTACTTTCCTCCAGTGAGAAAAATGACCATGTAACCCTACTCTCTGTTTTCTATCCAACAACCAATTCCTAATCCACAACTGAACTTTGCCACCTATCCCATGATACCATACTTTTCTCAGGAGCCTCTCATGAGGAACTTTATCCAAAAGCTTTCTGAAAATCTAGATACACTATATCAGCCGTTTTACCTTCATCCACATGTTTATTCACACCTTCAAAGAAGTCAAGCAAATTGGTGAAGCAAGATCTCTCTCAGCTGAACCCATGCTGACTCCGTCTCATTAAATCATGTTTGTCTACGTGTTCCACAATTTTATTTTTTATAATTGTTTCTACCATTTTGCCCAGCACTGAAGTGAGGCTTACCAGTCTGTAATTTCCCAAGTCTCCCCTGGAGACCTTTTTAAAAATCGGTGTAACATTAGCCACCCTCCAATCTTCAGGTAGTATAGATGATTTTAGCAAAAAGTTACAGATCACTAACAGCAGGTCAGTAATTTCATGTTTGAGTTCTTTTAGTACCCTAGGATGTATACCATGCAGTCCTGGCGATTCATCACTTTAACTTGTCGATTTGGCTTAGTACATCTTCCAGATTCACCAAGATTTCTTTCAGTTCCTCCGCATCATCACTCTTGAAAACCATTTCCGGTTCAGGTAGATCTCTTACATCTTCTTCCGTAAAGACCGAAGCAAAGAATTAATTCAGTCTTTCCGCTATGGCCTTATCTTCCCTGAGCGGGGCTTTTGCCAATGACACAAAATTGTTCAATCTCACTAGCTATTACCATCTTTAGATCATCGATGAATATGTTTAAATTGTGGGCTTCCTCAGATGGTGAACCAGAACAACTTTTTCATTTTAAAGCAGAAACTCTTCTAAACCTTTTTTCCTATTGCACTTTAGATTTTCAATACCTTGTTCCTTGTGCCTATGGGAATACAGTTTCTGCACTGCAGAATGGTCCTTTCTGGGTTTTGCCGTAAAATAAAATGATTTCAATCTCTGAAGGCACTCAACATATGTGCTTCATGTGTGATCTGTAGCACTGATACTGTCAAAACATTGCTCTTTTTCAAGGTTGACAAGATTTTGATCATGGGACAAGTGACATTTTAGCCTTAATCATTTTGATATCTTGAATCATGAGATGTTTACAAAGCTGAGCGAAGACATGATATTTTTCTCTTGTTAACTTCATATAAATTAGTAAAATGCATTCTCACTGATTGTGTTTTAGGTTTCGTTGTGTATTGGAATACTGACCATGGAGCAGATATTTTAGAAAACAGCTAAAAACCAAATACCTGACTAGCTGACTCATTCAAATATACGATTAAGTTTAATGTTTATAATCTTTTGTAAACCACATAGAACTTTAAGTCTAAGTATAATGTTATGTTATATGACAAAATTTATGGATATAGTTTTTTGGGGGAGGGAACACCACAGGTTAGCTAGAGAGGCCATGTGTACATTTTAAAGAAGTGGGAGGACTGGGTCTCCTTCCCAACCTGGAAATATTATATAGCAGCTCAATTTCAGGCAGTGGTGGAGTGGCACTAGCAGGCTAATCCCCTTAAGTAATAGGTGAAAAATGCTTCACTTGGGATACTTGCTGTGGGTAGATCTGAATTTAATGTAGTGAGCAATGACTAATCAAGAACATTGCCCTTTTTATACTGAGGGTTTATATTCAAATGCCAGTTGGCTCCACACCCACCCACTTCCCATCTCAGAACCCCACAGGCCTCGCCTTGGGTCTACCTATAGCCCTGATGGTCAAGTGGTGAGCCAAGACAAGAGCACTTTTGCATGTGATAGTCTGAGGGCTGTACTTGATTAAAAGAACATCAATAAAAGTACAACTTGCAGCACAACAAAGCCAACAAATAAAGAAAAAATAATTTAATTGAAAGAAAAGAACCCCCCCCCACTATAGGCTTAAAGTTCCCTGAAACCAGAACAGATTTTCTAGGTGCCAGTAGGCGTCCATACCTCTGCTACAAATGTCATTAAGATGGCGTTTTTAACTAAGATTTGAGGCGCATACCAGCGCCTAGAAAATCAGTACTGGTATCACGACTATGTAGGCGCTTTAGTCTGCTGAATGCCAAAATAGGCATGGCCAATGCTGGAAGTGGCTTTAGGCAGCCTAAAGCACATAGGTAGGTACAATTCATGTGAAGATATAGTAGGTGTCAGAAATGTAGGCCACCTTCAGCACCAAGGTCAAGGCCTAAAACTGTCTTCTGAGGACTAAATCCACCCTGTAGTCTTGCACATCTTTCAAAAATACTCTACCTTCGCTAGGCAGAGAAGTTTGCTTGGTAACCTGAGCTACCAGTGAATTCACTTTAGGTGGGACAAACAGCTGTTGAAAATCTGGAGCCAGGAGATACAACTATGTCACTGTCTTGGCAACCCACAAGGGACTCACTCTCCAGAACCTCCCAGTAGTTCATTAACATCATTGTAATGTCAGGATGCAAAGGAAAAAATTATGGTTTGAGGTTTAGAGCTGCTCATGATGGAACGCTGCGGGAGATCAAGCTTCAAAATTACATTACACTTCTCCCTCCATATTCGCGGTGATTGTGGGATGAACAGACCCGCGAATAAAGAAAAAACGTGAATACTTTCTAAATTCCCTACCTGCGCTGTAAACTGAGCCTTCTGCTGCTCCACTGCCAGTAGCCGCTGCAGTTCTGCAGAATCTTTTGCAGCGGAAGTGAAATCCAAGGCTTGACCTGAAGTCTGACATTTCAACTAGGCACAACCTTCAACGGCAGAATCTTCTCTTTCCTCGTTGTGTTTCGAGCTTCATTCTAAACCATGGATCCGCCCCATTTCCTCCAGACATTCAGTCAACACATATTTAGAATCACGTCGACCATGGACTGTACTATCCGAAGGATCTAGTGATGAGAGAGGGGGAGAGTTCGGAGTCTTATCTGCAGACATAAGGCATTCGGGCAAGGAATGCTTTGTTTCTGTAAGGATCATACATATTTGTATTCTTCATTGCTAGTTCAACAAAACTTCATGACGCTGGTAAAAGCGAGCTTTATTTTCAACACCTCCCCCCCCCTTCTATGGGTAAGGCTTTCAGTGACATATTTTCTGGAAGCGGGCAGTATGTTTCCGGGTTTTCTAAACACCGCGAATAATCGAAATCACGAGTGCAGAAACCGCGAAAACAGAGGGAGAAGTGTACATTAAATCACATTTATGGACTGCAAAACCTCACGGATCGATGCGATTCACAAAAGACAAAAAAACTGGACATTTCCAATGAACTACAGAATAATTGTTAATCATTTTAGTTCTCTAACAATTTTGTGAATAAGAATGATTTCAATAACTTTCTGAAATGTCTGTAAAAGCAAGATCTTCTGAATAAAATGTGTAACTCTTTGTACCAACTAGCTGCCTGAAAAGCAAGATTCTGTGTCATAGTCAGGTCCTCTCCTTGGTCCAGGACTGCCACAGACTCCTGACTGTAATCTCCAGCCTGAGACCCTGAATCCTTAAAAACTAAAGATTCATTCTGAGGGAGTAAAGGAATGGCGTTCTGGTCTCAGAGCAATTTGACTCTCCAGAGGATGCTCTGTAAATTTCTGGAGCTTTGTCATGCTTGTTTCCTCTATCACAGGAGTGTCAGCATCTTTTGGATCAGCCCAGGTGGTTTCTTTGGTGGTGCAGGTATCCAGGCGCACCCCTCTCCCCAATAGGGGTGGGGTGGTGTTGAAGGATATGCAAGACCACCAAGTGCCTGTGGTCATCAGAAAACCTTTTGATGCAGCTACTTTGGCGATGTCTTTGTGCCATGCGCCTGTCCCTTTCGGTGGCAGACACTGGACAGTGCAGTAGTGGTTTCCCCTCCAACTTCTGATGGCTAGACCAGATTATGTGGTGGATGCCTTCTATGACATTTTGTGAGAGCTTTGGCATTAGTGTCAGCATACTCGCTCTCAGCCCGCTGGTTGCTCTGGGTCAGATAGTGGACAGGTGATTCCACTTTAAAGGCGATATTAGCTAGGCTGCTGTTTAAGGGGCACTTGTTGCTTGGCAAAGGCTTGGATGATCTCATGGATTTTGTGATGGACTGTCACCCTAATCCCTCTTGGGGTTCTGGTCATTATAATTTTCATGGCTCATGGCTCTCCTAAACATATGTATCTGCCATGTCATAGAGCTCCTGATGACTGTATAAGGGCTACAGGTGTTCCCAGCCTTCCTCCTCCCATACTTCCCAAGAAAAGGATCTGGTTATCATCATAGACAATATGATGAAACCTTCCACCCAATGTGTGGCGGTGGCCAAAAAAACAAACAGGATACTAGGAATTATTTAAAAAGGGATGATTTAACAAGACTAAGAATGTTATAATGCCCCTGTATCGTTCCATGATGCAACCTCATCTGGAGAATTGCGTTCAATTTTGGTCTCCTTATCTCAAGAAAGATACAGTGGCACTCGAAAAGGTTCAAAGAGCAACCAAGATGTATAGGGGATGGAACTCCTCTCATATGAGGAAATACTAAAACAGTTAGGGCTCTTCAACTTGGAAAAGAGACGGCTGAGGGGAGATATGATTGAAGTCTACAAAATCCTGAGTGGAGTAGAACAGGTACAAGTGGATCGATTTTTCACTCTGTTAAAAATTACAAAGACTAGGGGACACTCGAAGTTACAAGAAAATACTTTTTAAAACCAATAGGAGGAAATTTTTTTTCACTCCAGAGAATAGTTAAGCTCTGGAACGCATTGCCAGAAGTTGTGGTAAGAGTGGATAGCATAGCTGGTTTTAAGAAAGATTTGGACAAGTTCCTGGAGGAAAAGTCCATTGTCTGTTATTGACAAAGGCAGGAGGGAAGCCACTGCTTGCCCTGGATTGGTAGTATGGAATGTTGTATGGGTTTTGGCCAGGTACTAGTAACCTGGATTGGCCACCGTGAGAACAGGCTACTGGGCTTGATGGACCATTGGTCTGACCCAGTAAGGCTATTCTTATGTTCTTATGAATTGATTTCAATCCCCAGTCATCCCAGTATTTCTCCAACTGTACCTCCAGTTCCTGCAAGTGAACTTTCTGAAGTGGCACTGTACTCTGAGAGGGCAAACCCACCTTTACAACAGCTGGTGGGACTCCAGATGGACAAGAAAAACAGCACAACAAAACAGGAGATGCATAGCGACCCCAATTAGCCAAAAAGGCTTTAAACATAAGACCAACAAAATCAGGGGTAAAGCCCTGACCAGCATAAGAGCATAAGAACATGAGAATTGCCATCTCCGGATCAGCCCTGGGTCCATCAAGTCCGGCGATCCGCATACGCGGAGGCCCTGCCAGATGTACCCTGGCATAGTTTTAGTCCCCATATCACTGTATGCTTTTCAAGGGAGATAGAAACATAGAAACATAGAATATGACGGAAGAAAAGGGCCTACGGCCCAACAAGTCTGCCCACTCAAATAACCCTCCCCTCTAAGTTCCTCTTTGAAGTGAGCCCACGTGTTGATCCCATTTGATATAGAAACATAGATGTGCATCTAATTTACCCTTACCTGTATCACTCTATGCTACTCTTAAGGAGTTTACCCTTAAATCCTAGAACGGTGGATTCTGCAATTACTTCCTCTGGGAGAGCATTCCAGGTGTCCACCACTCGCTGCGTGAAACAAAACTTCCTGATATTCGTCCTGGACCTGTCCCCCCTCAGCTTCAGTCTATGTCCTCTTGTCCGTGTCACATTGGACATTGTAAATAATTGCTTTCCCTGCTCCATTTTGTCGAATCCTTTCAGTATTTTGAAAGTCTCAATCAGATCCCCTCATAGTCTCCTCTTCTCAAGGGAGAACAACCCCAGTCTCCTAAGTCATTCCTCATAGTCCAGGTTCTCCATACTTTTCACTAGCTTTGTTGCTCGTCTCTGCACCCTCTCTAGCAGTTTTATATCCTTCTTTAGGTATGGAGACCAATGCTGGACGCAGTATTCTAGGTGCGGTCTGACCATGGCTCTGTAGAGCGGTATTATAACTTTCTCTGATCTACTCGTAATTCCCTTCTTTATCATGCCTAGCATTCTATTTGCTTTTTTCGCCACCGCCGCACATTGCGCCGATGGTTTCAGGGTCCTATCTATCAGTACACCCAGGTCCTTTCCCTGTTCGGTCTTTCCCAGAGCTACACCTGACATATTATACTTGTGATCTTTATTTTTTTCTTCCTAAATGCATCACTTTGCATTTTTCCACATTAAAATTCATCTGCCATTTATCTGCCCACTTCTCCAATTGATTCAAGTCATTCTGGAGCTCCTCGCTGTCCTTCTGCGATCTGATTGCCCGGCATAGCTTTGTGTTGTCTGCAAACTTGATGATTTCACTGCTCTAAGGGCATCTGTAGGGACTCACCTTTTCCCAGGGGCACAAAGGCATCCGAGCATCTGCACTTCGCCACATCACTATTCAAGGTTTTTGCCCTAAAAAATTAGCCACTTGCAATTCCCATGGCCTAGAAGGACCAGAGGGGGCTAAGCCCAGCACTCCACCTCTCCCCTCATGTGCCCCATGGCACATGGACCATGGATGCTCCTCAGCTGGGCATCCAATGGAAATCTGACATGAATCGGGGGTAAAACAGTCTGAAGAGACCATCTCTAACGTGTTTAAATAAAACTGAGGTATTTTTGAAGCAGATAGAAGCTTTTAAAATCAGATCAAGAAATCCAAGATGGTCAACGCAGCAGCATTTTGGCGCCAAAAAATGGCCCAGGAGAACTAAATAAAAGTTCAAAAAAAATCAGGAAAGAGGGTTTTTTTTGGAGGTAGGTGACCCAAATCCTAGCCCCAGAAACTTCCAAAAATGTAGTCAAAGAACCTCCCCCCCCCCCCCGATGTCTCCCTTTGACTACAATGGACTGTACTCAAATTTCAGTGTGCCTGCTTTAGCTTAAACAGCAGCAGGAAGGTGGAGAAAATTACTGCCACAGACAAGTATATAAAGAAGATCCAAATGCTTGTTTCTTTGTGCTGTCAGTCAAGACCATCAAATGGACGGAGACTACAGATCCTAACAACTCCATGCATGTAGATGGGGGGGGGGGAACACATCCACCACCTGATAAAGTCCTCAGGACTAACAAAGGGCCTCACAGCCTGCACTCACTCAAGTTATGGTAATAAACAGGCGTGAGCCTTGCTACTAGGGGAGTGGTCCCCAAGCCTTTTTTCAAGTGTCAATGCAGGCTAGTTAGGTAGGTGCCCAGTAAAAGAGTTGCCCTCACAGCTACAGACTTCTGACAGAAGAGTGTATCTTCTTCCAGGAAGCACAGAGAAGCCTTAAATAGAGGATAAAACCCTGAAAATAACAAACTGAAATCAGAGCATATCAGACAGACACCTTTTAACAGGCATTGTACTGTTACATCTTTACAGAAGCTCCTGCATGGAAAACAATAACAGAAACATCCAAACTCTGAATTGTAACACCATTACAGAAGTTCATGTAAACCATTCTGAATTGGCTCCCCAGTCATTTGTAGTGATATAGAAGCTTTCAATAAACAACAAAACAATAAACTCACTTGTAGAAGGTAAAACTGAGGGGATATAGCACAGCCCAGTGATACAGGAGGCAGAGCTGAAAAATGTAGACTTCTACACAACTTGCAATTAGAAATAAATAACCCACTGGTTCAAGTCTCATATGCCTTTTGCACTAGAACTAGGTGTCAGGGAGCCAAAAGTGTGATTTTAGTGGGAAAGGCTTCCGTATGTGGGGGGGGGGGGAGGTGGGAGGAAGAACGGGTACAGCAGAGGTGAATGAATGGGACATTCTACCATCTATATTTCTTATCATTTTACAATAGGCTTTTCCACTAACATTTCACTTAAGTGTGCTATTCCAGTATAATACACAATATAATGTAGGAAGCTGTAAATCTCACCTGCAATATATTGAAAGCTTTAAAAAGTGCTGAGACAGGAGAGCAACGACGGGCATCTACCAGGATTGAGAGACCCAGAGCCTGACATTCCTGCCTGTTAGGAGAAATGTACCTGTTACCCACTGCCTGCTAAGCACAGTCACATTGTCCAGTGTTCACACTAAAGTTCAGGTTGCTCATTAATGCATCTTGTTGCTAGTTAAAGAAATATTGATTTAATACATTCAAGGATAAATCAAAAAGTAAAGACAAAATACATTTAATGGCTTTAATAGAAGTAACTGTGAGCAATTGAACATATCACTTTTCCACATAGTCCCCATACAAGATGACGCATCGTTCAACTAGCTTTTGCATTCCTGCAGAATTTCTCGGCAGCTCCCGAAGCCAGGTGAGCACCACTTCCTTTACTTCATCGTCAGAGGTGAATCTGCAACCTCCCAGCGTCTCCTTCAGTGGAGCAAAGATATGATAATCGCTAGGCACCAGATCTGAGCTGTAAGGAGGATGAGGAAAATGTTTGAATCCAAGGTGTTGCACTGTCTCTTCTGTCGCTGCTGCTGTATCACCAAAGCTGCTGCTCAGGTTACAACTTCTGTCTCTGTGCAGACAGAAAATGTTACTTAGGCAGAGGGAGTAGTTCCATGTATAAGTTGTCTTCAGCATGAATCTCTCATGAAAAAAATAAAAGAACTGAGAGAGGAGGTGGCAAGACTAAGAAGCATCCGTGAGAATGAGAGGTAAAACAATGAAATGGTTCATGAGGTATCAAAGATTTCCAGCAGTGGGGAAGAAGAGGCTGTGCTGAGAGAAAGCAGCTGGACTCACATTATGGAACACTGTAAGACTGGTACTTTGCCCCCCCCCCCTTGAACTGAAGAACCGGTATGCTGTCCTAGAAGTAGAGGAGATGAGAGCATTCCAAGGAGAGGAAGGACCAAAGCTTGAGATCCCAAAAATTACTGGATCCGTGACCACTAGGAGACATAAAATAGTAGTACAGTGGTGCCTCGCATAACGGACGCCTCGCACAGCGAACGCTGCGCACAACGAACTTTATGTCTTGATCCGTACAACGAACTTCGTTTCACACAACGAAGTCGCCCGAGCTGCATCCTTCCGCGCAGGCACTGCGCTTAACTGCCCTCTCTCCGCCTGGTTCCCTCTTGCCCCCCCCCCCGACTCCCCGACACGATCGGGGCAAAAAGGAGCCCAAGCCCTCTTGCCCCGCCGATTCCCCAACTCCCCACACAATATCGGGCCAGGAGGGAGCCCAAGTCCTCCTGGCCACGACGACCCCCTAACCCCACCCTGCACTACATTACGGGCAGGAGGGATCCCAGGCCCTCCTGCCCTCGACGCAAACCCCCCCTCCCCCCACCGACCGCCCCCCCCAAGAACCCCCGACCGCCCCCCAGCCGACCCGCGACCCCCCTGGCCGACCCCCACGACACCCCCAACCCCCTTCCCCGTACCTTTCTGTAGTTGGCCGGACAGACGGGAGCCAAATCCGCCTGTCCGGCAGGCAGCCAACGACGGAATGAGGCCGGATTGGCCCATCCGTCCCAAAGCTCCGCCTACTGGTGGGGCCTAAGGCGCCTGGGCCAATCAGAATAGGCCCGGGAGCCTTAGGTCCCTCCTGGGGGCGGGGCCTGAGGCACATGGGCCCAACCCGACCATGTGCCTCAGGCCCTGCCCCCAGGAGGGACCTAAGGCTCCCGGGCCTATTCTGATTGGCCCAGGCGCCTTAGGCTCCACCAGTAGGCGGAGCTTTGGGACGGATGGGCCAATCCGGCCTCATTCCGTCGATGGCTGCCTGCCGGACAGGCGGGTTTGGCTCCCGTCTGTCCGGCCAACTACAGAAAGGTACGGGGAAGGGGGTTGGGGGTGTCGTGGGGGTCGGCCAGGGGGGTCGCGGGTCGGCTGGGGGGGCGGTCGGAGGTTCTTGGGGGGGGCGGTCGTTGGGGGGAGGGGGGGTTTGCGTCGAGGGCAGGAGGGCCTGGGATCCCTCCTGCCCGTAATGTAGTGCAGGGTGGGGTTAGGGGGTCGCCGTGGCCAGGAGGACTTGGGCTCCCTCCTGGCCCGATATTGTCGGGGAGTTGGGGAATCGGCGGGGCAAGAGGGCTTGGGCTCCCTTTTGCCCCGATCGTGTCGGGGAGTCGGGGGGGCAAGAGGGCTTGAGCTCCCTCTTGCCCCGATTGTGTCGGGGAGTCGGGGGGGCAAGAGGGCTTGAGCTCCCTCTTGCCCCGATCGTGTCGGGGAGTCGGGGGGGGCAAGAGGGCTTGAGCTCCCTCTTGCCCCGATCGTGTCGGGGAGTCGGGGGGGGGGCAAGAGGGCTTGAGCTCCCTCTTGCCCCGATCGTGTCGGGGAGTCGGGGGGGCAAGAGGGCTTGAGCTCCCTCTTGCCCCGATCGTGTCGGGGAGTCGGGGGGGGGCAAGAGGGCTTGAGCTCCCTCTTGCCCCGATCGTGTCGGGGAGTCGGGGGGGGCAAGAGGGCTTGAGCTCCCTCTTGCCCCGATCGTGTCGGGGAGTCGGGGGGGCAAGAGGGCTTGAGCTCCCTCTTGCCCCGATCGTGTCGGAGGTGCCAGGGACCACACGGAGTCACCCACCGTACCACCCGATTCGGGTAAGCGCAGGTATCGGTGGGTGGCTTATTTGCGGGGGGGTGCCTTATTTTACATTTTTTTCTAAAAAGGGGGGGCTGTCTTATTTGATGGCCCTGCCTTATCATCGGGGAAACACGGTAGAAAAAAAAAAAATGAACAGTTAAGTCCCAGTTTTTGCCGCTGAGACTCTGCCCTCTCTCACTGTAAAATTAGACTCTACTTAGTCTGTCTTTAAATTTAAAAAATGTGTGTTGTTTTAAAAAACAATTATGTTTTTAGATGTATCTAAATAAAAATAATAACCAAAAATTTATCTTTTTTTATGTCATCTTAGCATATTTTATGCTACAGAACGAATTATTTTTTTTAACATGTATTGTTATGGGAAAACGCGTTTCACACAACGAACGTTTCACATAACAAACTTGCTCCTGGAACGGATTAAGTTCGTTGTGTGAGGCACCACTGTAGCTGGCAATTCCCTTCTGATGGGTACAGAAGAGTCCATCTGCAGACCAGACATAATGTGTCAAAATCCAAGATGTTATGGAGAGCTTGCCAAGACTCATCAAGCCTGATGACTACAATCCGATGCTGCTCATCCACATTGGCATTAACGATACTGCCAGGTACCCCTGCAAACGTGTCAAAAGTAACTTTGTGGTCTGGGAGAGAAAGTGAAGCAGTCAGGTGCGCAGGTGGTATTCTCGTCCATCCTCCCTGTAACGGGTAAAGGCCAGGACAGAGAAGCTTGCATCCTGGAGATTAATGCGTGGCTAACTGGATGGTCAAGAGCGTTTTGGCTTCCTGGACCATGGGATGATTTTCCAAGGGGTACTGAGCAGGGATGATGTGCATCTATCAAAGAAGGGAAGGAGTGTCTTTGCCGATAGGCTGGTTAATCTACTGAAGAGGGCTTTAAACTAGAAGTGATGGGGCATTTAGTCAAAGCTTCCTCAGGTAACTAAGCCCTCAGGTAAGTAAATCACTGAATGCCTCTATACAGATGGGAAATGGGGGCAATGTCTGGAAAGCAGTATATACTAATGCTTGAAGTATGGTAAACAAGATTCTAGATCTAGAAGCTGTGATGGAAGAAGAGGAGTTGGATATAGTAGCAATCACGGAGACGAGGTTCACGGAGAATCATGACTGGGGTGTAGTTATAACAGGCTATAATCTGTTCAGAAAAGACAGGGTAGGAAGAACAGGAAGGGGAGTAGCTTTATATGTTAAAGATCATATTACAGTCACACAATTGCAGGATCTGCAGGGCAAGGAAGAGGCACTGTGGATCAATTTGGAAAGAGGAAATGGTGAATATATTTATATTGGTATGATATACAGACCTCCTTCACAGACAGAAGAAGTAGATAGAGATTTAATAGTAGACATTCAGAATATATCTAAAAAAGGGGAAATCTTGCTAATAGGTGATTTTAACATGCCAGATAGCAACACAAAGAGGATATTTTGATAAATTTCAGAAGATTTGGGGACCATTAACAGACTTTTGTAATGAGTAATAACATTTTCCCAAAGTAAGATATTTGACATGAAGGGATGTGGGTGGGTATAAGTATTAAATCCTGTAATGTACAAGAATATTTAAATATTTTTGATGTAGTGAGGATGGAATTTTTGTAATGGGAGGGAGGGGATGGGGGTTTTTCTAATTTGATAACAATTGTTTAGATACTAGGAATAGTTCATGATATTCAATATATTATAGAATATAGATGTCAATTGATATGTTATATTTTCATTGATGTATGAAAGTTGATCAAGTGTATACTTGTAAGTTCGCATGATTTTCTGACACACTTGTTGAAATATGTAAAAATGAATAAAGAATTGGAAAAAAAAAACATGCCAGATGTTGCTTGGGGTATCCCTATTGCAGGGTCTTCTAGAAGTAGGGAGATCCTGGATTCTCTACAAGCAGTTGGTAATGGAACCCAGATGGGAAGGAGTCACAATGGACTTAGTGTTTACAAACGGGGAAAGTGTTTCTGATGTTACAGCGGGTTATCCAGTGATCTCTGCAATATTAAGATGGGTATAGAGAGGGCTCATTCAAAAGCAAAAATTCTAGACTTTTTAAAAAACTAACTTTATTCGGATAGGGGTTTAAGTCAAGGAACTGTCTGGGTGGGAATGTCTGGAAGGAGTGGAAATGCATTGGGCAAAACTGAAAGGAGCGATTGTAAGGGCAACCAACCTTTTTGTGAGGCAAGTAAATAAAAGTAAGAGGAAAAGAAGGCCACTTTAGTTCTCAAAAAAACCAAAAAGTAGTAGCTGAGAAGGTAAGGAATAAGAGGTTAGCTTTCATAAACTACAAAAGATCACATAAAGAGGAAGATAGGCAAAAATATCTGGAAAAATTAAGAGAGGCTGGTCGTGTAGTCAGGAAAGCAAAGATACAAATGGAAGAAAAAATAGCTGACATGGTAAAACGGGGAGACAAGATTTTTTTAGATATATTAGTGTTAGGAAGAAGTGCAAAAGTAGCATTGTGAGACTCAAAGGTGAAGGGGAGGAATATGTAGAAGCTGATAAAGAAAAGGCTGAATTGCTTAACAATTATTTCTGTTCTGTGTTCATGGCAGAAGCACTGGGAGTGGGACCGCAGAAGACCTACGTGAATAGGGATGGAGGAGTAATAGACACTGATCGATTTTCTGAGGGTTGTGTTCGTGAGGAGCTAGCTAAAATAAAGATAGACAAAGCGATGGGGCCGGATGGTGTACATCTGAGGGTGCTGAAGGAACTTAGAGAAGTTCTGGTAGCTCTGCTGATTGACCTTTTCAATGAGTCTCTAGAGTCAGGAGTGGTACCGGAGGACTGGAGAAGGGTGGATGTGGTCCTTCTCCACAAAAGTGAAAGTAAGGAAGAAGTAGGGAATTACAGGCCAGTAAGTCTGACTTCTGTGGTAAGCAAATTAATGGAAACGCTTTTAAAACAGAGAATGGTCAAGTTTCTGGAATTTTGTGGATTACAGGACCGGAGGCAACATGGATTCACTAAAGGAAGGTCTTGTCAGACAAATCTCTTTGACAATTTCTTTGACTGGGTGTCCAGAGAATTGCATAAAGGATGTGCACTAGTGCACTAGATATAGAGTATTTAGATTTTAGCAAAGCCTTTGACAGTGTTTCATACAGACGTCTAATAAATAAACTGAGTGCCTTTGGGATGGGTCCCAAAGTGACAGGTTGGGTCAGGAACTGATTGAGTGGAAGCCAACAGAGGGTAGTGATCAATGGAGATCGCTCTGAGGAAATGGATGTTGCCAGTGGTGTGCCTCAAGGTCTGTTCTTGGGCCTGTTCTTTTTAACATTTTTATAAAAGATATTGTTGATTGGTTGTCGGGTAAGATTTCCCTCTTTGCGGATAATGGTCTGAAATTTGATTTGGCAGCTAAAATTTAATGTTAAGAAATGCATGGTTATGCTTTTGGCTCCAAAAAACAGAGGGAACGGTACAGTTTAGGGGGTGAAGAACTTAAATGCACAATGGAAGAGCGGGACTTCGGTGCGATTGTATGTAATGATTTTAAGGTGGCCAAACAGGTTGAAAAGGTGATAGCGAAAGCTAGAAGGATGCTAAGTTGCATAGGGAGAGGTATGGCCTGTAGGAAAAAGGAGGAATTGATGCCTCTATATAAGACTCTGATGAGACCTCATTTAGAATATTGTGTACAATTCTGGAGGCCGCACCTTTAAAAAGATATAAAAAAGATGGAGTCAGTCCAGAGGAAGGCTACTAAAATGGTGTGTGGTCTTCGTGATAAGGCTTATGGGGACAGACTTAAAGATCTCAATCCGTATACTTTGGAGGAAAAGCGGGAGAGGGGAGATATGATAGAGACATTTAAATACATACGTAATATAAATGTGCATGAGTTGAGTCTCTTTCATTTGAAAAGAAACTCTGCAATTAGAGGGCATAGGATGAAGTTAAGAGGTGATAGGCTCCAGAGTAATCTGAGGAAATACGTTTTTACAGAAAGGGTGGTAGATGCGTGGAACAGTCTACCACAAGAGGTGGTGGAAACAGAGATTGTCTGAATTTAAGAGGGCCTAATCTGAGGAAATACTTTTTACAGAAAGGGTGATAGATGAGTGGAACAGTCTCCCAGAAGAGGTGGTGGAAACAGAGACTGTGTCTGAATTTAAGAGGGCCTGGGATAGGTATGTGGAATCTCTCAGAGAGAAAAAGAGATAATGGTTAATGCGGATGAGCTGACTAGATGGGCCATTTGGCCTTTACCTGCCATCATGTTTCTATTATGATGCAACAAAACTGTTTTGGAAAACATTCCTCTTCTTTTGCTGCAAATTGCAGATTTAAGTTCATTTTGCAGCAATGTACAGTAATTTTTACTGTTTGCCCGTGCACATGGAAATACACCAGAATAGGCCCCTTCATGTCCCAATAGAAGGTTAACATGATTTTCTTGGAGGAAGATTGACGCTTGAATTTCTTCTTTGCTGGAGAAGACAGATGTCTCTCCAAGTCGCAGTGATGCATCAATGTCTCGTTGCCAGTGACAATTCTCTCCAGAATACTTGGATCTCCTTCATACTGTCTCAGGTACTTGGTCGCAACCTGTTGTTTGCTGTTGTTTGTGCAGGTCAGTAAGCTGTTTGGGAACCCATCATGCGCATACTTCCGTGTATCCCAAGTCATCATGCATCATGGGCAAATGCAGATCCATAGCTGAAATCCAAATTTGCAGCCAATTGAGACACCATTATCTGTTGGTCGTCTCTAATCAAGACATCTGCCAATGTGCTCTTGTGTGCATGATATTGAAGGGCAACTAGAACGATCTTCATTGGTTACACCTGTTCTTCCTACTTTAAACCTTTTTATCCTCTCATAAACCTTTCATTGATTCATGGTGCTACGTCCATACTGAGTTAATATCAGAAGGTGAATTTCCACGGGTTTCACTCCCTCTGTTCAAAGAAAGCGTACTATTGCATATTGTTCTTCGACGGTGCAATCTTGCAAGGGAGCATCCATGTTTCTGACATGGCTGCCGTATGACTAAAGGTTGAGCGCTGCATTGTGCATGGACGAACTATTCAATAGGTCATGTGCAAGTACATATGTTGCATTTTGCTAGCTCTGTTCCAGTTATCGTGTAATTTAACAATTGCCTTTAATTATTTATTTGCCCTCGTACTTCTCTGATTTGAATGGGTTCTTTGACTTCCCCTGACAGATATACCACTTTCCTGTGAAGAATAGTAATTAACCAATATACCCCATAATGCATCCATCCTCAGTATCAGCACCTTCCCTGGGTCTTGCTGCATTCTAGTAGATTTTGACCTTATTCCTCCTTTGTTTTATATGATATGAAAGGCAATATAGTAAGCATACAAATTAAACAAAAACTGCAGGTCTCTAGGCATATGAAATAATCATTTCTCTTAATGATATGCTTCTCACACTAACCTTAGAGTGCTGTAGAAATATTGAAAGAGACGAACTAATTCCTTGGTGTTGCAGTGAGGATTTAGCCAGGTAGTATTTCTTGTGCTTACGATTACCACAACACGTCCATTTTTATCTCTGGTTCCTAGATGTCAGAAAATGTCAGGTTATATTACACATATAATTATAAACAGCACAAGTAAAACTGCTAGAATAGCTTTAGTGTCATTGCAAAAACCAATTGCTGAGGGTGGGGTAAATCTCCCAAATTTCTACAGATATCATCAAGCTTTTATCAAGCGGCAGGGTATATATTGGATCCTTCCTGAGCTCATGGAGCATCTTCCTGATTGGCTGTACTTAGAATGGCAACTCATGTCCCCATTGCGATTCTTTCATGTTCTGAATATAAAGTTACCTAGATATGTTAAGGACAATAGTATTTTATTTGGTACATGGAAAACATTGAAATTTATTAATAAATTAACGGATGTTCCAGTGGAAAAATCCACTTATCAATCCTTATGGTTAAACTCCAAGGTTCAAATAGGTGGGTCTGGTATCTCCTGGAAGCATTGGATGCAGGCAGGCATTCAAACATTAAATGATATTATATCTAATGGGAAACTGCTGAATTTTTCACTGCTGCAACAATCATCTGGAATTTCAAAATCTCAAAATTGTAGATGGTTGCAGCTGAAGCAGGCCATTTGGAGTGCGTCCCTGAATGGCAGAATTTTAAAAACTATTATAGTTTGCAGGTCCTATGCTTCCAGACATTTGCTAGGACATCAGACCATCAGGTGGTATAAATTAATTTCTGAATTTTTGAATAAGAAACCAAAAAATAGTCTTAGAGAAATTTGGAGTATTGAGATAAAGCAGTACATTTCTGCATCTCGATGGCCACAAATTTGGACTCGGAGGATGAGATGTACAGCGTCAGCATCTATGAGACAAATATGGTTTTTCTTATTGCATAGAACTTTTTGGACCCCTGTTCGTTTACAAAAGTTAGATAGTTTTAAGTCTAATAGATGCTGGCATTGTCATCTTGATATAGGGATACTGGATCATCTGTTGTTCTATTGTCCTTTAATACTCAAGTTCTGGAAGTCGATATGGAGACAGATTAATGCTATACTTGAGGCATTGATTCCTTTGACATATGAGGCAGTCATATGTGGGACAATGTTACATCTGAAGCCCTCATTGGACATATATAGAGGACGGCTTTTCCTTATCATGACCGGGGTAGCCATACAAATGATTACGTGCAACTGGAAGAACTGGGATCGCCTTAACTTCAATTTTTGGTGGGCTAGTTTATGCTTAACTTATAGACTTGACAAAAATGAATGCAGATATAATGGGTCATACTAAGAGATTTAAGTTAATCTGGGGCCTTTTGATATCTTTTATGGATGTGTTGTAATTGGGGGTTTTTTTTCCTTTGATCCTGTTGGTATAGTGCACATATACCCAGGGGGAGGGAGGGTGGGAGAGGGATATTTATGTCCTGATTTTATTCTCTTGCAAGGTATTGGTTGGGTGGGGTGGTTTTTTTTTATCTTGCTGTGGGGATTTTGATTGATTATAATTGCATATATGAATAATGTTGTTTGTGTAGATACTATACTGCATTTTTGTTAACTTTGGAAAATTAATGGAGAAATTAGGTTCTTACCTGCTAATTTACTTTCTTTTAGCTTCTCCAGACCAGTAGAGGTTAATCTTTACAAATGGGTATATATCCAATCATGACCAGCAGGTGGAGACTGAAAACAAAACTATGGGACAGTATATAATATACTCCCTTCTCTATTTACCTCAGTCTGCCGAATAGCCAAGCAGAACCAAGAACTGGAAAACAGAAAGAAAACAATACTCCGAACAGGAGTAACAACTAACATACCCAAATGCTGTTGGAAAATGCAGAGGAGAAATACCAGAAGGAAAATATGTCCCCACAGCTCGCCAGCTAAGCCAGCCGAGCCACATCCGCTGTTCTTTAATTCTCCCCGGCCCTAGAAAAATACTAGAAACCTCAGCAAAAAACAAAAACTGCCCGCGAAACAGCCCCAACAACAACAACAACAGACAGGGTGGGGACCTCTACTGGTCTGGAGAAGCTAAAAGAAAGTAAATTAGCAGGTAAGAACCTAATTTCTCCTTCTTTAGCACTCTCCAGACCAGTAGAGGTTAATCTTTACAAAAGGGACGTACCAAAGCAGTCCCTCTCACGGGCGGGACCCCCACAGAGCCGATACCAGAACACGCTCACCGAACACCGCGTCCCGACGCGCCTGAACATGTACCCGATAATGTCTAACAAAGGAATGCAAGGAGGACCAAACCGCAGCCTTACAAATATCCACTGGAGGCACGAGCGACGACTCAGCCCAAGAAGCTGCTTGACCCCGAGTGGAATGAGCCTTGAGAAACTCTGGAACGGGCTTCTGTCTCAGAAGATAAGCGGAAGCAATCGTCTCCTTGATCCAGTGCACAATAGTAGCCTTAGAAGCGCCAGCCCCCCGACGAGGACCCGCCAGAAGGACAAAGAGATGATCGGATTTCCAGACTTCCTGGGTCCGCTGCACATAAGAGCGAAGGACCCGACCGACATCCAACTTGCGCAGCTGCCGTTGCTTAGAAGAGCCCTCCCGACTACCCAAGACTGGGAGGACCACCGATTGACTGACATGAAAAGGAGAAACTACTTTCAGCAGAAAGGAAGGAACAGGCCGCAAGACAACCCGCTCCCTAGAAAACTCCAAGAAGGGAGCCCTACAAGAGAAAGCCTGTAGCTCAGAAACACGCCTAGCGGAAGTAATGGCCACCAAAAAGACCGCCTTCAGAGTAAGGTCCTTCAAAGAACAGCCATCCAATGGCTCGAAAGGCGGGCGCACCAAAACAGAGAGAACCAGATTGAGATCCCAAGAGGGAACAGAGGGCCGTAGGGGAGGCCTGAGCAACTTGGCCGCCCGCAAAAAGCGAATCACATCAGGAATGGCCGACAAATGCTGACCTGTCACCAACCCTCGAAAAGCCGACAGGGCCGCAAGTTGAACCCGGAGAGAAGACCAAGCCAGGCCTCTATCCAGGCCATCCTGCAAGAACTCTAGAATGGTAGGCATGGAAGCGCGAAAAGAGACCACTCCCCGCGCCCGGCACCACCCCTCAAAGAGACGCCAAACCCGCACATAAGCCCGAGAGGTAGAAAGCCTCCGGGACCCCAAGAGCGTAGAGATCACCTTATCTGAATATCCCTTCTTACTAAGGCGACCCTTTCAAGAGTCAAGCCGTAAGACAGAAGGGAGACGGGTCGAACATGAGAATGGGACCCTGCGTCAGAAGATCGTCCAAGAGAGGCAGAGGAAGAGGATCCGCCACCAGATGCCTCACCAGATCCGCGTACCACGGACGTCGAGGCCAATCCGGAGCCACCAGAACCACCAGACCCGGATGGTGAACAATGCGAAGAAGTACTCTGCCCACTAATGGCCAAGGAGGGAACACATACAACAGCCCCTCTGTTGGCCATGGTTGGACCAGAGCATCCAGACCCTTGGCCAGACTGTCCCTGCGACGACTGAAGAAGCGGGGCACTTTGGCGTTGCCACTCGTGGCCATCCGGTCCAGCAGGGGCCGCCCCCAAGCCTGCACTATCAACTGAAAAGCCACGGAGCCGAGACACCACTCTCCTGGATCCAAGAAGTGACAACTGAGGAAGCCCGCCTGAACATTTTCTACCCCGGCAATGTGAGAGGCCGAGAGGTCCAGAAGATGGGACTCCGCCCAAATCATGAGCCGAGCCGCCTCCTGCGCCACCTGAGTGCTCTTGGTGCCCCCCTGATGATTGACATAAGCCACCGCCGAATATCCTGATGCATGGGAAAAGAGCGGGAAATGGTACGGATCCCCCGAAGCAGAGGGTCCCCCACACGCGGAGTCTCCGGCGGCGCATCCTCAAAACGCAACACCAAAGAAACCTGTTGAATCAGGTCCGGTAGCTCATCTCTCTGAAAAAGGCACACCACGGACGCCTCTTCGCCGGAGGATGGGAAACCCGACAACCCGCCGCCAGCGGCCATCCGCTCAAGAGGGTCCTGGAAATCCTCAAAAGGGTCCAGGTCCTCATCCAGACCGACACACTCCTCAGACCATAAATCCTCGTCCCAAGACACCCGCGGACGCTTGGACGAGGGAGGAGGAGGAGGGGACGCCACAACAGACGAGAGAGGCAAAGCCGCAGGGAGCGCGGAGGAAACCCCACTCCCTGAAACCCCCTGGGCGCATCCGGGATCCCCAGCCGCCTGAAAATAGGCTCTGCACAAAGAAAGAAAGAAATCACGGGAAAACCCCCCCGGGGGTCCCAAGGGACTTCCTGCCACAGCAGGGGACCCAGCAGAAACCTGCCCCTGTTTTTCCAATACAGGGGGAAGGTCACCTGAGGTGGAAGACAAAATGGAGGGGCCAGACTGTGAAAATGGCGACTTTCCCGCCAAAAATGCTCCCTCCATAGCCTGTAGCGGCTGAGAAGACTGAACAGTCCCAGCTGCTAAAACAGGCAAGTCGGCATCAGCTGTCAAAAAAAATCAGCTGAGAGGGAATCCTTCGGGGAATCCCTCCGTGGGCGGTTGGGGAAGACCTGGCTTCCCGACTGCTCCCAGCCGACTCGCGAGGCACCATCGGCGGGGAGCTCTGGGCGCCTGCAGCCGCTGCCGACGGAGCTCCACCACCTCACCGGCCCAAACCGCCGAGTTCAGGCCGGCCGCGAGTGCCTCGCGGCTGGACCAAATTGTGTCCCACTCCCCCGGAGAAGGGCACAATTGCTCCATACGCGACCTAGCTAGAAACAAAGTGCCGGTTAGATGAAAAAATACAGTAAAAAACAGTAAACTGACAGGGAAGCAACCCTGCAGACCGGCACTACCTCAGGATTTTTTTTTTTTTTTTTTTTTTTACAGAACAGACTCCTGATTTAGGGGGCAAGGCTTACTGCTGAGGCTCCTCTAAAAAAATGTGGGGAGGTGGAGGAAGTGGGAGGAGGGACCCCGCTCGAGACCCGCCAGGTTTGACACCCCCGAGGTCGGACGGACCCCCAAACAGGGCCCGCCCAAGCTCTGTCCGGCCAAAAACAGGGACTATAAACCCCCTAAACAAATTCCAACAGCCCTACCAAGGGAGATGGGTACAGATCACTCAACACCTGCTGGAGACTGAAAGAAGACTGAGGTAAATAGAGAAGGGAGTATATTATATACTGTCCCACAGTTTTGTTTTCAGTCTCCACCTGCTGGTCATGATTGGATATATACCCATTTGTAAAGATTAACCTCTACTGGTCTGGAGAGTGCTAAAGAAAAAAGATTTAAACAAAAAAAAAAACAGTACAGAGTAACAAGTTTTCCAAGCAACAAGCTTGTGCAATTAATGTGCAAAAGTAAAATCATTTGCCTTGTATTTGGAAATCTAGCAGTAGAAGAGAACAGTGAGCTGAATGTAGCAAAATGGGGCAATGGCTTGAACAACTTTTTGCACCACACGAATTAGAAACTAGGGGGCCAATATTCAACCAGTGTAGTCACTGGACTAATGTAAGTGTTGACATTGGAACTTAATACATTTATTCAGTGCCATTATCCATATAGGTAAAGAAGCTGAATATGCATATATTGTGATGACCATGCTGGCAATATTAATTTATTTTAGGCCTGCTATTTTCTGGCCACTGAGTTTCAAAGAGAAACTATGCTAATGGTTTCCCTTTGAAAACTGGTTATAATGTACATAGCCTAAAAGTTCCTGCAGATATTGAAAAGGATGTGACTACTCACAATGGCCACCTAAAAGTTATACTCCAGTCACTGAATTCTTAGCAGTTTTGACAAGTTTTACTAGATCAACTCAGGAACTATCCAAAAACATTGTGCATCAGCTTCTAAAATTCCGCCGGTCACTTCTTCAGATTCTGCACCTCCTTTTCATCACTACAGCTTCCCCTCTTTCTATTTTCTTATCTCCATCTCTCACCCCTTAATCTTCTCCTCATACCCCCGCCTTCACTTCATTATTTATTTCCTGTCTCTCCTGAGACTTCCATCTCCTCCTCAGAGTTTTCCTTGCACTATTAGGTGCCATCGACTCGTGTTCAAGTCCTAGCAACTTGATGAACATCATCAAGTTTTCGTGGCAGAATACAGAAGTAGATTGCCGGGCATTCCTTCTGCGCAGTATAAATTTGATGTTGTTTTGTTGCATCAAATGTGATCCTCTGCCTCTAACACTGCTCATCTGTTGCTGCTCAAATGGGTGGTACATCGTGAATCTGACATCTCCGCTGTAACCAGTCCGTCTTATGGCCCTGCTGGTAGTGAAACAACTGACGGCATAGCTTTCAGCTTCTCAGATGTATGCAAGCCCCAGTAACACGACAAGCCCACTAGATCTCCATTTTTTCTCATCTGTTTTGTTTTCTCATTCTGACCCCTTCTACTTACTCTTTTCTTCACAAATATTTCCTTTTGCCGCCACTTCTTTTGGTTCCTCCCTATCCCATCAATCTCATCTCCCTCTCTCCCTGCCTTCATGATTCCCCATCACTGTCCCTGTCCCTGTCTGGGGTGATCCAGTGTCATTGCTCCACTCAGCAACCCTGGCCCTGCTATCATGAGAAAGAAAAGCTGGAGTAGGACTGTGAGGTAGGATAGAGGGAGGGCAGAGAGTCTAAGAGTGTCCAAAAATGATCCAGAAGACACAGACTATCTGCTGGTGTCAGAAAGCAACACTGAGGACTCAGCATTAGGCCCCGGTGTCAGAAGGTTTCTGTCAGAACTCAGCACTAACAACCAGTATCAGATTGAATCAGTGAGAGTTCAGCATTAGTAGACAGGCCAAGTTTAAGTTGCTCATTTCAAGGTATAGAGGCTGAAATCATATGGTGAATTATAGGAGCCCTGGAGCGCAAATGGAAAAAATCTAACTCCCCTACAGACAAACAATCCTGGAGAGCCAACATTAAGCACTATAATTCTACATTAAAAAAAGCAAGAAAGAACTTCTATGGCGAGAAAATCTCCAGATCCAATAACCAGAGTAGTACACTTTTCAAAATCTGGTGCTCTCTAACCTCCAAAAAAGACTCCACCTCTTTCCCCTCCTCTCCCTCAGCCGATGTTCTGGCAAATTTCTTCAATGATAAGGTCACTACCTTACGTTGCTCCTTCCCACCTGCAGTCTCCTACAACTCCCTGGTGCTCACTGACCCCAACCCTACTCTACCGGCCTCCAGCGCTATCCCAGCCGACAGACTCTGGGCTGCCTTCGACCAAGTATCCGATTCCATCATCCTCAAACTCTGTCTCAAAATGAAATCCTGCAATTGTTCTTTAGACCCTTTCCCCTCCTACCTCTACGAGGAAATACCACCACAAGCCATCTCTTCCATTACCAAACTCCTAAACTCCGCTCTACATTCGGGCCTATTCTCCCCAGAAATGGGCCATATCGCCTTAACCCCTCTATTGAAAAAACCCGACCTCGACCTTTCCACTACATCCAGCTATCGCCCAATAGCAAATATCCCTCTCCTAACCAAGATGCTCGAGTCCATCATATCGACTCAACTCTCATCCTACATAGAGAAATTCTCCATCCTCTTACCCTACCAATACGGCTTTCGTCCCAATTTCAACACCGAATCCCTACTGACCTCCCTAATCTCCAAGGTCCAACAACTTCACTCCCGCAACAAGTTCGCTGTCCTCTTGCAATTTGACCTCTCTGCCGCTTTCGACGTTGTTCATCACGACATTCTACTTTACCAACTTTCCGAGATTGGCATCACCTCCACTGTCCTTGAATGGTTCTCAAAATTCCTTCGTTCCCGCTCCTACATTGTCAACATGAATGGTACCTCTTCCTCCCCCTGGACACCAATCTGTGGAGTCCCGCAAGGTTCACCTCTTTCTCCTATCCTCTTCAACATTTATATGTCCTCCCTAAAACTCCTCCATCTATCCCCCCTTGAAACAATTTACACCTATGCTGATGACATCCTTGTCCTTCTCGAGACCGACTCGAACCTCACTGATCTCCCATTGAACATATCCTCCTGTATCTCAAACCTCCAATCTTGGGCCCACACTGTCCAAATGAAATTGAATGAATCCAAGACAAAACTACTTTGGCTTGGCCCAAAATTAGCTCAGCTACCCCCCTCAATCCCACTGCCTTCTGGCTCCTCTCTGCAGCTCGAACTCTCCAGCAAGGTCCTGGGCGTCATCATTGATTCTACACTGTCCTTCAACGACCACCTCAACTCCCTGGTAAAAAAAATGCTATTTCAGCCTTCACATGCTGAGGTCAGTAAGATCCTGTTTCCATCAAAAACATTTTGCCATTCTCGTCCAATCCATCATCCTCTCCAGACTGGACTATTGCAATTCCATCTTCATATGCCTAACGAAGAAAAACCTCCACAGACTCCAGCGGATCCAAAATGCCGCGGCCAAGCTTATCTTTGTTAAAAGTAAATTCGATCACGTCTCACCACTCCTTTCCAAGCTTCACTGGCTTCCGATAACTTCCAGAGTCCACTTCAAATGCATCAGCCTAACCTTCAAGATCCTCCACGGCATCCTTCCTCCATTAATTCCACTTTCCTAGAATTCCTCGAATCTTAGTACCTCCAGACCTACCCAAAAATCGAAACTATCCTTCCCCTCACTAAAAGGCATTTCCCACCCAGGAAAACTGGGGACTTCCCTCCTTTTCAGATTCACCGAGCTCTGGAATAACCTCACCTCCCCCCTTCGGAACCTGAGTGCTCTCCAACCCTTCCACAAACATCTGAAAACCTGGCTTTTCTCTAAAATCTAACTCTCCCTCCTCTCTGACATCCTAGCTCTCTAACATTCTTCTTCCCTCCGATCTTCATCTAACCCTTTCCCTGGAGTTCCTTTCTCATTACAATCCCTGTAAACCGTGCCGAGCTCCACAACCATGGAGATGGCGCGGTATAAAAACCTAAGGTTTAGTTTAGTTTAGTTTAGAATAAATAACACATGCAGAAAATAGAGATAACAAGAGTTCAGCACTGTCCTTTATCAATACTGGTTAAGAAAGACCAATAAATTGGCACAAAGTACATAAAAAAGGGAAGATTAGGTTCTTACCCTGATATTCTTCTTTCTAGTAGAAGTGGGTTTCTTCCCTTTACCCGCGAGGATTGCAGACTGCATCATCTACACTTTTCTACTGCGCCTCCTTGTGTCACTAGGCAGTGCCTCAGCTCCTTAGTTCATATCAAAGCAAGGGATAGAAACATAGAAGATGACAGCAGATAAGGGCCATAGCCCATCAGGTCTGCCCACTCTACTATCCCATCCCTAAGAAGGAAAATAACAAGGAGGGCAATTCAAGTCTTTTCTGCTCTGCAACAAGAACAATTAATTAGACCAGTGGACACATGGCATAAACAAGATAGATCCAAACAAGCCACCTACTTGAGTGTGACCTGCCCCTACAACTATACAGCTCCTATAGCTTCTCCCAAAGGTTTCACTATAGGGCTAATGGATACTCTTCATACTTGTTTAACAGAAAAACTTGTTTAACAGAAAAACATTAAGTGCCTTCATTATCTCTTGTTTGTTTACAGACAAACATCTGGAGACATCCATATATGTCTAAGGTAGAAAGCAGACTAACTTAAAATCTAACAGGGCAGGCCATCAAGACTACCATATCCTTCTACTAGAAAGCACATTTACTTATCATAACAGGTGGTATCTGGAGACAGCAGGCAGATATTTTCACTTATGGGAGCACAGTACAGACAGTATGAAAAGTGTACTGTCACTTTAAGTTTTAAGAAACTTTGCAACTGCCCATACCATCTTAGATCAGTGGGTTATAATTGGTACAAATAACAACCTGTGACTCCATTTTATTGCTCTGAGAAATCACGTATGCATGCAGGCCTGTTCTATGTATCTGCCTTGGTGCCAGGCACGGCCAGGGGGCAACAGGATGCTGCTGTTAGCTAGCTTTGATGTATAGACTATAGGATGGATTTATGGTTTTGTTTTTCTCTCTGCTCTTACCTTTTGGCCAGAGCTGGTTATACCGGTTTGGACTGGCCAGAACCCTATATAACCTTTGTGTCCGAAACTCTCAGGGTCTTCTGTTTATGCAGCCAGTTCTGCCCAGAAGTCCAGCATATATGCTTGTTTAATAAAAGCCTTTTTACATCTCTTCAGTCTCTGGCTCAAGTCTCTGCACTACTGACGGAGGGCCTTATCCTAAAAGGCACCTTCAGTGGTACCTCAGTTCCATAAGCAAGCTAAAAGGCTAACAAGGGAGGTAGGTGGGTTGTGAAAATATCTGTCTGCTGTCTCCAGATAACACCTGTTATGGTAAGTAATTGTGCTTTATCCTAAGATAAGCAGGCAGCATATTCTCACATATGAGACTCCCTAGCTTACTGGAACGGGATGGAGGGAGAGTTGGCCAATGAACGAAAGAAATTTTGTAGAATACTACTTGACCGAAGCAACCCTTCCTTCTGGAAAAAAAATTCCAGAGAGGAGAGGGGCCTGAATGTGGCAACTGAGAACCAAGTAGCTGCACTGCAGATTGTACCTGTAGGATAGGAACGTAAGAATGTAACCGAAGCCACAATAGCTGAGATACAACATACTATCAGAGATGCCCCAAGTTGTAATACAGTCAAAACATGGCAAAAGAAAAACAGACTGTGCGAATTTTGGAAATAGAGCTCTAGGGGTAGGCCAAGCTAACCCATGAGGAATGAAGGGGATGAACTGGTGAGAAGAGGTTCTGTAGAGTGTAGATCTTTGTAAGAGAAAAGCCAAGATTCTTTTGCAGTCTAAGGTATAAAAAGCCATCTTTCCAGGATGAGAATAAGGCTTAAGAGAGAAAAATAGAAGCACAATGATGAAATATATATATGCCATCTCCTGACCTCTGATGTCCAGAAAAAAAGAGGGGTACAGAGAAACTACTGTGCAAAACTGTACAGAAGGGAACAACAGTGTGGAGAGAACAAGTTGAGGATCTGAAACCACTAGACTGGAGGAGGTCAACAAGACCTGTGCAAACTGGAAATCAGAGGATGAATATTTGTTGACTATAACATGGAAAGTACTCCTAACCCACAGGGAACTCTGACTGAAGTGAAGGAAAGAGCTGAGTGGTAGAAGACTAGAAAAGATTTCCGGAAAGAAGTTAAGAAACAGATTAAAGGCTTGATAAGATAAAGAATAGAATAGAATAGAGAAAAACCTTCACCCCTATTCCTTAAAGGACTGCTGCAAGAAGGTTTTCTGGACACAGCTAAAAAAGTCTGAAAGGATGAGAAAAACCCAACGTCCGTTCAGGTCACTTTGAAACACACTAACATGTAAAACAGACTTTGAGACCTGAGAGAAAGACTTTTGTCCATGGCTAGAATAAAAAGAAGTATCATGGCTGACTGACCCACCAGGGGCTACAAGAAGCCTGGAGGCCGATTCCTGCTGAAGCTGAACTAGTGAATTGAGCAAGAGAGGAGCTGGAGGAAATGCAGAGGGATTGGTCTGTTCCATCCACAAGAAAGGTAGTCATTGCTAAACCATGAGGAAAAGATTGTCTAGAACAAATTGGAAATTTGTAATTGAAGGAGGACAGAATAAAGGGATACATTTTGAGTAATTTCCTAGGGCCAAATATTGTTGGTCATTTGACAAAGCGCCCGAGAACTAGAATCTCCGACTGAGGCACAGAGTACAGTGTACCCTGAGTGACTCAGCAACAAGAAGTGGAGATGAAGTGTACCCAAGCACAGAAATTACCTGTGTGCACAAAGCCCAGAAGGGACAGGTCTGACTCCAGAATAGAAAAATACCTAATTGTAGATCACAGAGAAGAAACTGTCAGTCTAGATACTATTACTGAGATAACTGCAGCCAAAAAGAAAAAACATCCTAAAAAAGATGTAGTGGCCTCCTCCTCCCCTACAGCCACTCCCAAACCTCAGGGCCTTTTAGAATCAAAAGGAGATAGAGTAAAAAATGTTGTGGGGAATGTTCCTTAAAGAACAGGTGTAGGGAAAAAGACTTGACATAAATGAATGCCTTCTGGAAGGTACTATATAAACATTGATGGTACAGTGGAAGGCATATTGTGAGATAAAAACTGGTTGAATCTGTTACAAAATGAAAACAATGTAAAGATCTGACTTACAGGCTCTATACCCGTTAGATCCCGTCATTGTCTTTAAATCAAAGTATTCAAGCAATAAGAAAGAACCACTTTACAGGCTCTACCCCCCATGGTGGAATCCTGAAGCAGTTGCAACCTGAGTGATGCGTGGTAATTTGTGATGTTCTTGCTGAAAGAAATGCAGAGGAATCCAACTTTACAGACTCTACATCCATGTTAGATTCCCCTCTTAGAAGAATAGAGTCCAGGCAATAGAGAAAAACCACCTTACAGGCTCTATACCCATGGTGAATTTCCCACTAATGCATGCTTGGGTAGCGAAGTTCATAGGAAATATGAAATAGAAGTACTGATGAAAATCAAAACTTGAAATGGAACTCAAGTGTCGGCCAACTGAAATTTTTTCGATGCCTTCCCGCTCTCACGGATTTTTGACTTTTCCGTCACTTCTTTCTTTTTGGTTTTCAGTTAATTAAAAAAAGAAAAAGAAGTAAAGATTTTTGTTTTTACCACCTTGGCCTCCGATTTCGATCTTGCTAGAGCCAATTTTCCATCGATGTCCTGCCCGCAAACGTGTTTTAAAAAGTGTGGTCGCTGTACTCGGCCCATATCAGTAACTGACCCCCATCAGCAAATAGCCCCGCAGAACCAATTTAACTGGCCATTTCTGGCTGGTTAAATCATTTTGAATATTGATCCTAAGATAAGTCTCTTGAGATTCAAGTGCAATCTTTATACAAGCCTGTTGCTGATAGTCCCCAAAGTCACATTATAGTTGTATTATTGTACAAATACTGGCCAGGCCATAGGATTTTCAAAAGATTAAAGATAAATCTTGGCCTACCTTAGCCAGTTTTCTGATATATACTGTTGGATTGCTTCTTTCTTCCCTGGGTCTCCCTGGCTCGACTGTTCTCAGTAGTTTCTTAGTTTCCTGAACCACACCCATCCTCCTGCACTCTGTCTGCCATTACCCCTCTGCTCTGTACCACAGGATCTGGCTTTTTAAAGTGGCTTTGTGAGGGAGTGCTGTTAAAGTGAAGTCAACTTCCTATATATTCCATCAAATACCTTCCCCCTCATGGCCTATTGTGCCCTATTGAGCTCCTGCATTACTGGGGGTCACCTCCCAAGAGAGGAAGTCAGCATTCTGATCCTCCCAGCCAGCCTGATGCTATATATCAAACTGGAAAGGCTATAACTCAGAAACCATCACCCGATTTGACCACTAGATCCATACTAAAGGACACCCCAGCAAACTATAGTGTTGGAATTTTTTCAGTGCCCATTTGACAGCTAGGGCCTCCTTCTCAATTACAGCATAGTTCTCATAAGGAAGCAATTTTCAACTGATGAAAGCCAGAGGGAGTTCTTCCCCCATCATCTTCTTGGACCAGAACTTCACTGAAACCCACACCTGAGACATCAATTTGCACTATAAATGGCTGATTGAAGTTAGGGCTAATCAGGACTTAGATCAGAGCAGAAGGCACCTTTCAAGACTCTGAAGGTGGTTCAGAAGACCAGCAAACCTTATCTGGGGCTTTCTTCTGTAGAAGGCAAGTCAACAGTCCAGCCTTCTCATCCAAAACTGAAATAAACTGCTGGTAATAACGGATTAGTCACAGTAATGCACAAGCTTGTTTTTTGGACTAAGGTACAGATACTTTGATAATCAATCACATCCACTTTCCAGATCTAGGGCCTTACTTGTCTCTTTCCAACAGAATATCCCAGGTACTGAACTTCCTGCCCTCCCAGGAAACATTTCTTCAGGTTTGCTGTCAATCCAGTGCCCTCAGACTGGACAGAACTGCTTCCACTTGGATCAAATGGGTCTTCCAGTCTTTAATGACAATGCCATCCAGGTATGCAACCATAATGAAGTCCCATAGGCAGCAAAATCTGAAACAACCTCTGAGGCGCAAAGAAGGCAGTTTTCTCCTTGGAAGCTGATAATATTGTTTGGTTAGGTCCAGTGTTGAAATAAACTGGGCTCTTCCTAGCCTTTCAATGAATTCATCCACTCCTAGCATCAGATATGCTTCAAGTTTGGAAACTGCACTAACCTTCCAGAAGTCAATGCAGAAGGAAATAATCCTATTTGGTTTAGGAACCAGTATAGCATTATTAGATTATTAGTTGCTTTTACATTCTTCTGTGACACCAAATTCCAGCATCCCGTCCCCTTCTTTATCCAGGCTTCTGATACAGATGCTTCAGACCACTACTCCAGGATCCTTAAAAATGTCATGGGATTTCTGGTACAGAGTCATCTTTCTGGACCAGTGCCACAGTCACTGGAGTCCACTTCTTCAGGAAATTCACTGGATGATTTTTGCCACCTTCTTTTTATCCAGGTTCTATTCATTCATAGGACCCTCGCCATTTGCACAACAGTTTGCTGTCCATTGAAGGCAGAAGTACCAGAACCCTGCCTCTAGGCTGGAAGATTCTTTAGATTGCTGTACAATTATATGCTTCGGTTTGTCCTGCTTGGGCCTTCTCCAGGCAGAGTTTTGTAGACTTCCCTGTTTCTTCAGTCATTCCTGCATTTGCAATATACAGTATAGTCCAGTGGCGTACCAAGGGGGGTGGGGGGTGGGGGACGGTCCGCCCTGGGTGCCAAGCCCTGAGGGGGTGCTCCCGGTCCGGCCGGTTCCCCCCCCCCACGCCGGGTGTCACGTCTGGAAACAGCCTGCAGCAAAATCGCGATGCCAGTGATCTTTGCCTGCTTCGGCTGTTTCTTCCGCCGCGGTCCCGCCCCTCCTCTGATGTCAGAGGAGGGGCGGGACCGTGGCGGAGGAAACAGCCGAAGCAAGCAAAGATCGCTGGCATCGTGCGATCTTGCTGCAGGCTGTTTCCCCAGGGAAATGAAGCGGGGAGGCCGGGGGAATGAGCAGTGCTTCGTGGTGGTGGTGGTGGGGTCGAGCGGTCCTTCGAGGTAGTGGGGGGGGGCAGCAGGCCTTCAGGGTGGGGCGGGCAGGCAGACCTTGTGGAGGGGGGAGACAGGCCTTCAGGGGGACAGGCCTTCAAGGGGGACAGACAGGCCTTCGGGGGGGTGACAGGCCGTCGGGGGGGTGCAGGCCTTCGGGGGAGCAGGCCTTCAAGTGAGGGCACAGGCCTTCAGGGGGAGGGACAGGCAGGCAGGCCTTCAAGGGGGGGACAGGCCTTCAAGGGGGGTGTAGGTCTTCGGGGGGGTGCAGGCCTTCAGAAGGGGGGTGCAGGCCTTCAAGGGGGGGCAGGCCTTCGAGGGGGTGTAGGCCTTTGGGGGGTGCAGGCCTTCGGGGGGGGAAAGGCCTTCAGGGGGGGCAGGCCTTCAAGGGGAACAGGCAGGCAGGCCTTCAAGGGGGGGCAGGCCTTCAGGGGGGGCAGGCCTTTGAGGGGGGTGTAGGCCTTTGAGGGGTGCAGGCCTTCAAGGGGGGAAAGGCTTTCAGGGGGGGCAAGCCTTCAAGGGGAACAGGCAGGCAGGCCTTCAAGGGGGGACAGGCCTTCGAGGGGGGTGTAGGCCTTCGGGGGGGATGCAGGCCTTCGGGGGGGGTGCAGGCCTTCAAGGGGGGGGACAGGCCTTCAAGGGGGGGGACAGGCCTTCAGGGGCAACAGCAGGCAGGCCTTCAAGGGGGGGTGCAGGCCTTCAGGGGGGTGCAGGCCTTCAAGGGGGGGGAGGCCTTCAAGGGGAGCAGGCAGGCAGTCCTTCAAGGGGGGGACAGGCCTTCAGGGGTGGGATGCAGACCTTTAAGGGGGGGACAGGCCTTCAGGGGAGGGGGGATCCTGGTGTAGAAGTACACGGAGGGAAGGGGGAGGGGTTCAAAGAGACGTGCATATGCCGGACTTTGGGTGGGAAGAAATAATGGGTCTGAAAATAGAGGAGAGAGAGAGAGTGATGGACATGGGTTTTAGGGAGGGTAGGAACAGAAAGGGAGAGAAGTTGGACACAAGGGATGGTGTGGAGGGGGGGATAGAGATACTGATTAGGAGGGTAGTTGGGAAAAGAAAGGGAGAGATGGTGGACCCTGGGGTGGTGTGGAAGGAGGGAGAGCTGCTGGATGAAAGGGTAGTTAAGAAAAGGTGGATCTGTGGAGGGAGACAAAAAAAGGAAAGATGCCAGACATCCGGGGGAGGGAAGGGAAACGGAAGGGGAGGTCAGAGATGGCAGATGGATGGTTAGCACGGAGAAAGAAGGAGACCCTGGCAAGCAAGTTATCAAAAGACAACCAGAGCCTTGGACCAACAAGATTTGAAAAATAACCAGACAACAAAAAGGTAGAAAAACTAATTTTATTTTCTGTTTTGTGATTACAATATGTCAGATTTGAAATGTGTATCCTGCCAGAGCTGGTGTTAGACCGCAAACGTGAGCTAGGATTTAACAGAGAGAGGAAAAGTCCTTTTTGTTTTTTTATTTTATTTACACCAGAGCGCCAGTGTGTTTAGGAGAAGCCAAAGGGGGGTGAAAAAGCTATAAAATAAACCCACCAGGATGTTTGAAAAAAACACCCAATTGGGCAGGAAAATCGAATCAATAAACCAATTCAATAGGCTGAGTCGAATCGAAATTTTTTTTCCTGAATCTGGCAGCACTAGTTTGCGCTACTGTCTTAGACTTTAGGACCTGGGATTGGGGACAGATGGCATCCTCAGTACTTTATAACGCCCGCGCTTGATTCCAGTCGTGCCCACTGCGAAATGTGAGGGGCGAATTGCTGGGGGCGAAATGTGGGGGGCGAAACTTCCGTGAACCCTCGCACCCCCACCCCGACGTCCGATTCCTCCCCCAGCCTCCCCTTACCTTTGCGACGCGTGTGTGCGCTGTGACGAGAAACTTGTGCGCTGCGATGTAATATTTTGTGCGCCAGCGCACGCCAGCGCAGCTTAGCGGGAACACTGGTCTGCACTCTGCAGAAGAAAAATATTGTATAGGCCGGGGACATGAGACAGCAGGAAATGGGAACTTTTCTTCCTTCTATTTTTGTGAATGGCAAGGCTGAGGATGTCAGAGAGTTCAGTTAAAATATGTGCTTTATAAGAAAATATAATAATGTGTTTTATAAAGTTTATAACATTGCTGGCCTATCCAGTGAGGTGTTCCTAGTGGTGGTGGTGGTGGCAGCGTGTCAATGTGTTGAGAGGAAGAGGTGATCTGGGAAATTCTGCTGAGCAAACTCCGGGCCCATTTCCACCCCCCAGTTAGTCCACTCCACTCAACTGGTTCACACACTGAGTGGGTCTTTGGGTGTTGTTCCTGGGTAGTTGTTTTGGGATCTCTTCCAGTGGTTTGTCAGTATCTCCTTCTGGTCCAAGGAAGGAAACTTTGTTAACCTTAGCACTGACCTACAGAATATGTTTGTAACAGCGCTGCTTGTGTGGCATTAGTCTATGTAGTGGTCGAAAGAAAAATCCAGACCTTTACAACATTTTTGCACTATATGGTGGGTGTATGAGGAGATTCACATTTCCTGCACAGCTAAGTCCGTGTGAAGTTACCTTGTGCTGTATTTGACATCTAGAAAAGTCTCTGTTTGGAAGGAAAGATCTCAGCTTAAAAATGAAGTGGCCAGAAGTTATGGTAAAAGCAGATAGCGTAGCTGGTTTTAAGAAAGGTTTGGACAAATTGCTGGAGGAAAAGTCCATAGTCTGTTATTAAGACATGGGGGAAACATCTGCTTGCCCTGGATCGGTAGCATGGAATGTTGCTACTCTTTGGGTTTTGACCAGGTACTAGTGACCTGGATTGGCTTCCATGAGAATGGGTTACTGGGCATGATGGACCATTGGTCTGACCCAGTTAGGCTATTCTTATGTTATGACTAAGCGATTAATCAAGAGAACTATTAAACTTGAAACTTGAAAACTTGAAACTTATGTTCTCATCTGTAGGGGCCTTTGTTTTCACTTCTTATTTTAATGTATTTTTTTTCTGAGAACTTATCAGTGTTTTTTATAATGGGAACAAAAATGGAAGAGAATTAATGTGTGTGGAATGGGGGGGTAACTAATTTCTTCAGCTAAATAATTCAATCCACCTCAACCAGACATAGGAGAACTCACACACCATTCACACACCCTCCAACCAAAAATGTCAAAAGAAAAAAACAGTTCGACAACCTCCTAGCCATTCAAGCTGCAACACTCAACCCCCAACTCTACAACCTATTGACCTCGACCACATACTACAAAACCTTCAAAAAAGAAATAAAAACCCTTCTATTCAAAAAACACATAAAACCGAACTAACACAATCAGAACTGTCCCAAGCATCACCTGCAACTACTCCATATGTACTTCTGATGTCATGACAATTCAGACATAATTTATGTTATGTTATGGTATGTTTGGAATAATGGTTACATATATGAGGTTCAATAAAAGAAAATTTTCACTGCCTGTTTCTATGATGACCATTTATTCAGTTTCATGGTTATTACAAAAAATATTTTTTTACATGGGGGGGGGGGTGTCAAAAAATTATGGGCCCCGGGTGCCACATACCCTAGGTACGCCACTGGTATAGTCTACCAGATTTTAGCCTAGACTGGGTTCTTCTTCCCAGGTTTCTCTTACAACATCTAGGATCCTCTGGGTCAATTAAAAATAGAGTATCTCAAATGAATCCTTTTGAATTCTGAGGCACTTATTAGATGGTGAACAATACATACGGAAGCAGAGTGTCCCGATTCTTCCATCCTCAGCGACAAACTTCTTCAACATATGTTTAAAGAATTTATTATTCAACCAGGTCTGAGGATTTTAAGCGACGAGAATAACTTTACAGTCATGGACTCTTAATTTTTCACAGTTTTTTCATTCTTTCATATAACTCTCTTACTGTTATCCCTCTTTGCAAACCTCTATGGCACAAAAGATAAGAAGAACTATTATGACTACACTGGACCTAATTAAAGGGAACTGTAGAATGTGTTAATGTTTGATCAAGGTTGTCAGAATGAAGCCTTGAAACAATAAAGTTAAAAACTTAGCCTCTGCAGAGTGTTACAATAAACAGCATGGTTTTTTTTTCTTTTCCTCTTTGAAGCATGTCTCTTTTCCTATGAATCTTTTTCTGCCTTTAACAATCCTATACTCTTTTAGTTAGTACAATAAATAACCGCTGCTATCTTGCTAGAGGCCTCTTTGGCCTAACTCCCTAAGATTCACAGTATTTTGTTTCTATATTTCTTTCATTCTATTTTTCCCCTTCATTGATAATATACATCTGATAGGGTTCATGGGAAGTACAGGGGGCTACTGTGACCTAGAGAGATGTGCATAGCAATCTATTCCTCATTCATAAATCACAACCCCTCCAATTAAGGACCCAATTTAAGTTTTGGTAGTAACACAAAAAATGGCACAATCCAGAGTTTGGCAAAGGAACATGAAAGATTAACAGAAATAAAGGAAGGTGTATGGTTTGACCTTAGCTACACAAAAAGGTTATCTGAACTAATGAATATGCATTGTTCCTACTCTGTATGTGACTGAAAAACCTATAAAAACGCTACCCAGGCATTGAGGAAGTCCTTCCCTTCCTCGCCCCGGTTTGAATGCCCCCCCCCCACCACCTCACCTTTTAAAATTTAAGGGCATCCTTGGCACGGCAGCACTCATCTGTGGATAAACTTGAAGCATCAGATATGCTTCAAGTTTGGAAACGGCATTAACCTTCCAGAAGTCAATGCAGTGGATGAGTGCTGTTTAGGCCTCCTCACCATTCTTCCTCCGTCATGGCCACCTCCTCTATGATGCAACTTCCTGTTTCTGATTCAGTGGGTCGTGACAGAGTAAGAATACTGAGGAGGTCCGGCTAACACTTGAGAACTGCTGCCACACTGAGGATGCCCTTAAATTTTAAAAAATGAGGCAGTGGGAGGACTTCCTCAGTACCTGGGTAGCACTTGAAAACCACTGCCACACCAGGGATGCCCTTAAATTTTAAAAGGTGAGGCAGGGGGTTTTGGACAGGGGAGATAAGAAGGGAAGGATTTCCTGCCCATGGGTGCCCCCTGGAGCTGCCTTGCTCGCCCTCCCATTAAACAGAAATGCGAGATGGGGGTAGGAAGGGAAAGATGGCAGACCCAGGGGTGGGGGGGAGTGCAAGAGGCTGAATGGGAGGGCAGTTGGGAAGAGAAAGGGACAGATTGCAGACCCAGGGGTAGTGGGAAGGGTGAGATGCTGAATGGGAGGGCAGTGAGGAAGAGAAAGGGACAGATGGCAGACCCAGGGGTGGTGGGGAGGCCAAGATACTGAATTCAAGGGCAGTTAGGAAGAGAAAGAGAGAAATGGCGGACCTAGGGTAGTGGGGAAGGAGAGAGAAAGGGAGAGGTGGTGGACCCGGGAGTGATGGGGAGGGAAGGAGGAAGAGATATTGGATGGGTGCTGCGAGTACAGGGAAGCCACACCAGAGCCAGGGAATGAGAAGATTAGAAAGAAAATGACAACACAATAAAGGTAAGATAAATGATTTTATTTTTAGTTGAGTAATTGAAATATGTCAGTTTTGAGAGTACATCTACTATCTCTATATAGCACTGTACAAGGGGTGCTTTTAAATCACAATTAATTATGCAATTAAACATTTTAATTGATATGCAGTCCTAGTGAATGCTACTGTCCATTTTTATTTTGCATAGCCTTTCTTCTATTATTATGTGAAAGTATAAGCTAATCAGAATAAAGGTGAGACTGTAAGCTAATCAGAATAAAGAAAACAATATGACCATGCATGGTGTAGTGTGAATGAATTTATTTGGTACTGTTTGTGTCTGAGATAAGTGTGTGGGACGAAAGACAGCAATAAGACCCTTTGTGTCTTCTGGAGTATGTCTGAGGCCCTACAGGATGGTACACAGAGTTCAGAAGTGTTTTTATTTTCAACAAGGCATAAAAGACTTCCCAAAGAGCAGGTACCACTGAAGCAGTTTTCATATTATACTGTATAACAAATGGCCTTTGGATAGCAGGTCTGTATACCAGGATAACAAGAATATACTTGGTGCCTCAGATGGTTGACCCATGAAATCCATGGCCACTCTTTCTAACAGGGTCTCAATATGAACATGAAAGGGACAGGTGCATGACTGTTCATCTGGAAAGTTGGGTATTATTGATACAATAGTACTTGTTTATAAAACCCTGGCCAGAAAAATCAGGCTATTATGCACTCTTCCTCCAAGTGACACCCATTAAGAACATAAGAATTGCCACTGCTGGGTCAGACCAGTGGTCCATCGTGCCCAGCAGTCCACTCACACAGCAGCCTTTAGGTCAAAGACCAGTGCTCTAAATGAGTCCAGCCTCACCTGCATACGTTACAGTTTAGCAGGAACTTGTCCAACTTTGTCTTGAATCACTGGAGGGTATTTTCCCCTATAACAGACTCCAGAAGAGCGTTCCAGTTTTCTACCACTCTCTGGGTGAAGAATAACTTTCTTACGTTCGTACGGAATCTATCCCCTTTCAATTTTAGAGAGTGCCCTCTCATTCTCCCTACCTTGGAGAGGGTGAACAACCTGTCCTTATCTACTAAGTCTATTCCCTTCAGTACCTTGAATGTTTTGATCATGTCCCCTCTCAATCTCCTCTATTCGAGGGAGAAAAGGCCCAGTTTCTCTAATCTTTCACTATATGGCAACTCCTCCAGCGCCTTAACCATCTTAGTCACCCTTCTCTAGACCCTTTCGAGTAGTACCATGTCCTTCTTCATGTACGGCGACTAGTGCTGGACGCAGTACTCCAGGTGAGGGCGCACCATGGCCCAGTACAGCGGCATGCTAACCTTCTCCGATCTGTTCGTGATTCCCCTTCTTTATCATTCCTAGCATTCTGTTCGCCTTTTTGCCGCCACTGCACATTGCATGGACGGCTTCATCGACTTGTTGATCATAACTCCCAAGTCTCTTTCCTGGGAGGTCTCTCCAAGTATTCGTGCATGAGATTTTTGTTACCTACATGCATCACTTTACACTTATCCACACTGAACCTCATTTGCCATATTGATGCCCATGTCACGTTGTAGAGCTTTGCAATCCCCCTGTGTCTTTACTACTCTGAATAACTTTGTATTGTCCACAAATTTAATCAACTCACTCGTCGTACCAATGTCCAGATCGTTTATAAAGATATTGAACAGCATAGATCCAAACATCGAGCCCTGCGGCACCCCACTGGTGACACTCTTCCGTCCGAGTACTGTCCATTTACCCCCACTCTGTTTCCTATGCTCCAGCCAGTTTTTAATCCACATGAGTATTTCACCCTCGATTCCATGGCTTGCAATTTTCCGAAGTAGTCGTTCATTTGGAATCTTGTCGAACGCCTTCTGAAAATCCACATATACAATGTCAGCCGGGTCGCCCTTGTCTATCTGCCTGTTTACTCCCTCGAAGAAGTGCAGCAAGTTCATCAAAAAAGATCTGCCTTTGCTGAAACCGTGCTGGCTGGTCCTCATCAGACCATGTCCATCAAGGTGATCAATGATGCGGTCTTTTATCAGCATCTCTATCATCTTTCCCGGTACCGAGGTCAGACTCACCAGTCTGTAGTTTCCCGGATATCCCTTCGAACCTTTTGTGAAGATCGGTGTAACTTTCGCCACCTTCTAGTTTTCCTGAATCTTTCCCGATTTGATCGACAGATTGGCTATTAGTTGAAGCAGTTCAGCTATAGTCCCTTTCAGTTCCTTGATGACCCTCGGATGGATGCCATCCAGTCCCAGGGATTTATCGCTTTTAAGCCTATCAATCTGCCTGCATACTTTTTCTAGACTGACCGTCAACCCTGTCAGTTTCCCGTCTTCGTTTCCAGCATATAGCCTGATGGGTTCCGGTATGCTGTGTATATCCTCTTTGGTAAATACAGGCGCAAAAAATGTGTTCAGTTTGCCGGCGATTGCTTTGTCCTCCTTTAGCATTCCCTTTATTCCATGGGAATCCAACAGCCCCACCGCTTCCTTCGCGGGTCGTTTCCCCTTAATATATCGAAAGAAAGGTTTGAAGTTTTTCGCCTTCTTGGCTATTTTTTCCTCATAGTCTTTTTTGGCCCCTTTTACCGTCTTATGGCACCTGCGCTGATGTTGTTTGTGCTTATTCCAGTTTTTGTCTGTTTTTGACCTATTCCATTCCTTATTCTTGTCTCTGTTGTCTTCCTTCACCTCTACAGTGAGCCACACCAGTTCTTTGTTCTTTTTCCTCTTGGATCCCTTGTTGATACGTGGTATATATAGATTTTGCGCCTCGGTGACTGTGTCCTTAAAAAGGGACCAAGCTTGCTCTAGCATTTTTACAGTGCTTATCCTCTTCTTAATCTTCTTTCCCCACCATGAGTCTCATCCCTTCGTAATTCCCTTTCTGGAAATTCAGTGCCATGGCCGTTGTTCTAGACCGATGTTTCACCCCTGTGTCCAGGTCGAAGTGGATCATATTGTGGTCACTGTTTCCCAGCGTCCCTTCTACTTCTACACCTTGTGCATATCCTCGCAGTCTATTTAGAATTAAGTCCAGAATTGCATTTCCTCTTGTATTTTCCTTAACAATTGTTCCAGGAACAGGAAGCAATCGCCTACAGCATCCAGGAACTTGGTCTCCCTAGAGCAGCCAGAGGTGCCTAGGTTCCAGTTTATCCCCGGATAGTTGAAGTCACCCATGATATCATAGGGATAAGGACTAATAGCTGTTCTACCTCTTTTCCTTCTATTGTTCTTTTGGCTATCCTAAATAGTAAATCATGTTTCATTATAAAAAACAGGAGATTAGTATTGGAGGGGTCTTGATTATTTACAGGTTTCCCATCTATCACTTACACTTGGCTCAGGCCTCTTTAAGGGTCTCATCTTTCATTTGAACCCTGTTAAAATTCCCAGGATTTTCTTCCTCACTCCATTCAGGAAAGCTATTTAAGTGATTTGGAATATCTTAATTGGCCTCCTCTGCATCAGGGTCTCCATCTACTGCAGCCCTTGGATACTGCAGATTACAGACTTATTTATCTTGATATACCGCCTCACTACAAAAGAAATCTAAGCGTTTTACAATATTACAATACATACAAAACACAATAAGAAAAGAATGCCATAAAAAAAAAATAGGAAAGCCCACCCCAAATAACCCACCCAATAAGTCATAAAAATAAACCAACAAATACCCCACTAGCACATTGCTAAATTATCCATGTTCCCTTCAAACTAATCTCTTGAAGTGAAACAACCTTGGATTCATCTTCGATTCCGACCGCTCATTTTCTATGCACATCCAACAAGTTGCTAAGACCTGTTGCTTCTATCTCTTCAATATCACCAAAATTTGCCCCTTCCTCTACGAGCACACTACCCAGACCCTTGTCCAAGCTGTCATAACTTCAAGCTTAGATTACTGCAATCTACTCCTAACTGGTATGCCTCAGTGTCGCCTCTCCCCCTTGCAATCTGTGCAAAACTCTGCTGCGCAACTCATCTTCTACCAACCTCGCTAAGCTCACGTCACCCCTCTCCTTAAGTCACTTCACTGGCTTCCTATCCGCCATCACATAACCTACAAGTGTGTTCATTCTGCTGCTCCTCAATATCTCTCCTTTCTTCTCTCTCCTTATACACTTCCAAGAGAACTCTGTTCCTCAGATAAGTCACTCCTAGCGTTACCCTTCTCCTTCACTGCCAATTCCAGACTTCGCTCCTTTCATCTAGCTGCCCCTTTTGCCTGGAATAAATTACCTGAGTTTGTCCATCAAGCCCCATCTCTTGTTTAAAAGCAGACTGAAAACCCACCTTTTTGATATAGCCTACAATCCTTAACCCTACTACTCCTCTGCCCACCAACCCAGACAGCTTTAACTATTCCCCTTAACTGTATCCATGACATCCTGTTTGTCTGTCTTGTCTGTTTAGATTGTAAGCTCTTTTGTGCAGGGACTGTTTTCTTCTTCTCTGTAACTCTGTACAGCACTGTGTACGTCTGGTAGTGCTATAGAAATAATTAATAGTAGTAGTAGTAGAAATAGAAAAGGCCTGCTGGAAAAACTGTGTTTTGAACAACCTATTAAAACAAACTAAGGAACGCTCCTCCTACAGTTCTATAGGAAGAGCGTTCCACAAAACAGGAGCCAGGAAAAAAAAAAAAATGCTTTTTCCATGTTTATAAATGAGTGGAGCCAGCAGTTGGTACAGTAAGTAGGTATCAAATACTAGAGCGCAAGTCCCTACCAGGTACATAAGATGTTATCAAAGTGCTTAATGATTCAGGAATACCTGTATACATCAACTTAAGGGTCATCAACAACATCTTAACTTGTATTCTGAAATACATCAGTAACCAAAAGTAAAAAAAAACTTACAATGGGATGACATTATCAAATTTGCACACACACCCTAACAATATGCACCCTCTAGCATATTCGAAGCTGCCAGTCCAACCAGAATTGCAAAAGCATAATCCAAACAAGCTACAAATAAGGAATGCAGGAAAGTCACAAATGATTTTGGTCAACTAGTCCCTACACAACTCACAACTTATGAAGTGTGGTATATCCACATTGAATTAAAGTATCAACTTGAGAGGAAAAAGACAAATCCTCGTCAATCATTACCTCATGGATTGAAATGATTTCACAACTGGAAAGGCTTATCCAAAATTATCCACAGATTGACAGGGAACATAATCCCCAAGTTCGCTTTCTTCCATTAATTAAAATAATTAATGAAAGAAATTTCAGATTTTCTGAAGGGAATTAATATTCTAATATACACAAGATGTTACCCATTCATATGCCAGTAGTAAAGTGATGCATCTGATTTCATGCTACTGTACTACAACTACTACTTATTTCTAAAGCGCTGCTAGATGTACGATCTAATTAAAACAAACAGGACAAATAGGGGTCAGGGAATTTCTCACCGAGGGAATGATAAAGCAGACATAGGTAATTTACAACTGAGTTGGAGAAGAGTTAAAAGCAGCCTCGATAAAGTAAGCTTTCAATCTAGATTTGAATACTGCCAGAGACAGAGCTTGACATACCTACTTAGGCAGTCTATTCCAGGCATACCCTGCAGCAAGATAGAAGGGATGGAGTCTGAAGTTGGCAGTATAGGAGATGGGTACAGATAAAGAGAGGCTTATCCAATGAATGGAGTTCCCAGGGAGGAGTGTAAAAAGAGATAAGAGTGGAAAGATACTGAGTAGCTGCAGAATGAATGCACTTGTAAGTCAATAAGAGTTTGAATTGTATGTGGAAATGGATAGGGAGCCAATGAAGTGACTTGAGGAGTGGTAATGTGAGCATAGTGACCTGTAAGTCTTGCAGCAGAATTTTGAACAGACTTAAGGGAAGAGAGATGGTTTAGTAATCTAGACAAGAGGTGATAAGAATGTGGATAAGGGTTTTGGTAGCGTGCTCAGGAAGGTAAGGTCTTAATTTGGTGATATTATAGAAAAAGAAACAGGCTTTAGCAGTCTGTTGAATTTATGCAGAGAAAGAGAGAGGAATCAAAGATGACTCTGAGGTTGCCAGCTGACAAGACATAGAAGATGAGAGTGGGGTACTTACTATAGAATGGCACAGGGAAAAAATCTGTCCCCATCACTGCCCCGTCCCCGGACCACCGTCCCCTTCACCGCCCCGTCCCCGGAAGTTGCATCAGAGGAGAAGCTTCTGCCCACACACACGCGACTGCAGGCAGGCAGGCTTCACCGGCTTCAGTAAGTTTCTTTACTAAAGCGCCGCAAAAGTAAGGAGGAGGGAGATTTGGCCGTAGCTAGGTAGGTATCCGCGCGCGATCAGTGACCATGCACCTTCCCTCCCTTAACTGTGGGGACAAGGCCATTCACTGCTCCATGGGGTGGTGGATGGCCATGTCCCCGTGCCCACAGTGAGCACTTTTTCCCCCCCACCATTTCGGTGGGTTACCTGCAGCTATCCGTGTCATTCTCTAGTACTTACCTCATTGATTGTATTTATGCTTATATTTGGTCATTTATATCTGCTGCACACTACCTTGGGTGAATCTCTTCATAAAGACAACTAATCCCAATAAATAAATAAAATAAATACCTGGCAAGCACATCAAACCACTGCTCAGCACCTCTATGTTCACATCTTTTGCAAAGGTGGGGAAGGTCTGTGAACTTCTGACTGGAAAGAAAGACAGAAATTATTGAAATTTACTAGGACAAATAACAGAATGTACTTAGCCTTTGGAAAGATGTCACTGTCTATACGTTACTTTAGGCTGTCTGGGACTTGCTAATTAATACCTGCTATATGCATACAGTGAGAGTTCTCAACTGGGAAGATAAAGCACCTCCCATCATCCTCTAGCTAAAAATGAAAACAGTGATAAAGGCCAGGGAGACATTGCTGGTATCACTCATGTCCTGAACAGTAAGATTATTTCTCCATTACATTCAGACACTGTCCCAACCAGCCCTCTGTAAATGAAGGTTTAAGGAAAAAACACAAAACAAGAAATGAGAAAAAGAATAACAAGCCCTTACTTTTCCCCACACCCCATACTCCCAAAACTTGAAAATGTTCATTAGAGAGCTAGAAGAAATTTTTTTGTTTCAGTCAAAACACATTTCAGAAGACACATAACTTTCTGCACTAGTGTCACACCAAAAAACTTTTGTTACTGGCTTATAGTGACCTTCACAATCCCATGTATAATTTTAATTACCTGCCATTGGTCATCTCTTCCCTGTACAAGGCATCATCCTTTCATCTCCAATACAATGTACTAGTCACCAGCCTTTAGCACGGAGGAATAGCTTCTCTCCCAGGCATGGGAAGCCACAATCTCCTCCATCTTGTCATCAAAAAGATTCTCTCCCCAGCATGGTATGTCTGCTAGCTTCTCCTAAACTATAGATTAGAGGTCTGAGGCACACAGTCAGGCAAGTCTGTGCTGCCTAATCCCCTTGGCGAAGGCCCTGGATGCTGTATCAAAAGCTTCATAGGTTGACTGGACCATATACTTTCCACACACCTGCTCTTTAGCTATTATCTGATGGAGCTCCTTAGCCTTGTCTCAAAAAGAAGCATCTATTACCAGTTTGAGCTTGTATCCTGGAGAAAAGATCCCTTGATCAATGATAGAAAAGAATATCACAAAGCACAGTTACTTACCGTAACAGGTGTTATCCAGGGACAGCAGGCAGATATTCTCATTGATGGGTGACGTCACCGACGGAGCCCCAGTACAGACAACTTTAAAAGTGCATTGTTACTTTAAGACTTTAAAAAGTTTGCGATAGCCCACACCACGCATACGTGAGTGCCTTCCCGCCCGAAGTAGGTACGCGGTCCCTCAGTTAAGATAAGCCAGCTAAGAAGCCAACCCCGGGGAGGTGGATTGGTTATGAGAATATCTGCCTGCTGTCCCTGGATAACAACTGTTACGGTAAGTAACTGTGCTTTATCCCAGGACAATCAGGCAGCTTATTCTCACTGATGGGTGACCTCCAAGCTAACAAGAATGGGATTGAGGGAGTGCTGGCCTTTAAGAAAATAAATTTTGTAATACAAATTGGCCAAAGTGCCTATCCCATCTGGAGAAAAACTTCAGACAATAGTGAGAAGTGAATGTATGAACTGAGGACCAGGTGGCAGCTTTACAGATTTCCTCAATGGGAATAGATCTAAGGAAAGCAACAGAAGATGCCATAGCTCTAATTTTGTGGGCTGTGACGTGACTCTCCAGTCCAGTCTGAGCATAACAGAACGAGATACAGGCAGCCAACCAGTTGGAAATCGTTCTCTTGGAAACAGGATGCCCCAACTTGTTTGGATCAAATGAGACAGAGTTGGGGAGAAGTACGATGAGGCTTTGTCCTATCGATGTAATAGACCAAAGCACGTTTACAGTCCAGAATGTTCAAAGCGGTTTCTGCAGCATGAGAATGAGGCTTAGGAAAAAACACAGGCAGAACAATCGACTGATTGAAATGAAACTCCGTGACAACTTTCGGTAGAAACTTTGGATGAGTGCGTAGAACTACTTTATCATTGTGGAAAACTGTGAAGAGTGGATCTTCCACTAACACTTGTAACTCACTGACTCTCCTAGCAGAGGTGAGAGCAATAAGGAAGACAACTTTCCATGTGAGAAACTTGAGATGAGTTGTGGCCATTGGTTCAAATAGTGGTTTCATCAAACTGGAAAGTACCACATTAAGATCCCAGACGACAGGTGGAGGCTGGAGAGGTGGTTTAACATTGAAAAGTCCTTTCATGAATCTGGAGACCAGAGGATGAGCAGTGAGAGGCTTTCCCTCAACTGCTACGTGAAAAGCTGTAATAGCGCTGAGATGGACTCTGACAGATGTAGATTTGAGTCCAGAGTCCCAGATAGAGGAAGTAGATAATCCAACACCAAATCTACTGATAAGGAAGTCAGATCGTGATGATAAAGAAGACACCAGGAAGAAAACCTAGTCCATTTTTGTTGATAACATTGTTGGGTGGCTGGTTTCCTGGAGGCATCAAGGATATGTCAAACAGGCTGAGAGAAATGTAAGTCAGATGTATTCAGCCCGAGAGAAACCAAGCTGTCAGATGCAGTGATTGCAGGCTGGAATGTAGAAGTGATTCCTGATGCTAAGTAAGCAGAGTAGGAAAAACTGGAAGAGGTTTGGGCTCCCTGGAGCTGAGTTGAAGTAGAAGAGAGAACCAATGTTGCCTGGGCCACCAAGGAGCAATGAGAATCATGGTGGCCGCCTCTCATTTGAGTTTGAACAGAGTCTTTAACATGAGAGGAATTGGAGGGAATGTATAGAGAAACAGGCCCATCCAATCCAGGAGAAAGGCATCGGCTTTTAGACAGAGAGGACAGTAAAGTCTGAAGCATAACTGGGGCCACTTGTGATTGTGGGGAGCTGCAAATAAATCCACCTGTGGAGTGCCCCATTGAGCAAAAATGGACTGGAGAGCTGCAGAGACGCCACTGCTGGGTCAGACCAGTGGTCCATCGTGCCCAGCAGTGGCAATTCTTATGTTCCTATGTTCCTATGTTCCATTCATGCAGTTGAAGAATTCTGCTGAGGTTTCCTGCTAGGGAATTCTTCTCCCCTTGAATGTAGATAGCCTTTAGAAAAAGGATGTGAGCCATCGCCCAAGTCCAGATTTTCTGGGCCTCCTGACATAACAGGAGAAAGCCCGTGCCTCTTTGCTTGTTAATGTAGTACATTGCTACTTGATTGTCTGTGTGAAGGAGAAGAACTTGAGGGCAGAGAAGATGATGGAAAGCCTTGAGAGCATAAATCATCGCTCTGAGCTCTAGGAAATTGATGTGAAATTTCCATTCCCTGGCAGTCCAGAGACCTTGGGTCTGAAGATCGTCCATATGTGCCCCCCAAGCATAATGAGATGTATCCATCATGAGTACCTTGTAATGAAGGGGTAAGTGAAAAATGAGACCTCTGGACAGATTGTCGGAGGTCATCCACCATTGAAGCGACTGCAGAAGAAATGATGTGACAGATATATGTTGTGAGAGATGATCCGTTGCTTGAGACCACTGAGACGCAAGGGTCCACTGAGGAGTGCGAAGATGTAGCCTTGCCAGTGGTGTGACATGTACTGTAGAAGCCATGTGGCTGAGAAGAACTATCATGCATCTCGCAGAGATGGTTTGAAGAGAGAACATCTGTTGACAGAAGTTGGAGAGAGCATGCAGTCGATCCGGAGGAAGAAACGCCCTCATAAGAGTGGTGTCTAGGAAGGCTCCAATGAACTGAAGACATTGAGTCGGAATGAGATGTGATTTGGGAAAGTTGACTTCAAATTAATTAATTAATTAATTAATGGGAATTAATTCCCATTAATCAACGTATAACTTATAAAATATTGCTCTTAGTATTTAAAACACTATCTACCAACGAACCCCAATTTATAGATCGGT